>NC_081375.1:33773572-34973572 GCF_030684315.1 Stegostoma tigrinum
TTCCAGGCTTTAAGCCTCAGTGGCATCCAACTTTCAAGCTGCAAGTACTATCAAACAAACTTCCTGAGATTTCAGGAACACTGCAGCTTTCACAAACCAAAGTCAAAGTCAAAGCTAAATCAGCAAGCCAATTGAAGTGATTGCCAGAAAATTATACCAAAATAGAATTAATGTGGAATATCCTGAAAAATGAATACTGTTGTCTCATTTGGAAGTGCAGACATAACCCATCTCAGTTTCATATATACCACGCCCAGCACTGTTCCCTGCAACCGCAGGAAGTGCTACACCTGCCCCTATACCACCCCCTTCACCCCCATCCCAGGCCCCAAGATGACTTTCCACATCAATCAGATGTTCACCTGCACATCTGCCAATGTGGTATACTGCATCCACTGTTCCCATTGTGGCCTCCTCTACATTGGGGAAACCAAGCAGAGGTTTGGGAACTGCTTTGCAGAACACCTACACTTCATTCGCACTAAACAACCGCACCTCCCAGTCACGAGCATTTCAAATATCCCTCCCATTCCTCAGACGACATGCCCATCCTGGGCCTCCTGCAGTGCCACAACGATGTCACCCAAAGGTTGCAGGAACAACAACTCATATTCCACTTGGAAACCCCACAGCCCAATAGTATCAATGTGGACTTCACAAGCTTCAAAATATCTCCTCCCGCTACCGCATCCCAAAACCAGCCCAGCTGGTCCCCACCTCCCTAACCTGTCCTTCCTCCCGCCTATCCCCTCCTTCCACCTCAAGCTCCACCCTCATTTCCTACTTACTAATCTCATCGCACCCCTTGGCCTATCCGTCCTTCCTGGAGTGACCCATCCCCTCCGTAACTCCCCATCCACACTCACATTTACTGGCTCCATCCTTGCTTCTTTGACCTATCTTGTCTCCCCTCCACTTATCTTCTCTTCTATCCGCCTCCCACACCCTCCCTATTTATTTCAGAACCCCCTTCCCCCCCTCCTATTCTGAAGAAGGGTCCAGGCCTCAAACGCCAGCCTTCCTGCTCGGCCTGCTGTGTTCATCCAGCTTTACACCACATTATCTCAGTTTCATATAGTTCTGTTCATACTATTTTTTTTGCCCACTTGTAATCCAAAAAAAGATGGCTGCATTACACGTGAAATCAGTAAAGAGCTAAAGGCATATTCACGAACATGTAACAGGGTACTAAACCTGATTATTTTCTATTGGAAAGAAGAAAGTCATGAAAATGTTCTGAACATGTCATTTAATTTGTTAGGCTGCACTTCATTCTGGTCACCATATTACAGGAAGGATCTGTAGGTTTTGGAAGGGTGCCGAAGAGGGTTACCGGAAAGGTGCAGAAGAGGTTTACCAGGAAGCTGCCAGGATTAGAGGGTATGATCTAAAAAGAGAGGCTAGAAAAAAACTAGGGTTCTTTTCTTTGGCGCATTGTAGACTGAGGGGAGACTTGATACAAGTCTATGAAATTATGAGATGCATAGTGGTAAAGTCTAATATTAGAGCACATGAATTTAAGATAAAGAGGGAGAAAATTTCAAAAGGAGATGTGAGGGGCAATATTTTATTTAAAGACACAGAGTGGTAGGAGTCTGGAATGTGTTGCTGGAGTGCTGGTGGAAGCAGATACGGAAGGAGGATTTAAGGGGCTTTTAGATAAGCACACAAATAAGCAAAGAATGGAGGGATAGGGACCAGTGGCAAGCAGAAGGAATTAGTTCACCTTGGCATCATGTTCTGCACAAGACTATGGGCCCGTTCCTGTCTGTATTGCTCTATGCTTGATGTTCTGATTCCAAATGTGTATTACTCAGTGCTAGTAAAATTAATCGTTGATATCCTGACGCACTAGTTGATGAGCACATGCATTCAGCTTTCTTGGCAACATTGCAACAGTAATAGCAAAGATCCTTGAGCCTTACTAATCATCATACATATTTCATCTGAAGGATTATTGTGTTGAATTAAAAGTGATAAGCATGCTAACACAATATACTGTTTTACTCAAAAAGTATACAGTTTTATTTGGAGATAATAGAAAAAAAAAGTTTCCCGATCACATTTATAGAAAGCCCTTGAGCTGGGGGGTGGGTGGTGGGGGACCTCATGAGGATTCTCTTGGGAAAAGTATGACTTGGCTCTAAAGTTAAGTTTATTCTTGTGAAATCTTTATCATATACCAAAAAAGGAAGTTTCTTTGGCAAGTAAATTAAAAACAAACAAGTAGTTATTTCTCACACCCACATTGTTGTATATTTATGAGGGCAGGTCACATGCATTTGAAATTCATGCAATAACTCCAACAACTCACTAGGAAAATCATTAAAGTTTGACCAGTGCCTTTAACCTGCAATCTCCTCCCCCATAATAAAGTTTCAACACTGTATAAAATGTTAATTGCATTGGCATTAACCTTAGTTCCAGAGAACCACTTAATTGTGAGGTTTGCTCAGTTCATAGCACACTCACTCCTGGGTCAGAGCATTTTAAAATGCTGACCCCACTTTCCTCCCACCATTCTGAGGAAGACTCACTGGACCCAAAAATGTTAACTGTTTTTTTCCCCCCTTCACAGTTGCTGCCAGACCTGTTGAGAAAGCAGAGTTAACATTTTGGGTTCAGTCACTGGCCCTGAAATGTGAACTTTGATTTCTCTCCAGTGATGCTGCCAGACCTGCTGTGCTTTTCCTACCATTTCCGATTTACATCATCCACAGTTCTGTGTTTGTATTTAACCAAAAAGAGATTGACTGCTCTCTCATGTCTGCTGTTTTTGAAAAAAAATTCCTTGCAAATTTGCACAGCTATGTATGGCAAGCATGCATCAGGAAATTCAGGACCAGATTCCAAAATGGTTCATTCATTTCCAAATTCTAGGCATAGAATCCCAGTGATCAATGATTCCTACCAGGATCAGGACACAAAATGACCTAATAAATCCATAGCCCTGTGGCCTTTTTAGAATGTTTTTCTGTTTTCAAAACAGCCTTAGAATTACTTGTTAGCTGTGATTGATTGGAGGATAATATTGAAGTTTAATAAAATGTTTGCAAACATATCAATATCAGATCTAACTGAAAAGCTCTTCAAACATTTCCTCCACGGTTACATTTGTATTTTCGCTTTGCATTACAAAATACATTTTTAAATGTGAGTAAAAAGGTAGAAACAGATGGAAAAAAAAACTTACTGTCCTCTTTCAATGATTATAATCACATAGCACAATTATAATTATCAATATCTTTGAGAGCCACTGATGGAAGGCATTGGCCAAACGGTCTTAAAATTTCAACTCTTTAACCTTGGTCCTGGTCTGTCTTAACAATCAAGCAGTACCTAGAGGGACCAGAATATTTTCAAAACAATGTACAAACTTAAGCTAAACTTCATTGTGCAACTCTATCATGAAGTGGCTATTGATAATTAGAATTGCTACAAACTGCCAAACTTTAAAAAATGCTGATACTTGCTCCAGGTAATCGACACATGGTATATGAACAATATCTCTTACTGTACTCTTGAAAAATGAAGTCTGAGGAGTCCCCATTTTTGTCAACTCAAAAACTTGTCCTACCACAGATAAGCACATCTCTGCAATATACCATTATTCGATATTTCAATCTTCATACTTAAAAGATTGATTCAATTTAAAGAAAAAAAGAAAACATCTGCAAATTCTGTAGCCCTCAAGACTGATGCAGACAGGATTTCTCTTTCTGATGAGTTATTTATGTGGGGAAGCTGGATAGAAGTGAAAACCCATTCTGTCCATATGCGTGTGTCTGTGTGCATTTTCTGCATGAATGTTTTTAATTCCTATATGAAATTTCAACTTATTTCAAAGAGCATTCCACTTCTGGACATTTTCAAGAATGATCCAAGAAAGTTTTACGATTTTTATAATAAAAGCAAACTTCAACAGCCTTCTCCTCTAATTGTTTGCCAACGCTGCTGGCCCCAGACATATTTGATTTGACAGTAAAAATAAGCATTCCCTCAGCATCGCCATTATCTACGGGAGTCTTCAACTAAAGGCATTTCCTCACACAGTTAAGAAAGCCCTGCTTGGAAAATTGTACCTAAGAAACTTTTATGACTGATCTTCATAATGCATCAGCATTTGACCCTGGTTTTGATGCATATTAATCCATGTAAATTACATGGATTTACAGTAAGTAAATGTTTAAAGCTACCCTATTTAATGTTGTTTCACTTTAATATCAGTAATTAAACAGGACCTGTAATTTTGTAGAGTGCTGAGATTATTTTTTAAATTGTTTCCAGCACAAGCTGACTGGTGCCTGCTGCACTCTGGGTTGCAGCCTCCTGAGGCTCCCCAACACAAGCAGACCCTGCTCCCCTCTGCTGAGCTAGTGCTCCTATTCAAGATCCAGGTTCAGTCCACAAGCAGATATCAGATGATTTGGAAGGAATGCTGATGTTTCAGATTGCTGGGGCTTGTACAAATCATGTTTTTCTCAAGTAACCTTAAATGCTTCTCCATCCTGGCTCACTACAAAAGGTTCAGGAGAGGGAACCAGTGGGACAATTTTAATGGGACATGGATTATAAAGGCCCCATTCTCAGCACCTTTGAGCCATTGGGACTTGACTTTTCATGATGTCGGAGCTCAAGCTTCGAACTGGGTTTGGATCTTGGAATGGAATTGAATGGAATTTGAACGGAAACAGAAGTCTAAGAGAAAGAAGCAATGAAAGGGTGGATCAGACATGACAGACAGACAATAGTTCAAAAGGTTAAGGAGCAGAGAAGGTCTGCAGCAACCAGGAGGATCCTGGAGCAGGGGTTTCAGGAAGCAGGGTCACTCTGAAGACGCGATACTATAAAGCAGCCAGTTACATTTTTCTTTCATACTTTTAAAATTAATTTTAAAATAAACCATTTAATTTAGTAGTGTGTGTATTTGGAGAATGTGTGTTTGTTTTCTCATGATCAGGAAGGTCCTACAGAATCCATCTACACAGTTCTGGATGGTAACCAAGGTCACACTTAACTTTGTTCGTTTAAAAGTAAGGATGTGCGGGAATACAATCCCAACTATAAAGTGAGGGCTAATTGCTGCAATGCTGGCTTGGCAAGCACCTGTGCAACAACAGGAAGTGCCCTCAAAGATTAACTGCACTAGAAAATGAGTTTTTTTTAAAAAACAGAGTCAGCAAGAAATGATGATGCAACTAAGTTTACTCTAAATAGACTTTCCAGCATAAAGCATGACATTAAAATGGACATATCAACGAAAATGTTAGTTCAATACAAAGTATCAAACTTACTTAATACATTTAATTTCCTGAGGAATTGTTCTTCAAGCAACCTTATCATCCTCAAAATAGATCAACACAATAGACATCTGATTGCACAGTTTCAGTGTCTTTTTAAAAGACTTATATAACTCTTTGCATTTACCAAAGCAACCCTTGAACTTTACAAAGAATCAGTCAACACAAAGTAGGGTTAACTGAAAGTAGGGTTAAGATACATTACTGAAGGTTCAGACAACTAAAAACAATGATATGACTTCAAAAATGAGTGGAGAAGTCACACGATTGTAGCCTGAAATTCCTTTGACAACCCTGAATAATACTGTAAATGAACACATTGCCATTTTTAGCAGTGATGAAAAATTGGGTGATTGGGTCATGTGATAGAGAAACAGAATCCCTACAGTGTGGAAACAGGCCATTCGGCCCAACACATCCACACTGACCCTCTGAAAAGCATCCCACTGAGACAGACACTCCCACCACCAACCCCCAACTTATCCCTGTAACCCTGTATTTCCATGGCTAATCCACTTAACCTATACATCCCTGGGAAACTTAGCATAGCCAATCCACCTAGCCTGCACGTCTTTGGACTGTGGGACCCGAGGAAAGCTATGCAGACACAGGGTGAATGTGCAAACTCCACATAGACAGTCACCCAAAGCTGGAATCAAACCCGGGTCCCTGGTGCTGGGAGGCAGCAGGGCTAACCATTGAGCCACTATGCTGACCGCAAGGCAGAAAAGATAAAATGCACACTGGTGCAGTAGAAAAGTTTCACAGAGATGAGGATAGGCTTTTAGAAGCAGGACAGATAATGGAGTCTACTTCACAACACTGTATAAGTCAGCCATTAAGGTGACAAAGTTAGAGATGTGAATTGTAATGTTGCTACAGTATTAGAAAAGCAGCAGGCAGGTATTATGGTAGATTTGACCTGTATCAGTTCAAGTGAAAACTGAAAAGGGTTTGCAGGCGAGGGGAATTAAAGATGCAGCATGTCTGACGAAAGAAGCTTAACTTGTAGCTGTAGAAATTTCTGCCTCACAAGTCACAATTAATAGAGAGTGGCATCAGGGAGGGAATAACACATTATCAGTCCAGAGAAGGAAACTTCTTGTTAATTAAATCAAGGAGCAATGTGTTTGGATGAGGAGAAATGGAATTGGGAGGAGGAGGAACAATGATCCATATTAAAGTCAAGGGGATGCAACCACAATTTCTTTCAGTTGCAAAGTATATTATAGGTCATTTATGAGCCCATTCATACATGTCTCAAGTGCAGAATAAGTAGCATCTTGTTTACAGTACCTGTATTTTAACTTCTCTTTTTTAAAAAAATTACAATAAAAAGACAACATTGCTATGCAATATACTGGAGAAATAAAACAGCAAAAGAAAGATGCTGAAACAGACAAACATGATCATTCAAACAAGAAAATAATCAGCAAAATGCTACTTTCACTCTAAACAATATCTCATTGAACTGCTATTTAAATCTTTACATTCCAATTTACTGAAATATACATGATAGTAATAATACAAAGCTCACACAAACATACATGGTAAGGTAGAAAGCTAATAGTTTATAGCTGGAAGACATCGTAAGAACGTGTTTATAATGTTTAAAGAAAACATTACAAGTTGTGCACAGAGCCCTACTCCTTGACACTAACAAATTTCTAATTGTAGGAAATCAAAAATATTGCAGAACTGCATGCATATTACCCATAAAACATATGACAATAATTCTGCACCACCCCTTCAGGTCTCAGCATACCAGTATCAATGCCAAGTGCTGGAATGGATGCAGTCACTTTTCACCAGTATAGATCAACTGGAAATACCTGGTCACAGTTTCTGGTATCGAACAGTCAGGACACACAACAGGCTGCCTGTGCAGACGTCTGTGTAGCAAATGCTCAAAGATAATACAACAATAGTACATTTTCTTAGCATGATAAAAAAGAGCAAACATAATTTCCTTATCAAAGAAGGATCTTCAAGTTTCTAAGTAAACAAAACTTGTACAGTCTTAGTGCGGCTTACTCCAAGTACTGAGGAGATGAAGTCCATGGTGTAGGACATATTTTCAGTTCCAATTTACTAAACTCAGAACAATTTTTTTTTCTTCAAAAATCCACAGCGTTTGAAACACCGAGATCAAAAGGTGTACGATTGCTCGTACGTGAAGATTGAAGCATTGTGATAAATACTTCTGCCCTGATGGCTTTAATACAATTCTCAAACTGTAGTAAAGCTCCAAAAATGGAGACTGTAAATTCAAAATGTTTTCTGTTGGCGATTTTCAATTGCGCATTGGATAACGCAAGACTTGATCCTAGGGCAAACATCCAATTCCACAAGAACAAGTCTCTACCATGTTTCATAAACACACTTTCAGGTTTGCTCTAAAAACATGCCGAAGTGTCAGTAAGGTAATGCTTGCTTTGTAACTATCAATTGCCATTAGAGAGTCAAGTCACTCAAGAAGGTATGAAGAAAGGTTGGAGTTGACCGATACTAAACTGCACCATCTGAATTGGAAATCAGATTAACAGCATACAAATGAGGTATCACAGCATCAGTTAGAAACACATCTCCTAACACATCAGATATAAAGAAAAATACAGCTCGACCTACTTAGCATAATTCTTTGCCAGTCCGTGATGTCTGTAAAACGAGAAGAGTGCTAGAATAGCTTTACAAGTATGTTTAACTGTTTAAATATCACTCACATATGATAATACCTACTGACATCTAGTCAGAGTTTACTAGTATTGTTCAACCAGCTTTTGAAACGAAAAGCAGAGTATTTAAGAAAAAATGGTTTTCCTACAAGATGATGTTTAAGCTTCCAAAAATCTAAAACTTCTGTCCTTTGTGAATTAGATCATTTTTGAATCCTGAATCCTTGCCCTTTTGGCTTTTTGTTCCTCTCCCTTTATGGCATTCAGCAGTAAATGCTTTTAAATTGGACACAAACATTTTCCAAACCCATGCTGAAAATGTCGTATTTCATTTCAAAATTGCTTTCTCTGTTAATATGGTTGGACAATCCAGCTGGCAACTGCAGCTTTACTATCAGCCGTTTGCTAGAGTCATCAAGCTTTCAAGTTGCTGTGGCAAAAAAAACAATTGGAGTGGCTTCGGGGAATGACACAAATGCATCTTAAGGGAGACTGTTGGATTTCCAAAAATCTATCTTGTGATTTTCTCCTTCTTTTAGTTATGTCATGGAAAGAAGGAATTTGTTCAATAAAAAAAAGTTACTTCATCAGCTACTTACATGCTAGTTTACAAAGTATGCTTGGAGATTGACAATACAGTAGCCCTTAAAATCCTTCTCTGTTAATGAACTAAATCAAAAACAAAAGGAGAATAAATAATAATGTTTAATAATGCCTTTTACATCTTAGTGATAGAATATTAAATGAGAATTTCAATACATAGAGGAATCTGTTCTACATATTGATGGCTACAGGCTTCTGGGGAAAATCATGTGACACAAGAAAACTCAACTCACAGAGAAGCATTATTTTGGCTATTTTTTGAGATCCATAATAATAAACTGAGTGCTGCTTGGTATTACAGAGCCTGAAAACTTGAACATTATGAGAAACAAGACTATTGTTCCTCAGGGTGAATGTCAGAATGCCAGAATGCCAGAAGTGGCATTTTACAACTTCTAGAGACCCTTTTCTCCTGTTGTATAAATTGGTATCATTTCAAGTTTGACGTCATTGCATTTGGCCTGATAAGCGCAAGATAAAAGGCTTCAATAGCAATTCTCTCTTTTCAGCAATTAATAGTGATTTCACTCGAACTTGTAAAATTTACAAGTGTAGACTGTAGATGTCAGTGATCTGCATTTAAGCCACACAGAATCAATGTTCCCTCCAGGATGTTGGATCATCTGCCAACCTGAAAGCTCCCATGCAAACGCATGGATTAGTCTTCAAGTTGCTGCACATTAAAACAAAGACAAAAGTTGAGCAGATTACCCACACGTTACAAAATTGGATGCTTTGATATTAATATAACAGGTAGCTAAGCAGGTGATTTGAGGTTCATTATATCTAACCAACTAAATAATCACAGGAGGATAGGTGTGCTTAATGTGTGAAAGGAGCTGTAAGACTGAGTAGATAATAAACACAAAGGTGTTCTGGTTCCTGTCTCAGATTCAAGCCAATTGATAAATTGATGCTGGTAGTAGAGGATGGCTGTGTAAAAAAGATTAGGAATCAAGAGCTCTTTTCAGACAGAAAATTACAATTACAATTACAGACATTTCAAAGAAAAATGTTTGAAACCAAACATAAATTCTTGGAGGATGAATGTTTAATGTTTCCCCAAAGCTGAAATAATTAAATGGAAAATTGATCTGGTTACGTGAATGCGGGTCATGTCTTTACCAAGATCAAAAAAGACATGGGCTTGGCTATGTTACTTCCTAATAAAAGTGGAATTAGGTACAAAGTATTCTCAGAGCTGGAATCGCAACAACTGGATACTGAGGAAGACTTGAAAATTCTATTAATGTTTATGGACAAGTTTTAGAAGAAAGATTACTTGTTAAATGTACTGGGGTATGGCCAAACCTTTATAAATTTAGAAAGCAGTACGGGTATTCTATTAAAGAATATATAGAGGTATTTAAAAAATGATATGCAAGATTGCAGAAATTCTGTTTGAAGATTCCCGATTCTGTGTTTTCCTTCCAGTTGTTGGACAATGGCAGGTGTCAAACTTGGACAGAATCCTAGGATTAGAGATAATAGGAACTGCAGATGCTGGAGAATCCAAGGTAACAAGGTGTGGAGCTGGATGAACACATAAGGCCCAGCAGCATCTTAGGAGCAGGAAAGCTGACGTTTCAGGCCTAGACCCTTCATCAGAGAGGGGGAGGGGAAGAGGGTTCTGAAATAAATAGGGAGGGGAGGGGAGGCGGATCAAAGCTGGATAGAGGAGAAGATAGGTGGAGAAGAGACAGACAAGTTAAAGAGGTGGGGATGGAGTCAGCAAAGGTGAGTGTAGGTGGGGAGGGGATAGGTCAGTCCGGGGAGGATGGACAAGTCAAGGGGGTGGAATGAGGTTAGTAGGTGGGAAATGGGAGTGTGGCTTGAGGTGGGAGGAGGGGATAGAGGAGAGGAAGAACAGGTTAGGGAGGCAGGGACGAGCTGGGCTGGTTTTGGGATGCGGTGGGGGAAGGGGAGATTTTGAAGCTGGTGAAACCCACATTGATACCATTGGGCTGCAGGGTTCCCTAGCAGAATAGGAGTTGCTGTTCCTGCATTAGTATGGCACTGCAGGAGGCCCATGATGGACATGTCGTCTGAGGAATGGGAGCGGGAGTTCAAATGGTCATGACTGGAAGGTGCAGCTGTTTACTGCGAACTGAGCGTAGGTGTTCTGCAAAGTGGTCCCCAAACCTCTGCTTGGTTTCCCCAATGTAGAGGAAGCCACACTGTGTACAGCGGATGCAGCATACCACATTGAAGGGATGCAGGTCAACATCTGCTTGAAGTGGAAAGTCATCTTGGGACCTGGGATGTGGGTGAGGGAAGTGGTGTGGGGGCAGGTGTAGCACCACCTGGGGTTGGAGGGAAAAGTGCCGGGTTGGTGGGGTTGGAGGGGAGAGTGGAACGGACAAGGGAGTCATGGAGAGAGTGGTCCCTCCGGAAGGCAGACAAGGGTGGGGAGGGAAAAAAACGTCTTTGGTGGTGGGGTCTGATTGTAGATGGCGGAAGTGTCGGAGGATGATGCGTGGGATCCGGAAGTTGGTGGGGTGGTATGTGAGGACGAGGGGGGTTCTGTTTTGGTTGTTATTGCGGGGATAGGGTGCGAGGGATGAGTTGTGGGAAATGCGGGAGACGTGGTTGAAGGTGGTTTTGACCACTGCGGAAGTGAAGTTGTGGTCCTTGAAAGACGAGGACATCTGAGATGTACGGGTATTAACTGGAGTTAGTTTTTCAAGGGGAAAAACACTTTTAAATCTGATATCAGAAGTCTTTAAAATATTCTGGGAAAATGTTTATCCCCAGAGGCCTGGGACATTCAGCAGCAATACAAAAAACAGAGTATTCAATGTTAATGATGACATGAGACCATCTAGATACAGGCCAAAATGAAAAAAAAAAGAGAGAATCATGAAACTTAAAATGCAGCAATGATAGACAGGCTTGGAGAGGACGTTTCTTCTTAGGGGCCAGTCCAGAACTATGAGCACTGTTTTAAAATTTGGGGTCATGCTTTTAAGACAAATCAACAGAAAAATAATCCTCATAATGGGTTATACAACTTTAAATCAGTGAATATTTCAAATGAAAAGTTAGATTAACTTTCGTGCCTAACTAGAAGCAGAAATTATAATAAAATTACAATACGTAAGTCAAAAATGATCAGCCACGATCATATTGAACGGCGGAACAGGTTTGAGAGGCAATATGTTTCTATTTCGTATGTTTGTAACAGCTAGCAGGAATTGGAGAACTATAAACAGAACGATAAATCCCAAGAAAGCTTGGGCTATGACCATTGTTTTAGGTGCCACTTGAAATAGTAGCATACGATGAACTGACCTAAAAGGAAATAACAAGACTTTAAAAATTATGCTCAACATGGAAATTTTAAGTGGTGAAAATAGTGATACTGATCAGGCAGAGAGAATTGCAATAGTTACAAGAAGTTTCAGCCCAGCTATGTTATGCTGCAGACTCACTAATTGTGCTGTTTTGGACAGTGGATGCATGTCTAAGAGTGTGTGGATGGATTGGTTAACATGTTACTTAGATTCTTTAAATTAAAGAAAAAGACCGAAGTTAGGGAAATTGCGAGGTCTCACCATTTTAAGATGACAATATGCAAATCACTAACAATAGTAATGATTCCCTTTAACACAGCTGGGGTAAACCACTTGTCAATGCAGATACTGTATCAAGTGAAATATGCTTATTAGTGAGTAGGCTGTCTACGAAAAAGTTTTGAATGAGACATCAATCCATTGTCACTTGTTGGAAAACCCCATCTGGTTTACTAATGTCTTTACCTGGCCTGGCCTACATGTGACTCCAGACCTACACGTTGACTTTAAACAGCCCTCTAGGCAATTAGGAATGGGCAATAAGTGCTGCCCAGCCAGAGACTCCCTCATCCGATTAATGAATCGACAAAAAAGAAGGATACGAAACATGAAAAGGCAATAGTTTTTAGGAAGTCCTCAGTCCACATTTTAGTGTATACCTTGTTGCAATGCTTCACATGCTAATCTTCCAGATGCCCGAGTATGACAGGGTTCATCATGTTCTTGGTAGGAAAGTACAGTGAATAATTTCCATTGCCTTGGGAAGCCAAGGAATTTAAAAAAGCAGTTAATAGCACCTTAACTGCTGAAACATTGATGCTAGTGGAAGTTATGATAGACGTACATTTGCCTAATATTCCAAAGAAACTCTTATACAAAACACAAGAAATGATTGCCCGTTGAATGTTGTGTGAATAACTACAGTATTTGTGATAACGTACATTCAATGTAGGATGTAGCTGGGAATAAAGGTTGAATGCTGACCTTGCTAAAATCAAAAAGGAAATGTTGGAAACAAAATTTTTCCAAAATAAAGTGGGTTGAAGCAAACACCAGTCATTATCTTACTTCACACAAAAAAGTGTTTAAATACAAACATATGAATAGGAGCAAGAGTTGGCCATTCGTTCCCCAAAGCAGCTCTGCCATTCAACAAAATCATAGCGGATCTGATTGCAACCTCAATTCTGCATTCTTGCCTACCTAGACAACTTTTCACCCCCTTCCTTAAAGTTCTTACTCAAATAAATTATTAGAGATATTTGGAGAGGGATGTTTCTTCTGTGAGGAATTAAGAAGAAACAAAAATAATCAACGTGTTTGGGTCACTTTGCAATCAACTTTTTTTTGTTCAAAGCAAGTTAAGTATGGAAGGCTGATTGCATTGGATGGAATATTAACAAGTACACACTTTTGTTCCCAATCATCCAAGTTGAAGATACAGAATATCAAAAAATAAACAATTATTTTGTATTAGCATTGCTCAAAAAATTATAAATGGATTTAAACATGTGGAAACAAAGATGAAGGGAATCTTCATATTTCAAGTAATTAAGTAGGTGATTTTCAAATTGATTAACCAAAGCAAGAACACGCAGAACTGGTGTGCGGAGGAGCTGCATGGCTGTATAGTTGATAAACTTTACCCACGGTGAGAGTGTCTTGCTTCCTGCCTTACTGAATGGCATGGATCCAACTTGATAATTGAAACTCACCCTACTATATTTAGAAAACAAATAAGCTATCACAAGATTGACACTTAATACAACGTTCATCATCAACTCCTTCAATCTCATTTCCCTATCATATGTACACAGCCATCTTATTATAGTATTCAAACACTTCCTGAGAGTCCTAGCACGTTCCCCTTGCCAAACTTTCTTTCATAATGCAGATAGGACATTTGCCAGAAGGTAAAATTTACCCCCAGAACTCAAGTTTGGGCCTTCCTGTTCTGCTGCCCAAAGTAGCTACCTTCAATCTAGTTAATTTATTTAGTTCTGTCTACAAGAGGTCCCTTCATGAACCGACTACGATTGAAAAGTCCTGGTTGATGAACTCATTACTCATAGCTCCTTCTTCCCAGAGTCTTTTCTCCATTAAATAAATTCAATGCTAATATATTTTCAGAGATCCTGTTATACAAGTAAAACAAAAGAAATGTTTTAGCTTTCAATACTATCCGTTATCACTTTTGTCACCATTACATGTACTTGAGCAAAAGAAAATGTTTATTAAAATTTGATTGCAACCAGTCTTTAAACAGCCTTTAAATCTACAGAGAGTAAAAGTATGCAGTTTAGCAGCCAAGGGAAAGATGAAGTTCATTATTTCTACATTTGTTGGGCAGAGATTTGGATGATAAGTTACTTACTGCAGCCAAAGCTCAAGGTGCGTGCTATGTGGATTCCTAAAACATAAAGCATAAGGATATTAAACCTTTTTAATTGTATTCACAGACCAAGAAATCAGCACTTTACACACCTTTGAAGAAAGTATTTAATTGAAAAGACGCAAAATACTAAAACCAATTAACTACAACTCTAAATTATAAACAAATGCAGTAAATTGCAAGGAGGAAATGTTCGAGTAGATCGAGGTTTGTGGTGATTGAACAAGTTAGTTTGGCTGCCTGGCAACAAAACCAAACTTAGCCTGAACAGTGCGTTCATTCCATCGATAAAGATGTGCAGTAAAACAGCACGATTAACTTATTTTCCAACAGAGTTTACAAAAGATGTGATTTTGAGCAAAATGTAGTTTGGCTCAGGCCTTCTAAAGCAAAGCAAAATGAAAATTTAACTGCATCACAATGTAGCATTCAATAAACTTCAATATGGTGTGTATAAGGGTATTTAAGTGATTGAACCACTTGAGTCCAACACAATGTACAAACTAGAAAGGGTAGGTTATTGGGCATGCTAAGCCTGTTCCATCATTCAATAAGATAATGATTGAACTGTGGTCTCAACTCCACTTTCCTGCCTACCCCTCGTTAACCACAGATCTTGACCAACAAGTGACTCAATCTACCTCTGTCTTAAAAATATTCCATCAGTCCAGCAAAACTTGACCTTCGCTTGGGAAATAAGACAGGACAAGTGACTGAGGCATTAGTAGGGGAGCACTTTGGAGCCAGTGATTAAACTGGATTAGTTTTAAAATAGCAATGGAAAAGGATGGACCTGATCTAAAAGTTAAAAAGGTCTAAATTGGAGGAACGCCGATGTTGACGGTATTAGGCAAGAACTTTCAAAAGTTGACTGGGGGTGGGTATTCACAGCTAAAACTACACAGCTAGAAAGTGGAAAGCCTTCAAACAAAAAAAACAGATATTAAAGAGACCTGAGATGGTATGTTTCTGTAATGGCAAAGAGCAAAGTTTATAGGTGTAAGGAATGCTTTACGACTAGATAAATTGGCAGCAGAGATCAAGTGATGCCCTCGAAGGATGTAAGAGCAGTAGGAGTACACTTACGAGGAAACTCAGGAGGGCAGAAGGGGGACATGAGATAGCTTTGGCAAATAAGGTTAAGGATAATCCAAAAGGATTCTACAAATACACTAAGGACAAAAGAGTAACTAGGGAGAGAATAGGCCACCTATATGTGGAAACGTAGGAGATGGGTGAAATACTAAACAAGTATTTTGCACCAGTGTTTATTGTGGCAAAGGATATAGAAGCTCGAGGACTTGGGGAAATAAATAACAATGTCTTGAAAACTGTCCTTATTACTGGTGGTGGTGATACAAGACCAAGGTGGATAAATCCCTGGGGCTAGGTCAGGCATACCTAGAACTTTTTGGGAAGCTAGCAAAGTGATTCCTGGGCCTCCTGCGAAGATATTTGTACCCCATTGATTGACACAGGTGAGGTCTTGGAAGGCTGGTGATTGGTTAACACAGTAAGTTTTTTTTTAAAAAGAATAGTAGTAAGGAAATGCCTGGGAACTACAGAATGGTGAGCCTGACATCAGTTGCCAAGAAGTTGTTGGAGGGGATTCTGAGGGATAGGACTTAAATGTATTTGGAAAGGCTAGGATTGATTAGGGATAGTCAACATTGATATGTGCATGGGAAATCAGGTCTCATTAACTTGCTTGAGTTTTTTGAAGATGAAGAGGATTGATGAAGGCAGAGCGGTGCACATTGTCTATATCAACTTCAGTAAGGCATTCAACAAGATTCCAAATAGTAGACTGATTAACAAAGATTAGATCTCATGGGATGCTGGAAGAACTAGCCAACTCGATATAAAATTGCCTCCAAGGTAGGAGAAAGAGGGTGTTGATGGAGGGCTGCTTTTCAGACTGGAGGCCCATGGCCAGTGGTGTGCCATAAAGATTGGTGCTGGGTCTATCTGATGTGAATATAGGAAATATAGTTAGTAAGTTTGCAGATGGCATCAAAATTGGTGGCGAAGTGGACATTGAAGGAGGTTACTTCAAAAGTACAACAGTACCTTGATCAGATGGGGCCATGAGCCAAAGAGTGGCAGATGGACTTTAATCTAGATAAACACGAGCTGCAGCAGTTTGGCAGGGCAAATCAGGGCAGGGCTTATACAATTAATGCTAAGATCCTGAGTGGTTTAGATGAACAAAGAAACCTTGGAGTGCGGGATAATAGATCCTTGAAAGTGGAGTCACAGATAAACAGGGTGGTGAAGACAACATTTGGTATCCCTACCTTTATTGGTCAGTGTTGTGGCTGTACAGGACAGTGGTTGGGCCACATTTGGAATACTGCATTCTATTCTGGTGTCCCTGCCATAGGAAGGAATGTTGTGAAACTTGAAAGGGTGCAGAAATGATTTACAAAGACGTTGTCGGGGTTCGAGCATATGAGCTACACGGAGAGGTTGAAGAGGCTGGGGCTGTTTTCCCTGGAGTGGAGACTGCGGGGTGACCTTTTACAGGTTACAAAATCATAAGAACATGGACAGGGTGAATAGACAACACCTTTTTCCCAGGGTAAGGGAGTTTAAAAACTAGAGGGCTTAGGTTTAAGATGAGAGGAGAAAGATTTAAAAGCGACACAAGGGGCAACATTTTCCACAAAGACCATGGTGCATATATGGAATGAGCTGCCAGAGTAGATGGTGGAGGCTGTTATAATTATGAAATTTAAAAGGCGTCTGGATGGGTATATGAAGAGGGAAGGGCTTAGCAGAATATGGGCCAAATGGGACAAGATTAATTGAGGATATCTAGTCGGCATGGACGTGTTGGGCCAAAGGGTCTATTTCCATATTGTACAGCTCTATGACTCTAAGAATCATTCAGCCTTCATCGTTCTCTGCAGAAGCAAGATCCACAGATCATGGCCCTCCAAAAAGAAAACATTTCTTATCTTGCTCCTAATTTGAAATCCCCTTTTTCAACTGCGCTCCTTAATTCTAGTCTCCACCACAACAGGAAACATCCTTTCAGAATCCACCCTCTGATAATGTGTTTCAATAGGATCACCTGTCATCTTTCTAAATACCAGTGAACACAGGTCCAATCTATCCCAACTTTCCTAATAGAGTATCCTCATAGCCTATAAATGAGTCACATGAACATTCTCTGAATTTTCTCAAATGCAATCACGTTGTTTCTTAAATAAGGAATCCAAAACTGTACTCAATATTGTAGATGTCTCACTAATACAACTAGAGCAAAACATCTTGCTGTCCCCACATGCTAACTTGTTGGTGATCCACATACCAGGATACCCAATGCTCTCTGAACCACAGGGTTCTACAATCTCTCCTCATTTTGTAGAGGAAAAAAAGAACACCTTTACTCTGGCTATAATAGTTGAGCATGTGCAAAAGGAATTATTTCATAGCAATGTCGAATCACAAAATTGAAGCCATGCAGTGTAGGACTCCAAGATAGATATTCTCCCTGATCATCATATGTATATTATGTTCAATAAGATGCTGGTCACCAAGGCTACAAATCTCATCATATCATACATTTAAACAATATGACTCCTTTTCATTGTCTCTACCAAAAATTGACAAGTTCTCATTTGCATACAGTAGACTGTACCTGCCAAGTTTTTGCCCACTCAATCTATTTATATCCCTTCACAGACTCCCTTTATATATACTTGTAAGTCCACAGCAAGTATTATTTATACACCACTTCCTAACCATGAGTATGGATACATCCAGACTAATTAATGACCTGTCAGTCACTGTGCATGCTTATTAATGTGACAGAGGTGCCTAGCCTGAATGGTTGGACAGCCTTTGTTCAAGCTTTGGAGAGAAGCATTTAGCTTTTGTCTAGCATTAGTCACATACAAATGAGCAAAGGCCACATGGCAACTTCTATGCCTGAGCCGTTTTACGCTTCGCTGCAACACAGTAAACCAAAAAAATGAACGTCTCTTACACACTTGCAAATTGAACTCTTCACATGTAAATTAACACTTTTTAAAAAATTTAGCAAAACCACACATTTCAGCATTTCTCCCTCAGTAATGGCCCTTCTCTACATTACATACAAATTATCTCACCGCAGACACTAAGAGCTGATAAGTTAGTAAATTTTTGAATGTTTTTCTTCTTTCATTTTGTTTAAGCCGTATTAATTTTAAACACAAAATGACAGTTGAAGGAGAGATATAGTTCATCTGATTACTTCATAGGACGACTGTTATTGTGGGTGTTGTGGTTTTGTGAAGTGAGACAGAATACTTGTAACCACTTACTTTGCCTTAAATTGGCATTTATGAACTGAATTGCACAATACTCAGTCTTGTATGACTGTCAACACCAAAAAAAAATTTGTTCAATCAAGAAATGTTTCACATATTGAAATTATACTCCAAGATGGATTACAGAAGATTGATTAAATTGATGCAACAACTCTCATTACAGCCACCACAGTGCCTGTCAACATAATGCATGCAGTTTATGGATTTAGCAATGGAACAATGAAACACAACAAATGCGATTTGTAATTATATAGCATCCTTATGTAATATATTCCAAGATGCCCCACAGGAGCATTATAAAAGAGAATTACATTCCAAGTCACTTAAGACAACACTAGGACTCACTGCCAAAAGCTGAGCGTAAGAACTAGGTTTTAACAGATCTGATAGGAAAACAAAAGAAGGTACAAAATCAGAGGGGTTTAGGAAGGGAATTCTAGAGCTTTAGGGCTGAGACTGCCAAAGCCCAGCCAATAACAGCCAAGTGATTGAAAATTGGAATGTCCAAGAGGTCAGGTTTAGATGAGAGCAGAGAGAGATTTGTGGAGCTAGAGGAGATCACAGAGGTCGGGAAGAGCAAGATCATGGAGGTATTTGATGCTTAACCATTTTCTGAACTGTAATCTGCAAACTTAAATAAACTGCTTCAAAAGACGGATCTACACAAAGTCTAAAAAACAAATCCTATCATTGATTGCTCAAGGCGACATGAATTCTCGAAGAATATTATTGTAGAAAAGGTTTGCATCACATGGACAGAATCAGAGTCGACATTTCATCCACATTAATCTGCCACCAAAGGATAATGGCTTTTCACACTATTCTAGCAGCTCTGCCAAAATGTTATTTCACAACCCAAAACTACCTTATAAAAACATCAAATGACATTATCTTTTCTCTTTAAAAGCTTGGAAAGGAGAACGTTGAGCAAATATTGCCACTGCTAATATGGAAATATTCAAACGCCGTCAACTCAATCACTAATGCCACAGACACGTTTATCTGATCATACAGTAGCAATGTTAAGCATAGCTTAAAATCCAAGTTATTCAAGTTTACTCAAACAATTAACTAGTAATAAACTTTTTATAGGAAACATTGGAAATTCATGAGCAATAGAATACGATAAAAACTTTTACTCACTGCTCTGAATCTTCACTTTGGTCTCAGTAACTGCTCTCTCTAGCTGCACTTCCTGCTTCTGCTGGTAGTTAATGTGGGGAGAGACTGAATTTTCCACCGGTTTCGCTGGTGTTTCTTGATGCTTTGGTGTTTGAATCTCCACCTTTTTCGGAGATATCTCATTCAGGGATGGTCCAGAACTTTCTGTTCTTCTTGGAATGGATTCAGTAAGCTTGGATCCTGTGGTTTCCAATCTCCTTGAGGAAATCTCCTGAAGTTTTGTTCCAGGAACTTCTGTTCTCCTAGGCACCATTTCTGGAGGCTTGTGGCCTAGCAATTCAGCTCTTTTAAGACCAATCTTTGGTGCACCATGACTTGCAGCATCTACCTGTTTTGAAGACAGATCAATAGAAATTTCTGCTCTTCGAGAAACAGGCTCTGGGTGCTTAGGTCCTGTAATCTCAATTCTTTTGATGGATGACTTTGGAGATTTAGCATTAGGCGCTTCTCCTGGTTTTGAACTTGGATCTGTAAACCTTGACCCCAAATCTTGATATCGGTGTCCAGATGTTGGCGTTGATCTTAGAGGAGTTGGGCCTCGTCTACTGGGAACAGAAGAATTTGGTGTCTGTTCAACTTCCTCAACTTCAAATGATCTCTTCAAAGCTAAAAGAGAGAGAGAAAAAAAATACACCAATTGACTAAACTATTTTTCAGCATACACCGTAGAATTATGATTATTTGGTATCATGTGCAGTCCTGCCAATGTCACTGTAGCTTACAAACTCCAACCAACAGCTGCACCAGGTTCCCGGACAATTGAGGACAAGTAGAATGCATAGTCACCACTCATTTGGAATGGGTGCAATGTTAACCTTTTCAAAGTCCACCCACTTGTGTAGAATTAAAAATTGGAGTGAATGTTGCCAGTTTGGTGACAATTAATACGAAGTTTTAGATTGGGAATTCACACCTATAAAGAAAACAGGTGCATATTAAGGCCATTTCACATAGACTTCCTTCAGCCTTTTGGGAAATGGGATATTCATCACATTCCTCTGGTTGAAAACAAACTCCAAAAAAGTTTCAGGGCTGAAGAGACAAATATGTCAACCTGTTAATGCCTGAATATTTTCTTCTAAATGTGCATTCAAATTCAGCTCAAAGTCTCATGACCGCAAATGCATATTGTTAGTTTCACATCAATATGCCTGTCTGAAGGCGAGGACATTTCCAAAACATGACCCATCACTGTAAGTGAATTAGATTTTGCTGTTTTCACAAAAAAAAGTGCAATAGCACGACTTATTCTGACGTATGGAGAGACTTGTACCAAATGCAAACAGAAGTGGGCCAAAATTTATGATCCTTTTACAGCCCTTCAACTGGGCTACAGATTAGTTACCACTTCCAAACACTCATTACGCTACACAGACAAATGCTTATTATGTCATCACATTTGCAAACTTTTGAAGGTCATGAATTACTATCACTAGAGAAATTAGTGTTGATACATCAATATTTATTCTCCATTACGTTTCTAGTTAAAGTTGAAGGTGTTGGCAGCTACTTCTTACATAAATATATTTCCTTCCTAAGGTTTTCAATACGAATAATGTTTCTAATAGTCTGCTCCAAATATTCAAATTGACTATTTGGAAAAGAAAGCAAAATTACACTTATTGCAGAAAGGAACAGAAAATAATTTTTTTTAAAATGTGAAATCTTCTAATTTGGTGGACATTTTTTCCCCAAGGTTACAGGCCCCAAAAGCCTTAAAACACAGCAAAAAATTCTATGACACCCAGAAGCATGGCAAAGATCAAGTTTCACCAGATTCCTTTCTTTATCAAGAGTTCCCTGGTTATTGTAGCAGGGGCAGAACATCTGTTGGGCCTTAACAAAGCTAACGGCAGCCAGAACACTAGAACATCCTCTGCTGGGTATTCCTACACCCCGTAGGTTCAGTTCAGATTGTTACTTCTGTAGAAACTCAGACAGTCAAATGGTAATCTCTGCAGAATGGACAGCATTTCCATGAGCATTCCCCAGTCTGACATATGAAAACCAGAAATAAAAGAGCTGGCCTGATGGAGACCATGTCATCCGTGTTGGTTGTTGTAACAACCCATCTGGTTAACTTGTTATTTACTGAAGGATAATTACAACGCTTACCTGGTCTGGCCTATGTGACTCCACTCACATAATAATGTGGTCGACTCTTACCTCCCCTCTGGGTAGTGGTAAGGGATGGATAATAAATGCTTGCCTAACCAGTGACACTCACATCTACACACTATTCTCTTTATTAAAAAAAAAACTCTTTTTTAAAACAAAGAAATTTTGAACAGATCAGCCTCTTTACACAGGTGCCGTGAGACTGCAGCCAAAGGAATTGAAAGTGGGTCATCATTTCTCAGGGAAAAAGGGGAAGTCAGTAACCTGGTAGACCAAAGGCCTCCACAGAAAGTGGCACTTTTACAGCTTACCTCTCATCCCCTGTAAGCTCCAGTGCTGAAGGATCCCTCAAATAAACACCGAATAAAAGTTTCAGCTTCAGAACATAAAGTAGAAAAAAAGGTGCAAGTTTTCAAATGGCCATGTCAATGTCATTTGGCTTATTCAAATGGAACTTTCAAGGGAACCCTGAGCTCAAAATTATATCTATACTTCCAGGTGACATCACATATTGCAAAATTCCAAGGGTGTTATCAGCAATAACTTCACATATGGTCATCTCTGCATGAGCATTCATGTGCAGACTGCAATTCCACCAAATTACTACATTTCAAAGTTAACAATTATGCTGGCACTGGAGCGGTAGGGATAGGGGGTTCAAAATCAGTAAAGGTCAAATTAAACTGCATGATAACCTTGAAATAAGGGTTGTAGCTGTGCTCAATTTCTAACTGACATGGTGGAATATTTGATTAAAGAAAACGTTTAGGTCAGTTAGTTCAGTAACAATAACAACCTGTATAAACATATGTGATAGTTACACAGAGCAAAGAAATAAAGAACAAAGTGAAGTTATGGAAATTTATTTGACATACCCAACACACTTTGGTAAAGTGGCTAAATACAGGCAAACTAAGATCAACATCAGATAGAAGTTCCACATAAGAAGCTGTTTTGATTCCCAAAAACAGACCTGTAAAAATTGTATGGGATGAGAGAATCAAACCTGCAAAGGTGACCACGTCAAACAGAGAAGTCAATCACTGCAAAATTCTGGTTGAAGACAAGGCTGTGGAATAAGGACATTCACTTGGAAGGGAAAGTGGAGGAAATTTTGTGGAGTTCTAGAAGATTTGTCAGCACATCGAGTATAGGAGTTGGGAGTTAATATAGCGACTGTACAGGACACTGGTGAGGCTATTTTTGGAATACTGCATTCCATTCTGGTCTCCCTGCTATAGCAAAGACATTGTGAAACTTGAAAAGGATTCAGAAAAGATTTTCAAGGACGTTGCCAGGGTTGAAGTATTTGATCCATCTGGAGAGGCTGAATAGACTGGGGCTGTTTTCCCCGGAGTGTCGGAGGATGCGGAGTGATCATATGGAAGTTTATAACATCATGGAGGAACATGGATAAAGCAGACATCCAAGGTCTTTTTCCCCCCCAAGGTAGGGAGTCCAAAACTAGAAGGCACGGGTTTAAGGTGACAGCAGAAAGGTTTAAGAGGCAAATTCTTCATGCAGAGGGTGGTGCCTGTATGGAATTAGCTGGTAGAGGAAATGGTAGAGGCTAGAACAACATTTAAAAGGAATCTGGATGGATACATGCATAGGGAGAGTTTGAGAGAGATATGGACAAATGCTGGCAAATTAGACGAGAATAACTTAGGATATTTGGTTGGCATGGAGAAGTTGGGCCAAAGGGTTTGTTTCTGTGTCATACTTCTCTACGACTCTGTAGATTTTTAAAGAGCCCAAGGCTGGTTTGTTGTACTAAAAGTGCATTTACAAAGAGTCAAACAGTGATGTCTGGGTGAGGGTGAGAAGAGAAAATTCCGTGAAATTACCAAGGAACAGTCATGGAGACATTATAAATGGTCTGACAGAAAAAAAGTTAATATTTATACTAACACAGTCAGTAAGCCTACAAGATCACCGTGGGTTAATACATGTTAGCATGGATGAGAAGGAGGCTATAAACCAGGGAGGTTGTCGCAGTAAACATGAGGAGGTAGTTTGATCATTGGTGGAAGTAGCACTTCTCCCAGATGAGGTGGTAGTTGTCCGCATGAACATCATAAAAATATCAGTCTGAATCGAGGACAGTGCATCTAACTATTAAAGATGGGAGCTTTTTGTCTTCAAGTGAGAACATTTTACTAAATTGCAGCATTATATTATTTGCTCCAGTAATACCCTGAAATCCATCAATAATTATTCTGCCATTATATGATCAGTCAGTCCAAACATCCCCAATGCAATGATACTATCAAACAGATAGGACAAGATTTCTGAATAAAACATTGAAATGTGACAACAATCATATCTTTTACTCGCAGATCACTGAACCTTTTCTTGCTGGGGACTTTGTTCATTTAAGCAGAATCGTTGCTAGTAGCACCATATACAGGCTGGCCCATATAACGCTGGAATGGGTCTTAAGTGCTTAAAAAGAAGCTTAAAAGAATGAAAACAGTCAGTCATCAAGTAATCATGAGGGTTAGGGTCTTGGTGAACCAAATAACAAGACCCACAGTTAGGAGGACTCAGCCAGTAATTGAGCCAAAACAGCAAGAATGCAGTATAACTGGTGGGAGAAGGGAGGGTGGGAGCAGCCACTGCATTTATCACAGTACTGTTGAGGAGTCTCCCAATAGGTCAGCAGAGATTGATGGTATCCTCGGTAGTCCAGATGGTAATTCTGGCTGATGAAGGATACATCTTGACATCCACTGCAAGCAAAGCACCCCTCCCAGGGAACATGAGTATTGGAAGCATTATGGAATGTTCATAAATATAATGAGATGAGGAGTCTGGGCCCAGCCTAGATTAAGGCTTTTTGAGAAGCTCTTAAACTTTAAATTACAAGATCCAATGCCCATTGAACCAAAGCAGAACATTTGGCGAGTAGAGGATCTCAGGAACTTCTCTCTTGGGTCAGGCTGCATCTGACCAGGGGTCCAAATAGAAGTACCAAAACAAGGGTGGCAGTGTTAGTGTCAATTGAGTTTTAAGATATTGCACTTATATTCAGCTTTGTTCATGGAATGATGGGGTAACTTGATTTTAAAAGTAGATTTTGGGAATGTTATTGTAACTGTAATAGCCTAACCATATCATTCATTGCTCCAAACAGCAAAAGGAGACAAGGCAGCAGCCGGACAGGTGGGTTGTGTCACCATGGAAACTAGCAGATCCAAGGCTGAAGTTTAAGATAACAGGGGCTTGAATGAAGTTTAGAACAAGAAAATGCGTGCTACAAAGCCCACTATTGAGAAGTTCTTTAGGTATCAGAGATCTTCTCTCTTGTATACGCTTAAAGAAAAGCTTTGTTTCCTTGATTCAGCCAGATTTAACTGGCCATTTTTCACCAGAACAGTGGCTTCCAGAGAAAAAGAATTCAAATAAAACGAAATCACAACACTTTCTAAAAGTATTTTTTTGGAATACATTTCTGCAGATTGAGCTTAACTCACAAATATTTCAACTGAAGCATTTAATTTAATTCATGCTATGCACTCACTGCATCATTACTGAAGCTCACTCACATTTTGTGTGTATTTCATCGACATTGAAAATTCAGTCTGCTTCCAATCACACCAATGTAAAAGGTTGCCTTGGATGCTCAATGTAAATAAGCTCCAAATATCTTTTCTGTTTCTCATGAATTTTTAAACACTTTCCTTTACTAATTGTCATCCTTTCACTTGAAGTGCAGACCAGTGGGATTCTGAAGGAATTAATTCACAACCCTGCTACTAAATACATCCTCTAATCGAGCCAATGCCCTTGAACTTATTTTTGTTTCACCGGAAAATTTACTAACATCACAGGAGGTGAATCAAATGCATTTTAATAATGGCTCGAGTGTGGAGCAGATTTCTCTCACATCTCCCAAAGGATGAGGGTGGCTATAACACCATTCTACAAATAAAACTCCAGAATCTTAGACAGAAAGGTTATTTTAGGCCATTATGCCTGTTCCAGTTACCTTGGCAGACAGTTTGCCCTACTCAACAAACTGAGGAGAAACAAGTCAAATTAAACCATTTCTTGGGATTCCGAGGGTCACAGCAGTCGTGATATCAGTAAAAGATTTTTCTCAAGGGAACAGAAAGCATAATGACCAGTCGCAACCAAAAAAGTATACAATTTACTTTATTCTCAAAATATGTTCAATGTTCAATTTCTTTAAGTAATGTGCCTTTAAAAGTAAGCATATCATTTTATAAAATGTTGGAAATCTGACTTTTTTAAAAAAGCAGAAAATGAAGAGGTGCCAGACAAATCTTCCCTTTCTCAATCCCTAAAATTGAAGACAGCGAAGAACCCTGTTCCATTTTAATCAATGAAGAACATGAGGAAAGGACCCACTTATTTTCCACTGATCATGTTAAACCCATCCTCTGTGAAGAAAGAATCTTCCCTCCAGCAATTATTTTCTTCAAATTGTTTAAGCTTCCAAAATATCTGACTATTTATTCATCCAACATCTTGAACTTCAATGATGTCTGACTGTCTTCCATGGCGTATTTAATTATTATCTCTCTCTACAACCTTGGTGTCCAAAATGATACTTATCTATTCTCAGGGCACTAAAACAAGTGATACAACTAATAATCCAGTTCAATACAACTCATGCCATTGTATGATGTGTTTGTAAAATGAATAAACAGGAATGTCAAACTTCTGATTTACATAAGGTCCAAATTTCAACGCAAAGGCTTGTTTTTAAGCTAGCGACTTGACCACGTAGACAGCTGGGACTAGCAAGAACTCTAGAAGTCTCAAAATATTTGGGAGAAAAGAATTTGAAAATATGATTCTTAAAATTTGAACTAGCTGAATAAGTAAAGTTTGGACTTAAAAGCATGTAAACATTTATGATTATTTTTTCTTCTCTTCTGCCTAAGAAGGATAAAAGGACAGGCTTACAAACAACCCAGGATGTCAACTTCATATTCTATGGTTAGATAAACCGTATGAAAAATAAAATTTCTGCATATTACTATCAGACCACCCGAAAAGGGTTTCCACTTCGTCTAGTCTTTCTCCTTCCTTTACTTTCCTTCGTTGTTGCTGCAAGTTTGACCAGAGATTTGAAGGGCAGATAAATTAGAAGGAGAAATTAATGCAGACTAAGTGAGTGGAGATGCAAGATAGTTGACAGATGGTACATAACAACAGCACACATATGGGTCGTGAAGCTGATTTATTTCGGTTCACTCTAAGTATCCACTGACTAACCTGAAATGAATAGGAAGTAACATGCTTTGTTTGTGCAGCACGTCACATTCCGGCCTGGCTTAGATCTGCATAAATTGAATAGTTATATAGATTCACAAAAGGAACTGATTAAAATCACATTCTTCAGTTCCTGGTTCCTTTATTCAAAATTGTTCAATTTTCCTCCAAACTTGAGATTTGCTATTCCTACTCCTTAGAGTCCTATCAGTTCCCTCATCTTTCCCCAGACAACTAGAGAGAGGTACAAATTCAGATCTCTCCTGATGTTAATTAACCAATAACAGATATGCAAAATCTCTAACTGTTCTTCCTGATTTATGTTCCTTGTTCACTTTGTATGTATATCAATACCTTAGCCAAGATCAGAACCTCAGCAAGGTGTCATGGATCATAAATTAGATCCTTGGAAAGTAAAATTAGAAATAGGGCAAGAGAATTTGGGACCGCAATAAGCCCAAAATGGAAAGAGCAAACATTACCAAATGGGAGTACTGCAATACACAAATCAAAGAGTGAACAGACTGGGATGGAATGAACAATATTTCATGTGAAAAATGATGCAAGAGAGAATCAGTACACAGTATACAGCGTGTCCACATCTTCAAATCTCCAAGACTCATCAGATAGCAAAAAGTATGTTAATTACAAGGAAGGCCTGCATTTCCTTTTGAGGTAAATGTTGCAGAGAGCTGCCATTTTAAGCTGTTTTTAAATTGAATGCAGAAGAGTTATGAAAAGAAATTAAGTGTTGAAGGAAAATTATGATTGGACAAACATTACCCAAACTAAAAAATAACTGACCTACCACACAAAATTCCACCACCCACATACTCTTTCCATGTTTATAATTTAAATGCAACATGTCTGCTCTGTTACAACATTACAACCAGTAGTTCTTCAGACCAAACCCAGGCTTAGTTTGACTGCTAAACCATGAATATCTGTGTCCTGCCATTTGTAATAACATGGAAGTGATGTGGTAAGTAACAGATGTGCAAGAAAGATACGTTGAGATACACTATGTTGAGCATGCAACTGCATTTATTAAGTGAGTTCCTGTTTATAATAATCAGCTTGCATAACATCGCTAGTTTTATACCATTTTTTGTAAACTGATGGTGACGCATAAAATAACCACTCAGTAATTAACAACTGAGGTAAACTGAATGAATTCTTGTACATTTCACCTCATTGTCATATATAAAATTGGACTAAATTACAAACTGGATTCCACGACACTAAAAAGAACTAAGTTGCAAAAGAGCTGTAACTGAATTCAATCTGATTTTGCACATAATTTGGATTAAACAGGACCATCACTTCGAGGAATTCCTAGCTGGGTACTTTGAAGAATAGATGCCATACATTTCTGTCCCCGTATATATTCCTCCTCGAGACCAAAGCCAAACACAGCATTACAACAGTACAGGTAGCTTTCTTAAAAATTCATATTCTTCTTCAGTTAAAGCAGAAGAATGTCTAAAACAAAGACCAGAAAATACAAGCAGGAAATAACCTATTACGCTGGCTATTCATTGATCAAGATTACAGCTGGAAACTGGGGCGGGGGGGGGGCCTAGTAGCATCATAGTGCAGAAACATAAATTACCTTAATTAAATGTTAATTTAGCAAGGATGCATTAAAGTCGAAACAGCTTTAACAAAAATTTGTGCTTAGATATTCATTTTGAAAACTTAATCTTCCCATGTCCTTCAGCAAAGCTTCTGTCCCAGTTTACACTTTCAAATAAGATTTGCTTTAGCAAATTGAATCATGATTTTGCACATCTTGTTGCAGAACCATCAGCTTCCTTGAGGGCCTTTTAGGAGTTAGGATTTGAGCAGAAATTTAGTCTCAAACAGATGAAGGAGGTTTTGCAAATCGACGTGTCACAACAAACAACATGGTTGGTCAATCTGAAAATTATCCCGCAACCTCTGTCAGATAGCACTCATTGCACTGATATCTTTGTTCCCATCCTATTCTTCTTAAGAGCTGCTTCAAAGCTTGGCATAGCTTTCACATTTTTGAAGTTAACTTTGCTGTCACAGACTGGAACATTCCAGTAAATATCTAAGACACAGTTTAAAAGCAAAGTAGTAAAAGATACAGAGATAATGGGAACTGCAGATGCTGGAGAATCCGAGATAAAGTGTGGAGCTGGATGAACACAGCAGGCCAAGCAGCATATTAGGAGCAGGAAAGCTGATGTTTTGGGCCTAGACCCTCTCCCCCTCCCCCTTTTCTGACGAAGGGTCTAGGCCTGAAACGTCAGCTTTTGTGCACCTAATATGCTGCTTGGCCTGCTGTGTTCATCCAGCTCCACACTTTGTTATCAGGTAAAAGATGCAATTAGCTTGAAATGTTCTGATGTTGAAGGTGAAGAATTTTACAGAACTAGCTTTACTTTGGGGAGAAAATGAAAGAGAGGAGAAAATGCTGGAAGTGCTGAACATGTCTGGCAGCATGTGTGTGTACGTACAAGGTGGTGGGGGGGAAAAAAGATAAAGACAGACAGAACCTGTAACGTCTCATCAGAAATTTACAGGTCTGAAACATTAACTTGTGTCTCTCTCCAACATTGCCACCAGGCCTGCTGAGTATCTTCATTTCATAAAACACAGATTCTGTGTTTTAGTCAGTTACCATAGACGGCATCATGATGCAAGAATATTGCTATCATTTTAGTTTTTAAAAGGGGGAGAAAAATGTGACCACTTTTGAGAATGTTGACACTTTTTGCTGACAGGTAGAAAGGGTTCCACAGTTTCTGTTCTGTTTGGCACAAAATGAAAATATAGTGGTCGATCTTAACCAAAATATTTAACTTTAGCTTCTCCTTTATAAATTTAGCAAACAAACAGACAGGTGTAAAATATTTGCAGTGCTTAGGTATCAAATTTGCCAGCAGGCCAACTCCAAGAATATCTCCTTTGATACTTGCAACTCCCAACGTCCAAAACATGTGTCCAAATAGTCAATGAAGCATTGACAGCTGTTCTATAATCAAATGCCATTGGAATAATTTATATAGAAATTGAAATCTGTAATGTAAACTGTGTTGCATCAAGACTTGCACATGGCGCCAAGCATTCGTGGCTCTGAACCAAAGGTTTTGAATTTGACATTTTCATCGATTGTTTTCTACATCTGAAAGCTCTCTTCCAAATTACCCAACAGTTACAAAAAGTATGAGATAACAAGCTGTTGAGCTGGGTGAACACAGCAGGCCAAGCAATGTCAGAGGAGCAGGAAGGCTGATATTTTGGGCCTAGACTCTGTTCTGAAGAAGGGTCTAGGCCCGAAACATCAGCCTTCCTGTTCCTCTGACGCTGCTTGGCCTGCTGTGTTCATCCAGCTCTACACCTTGTTATCGCAGATTCTCCAGCATCTGCAGTTCCTGCTATCTCAGTAACGAAACGTATCTTTAGTTTTCCTTTTGATCACAGTGCAAAAGCGTATGGAGAAATGTGCAACTGCATCGCCTTCCCCACAAAGGCCCCTTGGTAGTTGCTTCCATCTTTGTTCAGTGACAAAAGAAACTAAATTTAAAGCTCAGTTTCAACACTTGAAATTACTCTGCATGGTGCTTTTTTCAAGTCGCAGGATCAGCTTTCAGCAATTCCTCATGGTGGCACATTTGCAGAGGAAACGTAGGTTAGGAGGAAGGAGTTGAATTTTTGTATGAATGTAATGGTTACAGATTTGAGAGGCCTCCTTTATTTCTTGAGCTAGGGGATGGGCAAACAATATAATTATCTATGGCTAAACTAAAGTTCAAATTGACTATGGGAAGCTTTTGAATATGTCTTCCATTGTCACATTTAGCCTTCTTGATGATAGTAGAAGCTGCATCAGTAGCTCCATATTGTCATGTCATGAGAGAGGTCTGTTTTCAGGCATGTTGCCAGGGCTTTCAATGTTATTTGGTAATTAGTTCTAGGAGATGTACATCAGGGTTCCTTGCGTGGACGCAGGTTTTTTTGCGGATAGGAGGCAGCAGAAATAAACTAACTCACTTCTTATTTGACTCTTCACTTGATTCACTAACCTGAACATTGAGAAACTGATAGAGAAGTCGTGGGCAAAAGCCTCAGCTGCCTCAGTGTATCCAGCAGCTAGTTAAAAATCGCATGAGCTTTTCAGGTTGCAAAGTTAATGAAATTTTAATTCTGATGAAGAATCAGAACACGAAACCATAACATAGGAGGGGAAAGAAACAGGGTCTCTTGTCTCACTGGAATGGTGAGATTTGCTTTTGAGGGCATTTGGATATTTTATCATCTTTTGTGAGGTAACAGGATTCTGACCACCACCATGTAAAACAAAAGGCAAGCAAAACATATCATGAATAGTATAAGCATTCTGGCTTCATTCTCTTTAGGGGAAGGGATGGTGATATTGTTGCTGCCTGTTAATCCACAGAGCCAGGTATTGCTCCGGGGACAAAAATATAAGTTGCTGGAAAAGCTCAACACGTGTGGTGGAATCTGTGATCAGAAATCAGAGTTAATGTTTCAAAGTGCGGTGACCCTTCCTCAGAACTGGACCCGAAATGTTAGCTCTGATTTCTGATCACAGATGCTCCCAGCCAAACATGCTGAGCTTTTCCAGCAAACTTCTGCTTATGTTTCTGCTTCACAGCAGCCACAGTTTTTTTGGTTTTTATTGAGTTATGCTCTAGGAAACTGGGTTCAAATCCCATCCATGGTAAATGGTGGAATTTAAATTCAATAAAAATCTGGAATTAAGCATCTAATGACGATCATGAAACCATCGTTGATTGTTGGAAAATAAAATCAAAATCAAAAATCAATCAATCTGGCTCACTAATACCTTGGGAAGGAAACTCCCATACTTCCCTGGTTTGGCCTGCATGAGACTCCAGACCCTCAGCAACATAGTTGACTGTCAACTGTCCTCTGGACAATTAGGGATGGGCAATTAATGCTAGCCTCACTAGCAATGCCCTCAAAATTTAAAAAAAAACTTCAAGTATGGACAACATTTGAATTTTGGGTGTTACTAATATGGCTGTCATTTATTTTCATCTTCAGTTGCTCCGAGAATGTGATGTCCTCAGGAACTACGTAGTTTCTTGATTCAATCAAATGGCTCGATGAAGATATTTCAGGGGTAGTTACATCCACGTACAACTGAAGTCGCATACAAACAACAGGGAAAGACATGAGCTATCCTTCCCAAATGTGCCGTATACCAGTTTCAGTGGAAAACAGGAAGATGTATACAAAAAGGCATCTGACTTACAGCCCTGATGTTATAGTCCAATGATAGATTAAAAGAAAACTTACCCAGAGTCCTCCTTAAAATTTCATCTCTCTTCCAATTCTTTGACGGTAGTCCAATCAAGGTGCACATTCTCAGAATTAGTTGATCTAACCAAATATGTTGTGCTTGCAAACGAGCCCAGATCCACTCAGTTCTGTTCTTTAGAACAGCCCAGATCACCCAAACATTTAAAGTGCAGCAATGTCAGAGGTGCAGGCCAGCAGTTGAAATATTAAACCAGGACTGAACCTGCCTGATGCAATGCATGGCAATTTAAAGTTCATTGTACATTGTAACAATGTAACTAAGAACATACAATTGTACACATGTACGCACATAGACTTAGATATCAAGTGTCAAAACTATCTAATCACTCAAGTTGCTAAGTGGCAATTGGCAAGTTTCATTTTGAAGGCATACAGCCAACAAACGTTGTCCCTTCCACTACGCCAAGGCCATCAATAGTGAAGTACAGTAACTTGTTAAATCTTCCAGTTGTTACTTTTATTGAAGTATAAAGTACAGATTCTGCCCTCAGCCTCTGTATCCTGGCTAAGTTCCTGCTTTGTTACTGTATCAGTGTCTCCTCAAAAGGTCAATGATGACGTATGATCGTTTAAAGTACCACAGAAGACTAGTTTATACGTCTCCTACAATAGAATTAATGTGCTAAGGGAGCACAATCCATCAACAACGCGGCTATTTCACCCACCCTTACTTGATCTAATGATTTAATAAGTTTCCAGCTCGAGTTGATTCCCTGAAGCTTTTACATTGGATTACACGATCGCAAAGACTCGCAACATGTTTATACCGTTTTGACAAAGTTCGGCTACTTTCAAGTTTAGTTAAATAAACAAGGTTTGAATCGTAGTGAGCTGGAGGATTCCCTATCCTTATTTGCTGAAGGAAACGCAGCACTTTCAGAGTCGGATTACTTCCCTCAAATCTTGAGCTTTCAACTAATTTTGATCTGTACGTTATAAAGAAAGGAACCAAAAGGCCACGTACAACAATGACACGTTAACTTAGTATCCTGCGGGGAAGCTGGTGTTTGGACGAAAAATGTCAGAGCAAGAACAGAATACTAAGGCATGACAGACAAGAATGCTGCTCGGAGGATTAAATGGCATTAGCCTTTTCGTTTGATGCATTTTGCAGAAACCTCAAGCTGAGCCTCCAGTTCTAAACACACTGAGTTCATAATTTAAATAAGAGATCTACAATTATCCATCGTATTTAACACTGCACACAAAATGAATAAGTCTGATTTTATAATTAAATTCCGATCGTTATTCTACTTAGAACTAAACAAGCTACATAAATTGCCAGTCAACAATTACACTTATAAGAGAATTAAACAAAGCACAAAGACATTACATGCCTTATACTGCCTTGCAAATCACATTTGCTTTCCTTATGTTCAATGTATAACTCACAAGATAAAGCAGCTATCAATTAGAATAGAATCACAAACCTTCAAAATCTGATATAATTCCCTCCAATTGGTCATTAACTGATATGTCAGACATCTTCCCAAAATACTTTCCGACCCTGACTTAGTCTCACTCCAGATACAAATCCCAGAAACAAACTGCAATGTAATCCCAGCAGCTTTTTTTTTTCTTTTGAGCTGAGATAATGTTTTGTCTCCAGTACTTACTAAAATAACTTTTTGGACTTTAGTGGGGATTGCCTGCACTGAACTACGCAAAGGCAAAAGCATAAAGGATGAATGGATAGGACCCACCCTCCTCACAGATGCGAGCAGAAAGCTGGTCAGGAATGTAACTGGCTAACTGAGACGCCTATCAAAAGGCTGCGAATTGTGGTACATTCACTGAAGCGGAAAGCATCAACAGCAGCTTGGGGGCAGCACTGTGTTGCAGCAAGAAACTAGATGATTTTTGCCTTCTCCAGATGCATTAAATGAGTTTCCAGGTCTCATTTACAACTACCGAGTAGAAGTTAAAGCTTTAAAAAAAATTTGCTTCGTAGCGAAGTCGTAGAGTTCAGCAATTTCTAACTGTTAAATATTTATGTCTCCCATTTAAATATTACTTGACTATACCTGAACATCACAGCCATGATTCGGCTGCAAAGCCTTCTGTCGTCGTAGTTAAAGCTGTAATTTATATTTATCCACATTAGTCATATCTTATTGACCTCAAATCATTACCCTTGATCAATGACAAACAAGAGTGCATCTGTTCTTTCAGCTTTACTTAGGTATGTATAACAACCACTTCAAAAGGAAGACAGAAACAAACTCTATCTGCATTATAAGACTGCATTGCTGGGATGAATTTTGAATTTGACTGAACCTATGAACTAGTGGAGCAGTCTGTTCCTACAAATTGAACACATGCCACAAACAATTATGAAAATTTGCATAAAATACAATAGACTGATTATTGTGCATACTGCAGTTTAATCCTATTAATTTAGTAATGGCTTGCTAATATCTGAAATGTTAGTGCTTTGTTGCCAATCCTATTAATTCACATATTTCAATTATGAATCACAAGTTAATTCAAAAATTACCTTTATAATTATAAATAGGCATATTTTTCAGCATTCAATATTACTCAAGAATCAGTTTCAATAGAAATATAGCTTAATGATTTGTGGATATGGTCCTCCAGAGACAATTCCTGTTTTGGCCTGTTACATATAACTAATCATAACGTCTGAACCAATAACATCTTGCCTTTCGAGCTGATAAGAACTCATTTTGATGATCAAACAAAAAAAGCAAAAGACATTTGGCAAGAGGCATGGAAAACAAAGCAAGCCACGCCAAGCTTTTTCTTCCTGAGGAGCCCTGCTTAATTTTGTGTAAATATTATGCAGCTGTCGAGGTAGACCAAAAGTTGGATATGTATCTTTTAGCTGAAGTACCTTTTCAGTAGGCTGTATTTGTTGTATATGCAACTGAAAGCTTTTTTTTGTTGTGCATTCTTTTCACTTTACATGTTTTTATTTTTAATCAATCTTTTGTCTACCTTTTACTTTAAGCTTTCCTGTTGGGGGAAAAAGTTTTCTGGGTTGCTAAAGGGTGATTTCTAGTTGTAGGATATTTTTTCTTGACTTTTCTGCCTATTGCTCAGTTTTTCCTGAATAACTCAGTTGTCTCTATTACCCTAGAGATGTACCTAAATCAACATTTCATGAACTAACAAGCTTTATTTAAACAATTCTGAAGACTTTCCAAACTCTTTGAAGAAATGTATTTTTTTATATTGATTTCCACCGGAAGCTACTTAAAATATGCTGTCAATTCTACAGAGAGGAAACTTTCACCCAGTAAGTACATCTAGATCCTTCTTAATGTCTTCAGTTCCTGCTTCTCCATTCAAGATATTGGTGTTCCTTTTCTGAAATTGCACTGCAGATTGCACATTTTGGGAATTTGGAATCACAGTGAGCCTACAGTGCAGAAAGATGCCATTTGGTGCATCGATCTGCACTAACCCTCCGATAAGCATCACATTAGACTTCCTGAACCCCACCCAACTTGACCTGACCCTATCCCCATAACCCTGTAATTTAATTATTCTTCAAGTTCCTTCATCTCCTTTGCACATGTTCCAATAATGCCAACTTTGAAATGTCCACCTTCTTCCTCAACTGAGGATTTCCTGACACCCGTTTTTGACAGAGCCCTCAAACGGGCCCAACACAACTCTCTTACTTCAGCTGTTACCCCCTGTCTTCCCTCCTGCAGCAGCAATAGGGTTTTCCCTCGTCCTTACCATTCCACCAGCATTCACATCCAGAAAATCATGAACAACCATTACCACCACCTCCAGCAAAATGCCACCAGCAGCCACATTCCCCTCCCATCACATCCCTTATCTGCCTTCTGCAAGGACAGTTGCCTCTGGGACATCCTGGTTCACTCTCCGTTCACTCCCAGCAATTCCCTCCATAGCCCCATGGCACTTACCCCTGTAATTGCCAAAGGTTTAATACCTGCCCATTTACTTCCTCCCATCTCAGTATCCAAAGGCCCAAACATACCTTCCAGGTGAAACAGCACTTCACCTGCACTTCCCACAATCTAGTCTGCTGCATTCGCTGCACGCAGGGTGGTCTTTTCTATGTTGGGGAAACAAAAGTGTAGACTGGATGACCTTCTCACAGAACACCAATGCTCTGCTCACAAAAGTGACCCTGACCTTCCAGTTTCTGTCACTTCAACACCCCGTTCCCTGGCCAACCTCTGAAGAAGGGTCTAGGACCAAAACGTCAGCTTTTGTGCTCCTGAGATGCTGCTTGGCCTGCTGTGTTCATCCAGCTCCACACTTTGTTATCTGTATCTCAGGTTGGCTGCAGTGCTCCAGTGAAACTTAGCCTTAGCTGAATGAACAACATTTCTTTTCTACTTGGGCATGCTGCAGCTTTCTAGACTCAATAACTTTAGGGCTTGAATTCTCCTATGTTCTAGTCCCCATATCCCACACACAAGCCTTGTTAGCACATAGTCTGCTATTACACACAACAACATGTTGCTAATGGAGATTATTTGTAGCTAACAGCTATTTGCCCTCCTAGCCAGATTGTTATCCACTCCTTTGTCTGTCCAACTGTTCTTCCCCCCTCTTTGGGCTCTATCCCCACCTATTGTTTACTCCTTACCATCTCCCCCCAGCATTATGTTCTGTATTAAAACAGACATTTTCCTAGCTACCATCAGTTCGGAGGAAGGGTCACTGGGCCGAAAATTGAACTTTGATTTTTCATTACAGATGCTGACGGATCTGCTGAGCTTTTCCAGCTTTTCCTGCTTTTGTTTTTGTTTTACAGCATCTGCAGTTCTTTCAATTTTTACCCTGTAATTTCTGTTTTGTTATCATGGGTACTGGAAAGTGTGTCACAGTAACTTGAACGCACTTCACAAGAGAAAACTGCCAAAGACAGCCATTTAGTGAATGAATGTTTTCTCTCTTTACAGGGCATTTGTTTCACTTGCTGGAGGAATTTAGGTTGTCACTATACCTAACAGACATAATTACTAGAGAAAGTGGACCCTAATGTAGAAATCTAATTGCAAAATCACGGGTGGTAAAAAGTGGATCTTGATGAAAGGCTGTATTTTAGGAAAAAGTCCAAAAATTCTTTGAATAAACAAAGTCTTTCACAACCTCAGGACATTTCAAAAAGATGTTTCAATTTTATTCATACTTTTGGAGTGATGAGAGAAAAAAAAACAACAGCCAATTTGCTGAGTCTCACTGCTGCCCCGAAATGTCAGTGTTAATTCGAGTTTGGGTCTCTGGACTGAGGCTGGAATGTGTTTCCTCAGAAGGAAAGTACGCCACTACTGCTGGGGCAAAGCAAACATAAGCAACGTGTCCTGCTCAGTGAGCCGAAGTTTACCTTTCTCAGTTAGTGTCTTGTTGAGTGAGATGCCAGTACGCCAGAGCTCGAAGTAACTTTTTACATGTTGTTTCCCACACTTTGCTTCACGAATGATGCTCCTAGGCTCTTGGGTACCTTTCTTAGAGAATTACATAGCCAGAGTGGCAGAAGTGTTGCCACTGTTGGGGGCTTTCCTGCATTCACATTATGGCATCATGTTTATAGCCGAACTGCACAACTTCAGATGCTGCAAGCCCAGAAATGGCCTACACATTGCTGTGTGAACATTTAACACAGGAGGAAAGGAAAACCCTCTCCTGATTTTGCTGACAGGGATGTGGAAGCTGGTAGACAATATAATGGAGAAAAAGGTGCTCCTTTTTCCAGCTGTCTACCATAGAAGGCCATGCCACCAGTTCAAGGCAGCCAAACTGCAACCTCGGGCAGTGCAGCATCCCATGTGAAGCTGGGCTTTTGGCATTGAAGAAAGTAGTAAATTACCTTCTGCCCTCCCCAAGGATAAGTGTCACCATCCTGTCTCTGATCTAACACTTAGAGGGAACCACTACTCAAACTCTGCTACTGCATACACAATTTATCATGGCTGATAGACTACAACTCTCAGTATTATATGCAACATGGCTTAACAGCTCTCATCCATATCAACCTCGAAAACTACTGAACCTACCTACCATCTTCATTTTCTACTCAGTCATCAGAGACACCTCACCACCACCTCCTGCTTGTGCATGTCCTTTATTGGCTCTTCTATCCACTTCTACCTAACTTAACAGTCACTTTCTCACATTACAGTTTAAAACCAGCCCAATTCCTGCATTGATGTCTTCTTCGCACCCTGACAGACCTGTCTGTAATCCCTGGACTTCTTCCACTTGACTTGTAGATTTGACTGTGATCCAAACTGCAAATACACGGATTCTAGAACTCTGGCAGGACCAAGGACCTGACTGACCACAGTCAACCCCTTGACTGACTGTGGCAATACCTCCGAACTGACTACAATCTCCACTCACCAAGTTAGGTATTTCTACCCATTGACTTTCACATGTGGTTATTTGCTCCAAGAACATGTAGTGTGTTTGTCATGTAAACTGCTGTCACATGCTTCTTCAAGTGTGAGATTGCAATAGCATGGAGCCACACATCAATGTGTCTATCCTCTTGGACTGTTCTGTGCACCCCATCATGACAAGCTTTCTGCCTCTGCTCTCAGCTAAAACAGAGAGAGTCACAGCTCTAATGGCACTCAGTCAGAACTGCAGGTGCTGGAGTCAGACATAACACAGTCGGCCAGACCGCATCAGAGGAGCAAGAAAGTTGATGTTCTGGTTCAGGACCCCTCTTCTGACCCAAAACATCAACTGTCCTGCTCCTCTGGTGCCTGGCCTGCTTTGTTCCTCCAGTTCCACACTCTTATCTCTAGTTACATTCCCCCTTTGTTATGTGCTGATTAGTGATCCGTGTTCTCTTGAGGTCAGCCCCAGAATCTACTATTTTTCCTTTTGACCCATCCGGTCTGATTGTGCAGTCCCTTGCAGAGGATAGGAAAGTTACATTGGAGCAAATTTTCACTTTTTTGTTAGCCGCAGGATGTCTGAGCCTCTATTGTCAATGGATAACAATGATATGGCATGTAGTAACAGGTGTTCAAGCCAGTATTCCACTGAGACAGAAATGCATATCCAATGAAGTGCAAATACCTTCCTATTTAACATTATTCATATACTTCATTGGTCAACATGTAGAACATTATCTTCTCAGCTAAAAGCAATAAATGCTGCTTATTAAAATAAAAAGTTGATCAAGTGCAATCTCCAGAATATTAAATTTCACACTCAGTGCCTGATAATTAAATATTATAGCACTCTCAATGTTTTACAATTCTTTTCTACTTTACTATCAATAGACTAACCTAACCCTGCAGCATTTGAACACATACCTCTATTAATTGTTCTTCTTTCACAATTTTAACAAGATCAAGGATATAATTTGGTATCCTAATTAAATTTATTTTGTATTGCCCAGCTGCAAATCAGCATGATCACAATGTAAATAAATGATTTTTATTATTTCAGTGAGCTAATGAAATACTTCCCCACTTTTAGCAACCATTGTCACAACTAAGCAAATCGCACACAGGAATTGCTTCTGTCAGGAAGGAGCTTTTTTTTATTCTACAATAAACAAAACATCTTAGCCTTGAACTTCAAATTAGCAGTTCCCAATTCACTCTGACACTGGACAATACTGCCTTCTGAGTGACGCTACCATGAATGTAATTTAATTGGTAGTAAAAATTGGGATGAATTTGTCCAAATTCATTTTATGCACAGGAATTGAGCATAGTTATTAGAAAAGTATCAGACGAGGATCAATATAATGTGACATTTGTTCCTGAAGTTTGATTAGATCCAAATTCTGTGCATTTAAGTCATTGTACTAGTTTGCTTCCTGTTGTGTGACCTTGAGGTGGGGCTTTTGTAAGTTTGTGGCCCCATTCTGAGATAGCTAATGTGCATTTTCGTGGACAACTATAATTTCTACCTAGGATTTAGCCTCCAGATAAATGCATTCTCAGGTTTGATGTTGGATGGACTATACCTTTGCACAAGAGTGAATGCATCTGCGATTAACAGTGAGAACTAGGCCAGTCTATTCAGCATAAGAGGAGTTGCTAGATATCCTAAATAACAAAGTGTAGAGCTGGATGAACACAGCAGGCCAAGCAGCATCAGAGGAGCGCAAAAGCTGATGTTTCAGGCCTAGACTCAGAGAGGGGGATGGGGAGTGGGTTCTGAAATAGATGGGGAGAGAGGGGGAGGCAGATTGAAGATGGTTAGAGGAGGAGAAGATAGGTGGAGGGGAGACAGACAAGTTAAAGAGGCAGGGGTGGAGCCAGTAGAGGTGAGTGTAGGTGGGGAGGTAGGCAAGTGATGTCAGCCCGGGGAGGACGGACAGGTCAAGGTGGGGGCAGATGAGATTACTGGAAGGAAATGGGGATGCGGCTTGAGGTGGGAGGAAGGGATAGTTGAGAGGAAGAACAGGTTAGGGAGGCAGGGACGAGCTGGGCTGGTATCCTGTTAGATCAATGCTGATGTCTGCTACTTCATTTATACACTTTCAGTGAAAATCTCTTTCTGTACCCAACAAAAGCCTAATCCATCAATTTCAGTTCTGGAAAATTAAATCCAATTGAAATGATAATTTTTGGAGTAAAAACACACCTGATGCTTACTCTTAAGTGATCAAATTCTGATTTTATAAAGCATTTTTATGAATCCTCCCACTCGAGTAAATAGTTTCTTTGTAATCAAATTCATTCATCATTTTAATATATTGAACTCAACTCAATAGATGGGGAATACTTCCAAACTGGAATGAATAGAGTTTTAAGCAGCCTAACTCAAAATCTCAGGTTCTGAAGGTTCACCGGATCCAAAATGTTAACTCTGTTTTATCCTTCACAGATGCTGCTAGACCTGCTGAGCTTTTCCAGAAATTTTTTATTTGTTGTGACAACTCAAAAATCTCACCATGTAAGCCCCAATGTCAATGGATGAACCTGCATTAAACATTCCAACAGATATATTCCTCCTGAGGTTTTGTGCCCAGAAAGTTAAGCAATACTTCAAATGAGGCCTAATAAAGGACCTAGGCAACTAAAGCAGAATGCCAATATTCCAGAGATAATAGGAACTACAGATGCTGGAGAATCCGAGATAACAATGTGTAGAGCTGGATGAAAACAGCACGCGAAGCAGCATCGGAGGAGCAGGAAGGCTGACGTTTCTGGCCTAGACCCTTCCCCAAAACATCAGCCTTCCTGCTCCTATGATGCTGCTTGGCCTGCTGTGTTCATCCAGCTCTACACCTTGTTATGTCAATATTCCATGAGCTTGTGGGTGTTGAATCAGCTATCAAATTGGTTATCGAATAGATGTAGATATGCATGCATTTAAGACACTTATTGTTGTCAGTGGCTCTCCGCAATAACTAAAGCAGGGCTTGGTGCTGCTCATGCGTAACAATGCAGCTTTCTGGCTGCAGTCTCTTCGGAGAATTTCAAGTACAAAACTCAAGAATATTTCCACAATTATGATTCCTCCAAAAGAATTGAAAAAAGTGATATGATGATTTTCACCAAGATTCTGTTCTTTCATTATAAGAGTTATTACCATATTCTTGATGGACACACATTAGTACAAAGTGCATGACAATTCTGGAGCAGTGAATACTGTAGGATAAATTGAAAACAATGAGTGAACTGCTGCTTCAGCTGGAAGGGGTGTTTGGGGCCTTGGACAGTGAGAAAGGAGAAGGTAAATGGCAAACATTACCCCTACTGCAATTACACAGGAAGATGCCTAAGGGAAGAGGAAGTTTTAAGAATGATGGAGTAGTGGACTGGGATGTTGTGGAGGTAAGTCTGCTTGAGATTGCAACATTGGGCCAGATTTTCTGAGGAATGGGCAAACGTCAGTAGCTTTTGAATATTCTGCGAACTGATGTTTTGATCAGATTATTTTATACATCAGTATCAAGGTATGGCAGACAACATTGTCAATTCAGATTTTTTGTAAACGTTGAAGATGTGTTTGGTGATGACATTCTGCTGGATAAGGCAGTAATGGTAGAGAATGCCCTTTTTGAATGTAGAGACTGCTGGGGTTGAAAGTGAGGACAAGGGGAACCACTTCATTGTTCTGGCAAGGAAAGAAAAAAGCAAGTACAGAAATGTATGAAATGAATCAGACATAGCTGAGGGCCTGGTCACTCAGTGAGGGGAATTCCTTGGGTGAGGAGAAAGATGTTGGAGGCACTCCAGTAAAATGATTGCACCAGAACAAATGTAATGCAGTTCCCAGCTTTCTCCATCCCAGAAGATACTATTGCTTTGTTTTTCTTATCTGAGATCCTTCCTAACTATTGTGCTGATCCCATCTCTTATAAGCAGAGTAACATCACCTTTTCCTTTCTGCCTATCTTTCCTAAAAGATGAATATCTTGAACATTTAATTCTAAGTCTTGGTCACCCTGCAGCCATGTTTCTGTAATGGCAAATTGTTCATAGCCATTTACATCTTTGTGCAGATAATCTTTTTGGCACACACTTTGATAAAGAGTCTTAATTTTGTTCTCAAGTAATGCCCGTGCATAGGCAATATTTCTTCTCTGCGGGTTATTTTACAGGAAGAAATTACAGAATGAAATAAATGTGAGTAAACCCCAAGGACGTTGAAAACGTTGACATTTTAGAAACAGTGAGTGAGCTATCCCATGATACAAAGTATCAATTTACAGTGAACTGCAGGGCTGTACTTCCATTCTGCTGAGTTCCTCACAGTGCAGAATAGTCAGGAGAAATCAAATTGTAACCCAGTTTTCATAGTAGTTAGTCGCTGTCTTCTGAAATGTAGAGGTCTGGGATTACAGGTAGCCACTTTTGCAACTGCTGTCAAACAGTAAAGTACATAAGGCAAGTACGAGATTGGCATACTAGGAGGATAGGGGGACAGGTAGATAGGGATAGGGTGCCCAATGAATTGGGTACCAGGATACAACAGGGTCAGGTAAGTGAAGAGTTTGGGTGAGGTCCAGCGTTGGGTCTCAGGGTGAGGGGTGGGGGCAGTGGGAGGGATGTGTCAGATTAGGAGCTGGGGACTATAAGCACTATGGGACAGGCCTGGTTGGGTGTGTGTGTGTGAAGTAAGTTGGGATGGAGCAATTTAATAATTACTTGGGAGTTTTGACATTGTATTTAAAAGACTAAAAAATTTTCTGAGTGACTATTTACTTCGGCAGAAAACTCATTCTCCATTTAAATTTGAGAATTTGGACGGGTCTAAGCACAGGGGAATTGCTCAGTGGAATTTTCAATTTCCCAAGCAATTCCTTCAGAGTGTGCTGCAATGGGAATTTCATTGGGTCCGCCAGTGCAATTCTCATCTATACTGTAACAATGATTACCTACCCATTAGAAAATCTGGGCCAGTGCTTCTTAAAATAGCCTTAATGTGCTCAAGAAATTCTGGGGCCTTGGCAGTTTCAATGTTCTGAAGAAAGAGATATCATATACAACACAGCTCTATCAATTGCATAACCATTTTTTAAAAAAAATGTTTCAATCTTCGAAAAAGAGTTTATTTTTAAAAAGTTAGTACCGAATGGACAACTAAAGCACATCTTTAACAAGAAAATCAACTAAACATCTAATTTACTGGTTTAATCATAGACAGTGCTCTACCTTTAACTTCAGCCATCAGGTCGGCCAAAAAAAAACACACCCACACAGTATACGAAGATGAAAAGTTAATTGAACTGGCAACACAACGTCCACTAATGTAATTTTCGAAGATAATATCTTCAGGCGCAATTGTGTGGGTCAACTGCATGCAGGGATAAAAAGAGGAAGGCTAGGAAGAAACAAAGATTTATATTGATCCTGAAGCAGGGAGGGATCTTCAGCTCAACTCTTTCATTTCCATCACACTCTTATCACTTATCTTTACCTTCGAAGTTCACTCCAGATGTTTAAATAATGTGGCTCTTCTCTCATTAAATCATGCTTCTACCTTCTGTCCATCAGTTTTGCTTCTGAGGATTGAAGATGCTAGATTAACAAAAGGAGCTCATAAAAGGGCAAACAAAGTGTCCAACCTGTGACCCCATTGAAGCATAACTGACATTTAATTTTTTTTACTGGTATTTATGTGATGATACTTTGTATGGGGTTGGTTAGCTCAATTGTCTGGATGGCTGGTTGTCAATGCATAATGATGCCAAGTATGGGTGCAATGCCCACACCAGCTGAGGTCACTACGAAGGTTTTACCTTCTCCACCTTGTCCCTCATCTGACTTGTGTTGACCCTCAGTTTAAACCACCATTAGTCATTGGTTTCTAATTTGGGGGGGGATGGGTGTGTGGCATAATGGCTCAGTGGTCAGCACTCCTGCCTCACAGTGCCAGGGACCTGGTTGGTCCCAGCATAGAGCGATTGTCTGTGTGGAGTTTGCACATTCTCCCTGTGTCTGTGTGGGTTTCCTCCAAGTGCTCCAATTGCCTGCCTCAGTCTAAAGATAGGCAAGTTAGGTGGATTGGCCATGCTAAATTGCCCATAGTGTCCAGAGATGTGCAGGCTGGGCGGATTAGTCATGGAAAATGCAGGGTTAGTGTGATAAGGTAGGTGGTGGGTCTGGAGGGGATGCTATTTGGAGGGTCAGCGGGGCCACGATGGGCCAAATGGCCTGATTCCAAACTGGGGATTCTACGATTCTATTTATACTACACAAGAAAATGGTCCTGGATTTTTAACTAGGTTACAGATATGAAGGTAAAACAATGAAAGAAGTGAAAGGTTGTTTCCAAAGAGTTTACTTGTCTGAAAGTCAAGATCCAAGATAATGAGAGACAACATTTTGTAGTGTTTTGCCAACTTACTTGGTAAAGAGAAATGCTGTTATGTTCCTTTTGGAGGATTTTCTCATGCTAGCATGTTCTCAGTCACTTAGTTCCAAATCATTTCTATTATTTTCTACTGCATTCACAGAGAGCAACCTGTCTCTTCATCTGAAAGACTAACACCACAGCCATATCTATGACATAGCACAAATGATGTCAATTACCTTGCAACTAACAGTAAGTATTAAATTTAGGGTGTTTTAAGGAGCAATTCCTTCTTGTATGATGCAGTGAAACCATCCCATGTTGGCCCAGCATCACCTATTAGCCAGAAACTATGGTTTTCTCCATGTACTCCAAACTGAATTTAAATTTTTGACTAACAAATTAAATTTAATTTACCTACAAATCCCCGGAAGGTACATATGGAACACAAATCTCCTCCAGCAGAATACCTGTACAAGTACATAATTAAATCTTAATTTAGATATAACACTTATTCCACAGCAATATCCTGGCATCACCAATGACCCCAGAAACGTCGCAATGTGGGCACAAGAACAGCCCAAAGCTGGGTACTGTGCCTTGAATGGTTCACCTCCCTGTCTGTCAAATCCTTTCCATCATTTAAGAGACAAATTAAGAGAGTGATGGAATCTCAACAATATCCAAGATAAGGCAAGATAAAGTGTGAAGCTGGATGAACACAGCAGGCCAAGCAGCATCACGAGCACAAAAGCTGACGTTTCGTGCCTAGACCCTTCATCAGAGAGCCGACCAGGGCAGGCAGGTTTGTGAATTTTGGGAAAGAGATAGAAACGGGCCGTGTGGGGTTGGGAAACAATAAGGTTGGAGGCTGTGGGTGGGAGGTCCCCTGAGGTGATGAGGTCATGGATGGTATTGGAGATGATGGTTTGGTGCTCGGGGGTGCTCTCTGATGAAGGGTCTAGGCCCGAAGCGTCAGCTTGTGTGCTCCCGAGATGCTGCTTGGCCTGCTTTATTCATCCAGCTTCACACTTTGTTATCTTGGATTCTCCAGTATCTGCAGTTCCCATTATTTCCAAGACAAGGCAGTCTGCTTTGTTGACACCTAATGCTGAATTTGGTATTCACCCTCCTGGTCTTGTGTACAGTGGGTAGCATCCCTGCCTCTAAACCAGGAACTCTGGTTTAAGGTCCTACAGGATTTGATAACAAAGGAAAGTGTGTTCATAACCTAGCCAAAATGGACTGAGCTCCAATCTGGAGATCTTTCCAGCATCTACCAATTACACAAGGTAACAGTAGGAGAGATTCCTAGTCAGCCATATGATGGAATGGGAATTGGAGCTGCCACCATCACAATCCATTAGCCTGGACCTCAACTTGTGTGTGATAGTGTATGTTGGCACAGCATTCGGATTCAGTGGGAGTGTGGTTGGCTCAGTTAGCCAGACAGCTCATGTGGATCAGATTTGTGCCAACAGCAGGGGTTCGATCCCTGGTTCCGTTGATGGTAGGATTTAGAATTTGTCTCCTTGCCCAACTTGTGGAGGAGACTCTGGTCCTGTGGGCTGGATCTGCCTTCTTTCAGAGAACTAAATGTCTCAGGGGCAACTTGGGATGGGCAAGAAATGCTGGCCAGCCAGTAACGCCCAAATCCCACAAGTGAATAGAAAAAAAAATTCCACCTTCTAGCTTTACTGTATCGTGTCTCATGTGTGTGTCATATATGGGATGTATAACAGCAACTTGCTACATTTACTTTTGGCACCTTCTGATCATATGACCTCCATAAATAAGAGGGGCAAGAGCAGCTATGACACAGAAGTATCACCAGGGTTAAATTGGTCTTCAAGTCTCGCCATCCTAACTTAAATAAATTGTGTTGTTTCTTTCATTGTCACTTCGTCAAAAGCCTGGAATTCTCTGCATAACACTCACTGTGGGAGATCCATTAGAACAAGCATTGCCGTTGTTTTAAGGAGAAAGCCCACCATCTCTCACTCTGTGCAGCTAGAGACTGGTAACAAATATGATCTTGGTAGTGTTGCCTACTGTTTGAGGAAAAAACAAAGTTGTTGTGTCTTTACATATCTATGATGGTATAGATATTGTTTTCATTAAAAGGGTATGTCTGACTGATATTATTCCATTTGGTTAGAGATTTCCAGACACAGCCTGCCTGTAACAAACAGCAAAGGCAAACGAATACAGTATTAATTTAAGTAGCTTCCACAGGCCTTATTAAAAACTGCAGCCACACAAAAGTTCTACCTACGTAATGAGTTTACATTCAAAGGATTAATACACTCCAGGGCATGCCATAAACATGTCACTAGGCACAAAACCCGGACAAGCAAATGCAGCCATTTGTTTACAACTCAGACATGTCATAAACGTAGTCATCATCCAAACATTAATATGGGGGGTGGGGGGTGGGGAGTGTTTAAAGTCCACCACATCTCACCAGTTAAGCCGTCTTCAGTTGAGTTGTTGCCTGTAGCAACCAAGACTGTATATCAAACAAACAAACAAAGTCTCTTTTTGTTTCATTTTGCTAGTTGGATTTTCTTTTAAATAGTGGTATTTCACAGACAGAAGCAACTGTATGCTTACCAGCAAAACCCAAAGGATTACAGATAGGAAATGTGACTTGCGTTGAATATTTGGATTATTGCTACAAAAGCTTCATTTTAGACCAAAAGCCCATCTGCATCTCTTGCCAAAAGGCCTTGCATACACCATTGCAAATACTAAGCTCGTCGGGCCTCAATACTTCTGGTAATAACATATCCAGAGGTATCACGTCTTTGCCAAACAGTTCATGGTCAATAAAACATTCTTCCTGCTTGACTGTTTACACCATTAGACCTCTGCTAAGCATCTTAAATCTTAGAGAATTGTTCTGTTCCTGTCATGGCATAAGGCAGCACTGTCTTGGAGATAAATTTCTTAATGTCAGATTAGAAAAGCCAGATGCACTGCTTTGACTTCCACCAGGGCTAAAAAAATGCAAAATGAGAAAATAACTCTATTCAAAGATTACTTTACTTATTGCTGTTATTACAAACAAATGGATATTAACTTATGATATTCATTTCATCATCTGAGTTTAACTGAGGTTTTGTGCCAGTCAAAATAAAATGGGTTAATGCTTTCATATTCCAAGTTTCCTCATGTCCAAAACATTTTCCGACAATTGTCCTGTTGTTGCTTATTATCTAATAGTATAAATTGGGCTGTAAGAATAGGATACTCTTGTGATCAGAAGTGAATTGCATCCTCCCCATTTTTTTTTCCAACCTTTCAGCGTGAAGACTGAAAATCACTTCAGATGATTTTCAGTTTGATCCAAATTATTAAGGTTGCTTCAACATACAGAAAGTGACCACACTGCTGTTCAGTGAACAAAGTAAACATGCACCTTTTAAAAGAAAGCCAAAAAATAATGTCCTCCCCTTCCACTGGTTTTAGCCTTACCTTTCTCTGCAGTTCTAATTGCAAACACTGTCTTCCTTTGTCTCGATTTCCAACTGTAAAGCACCACAGTGTTTCTGATATGAACCCGACTGACTTGCCATGTGTTCCAATGTCTTTCTAGCTATTATAACAAAGTGTGTAGCTGGATGAACACAGCAGGCTAAGCAGCATCTCAGGAGCACAAAAGCTGACGTTTTGGGCCTAGACCCTTCATCAGAGGGTGATGGGGAGAGGGAACTGGAATAAATAGGGAGACGGGGGAGGCGGACCGAAGATGGAGAGAAAAGATGATAGGTAGAGAGGAGAGTATAGGTGAGGAGGTAGGGAGGGGATGGGTCAGTCCTGGGAAGACAGACAAGTCAAGGAGGCGGGATGAGGTGGTAGGTAGGAAATGGAGGTGTGGCTTGAGGTGGGAGGAAGGGATGGGTGAGAGGAAGAACAGGCTAGGGAAGCAGAGATAGGCTGGGCTGGTTTTGGGATGCAGTGGGGGGAGGGGAAATTTTGAAGCTTGTGAAGTCCACATTGATACCATTGGGCTGCAGGGTTCCCAAGTGGAATATGAGTTGCTGTTCTTGCAACCTTCGGGTGGCATCATTGTGGCACTGCAGGAGGCCCATGATGGACATGTCGTCTGAGGAATGGGAACACCATTTCAACTCACCCTCCCATTCCTCACACCATTTCAACCCCCCCTCCCATTCCTCAGACGACATGTCCATCATGGGCCTCCTGCAGTGCATTATGATGCCACCCGAAGGTTGCAAGAAGAGCAACTCATATTCTGCTTGGGAACCCTGCAGCCCAATGGTATCAACTTGGACTTGACAAGCTTCAAAATCTCCCCTTCCCCCACCGCATCCCGAACCCATCCCAGCTCGTCCCCTTCCCCCACTGCATCCCAAAACCAGCCCAGCCTGTCTCTGCTTCCCTAACCTGTTCTTCCTCTCACCCATCCCTTCCTCCCACCTCAAGCCACAGCTCCATTTCCTACCTACCACCTCATCCCGCCTCCTTGACCTGTCCATCTTCCCTGGACTGACCTATCCCCTCCCTACCTCCTCACCTATACTCTCCTCTCTACCTATCATCTTTTCTCTCCATCTTCGGTCCGCCTCCCCCGTCTCCCTATTTATTCCAGTTCCCTCTCCCCAACCCCCTCTCTGATGAAGGGTCTAGGCCCGAAACGTCAGCTTTTGTGCTCCTGAGATGCTGCTTGGCCTGCTGTGTTCATCCAGCTCCACATTTTATTATCTTGGATTCTCCAGCATCTGCAGTTCCCATTATCACTCTTTCTAGCTATTACTTCTTTTATTCTTTAGTGGGATGAGGGCATCACTGGCCAGGTCAGCTTTTATTGCCCATCTCTAATTGCCTAAAAGGCATTTAAGAGCCAGTCACATTGCTGGGGGTATGGAGTTACAGAGTTGAATGTAAGCCTAACCGGCTAATGGATGTTAGGTTTCCTTTCTAGTAGTGAGCCCAATGCCCTATTACAATTGACAGTGGTTACATGAATCAGAAGTGTCATGATGTAGGAGGGGGCCAGTTGAGCCAGTGTCCCCGCACTCGTTCTCCAAGTGAATAATGTGACTTAGTTATTTTCTCCTGCCTTTACTTGATACCTTTAAACATTGGGTGATTGCTTAATTAGAAACAATGCCCTCTTGAATGTGTCAATTGAACCTGCCTTTTCTGCATTTTCAAACAATGCATTTCAAACCCACCTTCTCACCAACTCTAAAAAGGTATTTTCTTCCTGTACAAATCATTTTAAATACTCTCCTTATCAATTGGTTTTTAAAAGTGAGAAAGGTTTCTCCATTACCTGCTGTGTCTGGACCTCTCAATTTTGTCAACTTCCATCAAATCTCCTCTTTGCTCTTTCTTCTTAAAGGAAAATAGTCATAACTGTGCAATCAAACTCCATAACTGAAGTTTCTCAGCCTGGAATCGTTCTCGTAAACCACAAGTATTTTCTACCTGATGTGTGTTAATAAACTCACTTTTATTTTTTACCTTCATTTGCAGCTCCCTCGTCATCCAATGAGATCTAGATTGGTTTGTCTTACCTTTCTCTTTCGAGGTAATGTAATCTGAATGCACCTGAACTATTTCCTCTTTAAAGATTAGCCTATTGGTCAGTTACAGTCCTTCCCATCAATCTTCCCTTCCAGTCTATCCTGCCAGCTCCCTTCTTGCCCCATTGTAGTCACTGTCCAACAATTAGCTTTGCTTAGTCTGGATAGAAACCAGTCAGTCATTCTCCATGTCGTCCTGAATCTTACAATATAGTGATCACTTCTCCCAGATGTTCTCTCATTGACACTTTATGCACTCAGCTCACCTCATTTCAAAGAATCTGGTCCAGCAGTGCACTTTTTTGCTGAACTGGACACGTACTGCTGGAGGAAATTCGCTTGAACACAATCTAGGAGCACTTGCTCATTGCTATCCCTTAAACTACCAGTATACAATGTTTATGTTTGGATAATTAAAGTCATCCATTATAAGTAGTCTATAATCTTTGCATCTCTGTAATTTCCCTGCAGATTTTCTCCTCTAATCCCTCCCACTAGTTGGTGGTCTATATGCTATACCAAGCAATACAATCGCACATTTAGAATTAATTTGGCTAGAGATAATCATCCAATCTTTGAACCCTCTTTCTCCAGCACTGCAAAGCTCCCTTTAACCAATACTGCCTCTCCTCTTCCTTTTCTACATTTCTGAAAATCTTGTGCCCAGGAATATTTAACACTCAGGTCCCTTAGTCACAATATTCTATTTACACATGGTAATGGCACCTGTAATTTGGCACTCTGATCTACTATACTGTGCATTTCCAGTAATCCTGATGTAGACTTCATTATTCTCACCCATAATCTGACCTCACATATCATCTTTGTATTCTCTATGCTCCTGCTATCTTCCTCTTAAAAAATATTTTGTGAACTCTGGTGTACTTGTCTAATGTTCTGTCTTCATTCCCTCACCACTGCTAATTTAGTTTAAAGCTCTCCCAACAGCAAAATCAAAATAGTCAACAAATAAGTCATTCCTGGTTCTCTTTAGGTGCAACCCATCCAATTTGTACAGGTGCCGTTTTCCACAGTGCCAGTGCCAGAAATTCAAATTCCCCCTTTCTCTCACAACCTTTTTTAGCCAGGTATTCATCTGCATTATCCATCTATTTCTGAATGCACTTATACATGATACGTGGATCTAGAGATTATTGCATTTCAGGTTCTGCAATTCAGATTGCAGCACCCCATCTCCTCTCCTACCAAAGAGATTGGTACCAAAATAGACGATGATCTCTGGCTCTTCACCTCCTTCTTGAAGGATGTCCTGCAGCTGTTATGTGACAACCTTGACCTTAGCACCAAGGAGATAACATACCACTGAAGTTTTGATTTGATTTGTGTATTGTTATTGTCACATGTTCTGAGATGTGTCTGTCTGTTTCCCTAAATAACCAATTCATTATCATTATTGTGCTTTCTTTCTTTTTCCCACCCTCCTATACAGCTGGGTCACAGAGTGCACCTCTGACTGCCCCACCACCTCCATTGGTATTTGCTCTCAAGGAGTAGGGCATAAACTATGACTTCTTCCTGATTCACTGGCCTGACCAGAGGTAAGGCAAACTACTGCCCTTCCGTAGTTGGGTGAATCTGCTGAGACCAATTTTTTTTTGTTATTTTCAAGATTGAATAAGGTCAATTCTAGCTCAGTAAGTTCAAAAAGAGCAAACTCTGGTATGAGCTTAGAGCAGCACCCCTTGATTGGTGCAAAATTCAAATTTTTCCACCACTGACATGCAGTAGCAGGGACATGTCCCACCCACAAGATGCACTGCAGAAATTTACCAAGACTCCTTCCCCAAACCTTCCAAATCCTCAAACACCAACAATCGAGAAGGTCAAGACAAGCAGATACATAGGAGGGTCTAGGCCCGAAACGTCAGCTTTTGTGCTCCTGAGATGCTGCTTGGCCTGCTGTGTTCATCCAGCCTCACATTTTATTATCTCAGATACATAGGAACATCGCCACCTTTAAGTTTCCCTCCAACCCGCTCAGCATCCCAACTTAATTGAACTGTGATGTACTATATTCCACAAACTGTATCTAACTCAATGTGACATCTCTTTAATAACTGCACCGTGAGTACATCCCTCAGTTTGGTTTTGAAGCCAGTGAAATTGCACTTTGGTTTATATCACTGTATACTTGAACTCCTGCGGAGAGAGACAGACTGTACACAAAGTCAAACACTACAGAAAATTGCCAAAATATGTGAAAGATATATTGGCATGTAAAAATAAACAGAAAGTGATGACCGAAGAAAAAGAATGAAAATAAGAGACACACAGTTAAGAAGCTCTTCCAGAATTTTTCTTTCTATTTTGTGTCCATGAGTGCAGACATCAGGTATCAACATCATTAAGTCAACCGATTGTGGCACAGCAAAATTTTCCACGACATCTGATCAACTTTAAATTCTTCACCAAAGTCCCAATTACAGGATATATGTCAATCATCAACATTTCCAAAGGAGTATTAACACAAGTGAGCATTTTAAAAAGTAGCACGTTTTAAAATACCCATGTGAGTCTCTCTCATAGCCTTCTGAACTCTGAAGGAAGTTCCTAGCTGATCACGAGCAGCTGGACATACAATCAGTAAGTACTTTGCTCACTGGCTGTTTATAATTCATGTTTGGATTAAAGTGCCAATAACTATTGCGTGAGCAGTTATTACAGTAACCAGGAGCATGGCTCCTTCACTTAGAGTCAGGTTAAGATAAAGAGAGGACACTACTGCTTTAGACAAGTGTTTAAAGTACTTATTCAGATCGAAGGAAACACGAGTCTCAGAAAGTTGCACTTTAAATTAGTATATCATAGGGTATCAAATCTTAGCAAATTATTTGCTTAATACTTAACATGGTTCATAGTTGCGTAAATTTGATTGTAAACATTACTGGAAAGTGACATTTATGGGGAGGAACCTGATATTTTGATGCAACAGAAGCAAGATGGAGTTAGATTGCAAAAAGGTTGAAAGTGGAAGAAAGGTAATTTTGTGACATTTTCTTTTGACCCAATCTCAAGAATCTGTGAATACTTTACAAACTTCACACAACTCTAGCTGACAGGTGTTAATCTGGAATTGTCCTTATTGGTTGGCTTAATTACAAAAATTAAACTTTTGACCTAGTAGCAACAAGCCTGATAAACATAATGCAATAGTGTCTCAATGGTATTCACCTTAAACCATGTGAAGTAATATTTTGTTTCATCGTTTCTTTGATTATAAAAAGGTACAATTTGAGTTACCATGACAGCACTAGAACTCTCACCACATATTTGGGAATTTTCTTAAAATTGTTACATGTTCTTAGTGATTGTTTATTTAAACCTCATTCTTAAAGTTGATAAAATCATGAACAATTTACCTGTTATCGTTTCTTATTTCTTTATGTAATTTGAGCATCACTGGTAAAATAACTATTTATTACCAAGCCTTAATTGTCCCTGAAAAAGGTGACAGTGAGATGCTTTACTGAAATACTACAGTCCATGTCATGCAGACGTGACCACAATACTTTGACGGACGGAATTCCACGTTTTGGAACTAGTGACAATGAAACAACAACAATAAATTTGCAACGCAAAATGGTGCTCAGGTTGCATGGATACTTGCTTGTGATGGTGTTCCATGCATTTGCTGTCTTTGTCCTTCTAGATAGTAGGCACCATAGGTTTGAAAGGTGCTGCCAAACAAGGCTTAGCATGTTGCTGCAGTACAACTTGTAAATGCTGCTGTGGGGCGTTAAGGGGTAATTGTTGGAGCAACTGGATTTGTCCTAGATGATGTCAAGTCTCTTGAGTGTTGTTGCAGGTGCACTCATCTACAAATGTGGACACCATTCCCTAATACTCTAGCTTTGGGCCATGTCTATGATGGGCAGGCTTTGGGGAGTCCGGTAGTAAGATATACATGACAGAATTTCTAGTGTCTGATCCACCCTTAATATCTGAATGCTATGGTGAGAAGTCCAGTTCATCTTCTGGTTGATAGTAATTGACAGGATGTACTACATCTTCAGTTTCATTTTAGATATTGCACTAGTTAATTCTATCAACTCCGAACATGACAGCACACTCAAATATGGAAATCACACTGCATTATTCCTATCTCCCATTATATTCATAACACATTTAATTCAAGAATAGCCCACTCACTACTGTAATTTTATTCTCCACATAGTTTTACCAATTGATGGAAAACTAAGTGCTCCGAACAAAATTAGGAATAAACTTAGTGTAATGACTAAAAAAAAAATTAATGCAAGCAAATTGAATAAAAATGAATAAAATGTTGTGTAAATACCGTTGGATAGTGAATTTCAAACTTGGTGCATAATTCACTAATGTGACAAATGTTCCTTTTCTCGGTGAACGTGGGAGGGGAAGTCTCACCTGCCAGAAGCTTCTTCGACGTGGTTAGGAATGCAGCAGGAAAAGTCAAATGCTCCATCACCCTGAATTAGCCTTGCAGACAATGGAATGGTTCTTAATGTTTAGGGGCCTGTAATTTCTGTAGTTTAACTGAGTAAAGGGGGAACCAGGCAAGCAAACAAGGGAAAAAAGGAGAAGAAAGAAGAGACGTAAAACAGATTAAAGTTTAAAAAAGAGCCATGAATAGATAACTAGATCATGACCATGAATATTAGCTAATCATAAAGGCATTCCATTGGAGTAGTTAGGAGGTAGAGATGACTGGGTTTCAAAGATAGATTTTTGAGTTAGTTTTTATGAAGCACAGACACACTGATAAGCAACTTTAGGAAGGAAATACAAGAGCTGGAACATCACAGCTAAAAATTGACGGGAAATTTGATTTCTTATTTCTATTGCAGTGGCACCTGGGGTGTTGGGGTGAAGGATGTCTGACTGGGTACCTGACAGGGCAGTATTAGTGTAAGTGAGGCACGGTCAGAAAATGAGCAGGTGCAAACTGAAGTGTATGCTTGGAGGTGGTTACGTTTAGAGAGTTTTCTTACCATTGCAAACTTTCACAAGTTAGGAGAACATGTTCCTTGTTACAATCATGGGAAATGCAGACTATCGACTTTTAAATTCTGTCATCTGATTGTTATACCCGAGACTTTTCATGGCCAAAAACAGCTTTTAAAAAGGAAGAAATATGGACCCAAAATGCTTGCAGTTGTCACCTGACCACAGATTGAGGCAAGCCTCATGAGACTCATGTTGTATAATCTAAGCCAGGGTCTGCACTATAGAAACACAAACGGAGTCAGCATCAAAACATTTGCATCTCCTGTTTTAGTTCACAAGTGTGATAATATCACATACTGGGAGAGAGAGAGACAAACTAAGACTTTTGTGTATTCAGAGAATCCATTGGTGCAGAAAGGTGGAGTCAGGGTAAAAGATCAGCCATGGTTACAGTGAATCATGGAGCACATCCAAGGGCCAGTTGTCCCACTACTGCTCCTTTTTCTTTTGTTTGATTACCTCCACCCATGAAGTAATGGCCCTTTCCCTGATCTGCCATTTTCAGGTAGCAGAGTTTGAGGGGAATGTCCATATTCCCCAAAGTCAGGATACTTCATATTACTGCATTATTCTCTGCATCACTGAATGCTCTGACTAAAGTGATGGCCCTCCCCTTGCCTTATTTTCTATTTCACATCAGTTTCTCCCAGGTTCTGAGCATGGTCTGGGCATAACCCGAGGATTAGGGCCTCCGTTGAGGAGAGTTATTAGGCAGCACTCCGAAACACATACAGATAGGGTGGTAGATGTTTGGAACTCTCTTCCACAAAGGAAGCAATTCTGGATGAATTATTAATTTTAAATCTGATTATAGATTTTTGTTAAGCAAATGTATTTTGGGCCAATGCCAGTATGTGGAATTAGGTCATAGATCGGCCATGATCTCATTGGATGCTGGAACAAGTTTGAAGGGCTGAATGGCCTACTCCTGTTCCTGTATTCTTAGTTGTGCATATTTAAGGAATAGCAGTTGCTTCACAATCTGCTGTTATGGGTCTGTAAATGGAGGGTTGAATCAGTAAAATTTCAGCTAGCGATTCACTGACAATTGATATACAATAGCATTCTCCATCTGGATATCGGAATCTTCACAATTTATGTGAAAGTCAAGAATGAAGAATGACATCACAAGAAAGAAATTCTTGAAAATGAAGAGAAAGTATCAAACAACACATTGCTATTGTATTAAAGCTGAAGAAAAAACACACACTTAGACACTAAGATTCCCTACAGTGTGGAAAACAGGCCCTTCGGCCCAACAAGTCCACACCGCCCCTTGCAGCATCCCACCTAGACCCATCTCCCTATAAGCCACACACCCCTGAACACTACGGAAAATTTAACATGGCCAATCCACCTAGCCTGCACATCTTTGGACTGTGGGAGGAAACTGGAGCACCCGGAGGAAACCCACGCAACACGGGGAGAATGTGCAAACTCCACACAGGCAGTCGCCTGAGGCTGGAATTGAACCCAGATCCCTGGCACTGTGAGGCTGCAGTGCTATCCACTGAGCCACCGTGCTGCCCCACTTGTAGGTTTACAGCTTGAATATTGTGCTATGATTATTCATTGAAACATATTTTGATTTTTAATTTGCATGAAACATCAGCCACATTCACCTAGCTGGTGATAAATATATAACAAGATTTTTTTCCAAGTAAGCTTTAATATATAGAATAGCCAGATAAATTCCAATTGACTCAAGAACTAAATTTTCAAGCTATTTTATTCTATAGCAAATCAATTTCACAAATTGCTGAGCTGATTGTTGATTTACTTTTTACATCCTACATCAGAGTATTTTCAAACCAAGGAAGTTCCAAAACAGATGAATAACATTCTCAAATGGGTAGGACTTTACTGGGGGATTTGGGGAACAAGTGGTTCTAAGTGTGTGTTTGAGTGCCAGACTGGATCAACAATATTGCAGGAAGTAACCTATGAGATTGCAGCCCAGGTGGGATGTGAATGCTGCAGACTTAATCGTCAGCCTTAAGGTGCAAAGTGGATGCTGCTGAGGCGGCTCAGAGTGCAACAGCACCTCAAACTCGAGATGTCCCAAGGGTGAACAGTATAATTTTAAAACTGATCAGATAGCTGAGAGTTGAAGGGCCTGCAGAATGGAGGTGGAAGTTCTACCAGGAAGATTGTTTGGGGCTGGAGGGAGTGCCAACTATCTGATAAAGTTTCCAATATCTGAGCGAGCTGGGTGTAGTTAGGCAGAAACTGTTCCCAGCCTTGAAAGGAATAAGAGGACCTAGAGTTACAGCGACTTGCACAAGAAGCAAGGGCGAAGTGAGGAAAGCACTATCACTGCGAGATTGGCTAGGATATGGAATGCACTGCATAGAAGTGTGGTGGAAGCAGGTACAACTAAAGGCATTCAAGAGCCATTGCATGATTTACTGTATAGAAATAGTATGAAATGGAAGGGGCAGAGAAGCCAAAGGTTGGAACTAGGTAATGATGCTTGGCTAATAAGTGAGTATAGCATAATGGGTAGAATGGTCTCTTTCTGTGCCAAAACACTTCTGTGATTCTGTGACCTACAATTCAGATTTCAGTCGCCTCAAACTGCCACAGAGAGCTTGCCCTGACAAAGCCAGTGACCTCTATGCAGGACAGGGATTCAAAAACTGCAAAACGCCAGTAGCCCTCTCAATTGCCCCAATTATTTATTTATTTAAATTATTGGCCTAATCTATTTGGCAAGCACCTAATCTACATCCAGTTTCATGATGGTTCTTGTGACATGGAGGTAATTTCCTTCCTCTGAGCTAGGAGGCCCAGGTTCAAGTAACACCTGCTCCAAAGATCACAACCTACCCGACCAGCTTGATTAAAAATGTTTATATCCAGTCTCACCACTGGGAAACATCTGCAGTGCCACAAATTTAATGGAAAACCATCCTTGAGCAGCAGTCTATATTGGCTGAGTCCTCCACCTCCAGCAAGTCAAAGGAGGCCAGAAAAGCCCAAATCAGTATCGCCATACGAGGAGTCCTGACCTCAGCATATATATTTCAGTTCTTTCATCATTCCTCTATTACAATCCTAGAATATCCCACCTAAAAAGTATTGTTGGAGTATTGTAACCTTGTAGAGTGCAGCAGTTCAAGATGTCAATCAGCAAACTTTCCCACTTCTGGCTAATAATGGAGGGGAGGTCAGTGAAGCAGCTGAAGATGGTTGGGCCTAGGACATTACACTGAGACTGAGATGACTGAGCTCCAACAGCCACACCCTTTGTGTAAAACATGATCCCAACTATCACAGTTGTATGCCAATTTATCGCCTCGTCTTTTATTCATGTTTGGATGAAGATTGTAATGAGGCTAGGAACAGAGTAGGTCTGGCAGAACCTAAGCTCATCATCAGTAAGGTTATTGCTGCCTAAGGCACATGATAGCACTGTCAACAATTCACAGAATCTCTGCAGTGTGGAGAGAGGGCATTCAGCCCATTGAGTCGACACCGATCTTCTGAAGAGCATCCCACCCAAACCCAGACCCAGCCTCCATGTCCTATTCCCTAAACTCCGCATTTACCATGGCTAACCACCTGATCTGTACATCCCTCGACACTATTGCATGGCCATTGGAAGGAAACCAGACATATTGAGAACATGCAAACACACTCACCTTAGCCTGGAATTGAACTCAGATGCCTGGCGCTGTAAGACAACAGAGTTAACCACTAGGCTATTGTGCCACAACATCACTCCTTCCATCTGCTGAACCTACCCAGAAAAGCCAGTGAATAAAATCACACTGAGCAAATTCACCTACAAATAGATGATAATAGTGCATTGACTAAATTATTTAAATGGCAGATAATTGCACACTAAGTAGGAAGAGAAAATTACTGAATTATTGACCAGTCTTGAATGCTAACACCCTCAGATTTCTGCTCGAGATATTTTTAGCCAACTTATTCAGAGTTATTATGACACACCTCTTGGGCTTGAACTCAGGCCTCCTAGCTCAGAGGTAGGGGAACTACTAAGCTGACATAAATGAATAAAATGCCTTGCCAGTATTTTGCAGCATTAGAAGGTACTGTATAAATACTGTTGCCCCTAACACAACTTATCAATTACACATTGATAAACAGTAACAAATGTTTGTCTGGATATTTCTTGGTGAACAATGGACTAGGTATGGGTTTGCAGGAGAGCTCTGTGTACGTGCTGTCAGGAAGCAACACTGTTATAATTACTTCACCACGTGCTGCCTTACACCATCTTTTCTGAAGGGTCCCGACCCGAAATGTCAACCTTCCGGCTCATTTGATGCTGCCTGGCCAGTTGTGCTCCTCCAGCTCCATAGTTATCTGACTCCAGTATCGGCAGTTCTTACTATCCCAAAACAGTAATATTGGTGTTTTCAGAAATGTAATTGTATGGAGTTTACTGCGCGGCTTATTGTAATCATGTGACTGTTACCTTTGCTACAAGTGCCTTTTTTTAAAAGGCAGTCTGTGGCAGCCGTTGCACGCGCGCGCACACACACACGAAACAGCCTGAAGCAGAGTGTCAGGAACGGCACACCTGAAAATATGTAGATTTTCAGCGTGACTTTGAATCACTGGATGAATTCAAGTGGATATGCATTTTCCACCCCCAGATGCTATGGGAACAAAAGGAAAGATGAGACTGAATTGGGCTTTCTTTTCATCCCACTTACAGTCGCAAAACAATGAAATAGCTACAGAACTGATTTTTTAAAAAAGTCAATGAAAATTAGAGTAGAACATTGCTGTCAGTACTGAGAAAGCGCTATATTGCAGTCTAAAGTTTCAATGAAGGGCGAAACAGCCAAACAGGAGAGATTTTGCAGGTTTCGAACATGCACACTTTAAATTCCATACTAATGTTACTTAGGAATGATATTTCTTCAACCTCACAGGCCAGGGACAGAGAAAGACTATTGATCAGTATGAGAGTACACTGACACTGAATTAGCTGAATTCTCACAGTTTGGACAACTGAAGAACGATCTTCTTAGATTTTCTTAGTTGTAAGATATCCTGCTGTGAGACAACAGCATCTGCTGAAAGATGAGAAACTGACTCTCAAAAAGTAATCAACAAGTAGAAGTTTTGAGACTGTTAAATCAGCTAGAGTTGCATTATGCTAACCAGATGTTCCAGGCCCCAAATTAAATTACCATATTAGAAAATTGAAGAGGTATTTACAGAAAAGCCTGCAAAGTGTCCAAGGCTAAAGAGCAGGATGTACCTATTGCAGAGGACATCACAAAAACAAAGTAAAGCATGTCCAATATGGGAAAAGACTGCAAGAAGCTGTATCACTTTGTTAAAAAATGCCTTGAGCCTGAAAGAAACAAAGGAAGCTTATAAGGATAACAAGGTGTAGAGCTGGATGAACACAGCAGGCCAAGCAGCATCTTAGGAGCAGAAGAGCTGATGTTTCGGGCCTAGACCCTAGGCCCGAAACATCAGTTTTCCTGTTCCTCTGATGCTGCTTGGCCTGCTGTGTTCATCCAGCTTCACACCTTGTTGTCTCGGATTCTCCAGCATCAGCAGTTCCTATTATCTCTGATACAAGCTTACAAGGATGGCCAGAGAGGCTGATGAACTACTCTACACTATACAAAGGTTGTTGCTATTAGGTCTATAGGTGATAGTTTGAGATTGTTAGAATGATGATTGCAGAAGGAGAGAGAGTGTGAAATATCAGATTGACCCAGGACTTCACGCAACATCATGAATGTTGCAGATTTTGTGAAGCGGAGAAGCCCTTCCTCGTCTAAATAGAACATGCTTCTGAGTTAAACAATATGCAATTCATTGCAAGTTGCAAGATACCTTGCTATGGTAGATATTGAGACAAAGAACTTGAGAAGGACCTAGATATTAGGTTTAACACAATCGAGATTCTGAATTGCGCTGTCCACAAGCCCATTTGACATTATCATCGTGGGCAATGCTTATGGCACTCTGTATTAACACTTTCAGACCCATGTACAACAAAGACACAATGCTAAACTGGAAATTAATTACATTTCCATAGCTACATGTTTTATTTAAAAAGAAATTAATCCCTTTCAACTAGGGAACAGGATTCACATAAATCCTAAATGTGCTTTTTCTACAGTAAAAGAAATGAGGTAACGAGAGAAAAAAAATGGTCTTGTTGGAAATCTTAAATCTATCTGGAAAAAGCAGTTTTCCAGTGATTTACTTGGCCTAGGTAGTAGAGGGAAGACCGAGATGCAGTGGTGTTTCCATTTGATTAACATATCCAGCCTCATGGTTTGGCACCACGGATTCAAATCTCACCATGGCAGAAACTAAAATTTGAATTCAATTACTATATCTGGAATTAAAAGTTATTCTAATGGTTAATCACCATGATTGCAATTGACAACAGTTATGTTCTTGATCGCAGATTCCAAAATCAAGTTAATAAACCAGTGTTTCATAACAGTATTGTTAGAACACAATTAACTGGTAAAGTGGTGTCTTGATGCTAAATGTCTCCACATCATTACATCATTTGATTATTAACCATTATCAATGATAAAAACTCATCTAGTTCACTAACAGACTGTGAAGAAGGAAGATCCAGTAACCTTACCTGAGGTTCAGCCAATCCAGATCCAGTGTGGCTTTGTCTTTAGTAACCTAACAAGACATTAAATTGTATCAAACTGGTACAAAGTCTGGTGAAAGAATTGGAATAGTATGGATGACTGGGATTGGAAAATGTAGTGGCAATGAAAATAGCACACACAACCCTGTCAATCTTGTAGATTTCTCTCTACTTACATCTAGGGAATTGTGGGAACTGTGTGAACTGGATAAACTATTAAAATTGAGCTGTTTCACTGAGCAGTCGAGCAACAGCCTGACCTAGCCATCCTTATGAAATCATACATTATAGACAATGATGTAGATACTACCATCACCAACCCTGGGTGTTACCTGTTTCACTGACAGGAAGGGCTTACCACAGGTGGGGGCACAATGGCATACAGTTGGAAATGAGTTGCCCAGGAAATCCTTATAATTGATTCTAGAACATCAAGTTAAACTTTTGGTTGTCGTCTGCTGCCCTTCCCACAGCTGGGAATTTATTCCTCCATGTTGAACACCACTTGGAAGAAGCATCAAGAGATACAAAGTACAGGATGTGCCCTAGGTGAGATCTTCAAGGGTCTTCACCAAGAACGGCTCAGTGTCACCATTACTGACAAAGACAGCGAAGTCCTGAAAAGCACATCTGCTAAACTGGGCTTGTGACATGTGGTGAATGTACCACCAAGAGGGGAGAAAAACATTTGGACTTATCCTCACCTAATCTCGTTCCAAGAATGACATTATTGGTAGGAGTGACCACCATACAGTCCTTGTAGGAACAAAGTCCGCCCTTCAAATTGAGAATACACTCTATCACTGTGTGTGACCAGTGATGAATGGGATAAATTTTGAACAGCTCTAGCAACTGAAGAATGTGCATCCATGAGGTGTTATCAGTCAGCATCATCAGAACTGTATTCAAGCACAAACTCATTGCCCGTCATATGCTCCACTCTACCATTATCATTAAGCAAGGGCAAAAGTCTTGGTTCAATGAAGGGAGTGGAGTGACAATGCCAGGCAGACCTAAATGCAATGATGGGGGAGCCAAGCACAGAAGAACAAGTGACAAGGATGAAGCATTGCAAACATCTTCAGCCAGATGTGCCGAGCCGACAATCCATCTCGGCCTTTTCCAGAGGAACTCAGCATCACAGATGTCAGTCTTCGACAAAAGCAATTCACTTCACGTGATAGAGAAACTGCTGAAGGTGCTGAATATTGGAAAGCGCTGACAACATTCTAGAAATCACATTGAAACATTGTGCTCCAGAATTAGCTGTGCCCCGACAGAGCTGTCCCAGTTCAACTACAACCCTGGGCTCTACCTGACAATGTGCAACATGTCCTGCTTTTTGTGGACAGGGCATACCAGGCAAAATCCAACCCAAACAATTACCACTACGTCAATCTATTATTGCTATTATCAATATTATTGCTAGAATACTAATCCAGAGTAATGTTCTGGGGACCCAGGTTTGAACCCTGCCATGGTAAATGGTGGAATTTGAATTCAATTTTTTAAAAAAATGGAATTAGGAGTCGAATGGTGATCAAGAAGCCATTGTCAATTGTCAGAACAATCTATTTAGCTCTTTAATTATTTTTATGAAAGGAAATTACCATCTGGCCTACATATGACTCCAGACTCTCAGGAATGTGCTACCTTCTGGGCAATTAGGCATAGGCAAGAAAATGCTGGCACGGCTAGTGATGCCCACATCCTGTGACTGAATAATAAAAAAAATTACTCTCAATCTTCAGCAAAGTAATAGAAGGTGTCATAGCAGGGATGTTAAGCTGCATATTCACAATAATAATCTGCTCACTTATTCACTGACTTTCAAATTGAGTTCCACCAGATTTCTGAACTCATCGTAACCTTTGTTTAGCACTTCTGTAGTGCAATCACCACCTCCCAGAGAGAATCCAACCATTGTCTTTTTGACATTACCATTGTTGACCACCTATTAGCAACATTCCGAGTGTGACCATTCACCAGAAGTAGAACTGCACCAGCCAGATAAGTTCGGTGGCCACAGGAACAAGTGAGAATATACACAGAGATAGTAGGAACTGTACATACTGGAGAATCTGAGACAACTGGATATAAAGCTTGAAGAACATAGCAGGCCAAGCAGCAGAGGAGCAGGAAGGCTGACGTTTCAGGCCGACGTTTCAGGCCATTTCTGAAGAAGGTTCTAGACCCTAAACGTCAGCCTTCCTGCACCTCTGATGCTGCTTGGCCTGCTGTGTTCATCCAGCTCTACACCTTGGTATCTGAGAATATACGTATAGAGGTTACACCTCAGTTATAGACAAAGCGCTGGTGAGGCTGTGTCTGCAGCACTGTATATAACATCTGGTCTCTTTATTGAAAGCAGCATGCCAATACAGTGGACTGAGTTCAGCAAAGTTTTTTTCACTAGACTAATACCTGGAATGGTAGATTTTCCTATGAGAAAAAGTTGGACAGGCCAGGCCTCCATAATCTTGGAAATTAGAAAAGTAAGATGCAACTTTGAAACATATAGCATCATGAAGGAACTTAAAGTATGTATGGAAAGAATTTCTGAAGGGTCCCAACCCGAAACGTCAACTTTCCTGCTTCTCTGATGCTGCCTGACTTGCCATGTTCCTCCAGCTCCACACCGTGTTCTGACTCCAGCATCCGCCATTCTTGCTATCTCTATGGAAAGGAAATGTCCTGTTTTGGGAGAGGCTAGAACTAGAAGCCACCTTTTTTTAATATAAAAAAAACAAACAGTCTGATCCATTTAAGGCAGACATGAGAAGCTTTTTTTTCTTGCAAAGGGTTGCGTATATTTGAACTCTGTCAAATGGCAGTGGAAGCAGAGATAAATAGACTTTTAAATAAGGAAATGAAAGGCTATCAAAAGGTGCATGGGAATGTGGAGTTAAGGTATCAATCAGGACAGCCATGTTTTATTAAAATGGTGGACAGCACTTGAGGGGCTAAATGGCCTGCTTCTGTTTCGAACTTGAACACTTATATGCGCACTTAGAGGCTGGTAATTCTCCTGATTCCTTAAAATTTGTCCACCATCTAGAATGCACAAGTCAGCAGAGTGATAGAATACTCTTTGCTTGCTTGGAGGAGTATAGCTCCAACACCACCCAAGAGGCTCAGCGCCATTCTGGCAAAGCAACCCACTTGATTGGAACTTTATCCATCACCTACAATGTTCATGATCTTCACCCATAATCGACAGTGCTGGTAATGTGTGCCATATATAAGATGCAATGCATTAACTTACCAAGGCACCTTTGATTGCTCCTTTCATACATATCCAGAAGGAGATGGTAGCAGATACATGGGAAAACCACCCACATACAAAAAAAAAGTGTCCCTGGAAGTAACGTACCATTCTGACTTGGAACTAAATCACTGTTCCTTCACGATCATTCACTGGGTCAAAATCCTGGAACTGTCTTCAGCATTGTGTCAGTACCCAAATCATAGAGAATGCAACATTTCAAGAAGGCAGTTCAGTCACCTTTTCGATTGCAATAAGGAATAGGCAATAAATGCTGACATGATATCCACTTCCCATGCATAAGTGATAAGAAAATAATTCCAGGACCAACTACTGGTTTTCAAATGAAATATGTTCTTGGGAACTTGGAAAAAAATCACCTGTAAAACCAAAAAAAAACTTGTCTCAAGTTAACATTGAAACCAGGCAGATTATTGCAAATTTAATTTGCGCACTATACACTCAGCTTCTTCATGCTCTCCTTGATAAGGATCAGTAATATATTCCTGCTTGGGATGATATTAAACAATAGGGCACTATAACTTTAAGGCTCTTTGTTGTAGTTACTGGATATTGTGATTTTCTCTGCACCTCATGTATTCCCTTATCTCTGAAAAGGTGCCTTTCCATACAATCTGAAGTGAAGAAATGTGAAAATGCATATGGAAATTCAAGTGACCTGCATCCAAACTCAGTCTAGATGTTTCAATTGGTAGTTGTGTGGCTCTATCTTTAAAAAGGTAGCTTTGCCTTTTGAGATCTTGACTTGAAAGTCAAGTATGCTTACAAGTTCTGTATAGAGAAAGATTTAATCAAAAATTTAATCTCCTCACCACCTCCATATTTGTGCAGAAGGTCATGCCACCAAGCTGTCAATTATGCCTCTACCTCAATTACATAAGCTGTTCAGTGAAAGCCATGCTTTGCTAAATAAGTAGAAATCATTTTAACCTCAATCATGCAGTCAATACCCATTATCCCAAATGTAACTGTATGGAAAATATAATTAAGAGATGGTTAGTGCTTCATGGAATGTAATTAAGGGTAAAATAGTTGATGCTTGTGTTTCTGGGAACTGACACTTTGCAAGCGGAATACACCTTTATGGTAGTGTCAAATAAAATTAACTCCAAGAGATGGGTTTCAACAATTACAAGGATTCCACAACCATTAACAAAATTGCTGGATGAGATCCGACTGTGAAATTACCAACCAGATTCCAGGCACACTCAATTTTTGGCATGTGGATAGCAATCCTAGAATGTTCTTGGGGTGCAGTGGCAGCATCACCGTCTCTGAGCCAGGAGGCCCGAGTTCAAATTCCACTTTGTCTCAGTTGTGTGTAATAAACCACACTGAGCAGATTGCTTAGGAAAATATCTAATCCTTGGGAGGTTCTTGTGCTGCAGTGGTAGTGTCCCTCAATTTAAGTCAGGGACCTGGATTCAAGTCTTACCTGCTCCAGAGATGTGTGATAACATCTTTAAATAGGGTGACCAGAAAATATCTATGACTGGACCAAAGAGACTCCACACCACCTTTGTATTTAGTGAAGCCTCTTGCTACACTCACATTGTTGTCTCATGCAAAAGCACCTTAGATAAGGCACTTGAACAGGCACCTGTGAATTAGAACCAAGGTAGTCTGACATCTGTAAATGCTGGAGGAGAGAATCCTGGCCCTCACGGGAGATCAGGTCTACTTTTGCAGGAGTATAGAAATGTTGTAATGAAGCTACCAATGTAAGGAGATGGTGGGGGGTTTGGGAGGGGGGTTGGGAGGACATAATCTACTTGTTGCTAACAGCAAAGTGCTTTGAATGAAAAAATAGAAGAGCTTTCATAAAAATGAATTGTTCAGATTAATACAAGTATCAGAGTAGCAATCTTGGGAGGACTGCTGTGTTGCAGTGGCAGTGTCCCTACCTTCGAGCCAGGAATCCTGGTTTCAAGTCCCACCTCCTCCGAGCTACATAATGACATCTTTGAACAGGTTGATTAGAAAAAAATCTAGCAGGCATGCACCTTGCACAATCAATTTAGAGATTCCAGGTTAGACATTTGATGAACCCGCCTCATCCTGCCTGCCCCAATACTTCTATCGATTTGAGATAGCTTCTCTGATTCGTGGTTTCTCAGAGTCATCATGAATAATGGTCTGGATTCAAGAACCTTTAGAAAGGGCTCATTTAAAAAGGTCATATTCATGCTCCCATCATGAACATTTATTCCCTCAAACTACCCCCAGTGGCCCTTCATGGGGTCCATGCCAACAAATGGTACTTCCATGCTTTTTTACCATACTCACAGAATACACTATGTACAAAACAAGTGGGGCCTAAAAATACCTGCTATTACTACAACCTTAAAGAGGTATCAACCAAGTATCAATGTTTAAAGTATTAATAATAAACTTTAAAACCACTTAGCTGCTCTTTGCTTTCATCAATTAAACATTGGGCCATTGACAACAGAGAGCATATAAAATATAACAAGACTAAGCAGCGAAACATTGCTGCAGGTTCTCAAAAAAATTCGTCTCACATTCCATTTGTGGCAGTCTGGGGACTCACCCATGACTCGTTAAAAATATTACAATAAAGAACATTGAGAAAACAAGAAACACGAGTAAGCCATTCAGCCCTTCTAGAATACTTCACCATTTAAAAAGTTTATGGTAGTTTTGCCCCTTGCCTCAACTTCTTACTTTTTGTGACAGTTTTTGATTTCTCAATATTTCAAAAATCTGCCTCCTCTTCAAACACACTCAGTGATCTACCCTCCTCAACTCTCTGGGAAGAGAATTCCAGACATTCATTACCCTATACAGGATGAAATTCCTTCCCAATTTTGTTTTGGATGATTGCCTCTTATTCTGTAACTATATCTCTTAGATAAAAATTCCCCCAATAGTATAAATATCATATTCATATCTCGCTTGTCAAACACTTATAAATCTTGTACGTTTCAGTAAGATCACTCCTCATTCTTCTCAAGTTTAAATGAATAAAGGCCAAAACTGATTTAAGATTCTCGACTTGTCAACCCCTTCATCCCAAGAATCAGCCTAGTGAATCTCTTTTAAAATGCCTTCCATGCAATACACTATTTCTTGAATAATGGGACAAAAACGCTATATAGTATTCTGTATAGATGTGACATCACCAGCACATCATACAGTTGCAGAAAAGCTTCCCAATTATAGAACTCCAAAGCTGTAGCAATAAAGCCCAAGATATTCTTTGTCTTCTTAATTAACTGCTGCCTCAGCATGTTAATTTGTATCACGCACAAGAACACTCAAGTTCCTCTGCATTGCATTTGCTTGAAGCCTCTCTCATTTAAATAATAGCCTGCCTTTTGATTCTTCCTACCAAAATTAATGACCTCACGTTTCCAAAATTAAATTCCATCTGTTTTTATCCACTCATTTGTTCAACCTATCTATACCCCTGCAGATTTCTTATGACTTCATCACAACATGTCTTCCCATCTATTTTTGTATCATCAGTAAACTTGGAGTGATTACACTGTCTTAGCCTCCAAGTCAACAACATAGAAAATAACTAAAACCCAAGAATGATCAGTGTGGCACTTCATGAGTTTATATCTTTCCAATCTAAAAATTACCCATTAAATCTTGACTCTTTTCTTTTTCTTGTGCGTTAACTAATTGTCAGTCCCTGCTGATACATTACCACCAATACCATGATTTCATATCTTGTTACACTTTATTGAATACTTTCTGGAAACTGAAATACCTTTTTTCCCCCATAAGTCCATCAAGAAAACTCTACTTATAATGTTCATAAAGAACACAGAAAATTTACCTAATATGATTTCCCTTTCACAAAACCACAGTTGATTTGCATTAAGCCTCAAAATATCTTGCTATTTTTACTTTAATAATGGACTCTAGCATTTTCTGAACAAACAATGGCAGAAGTTAGGCTAACTGCTTATACTTTTCCACACTCTACCTTCCTTCTTTTGTACACAGGGACATATCAGTTTTTCAATTCATTGGAACTCTTCCTGTATCCAGTAAATTCTGGAATATTTCAGTTAGTGTTTCGATTTTCTGTGCAGCTGCTTGAGTCATTAAGTGGCTTGTAGACCAGTGAGTTCTGGTGACTTGTCTGCCTTTAGTCCCATTTGTTTGTAAAGCACTTTCTTCCTCACCATAGGGACAGTTAGGAGATCTTTCTTCCCATTAGTACCTTGGTTATCTGTTATCTTTGGAGTATGTATAATGCCTTTTACTGAAGTCTGATGCAAAATATTGATCAAAATTGTGTGTCATTTACTGTCCCTCAGTATTAACTCCTCAGTTGTATCCTCCAAAAATTGCACACTTTACACATTCTCTTTCTCTTGATATGTCCAGAAAATCTCTTCCCTGTTTGTAACTATATTTCTTGCAAATTTACTTTCATTAGCAATTTTCTTCCTTTTTATTCACGTTTTAATCAACCACTGTTAGCTCCCAAAAATACCCTTTCTTCAGGCCTGCTATTGGTTTTGCCACATTCTGTGCTTACAGTTTATTTTGTTTGGATACCATCTTTCTGGATACCATCTTTGTTACCCATGTTAGTTGATTCTTCTTAGACCAGAACAAACGTTTGCTCAATGTTATGAAATATCTGCTTAAATGTCTGCCGCTGTATATCTGTCAACTTTCCATTTTGTCTATCTCCCCAGACTGCTTTAGACAAATTTTTCTTGATACCTCTGTAATCATTCTTATTTAAAAGGTGCGTACACTAGCTTGAGACCCAAGTTGGCATCCATGAATCTGATTTTGAAATTCCACCACGTTGTGATCACTGCTCCTAAGAGGATCCTTACTAATGAGATCTTTTATTAATCTTACCTCATTATTCTGACAATGCTATAGCTTGAGGTATACGCTTTCCTTATTTTTGAAATGAAGGGGTTGAGACAGAGGTGCCCAGTTGTCGATAAAATACACAGCTTGTGAGGTCTGGAGTGTGTGTATTTTTTTTTTAAAGTTGAAACAATAGAAGCAGCCTGGCTGGGTGAGGTCAAGCTCCTTCACCACCAGGATTTTACTTTTAGCTTTCAGTAATTGTTGGTGGGGTCTTGATGCTGGACCTGGAAGCTGTTTTTCCTCTCTCTCTTTGCTACTGCTAGAAGCTTGGGTTCACTTCCTGCTGCTGGAATTGTATGTGAGAAAATCTGTTACTCAGTTTGCCTTTGCCAAGTGTGTGCTTATGGGATGGTACTGCATTGAAGAGTTAATGAGTAGTTTATTACTTTAATTATTTTGTGGAATTACAGTTAAGCTAATTTTTATAATATTTTATCTTGTCCGTACTTTAACTAAGGCACATGAGTAAAGTGTGTTTTGCTTCAAGTTTGATAGTTTGATCAATCTAATTGCATCTGAATGCAACGCCTGGCCCTTGCATTAAAATTAGATAGATTTAGGGCCTAAATCGATCTCCCTACATATTTTGTGGAGATTTGGTCTGCTCTGTAACTAGATCTAAAATAGCATGTTCCTGGATAAGTTCTGCAATGTACTGTGGAAAACAATCCCTGATGGACTTTACAAATTCATTTTCAGTACTCCCCTTGCATATCTGATTTGCCCACTCAATATGCAGATTAAAATCACCGACTAAAATTGTAATGCCCTTCAATTTGGACTTTTCTTATAGTAAGGCAACTCTTTGGGATTTCATAGGTATAACATTATAGAAATAAAGCCTCACAATTCTCAGAAATATCACAAAAGATCTGGAAAAAGAGAGGAAATTGCTGATGAAACTCAGCAGGACTGGCAGAATCTGTGGGAATAAAGCAGAGTTAACATATTAAATCTGGTGACTCTTCATTACACTGAACTCAAAACGCTTTCTTTAGATAGGTGCCGTCAGATCTGCTGAGTTTTTCCAGTAATTTGTGTTTTTGAATAACAGGACATTGATGTGGTTTAAATTAAAATTATTGTCTCTTCCTACCTTTTCAGCAGACTTCATTGTTGACATTTCTCAAGAGCTATTATGAATTCTTGGCTGACTTGCAAAATCATTTATCTCAGGAAGAAGAGGAAATTCAGATGTTGATTGACAGTTTAATCAGACGATTAAAGAGTAGTTGTTTTTAACCGTGTTAAAATGAATAAACTTTTACTTCTAATAACAGTTTGCCCACTTGATGGGATGTAAAATCTTTGAACGGGTTTCGCGAATGGGAGTTTTTTTTCTGTATCAAGTCTATATCAAATGAGAGCTCAGTTAGATTGTTGAAAAGCCAACATTTTCTGGTCACCCAGCCATAAGAAGTGTATTATTAAATTGAAAAAGGGTGCAGAAAAGGTTTACAAGGATGTTACTGGGTCTGGAAAGTTTAACTTATGACCAGAGCCTCAATAGGCTGGGACTTTTCTCCCTGGAGCATAGAAAGATTAGGGGTGACCTTATAGGGGTTTATAAAATCATGAGGCATAAACAAGGTAGAATAGCAAACGTGTTTTCCCCAGGTAATGACAAAGGGTTACTGGACCTGAAACATTAACTCTGATTTTGCTCCACAGATACTGCCACACCTGCTGAGCATTTCTAGCAATTTCTGTTTTTGTTTCTGATTTATAGCATCCATAGTTTTATCGTCAGTTTTCACTTCCCTCGTGTAGGGGAGTTCAAAACCAGAGGGCATAATTTTAAAGGTGAGGGGGAAAGATTTAGAAGAGACCCAAGGGACTCACAAACAATGTTGCATGAATGAAATGACCTGCCAGAGGAAGTAGCAAATGCTGTACAGTTGCAACATTTGAGAGACATTTGGACAGGTATATGTACAGGAAAGGTTTAGAAGGATGTGGGCCATACACAGGCAAATGGAACTAGTTTAGTTTGGGATAGCTGATCAGCATGGACGAGTTGGGCCAAACTGTCTGTTTCCATGCTGTATGACTTTATGATTCTACAGGTCATGAGTTCGGTCCTTGGTGGTAAAGGTTGATTGGCTTTGGAGCTGGCTTGGAAATACGGGTGGCATGGAATGGTGTTTTGGCTGGAGTATTGAGAGTGAGAACATATTGGAACTATTTGCCCTGCTTCCCTGCACACCACCATTACCAACCTGAATGAAAATTGCATGAGACAAAGACCCTTTAGACAATGTGGCTATGGTTGAATTGGAAAGTGCCCTATCATACCCAAGCAAACACAGAAGAGGGGAAATCTTAATGTTTCCAAACATTATTTGTATTGATCATTGATTTATACTGCACAAAAGATCAGAGCCTGAACTGCTTACCCTCCTAATGGACCCTGTAACTTTTTAAAGGTTTTAATTTGATGTATTCTTAATGCAATTTCTGGTCTGAACCAATGTTAGAATATTATAAATCTACATTGGGGAAACGCAGATTAAAGATTAACACAATTTATCACATTTCTTGAAACCACGGTGTCTTTAAATTCTGATTACATTTGCCATTAAAAATAAACAACTGACTAATAGCCATCATGTACAGTGATACTGGCTAACGCGGGTGATTTTCTGTGCCAAAAGGTGTGGTTATGAACCACCCAGTGCTGCAGTTTCCTGAAGTACAAAACTATTTTTGAACTCTTGCTTTGTTAGAAACAAATTTTCTGTTATGGGAATTGGAATGAACCATGGTCATAAGAAAAGAAAATCATTATGTTTTACTTTCCCCTCCCCTTCAGCTAAAACAAATGAGTGGGGAGAGCCTGTCAGTAATTACACTGAAATCCATCAAAACAAGCTTCTCAAAAGTTGCTGTGACCGGTCATCTATTATTGTAAAGCACAGATCCAGTCAGAATTTAAACTTCCCTCATGCAAAACATCTGTTGTCCAAATGTAGGGGGAGAAAAAAAGAACCATTTCAGGCTGCACTTCCCCTCAGGGAAGTGGGGAATAAGCAAGAGTTAGTCAACTCAAACTGCTTTTATTTCTCTCCTGGAGGTCAAAAACAGATCAATAATGGACGAGGCCCAGGAACAGGGCTCAGGTTAAGTATCTTTACTTAATTACATTAGGATGGAGCTAAGACGGACATGTGGAGGGATAGATCATGGTTGATTTGCATCTTATCCTTACTAAAATGGTTTGATTCTATATTATTTTATACCATGCCTGCACAAAGTCATTCAAATCTTCCACACAAAATTAGTTTAGTTCACATCCACTTCTTCTCAAGGGCAAACTGAGCCTTTATTATTTACGGTTTCCTTGAATAAGAATTGGTGATCAATTGAAACCTACAACGTTCTTTAATGGATAAACAGAGTAGATCCAGGTGAGAAGTTCTCTTTGGTATGGAGTCCAAAACCTGCAGGCACAATTTAAAAATAAGGGGACAACATTGAGGCCTGAGACAAGGAGAAAATAATCTACTCAGATGGTGGTCAATCTTTAGAATTCTTTACCACAAAGGGGTGTGGAAGCTTAGTCTTGAAGCACATTTAAAATTGAGGTTGATAAATATATCACTGGTAATCAGGAATCTAAATGGATAATATGGGTAAATGACATTGAAATCAACTACAAGTGGAGGAACAGGCTTAATGGGCTGAATGGTGTACTCCTGTTTCTATCTTCCAATGTTCTGACATTCTTCATTCCATACAGTTACACTTTGTGTGAAGAATTACATCCGAAATTCCCTCATTAATGGTCTGGCTGTAATTTTAGGCTTTTGCTTTCCGTGTTCTGGACTCCCGAGTGTGAGGGAAGGAAATTTGGGAGTGGGGATCAGAGTGAAATTGCACTGGGGTGTAGGTAGTTATGGGCAGGAAAGAGGGCAAGGAGAGTGAATTAAAAACAAACATGAGCATAAGGTGAGAAAGGAAAGGGGTGGAAGTGAACAGAGGAAGAGGAAATATTTTAATAAGTAAAAAAGTAAGTGTGAAAGCAGAAACCTTCATGGGAGAGATATACAGAAAGGAACTGCTTATTGATGAATTGAAGGAGGTCCCAAAAGGGATGAGATGGAGAAGTGGATAAGCTTATGGAAAGAGGCCCAGACAATGGATTCAAGTAGCATACAGGCAGAGAGCGAGAGCGAGAATTATACGGATATTGTCAAATTTACTTCTGGCATTCAATTCCATAATTTTAAATGGTTTTGAAGTAAGATTAATGGGATAATTTTCATAGAATCATTCAAGACAGAAGAGGCCCTTTGGCCCCACTGACTCTGCACTGACAAAAGATGACTCACAGCAGTCCCACATTTTAGCAATTGGCTCATTGCCTTGAACATTATGACATTTCAAGTGCTCAAGTACCTTTCACACCTCAACTACCCTCCCTGGTGGTGACCCCACCACCATCTGGGTGATTCTTCTTTACAATAAAATCCTCTCTAAACCTTCTGCCTTTCACATTTAAAATTATGCCTCCTTGTTATAGGCCCTAATATTATGGGAGAACAGCTGCTTCCTATCCACCCTGTCTCTACCCTTCATAATCCCATACATCTCAACCAGGACCCCTTTAATCCTCTCTGATCTAAATAAAACAACCTGAGCTCTCTTCATAGCTAAATTGCTCCATCACAGGTACCATCCCTTTGTGAATCGCCCCTGCTCTTTCTCCATTGTGATCACATCCTTATTATTGTGCAGTGACTAGAACTGCACACAATAGTTCAACTGTGTCTTTATAAAAGTCTTGCCTAGCTCCAGCATAATCTCCCTGCTCTTATCACCTATTCTGCCAATGATAAAGGCAAATATCCTGCAAGTTTTCTTAACTATCCAATTAACCTGTCCTTCTGCCATTAGGAATCTGTGAACAAATGCCTAAGATCTCTCTGTTCCTCCTAGCTTCCTAATGTCTTGCTATTCACCGAGTACTCCCTTGTACTGTTACATCTTCCTAAGGGCATTACGTCCCATTTATCGGTGCTACATCCCAACTACCAATCAGACAATCCATCTATACATAGGATCTTTTTACTCACTATCAACTACCAGGCTAATCTTTGTGTCATCTGCAAACTTACTTATCATCCCCAATCACATTTTCTTCTATATCGTCATTTTTACATATTTTGTATCTATCACAGAAACAACTAGGGACCCAACAGCAATCCCTATGGTATGCCACCGGGCACCACCTCATAGTCTGTAAATAACTCAAACACTGTGTGGCATCATACCACACAATAAAAGACCACTCATCCATTGACTGACCTGGACTGTAGAAACTTATCCAAGCATTACAGTTGCTAACAGCTGTATAAACAGGGACGTGCTCGGACTTTGTCCTTTTTTGTGCCTGATTGTCGTCCCCCTGATGTCAGAACACCAAGCTAAGAAATAAAAAGAATTTAGTCACAAATCTCCCAGCCAGTGTCAATGCATGTAGCATCTACACTGATTGGAAGATCTGGGCCATTGGCATTTCAGGGCCTTCCTACCTTGCAATGGCGAGTACATGTGAAAAGGTACTTCATGGACTGTAAAGGATGCCTCTAGAAGGTGCATATATGAAATCAACCTTTTTTCCTGTGCTAGTTCATGTATCTATTCCAGATCAGCTGATCCACTCATTTCTTTTTTCCGCAACTCACAATTGTGTTCCACAGTGAAAGATCACATCCAAGCTATTCAAATTAGTTTAAACCACAAATCAGCTTGTAAAATAAGGCACCATAAAAGGAACAAACAGAACAGTTTGGATTCTGTTCGACTTGGTGATGATGGCAACAGAACCTTATATGGAAGTTTTCAGGTCAAAAACAATATCCCAGATTTTGAAAATAGATCTCCATATAAAATAAGATGATCCTTTTGTCATTCAGCAGTGTTTGTGAAAGATAAACAGACAGTGAGAATGTAAGTTTTGAACTTAGTTATTGATTAAGTAGCCAAAACATTCTCAAAATATTTATGAGAATGTTGCACAAAGATTAAAACATTAGAAAAGCACCAATCATTCCTTGAGAAATTAGAATTTAAAAAAAATATGGAATATTGCTGCAGATCTGGTTCCAAGCTGTTCAAGATTTTGCACACTTCTAAGATGTCTGCATCATGTAACTTAAGAGATTGCGATTGCCAAAAATCTACAAGAGCATAAAAACTTAATTCAATTTCTCAGGACCCATGTAAAAGGTTTGGTACGCAAATGAATATTTTGAGATCCAATGTTGTAAGCATGTATACAAATTATCCTTGAACTGGTGTGCATATTCCCACATTATTTTCTTCTGGTAATTTTTCTTACAATGTATTAGGAATCAAATGTCATATCAAAAATCCCTGGTACCTGACCTCAAGAGTTAAACGGATGTGTTATTATGGAATGTGGTACCAACTAGATCAAAACATGTCCTACAGAGTGAAAGTTTTACTTTAAATGTATTTTTTAAGTCCGCATGTACTTGTTGGGCCAGAATTTATTGCCCATTCTCAGTTACCCTTCGGAAGTGGAGACAAAGGCCTGGTGAAATTATTGCTGAAGTGTTAATCCGGAGACCCAGGAAATGTCTTGGGGACCTGGGCTCAAGTCCTGCCATGGCAAATGGTCAAATTCATATTCAATAAAAATCTGGAATTTAGAGAGTCTAATTGTGACAATTGTTGACTGTTGCAAAAGAAACATCTGTCCTATAGGGAATGACACTCCCAACCTTACCTGGCATGGCCTACATGTGACTCCAGACTCTCAGCTGGTTGACTCTCAACTGCACTGTGGGCAATAAATACTGGTCTAGCCAGTAATGCCCTGGTCCTGTGAATGAATAAAAAAAACAAGTGGTTGTTGTCTGCCTTCTTGAACTATTGCTGTCCTTGGGTGTAGGTACATGCACAATGTTGTTAGGAAGGGAGTTCCAGGATCTTAACCAGTAACAGTGAAAGAACTGTGATGTGTTTCCAAGTCAGGATGGCATGTAGCTTGGAGGAAAACTTGAGGGTGGTGGCTTTCCCATATATCTATTGCCCTTGTCATTCTAGGCAGACAAGTCATAGGTTTGTAAGATGCCAAAAGAAGCCTTGATAACTTGCACAGGATGTAATGCAACATACTGTTACCACTATCTTGAAGGGTGTGGAAGTTCTAAATGGTGCTTTAGATGTCACTCAAGCTTCTTGAGCATTGTTTCAGCCACACCCAAGAAAATGGAGAATATTCTATCACAATCCAGACTTGAACTCTGTAGATAATGAATCAGTTCTAGGGAGACAAGAGAGGAGTTGTTCACCATAGGATTTGGAGCCTCTTCTGATCTTGTGGCCACAGTATTCATGTGGCTGGTCCATTTCAGTATATGGGCAATGGTAATCCCCAGGAAATTCAGAGATAGTGGATGCCATTGAATGTCATGTCCAACCATTTGCACTTTTTCTTATTTGAGATGGTCATTGCTTGGCACTTGAATGCCAAGTTACATTTATGCCACACGAGTTCATGCCTGGATGATGTTCAAGACCTGCTGCATGTACACGAACTGCTTCAGGATCTGAGGTGTCGTGAATGGTGCTGAACGTTGTACAACCATCAGCAAACATCCCAATTTAAGCATGTGACTGACAGAAGGCCATTGGTGAACCAGTTGAAGATGTTTGGTCCTTAGGTACCACCATGACAATTCCTGCAGTGGTGTGCTGGGACTGAGATAATTGGCCTCCAATAAACAAAGCCATCTTCCTTTCTGATATATAGACATCACAAACACAGATCATATGTTTGCTTTCCTACTTTTCTTCCCAGAAAACACTTTCAGAATACGATTCCCAAAACACTACCAGTGCAACATTGGTGTGACAGCCCTTCTTTATGAATGAATCAGTACAACAGGCAATTAACAAATGTCAGAGATATCAGTACCAACTTTAAGGATCATTATTGGTATCTCAATTATTGGAGCATCATTTTGGTGGGATAGATCACATTTTAACACCAGGACCGAAATTATTTTTTAAAAAATCCAGGACTGGGGCATCCTGGCTGAGTAAGGCAAGAACCTGGGCACACAGTCTCTGAATAAAAGGGACATGTAACTTAGGACTGAGGAGGAGGAGGAACACCTTCAATAAGAGGGCAGCAGGTCTTTGGGATTCTCTTCTCTAGACCATTGTGGAAACCAGGGTATTGCAATGCATCGTCCTGAAAATGTGACACATGAACCATAATTCAAAACTTCCTCACTTGTAGCATTAGGCCAAGCTGCTGCTGCAGCTTCTCAGACAGAGTCCCTCTCCATTCTGAATGTTACTAATTGTCACCCATGCTTATCTGATAAGATTTGCTCCCTCTGCATTGTTCATGTGCATCCCAAAAAATGGCACTTGGAGAATCCCACCCAGACCCATCCTGCTATAACCCACCTAAGCTACACTTTCCTGAACACTATGGACAATTTAACATGGCCAATCCATCTAGCCTGCACATCTTTGGAAACCAGAGCGCCCAGAGGAAACCCATGCAGACACAGGGAGAATGCACAAACTCCATTCAGACAGACAGTCACCCAAGGGTGGAATCAAACCCGGGTTCCTGGCACTGAGGCAGCATTTCTAACCACTGAGCCACCGTGCTGCCCACTGCTCATTTCTGAAAGGTGAGCAGACTTCCTATTTCACACCCCTCCCTCCTTCTGTGTTAACGCTAATGGCCATGATGATTCAGGTTTCCAACCTGATGTCACGACTTCCAGTTTTGTGGGAGGGGAAACTGCCCAATCTATCACCATAAATTCCAACGCCAAATCCCATTCCCACATGAGAATAATATCTAACCTGCCATACTGAGCACCTGTGGCATTCTTATCATATGAAAGTCTGCATGTTATGAAGAGACCTGTTGATTTCAATCGATGGCGTTGAAGTAGCATGACTTTTTCATCACCACAGTATTTTACAAGATGTTGAAGCTCTTTGTCTTGCGCTCACCACAATGAATAGAAGAATACCAAATTCCGAAGTGAACAACAGTTTATACTGTATGAGCTAAAAAAAAGCTGATTTTTTGTCAGGGGAATTTGGATTGGTCAAGACAAAGAGGATACACTAAGTAACATTTAGTCTAATGGAGGATTCCCACTCACCCACCCAGCTACAGAAGATAGCACTCAAAAAGTGAGGTCAGTATTGTGTAAACATTATTCTGCAAAAGGCTGAATGTTCAGCATTCTTCCCAATGCAGTGTGTGCATGTGCTGTCCATTTTCTTTGACCCTTGCTGCACCATCTGATCACTAAAGTTTCATCCTCTTCCTCTCCCACCACCACAGATATCACCCGAATCAAATCAGGGACCACCAAGCAAAGGATAGTGCAGAACTGCAAGAAAGGGTCAAGTCGTTTTCTTCCCAAAATGAGGGGAGTTCAATCCCTTAATTTTTTATTGGTGAGAAATCATGTGTCGCTGAGAAAAATGAGCTGAAACACTAGATTTTTTGCTTTAAATTTTTATGGTCACAAAATTACAAGATGTTGCAAAACAGACGGCAGTTACTCACAAACAATGATTCTATCTGCTTATTCATCATATGATTTTTATTTTAAAGTTGGCAAAGGCTGCAATCCCACAAAATAAATTGTTACCATATGCTTGAGGAAGTGCTGTTTTCCAGCCTAAGAAATCCTCGAGGGCTTCACATTTCAGCCTATTTACAGATTTCGCAGTTTGAAACCCTCTAAATGATCAATTTTGTTAAAAGTTCAGTATCAGAGGGAACTTGACAAGCACAAAATGATTGCAACTTTATCAAACTATTTGACTTCCAAAGTGTTTAAGTTTCGACTTTATAGACTGACCCACTAAATATCAAACAGAATATTAGTTGATCTTCATGTCAAACATTTAATTAAATTACATGCAATTTATACAAGACAGATTTATAGCAGCAATACAAAATTGGCACACAGTCATTTTAAATGCTATTTTGAATGAAGTTAGAAATTAATGACTTTCAAAGAAATTAATAAGTCTTTTTCTAGCAAACTAGCCCTTAGACTGATGTTACAACTTCCAGTAAAATAGAGGCAATGCTGAAAGTTTTGTTTGTGAAAATTAATATTTTCATTTACGGGTCAGTTTGAGAAGTTAAACATTTAAATCTCTTTTTGGGTTCAGATTCTTGTAAGGTGCACATATTTTTCAGACAATTTGTTTTACTGGGAATATTTTGATTTGTCAGACTTCAAAATTGCTTTCCATCTCCTTTGAAGAACCTCTCAGCTGGAAAGTCCATTTAACTAGAGCTGGTGACTGAAACAGCTGATTTCACATGCCATCTAGTGGATATTAAAATAATGTCCTTTTTTGATAGTTGGCAGTGTCAACCCAGTTTAATTTTAATATTATATATCAAACATTCAAATTGAATGTTACATGCACACAAGGTCAGGCTCGTTGATACAAACTTTTCAACAATACAAGTTAGAATCTTTTACAGCCTTTACTTATAGTAGACCATATGTCCTCTTGAAAACTAACTATTTTTTTTTGTTCCTTCGAAGAGAAGCAGAAAACAAAATTAGAAGCAATTCAACTCACCAAGATAATAAAATGTGAGGCTGGATGAACACAGCAGGCCAAGCAGCATCTCAGGAGCACAAAAGCTGACGTTTCGGGCCTAGACCCTTCATCAGAGATGCTGCTTGGCCTGCTGTGTTCATCCAGCCTCACATTTTATTATCTTGGAATCTCCAGCATCTGCAGTTCCCATTATCTCTGATACTATTTCAACTCACCAAGAGTTCTTTAATAGCAGTTTCTAAAAACTAGCAACCTCTAGCACCAAAGTGATTAAAAGGACAGGTTCATGAGAACGTCACTGCCTGCAAGTTCAGCTGAAAGCCACAAATCATCTAACTCAGAAGTTCATTGCCATGTCCTCATTGTCATTCACTCAAAATCCTGAAAACAACACCCTCCCTAAGATCGGTGTGGTAGTACACATCCACCTAGATCATAGTGATTCCAAGCAACAGCACACCTTGAAGTTGGGAAATGTATATATTTGTCTTGCAAGCACATGCTCATGCAAAGAATACATTAAAAATAAATAAAAGAGAAACTAAAAGAAAATGTTGAAAATTGTCTAAATGAAAAATGATGTTCATATAGATATTTTGCAGTTACCCTTAAAAATATTGAGCAAGTTTATATCAATTTCAGTGTGACATACAGTCCAGAAATACCTGCTCAAACTCAACAGTCTAGACACCACAAGTAGATCCTTTCACCAACACAGCTCCTGAGTAGAAACAACTTGCATGTTGCAACTGTTCATTTCAAAAACGACTGAGCCACTTGTTAATACACCTCTGCAACTGTGAGAAAGTTGGAACTTCAAGTACTCCATGAAAATAAATGCCCAAATGATGACTGACATTGTTGTGCCATGGCACTGTAGTATTGGTAATGTCTTACCATCTGCAAAGTTAATTCTGAAGGTTATAAAAAGGTGATTTCTGGACATTTTCATGGTTTTAGCAAGAGGTGCGTCTGCAGCCTTCAAAAAGGATTAAAAGCAAACAGTCAGGTTTTCAGACTATTAGGCAGTGAGTTTCTTTTGCTCACAATTTAAGCTGTCTGGCACATCAGAAGCATCCAAAGTACTGATGGAAATAGGTTATCAGTGAATCACAATTCACATGCACTCAACTTGCCACAGTAGGTAAAATTTTTCTCCCGTAGCTATTTGTACTGAAATTCCAAAATCTGTTTATGTATGCATTTTGATTTCATTACAAATGGCAAATACAGAAAATATTCATGCGTAGTTGTAGATATATCAGCCTGTGGTGGCCCTTACTGGGGGCTGGCTATTGGTTAGAAAGAGGAGAAATTTTTCTCCCGTAGCTATTTGTACTGAAATTCCAAAATCTGTTTATGTATGCATTTTGATTTCATTACAAATGGCAAATACAGAAAATATTCATGCGTAGTTGTAGATATATCAGCCTGTGGTGGCCCTTACTGGGGGCTGGCTATTGGTTAGAAAGAGGAGAAATGTGTAGATCATTCCTATGAGCTGTTCTTGCACATTTTGCTAGGCAACACAACACCCACAAAGATCACAAGCATGTTGGTGCTGGCTTCTTTATTGAGATAGGTTGTATCATGTGAAAAACAATAAATAAAAGAGAAACTAAAAGAAAATAACTTGCTAAGATCAACTGTTTGACTGCTCCATGAATTTCTGGCGAAATTGCTTCAACTCAGTCGTAATGAAAGAGACATTTATAAAAGTAAAAGGAAGGAAAAAAGAAGTTACTACAGTCATGGAGTAAGACATCCATCTACCGGGCATAATTGTTTCTTCTAGAAAAGGGAAAAGTCCCTCTTGCTTAGCATTGTACCCTTATTTTTTTACCAAAACCTACGCAGGCCATCATTCATTTAATATTTTTGTTTGGTTCATACATGGGATCTGGATTTCACTGGCAAGGTCAGCAATTTTCCCCATCTCTACTTGTACTGGAGAAAGTATTACTGTTGAGCTGCCTTCTTAATCAATGAGAGATGACGTGGTGTACACATACCCCAGTGCTATTAAGACTATTGCTCTGGATGTATGGCTCAGTGACAGTGAAAGTACAACAGCACAGTTAACAGTCAGTCAATTTGTGTGAGACTTGGAGGGGAACTTGCTGGTGGTGGTGTCTGGATACTATCCTTGGTGATAATGATCATGGATTTAGAAAGCACCTTGGGTGAGTTGCTGCAGCCAAAAAGGGATTCCACTCCCAAACAATATAATGAAACGTGAGGCTGGATGAACACAGCAGGCCAAGCAGCATCTCAGGAGCACAAAAGCTGACGTTTCGGGCCTAGACCCTTCATCAGAGAGGGGGATGGGGTGAGGGTTCTGGAATAAATAGGGAGAGAGGGGGAGGCGGACCGAAGATGGACAGAAAAGAAGATAGGTGGAGAGAGTATAGGTGGGGAGGTAGGGAGGGGATAGGTCAGTCCAGGGAAGACGGACAGGTCAAGGAGGTGGGATGAGGTTAGTAGGTAGGAAATGGAGGTGCAGCTTGGGGTGGGAGGAAGGGATGGGTGAGAGGAAGAACAGGTTAGGGAGGCAGAGGCAGGTTGGACTGGTTTTGGGATGCAGTGGGGGAAGGGGAAATTTTGAAAGTGGTGAAGTCCACATTGATACCATTGGGCTGCAGGGTTCCCAAGCGGAATATGAGTTGCTGTTCCTGCAACCTTTGGGTGGCATCATTGTGGCACTGCAGGAGGCCCATGATGGACATGTCATCTAAAGAATGGGAGGGGGAGTGGAAATGGTTTGCGACTGGGAGGTGCAGTTGTTTATTACTAACCGAGCGGAGGTGTTCTGCAAAGCGGTCCCCAAGCCTCTGCTTGGTTTCCCCAATGTAGAGGAAGCCACACCGGGTACAGTGGATGCAGTATACCACATTGGCAGATGTGCAGGTGAACCTCTGCTTAATGTGGAAAGTCATCTTGGGGCCTGGGATAGGGGTGAGGGAGGTGGTGTGGGGGCAAGTGTAGCATTTCCTGCAGCACTCCCAAACAGTCCAGTGGATGTGTGACTGTACACGTGTAAAATGAATGGTAATTTGGCATCACTCTGCTTTGCCAACTGGATTTGAGATGACATAACACACCAAGGTTGTTGGTTATTGGATGATGAAGAGCATGTTCTGACAAGATAGTTAAAAACTTTGGCAGGCAACCAATAAATTTATAGCATACATACAATCACAGTTCTACATCCACACTTAAATGATAGAAGAGATCACTGGAATGCAGAAGCCCAACATACTCTCTTGTCACAGGCCCTACCTGGTGGTTGATGTTATGTTCAAATAGACAGTATTTTGGTTGTTCCAATTTACCATGTGGGAGTCATGAATTCCTGGAGTAGATGACAACACTTCTGAAGGGTGGAGAAGGTCTGCTCAGTGTCATGATCTGAAGTTTTTTTAAACTTTTCTAGCTCTTTCAACATAAAGGCTTAGGCAAATCAGTAAAAATTAACATAAAATTTGCTAGACAGCTGTATTTCCTCAACTACCTATTCCATAATTTCCTAAGGGCTGGTGTTAGGTCACTATAAATGCATGGCTGAATTGCAAAAATCAATAATTATTTCAGAAGAGGATTCAACATTCACAATATGATGGATAGTCTAAGGAGGTTATTAGCTGCCTTTGATTTGCAGAGTGAACATACACATATTTGAATTGTTAACTTGTTCGAAAACAAATAGATTTTACAACAACTGGGAGAATCTTTCACTATATTTTATGCTTGAGTAAAAACTCTATTAGATTGTGTCAAGTTTCCACATAACTCGTGGTTTCTGGTGAGTAGTTATGGAGGTGGGATGGGGACATAAATTGGTATTGAGCTGACATTGGCATATGATGTATGAGGGCTATGGGGCCTAACAGCTTGTAAATCAAGAACAAAGTCCCAGAAAACCAAGGTGGAGTTTTTATCAGCCCACATTTACATTTGCCCACCTCCATGGTGACATTCCCTCTCATTTTTCCTGACACCGTAATGTTTGCGTGCAGTAGCCACTTCTGGAACAGGAGGTCAATACATCCAAAACCGTGATCAGTGGGTGTGGACCATTAGAGTGGCTGTACAGCCATGTGGCTAGAGATAATGCGGATTGCAGATGCTGGAGAATCCAAGATAACAAAAGTGTGAAGCTGGACAAACACAGCAGGCCAAGCAGCATCTCAGGAGCACCAAAGCTGACGTTTCGGGCCTAGACCCTTCATCAGAGAGCATGTGGTTACACAGCTTAAAAAGAGAACATTGCTGTCTACCTGGCTGTAGTTAGTTTCCAGGATCAATGGGCTTTGTCCTATCCTGAGCAAATACTGTTCTAGTGAGGGCCTTCAAACTGATGAAATGGGGTGGCTAAAATCGAGGGTGTTCCCAAACAGAGTTACCCCCGCCAAATACTGAAAATCCAACCTCAAATCAGAGGGAAGCATGATACTTCAATAAATTAATCAGCTATTAGTCATTTCTGAATAGCAACATTCTATTACATCCACATAAAGGGCCACTTTAGTCTTTGTAAAATGATTCAGCTCTTAGTGGCTAGAAATGCTGCTTTGGAATGTATTTCCCCAGCCAACAATATTGCATCATTTTAATTTTCAGCATAGACACTTTTCACATTAACTGTTTGATGTTAAAGGCAGCCTGTGTTAATATTTCATTTGCTGTGTTTCTTTAAACTCCATGTTCATTGCTATATTTTAAACTGACTATGCAGAAGTAAATAGTGAGAAGCACAAAAAGTTTATATCAGTGAAGAAAGCATGAGTTATGAGATATCGGGCCCTATTGTAGTAATTACAACTGGATGTAAACTGAGTCTTGAGTCAGCACTAATGTTAAAGGGAATGTTATCAAATTATATACAACATAATGAACAGTTGGCCTCACAATACAGGATAAAAATAAAATCTATTCTTATCTTAAATTGGGTGTATAAACCCTCAAAAGTAACATATGAAAAGTTGATGACAAATCCAATGATGTGAACATAAGTCAATATTTTGAACCCAGCCCATTCTTCATGGCTGTAGGTTTACTTGTTGGGGTGTATTTTTCCAAAGGCTATGGTAACAAGGCTCAACATTTCCTTCAAAAATGCTGAAGTGTGATACCTTTTTAAAAAAAACACTCAACATTATCACTTCTTGGGATGTGTATGCAGAGGGGCAATAGTGCCTTTGGATCAGGCAGAAGTATAAATGCAAGTGACTAAAGGATCGGCAATTCTAAAAGTAGGACTTTCACTCTGTTTGGATTCATTGTATGTGACAGAAATCCCATCCACTATCCAGGGGAAAGCCAACATTTGTGGAAGAGATAACAAGGTATAGAGCTGGACGAACACAGCAGGATCAGAAGAGCAGGAAAGCTGACATCTCGGGTCTGAGCCCTTCTTCATTTCTGAAGAAGGGTCTAGACCCAAAACGTCAGCTTTCCTGCTTGGCCTGCTGTGTTCGTCCAGCTCTATACCTTGTTACGTCAGATTCTCCAGCATCGGCAGTTCTTACTATCTCTGAAATAATTTGTGGAAGAGGCCTTACATCTCAGAGTTATTTTTTCAAAAGAAAGAAGATTCTTTGCTGTCTCATGTACTCCAGTACAGAAGTACAGGAGGATAGTGAAAAGTTTTTACAATAGCTGCATCTAATGGCACTATCTATCTTAGGTACAAATCTTGAATATGGAAGAGGAATAAAAGGAAAAGCGGTAGCATTACTTAGAGTGTCTAAAAATAAGTTTGAAGTAAGATTGTTATAACAAAGTTAAAGGATTGACATTACAGTCCAGGAAAGAATTTCAGATCGACATTACTTGGATCAGCTTCGTGAGCACGTGGTCTGGATCACCCACGCTAGGCTCCAGTTCAACAACAATCCTATTCCATTCCAAGCATCCAATCAGCTGCACTAATGTCATTTCCCCGTGACATGCTTTTCCCCTGGTGCTGCTCAGGCGGCTGCTTGCCAAACATTGCTCCAGGAGTGCTAAAATGAGAGAAAAAGAACAGACAGAGCAGAAGAGCTCTGGGTGGAGCGTTTTAAGCTAACACTGTTGTGCTAGAAGGTTCTGGGCTTTTTGGGGTCTTCAAGATGAGAATTCCACGACTAAGGCTCATCAGTCAATTACAGCACTGACGGCTCCTGAGACCCAATAGTGCCACTGGGAGAAAATGGTCATTGCTGGAATTACAGGATGCCCAGGATAAGGAACAGTAATGTGAGGAGGAAGAATCCCCTTGGCTCTAAAGCCAATTCTGTTTCTCTCTCTCCATAGTTGCTGCTGAATTTGATGCTTAGCTTTATTTTCGAAGTATTTCAGGATTTCACAATTGGTCTCATTCTCAACAAAAAAAAACTTACTGATCCCTGACCGGATCCTAACAAAATTGCAGGTCACATCGGTGATGCTAACAATGGATTAGCATGGCAACTGCAGACCATTCAGCCCAACATCAGCAATGTTGAAATAATTGAGAGACAAAATCAATGAGCTTTTAAACAAAAGGTCAAAAAATGAAAGTCAGAGACTTAAAGGTTGACTTGATTGAGTTATTTGATAAAAGTAAAAGTAATAGTATAATTTTTTTGATGTTGTCTATATTGGTTTAAGAGGCAAATTGACAAAGTAATGTATAACAGACTAGATGGTAAGATTAAAAACCATGAGATTAAAAATGGATATTGGCAGCATCATTGTAAATTTAGCTCAGGAAAAGCAAGCAGAGATACACTGAGCCCTGCCGAATCTTCACCATTCCCCCAGACCTCCCACTGACTGAGAACTAACGGTCAGTCCGAAGCAAGGGGCTCACCTTTGCCCCCTACAACCACACATCAATGAATACCAGTCACGTTTGGACATAGAGCAGTTTTTCCGCCGCCTTCACCTCCATGCTTACTTCTTCAACCGGGAACCTAACACCCCCTCCACTGACCCCCTTCACCCGCTTCCAACACAAGTCTTCCTCCTGGTCACCACCCCCAGGCCTCCTACCCTCCCTCGACCTCTTCATCTCCAACTGCCGTCGAGACATCAACCGTCTCAACCTCTCCACCCCTCTCACCCATTCCAACCTCTCCCCTGCAGAACGGGCAGCCCTCCGTTCCAACCCCAACCTCACCATCAAACCCGCAGACAAGGGTTGCGCAGTGGTAGTATGGCGCACTGACCTCTACATTGCCGAGGCCAAACGCCAACTCTCCGACACCTCCTCCTACCACCCCCTTGATCATGACTCCACCCCTGAGCACCAAACCATCATCTCCAACACCATTAATGACCTCATCACCTCAGGGGACCTCCCACTCACAGCCTCCAACCTTATTATTCCCCAACCCCACACGGCCCGTTTCTATCTCCTTCCCAAAATCCACAAACCTGCCTGCCCCGGTCGACCCATTGTCTCAGCCTGTTCCTGCCCCACCGAACTCATCTCCACCTATCTGGACTCCATTTTCTCCCCTTTGGTCCAGGCACTCCCCACCTACGTCTGTGACACCACCCACGCCCTCCACCTCCTCCAGAACTTCCAATTCCCTGGCCCCCAACACCTCACTTTCACTATGGACGGCCAGTCCCTATACACCTGTATTCCGCATCAGACGGCCTCAAGGCCCTCTGCTTCTTCCTGCCCCACAGGCCCGACCAGTCCCCCTCCACCGACACCCTCATCCGCCTAACCGAACTTGTCCTCACCCTCAACTTTTCTTTTGATTCCTCCCACTTCCTACAGACAAAAGGGGTGGCCATGGGCACTTGCGTGGGCCCCAGCTATGCCTACCTCTTTGTAGGTTACGTGGAACTGTCCCTCTTCCACACCTATACAGGCCCCAAACCCCACCTCTTCCTCCGTTACATTGATGACTGTATCGGCACCGCCTCTTGCTCCCCAGAGGATCTCGAACAGTACATCCACTTCAACATCTTCCACCCCAACCTTCAGTTCACCTGGGCCATCTCCAGCACACCCCTCACCTTCTTGGACACCTCAGTCTCCATCTCAGGCAACCAGCTTGTAACTGATGTCCATTTCAAGCCCACCGACTCCCAGCTACCTAGAATACACCTCCTCCCACCCACCCTCCTGCAAAAATTCCATCCCCTATTCCCAATTCCTCCACCTCCACTGCATCTGATCCCACGATGAGGCATTCCACTCCCACACATCCCAGATGTCCAAGTTCTTCAAGGACCGCAACTTTCTCCCCGACAGTGGTTGACCGCGTCTCCCGCATCTCCCGCATTTCCCGCAACACATCCCTCACACCCCGCCCCCGCCACCACCGCCCAAAGAGGATCCCCCTCGTTCTCACACACCACCCCACCAACCTCCGGATACAACGTATCATCCTCCGACACTTCCGCCATCTACAATCCGACACCACCACCCAACACATTTTTCCATCCCCACCGTTGTCTGCTTTCTGGAGAGACCAGTCTCTCCGTGACTCCCTTGTTCGCTCCACACTGCCCTCCAACCCCACCACACCCGGCACCTTCCCTTGCCCCCACACATCCTCCCTCACCCCTATCCCAGGCCCCAAGGTGACTTTCCATATTAAGCAGAGGTTCACCTGCACATCTGCCAATGTGGTATACTGTGTCCATTGTACCCGGCGTGGCTTCCTCTACATTGGGGAAACCAAGCAGAGCTTTGCAGAACACCTCCGCTCGGTTTGCAATAAACAACTGCACCTCCCAGTCGCAAACCATTTCCACTCCCCCTCCCATTCTTTAGATGACATGTCCATCATGGGCCTCCTGCAGTGCCACAATGATGCCACCCGAAGGTTGCAGGAACAGCAACTCATATTCCGCTTGGGAACCCTGCAGCCCAATGGTATCAATGTGGACTTCACCAGCTTTAAAATCTCCCCTTCCCCCACCGCATCCCAAAACCAGCCCAGTTCGTCCCCTCCCCCCACTGCACTATACAACTAGCTCAGAGCTTCCCCTCCCCCCCATTGCATCCCAAAAGCAACCCAGCCTGTCTCTGCCTCCCTAACCTGTTCTTCCTCTCACCCATCCCTTCCTCCCACCCCAAGCTGCACCTCCATTTCCTATCTACTAACCTCATCCCACCTCCTTGACCTGTCAGTCTTCCCTGGACTGACCTATCCCCTCCCTACCTCCCCACCTATACTCTCCTCTCCACCTATCTTCTTTTTCTCACCATCTTCTGTCCGCCTCCCCCTCTTTCCTTATTTATTCCAGAACCCTCACCCCATCCCCCTCTCTGATGAAGGGTCTAGGCCCGAAACGTCAGCTTTTGTTCTCCTGAGATGCTACTTGGCCTGCTGTGTTCATCCAGCTTCACACTTTATCATCTATAGAGAATAGTGGCCAGCAGTTTTCTTAATTTTCAGATTGAGCTCACAAAGACTACTCCCTCTGCCAATTTCCACCCTTCCACTTTCCTTCTGGTATGAGCCTTAAGCTTGAGCCTTTTTCTCTCCTTCTCCCTCTCAATCTGGATCAAGATGGTGGCAGAGTAGGGCTCCCCTGCCAGCTTTCATGCAATTTGACTGCTTTTCCAACACCACCCCCCCACCAACTCTGCATTTCTGAAATTACTTACCTCTTCCCAAGCTTGGATGGTATCTGCAACCATGAGAGCAGATCCAGTGCATGGATTTCAAGTGGTCTCGAGCTGAGCTGAGGGCACTGACTTCGAACAGGCCTACCGCAGACCCAGAGCTGGGCCCAGCACAGGGGGGGGGTGCCCCCACTTACTTTTGCCAGATCAAGCACAGGACCTTGAATCAGCAGCTGCTACATTGGCAGGAGGAAACATTGGTGAAGTAGGCCCGGTGACAAAAGATGGTGCCTGAGGATAGGCAACTTCACTGTTGGTCAGGTCCGGTGCTGGCAGCGGTGAAGCCTTGGTGGAAGGGCATCATGGCAACATCAATGAGGTGGGCACAGTGGCAAGAGACATGACTCTGACGTTGGTTGGTTCAGCACAGGCAGCGGCAAGGCAGTAGCAGAGGAATGTCGGCCCAATGGCAAAGATGGTGCCAGAGGACTGGCAACTTCAATGTTGTTTGGGTTTAGTTTAGACAACAGCCAATCAGTGGAGGAGGGATGGTTGTGCGGGTGTTGTTGATAGTGACAAGATGGCTTAGGAATGATGAATTTTCTTCAAGCTATTTTTTTCTCCCTTCTCCTAATTCTTAAATTATTCAAAATGGCGCTGTTTCAAGGTGACAGTTGAAAGATTTTCACTGTGTTTTATTGTATACTTACTGAAAATATAAGTGACACAAAATCAAAAATCAAATCAACCCCTCTCCAAGCTCACCTTGTCCAAAAGATCAACCCTTCAGTCTGTACGCCTTATTCCAACTAAACTACTGGTCACACAACTTCCATTTCAGGCTCCATGGGAGTTGACATTGTTAACACTTTTCTTGTTCAAATCTTCTACCTACATTCCTCCCCCCAAAAGTAAAAACTTTGGACCTTCCATTTTTGCAAACTGCGCCATCATCTCTAATCATCCTTTGTTCTCCAAAGTCTTTTAAAAAGTGATGTCACTTTCCAAATCCATGTCCCTTCTCAACTGCCATCTAGATTTGAATTCTTCCAAAAAGGTTTCCATCTCTGCCACACTGTTGAAACAGATTCCAAAAAGTAACATAACAATCGATGTGAATGTGACAAAGTTAATCAGTTTGTTTGGGCAGCATGGTGGCTCAGTGGTTAGCACTGCAGCCTCACAGCGCCAGGGACCTGCGTTCAATTCCAGCCTCGGGCAACTGTCTGTGTGGAGTTTGCACATTCTCCCCGTGTCTGCGTGGGTTTCCTCTGGGTGCTCCAGGTTCCTCCCTCAGACCAAAGATGTGCAGGCTAGGTGGATTGGCCATGCTAAATTGCCCTTAGTGTTCAGGGGAGTGTGGGTTATAGGGGGATGGATCTGAGTGGGATGGTCCAAGGAGTGGTATGGACTTTTTGGGCTGAAGGGCCTGTTTCCACACTGTAGGGAATCTAATTTCTTTCTTTTTGGGCTTGTCTGCACCCACATCTGCGTCCTTCCAGCCCTTTCCACTCCTGTCCAGATGGGTGTGACTATATCAGCCTGGTCCCCTCTGATCAATCCAAACACAGCTGGATAATGTTTCATGGTGGCTTTCTTTCCTGGTCCCCAACAATTACCCCTGGTGACCCCAAACAATAGATCCCTGGCCTTCCAGGTCTCTTCTCGATGTTGAAATTAATTGAAAACTAAATTATTTCCACATTTATACTGGCACCCTTAAGACAGTCCACTGTCTCCACTTGTTAAGCTGTTTATCTGTCATTTATGAATGAACGAACAGCGATTTCTTCCAATAAAGATAGGAACAACTTTAGATACCACCACAAATTCTGTTCTCTAGCTACCTATTCCATTCCGCTTTCTTTTAGTTGGCTGAGGCTGAAAGCAACTGTTTCCAACCTTGGCATCATATTTGACCACATATTTATACCATTACTAATTTTATTTCAACAGCTGCTGAAACCCTAATTTATGCACTTGTTGCTGTTGGATTGGGTTATTCCAGTGTACTGTTGACTGGCCGCTCATCTTCAACCTTCTGGTAACTTGGGGTCATCCAAAACACTGCCTCAGATGTTCTTTTCAACACCCAGTTCCATGCACCCATCACCCTGTTCTGAACCCTGGTGACCTAGACATTTCATAAAAGAAGGCATCAATTTGTGACGTCCTCCAGCCCATTGACTTCAGGTTTCTGTGCTACTCAAATTCTGGCATCTTCAGCATCTTGATTTTAACATTTCTCTTTTGGTGCCTGTGTGTTCAGCTAGCCTAAGACACAGACATAAGCTCTGGAATTTCTTCCTAAATCTATTTCCTTTATACCTGCCCCTTTTAAAACCTATATGTCATTATCAGGTGGAAGGTGTATATAGTGGTATTCTACAATGGTCAGTATTAAGACTACAAGTCTTTTTGATAGATATAGTGATGACATTTAGATATTCAGAAGAAATTTCTTTATACAGAGGGTGGCTCATTGCCTCAGGAAAGTGGTTGAGGTATCTAAGATACATTTAAGGGGAATGTGAGGAATTTTTCACATTCAGAATTCCAAGTGGTTGACACAGAATGCTTAAAATTTAATAAGACAAAGTCCATCTAGTCAGTTTACTAGAGTATCATGTAAACATACCAGTGTGCAATACTCTTATATTCCTTACTATAGACAAATCTTTTGATTATTGCAACATTGTAACCGATAATTTAATCATTAAAAAAAACTTGGGCTTGCTAGTGTATTGGCTTCTGGTAGTATCTTCTCGTCAACACACAGCCTCCAGGATGAGCATGTGGTTGATGATGGTTATAACATTTTATGAAAAAAGCTATTTAGCCCACAATTGTGTTTGGTCTTGAAAGAGTGGATTTGCTTAAGTACATACCACAGTTATTTTTACTCCAAGCTCTGCAAATTAATCCAAGTAAGTGTTTCAACCATTATCAGGTATTCATCACATGAATGGATTATCATCATCTCTGACCATCATGAATGCAACAAGGCATTGAAATTGCAAACCAACACATCTGGCGGTAACTATTACTTAGCAGTATCAATTGCCAGTAAATAGAACCACACAGGTCCTTTTAACTGCAAAGTACATTAATTAAAATAAAAGGATTTTGCATCTGATAATGTACATTCATGCTGCAAACCTTGACTCAGGCATTGTTTAGCCACAGAATGAATTTGTTTAATATTAGGTACTGCATTGCCAAAATATATCAGTACAAGATAATTATAGTTAAATGGTTGCAAGCCTTTTCATTTATTTTTAGTATGTGGCCAATCTTAATAAACAATAAAATATGTTTTGAGTATATGTTTTAAAACCTTTGCATGCTGAATTGACAATATTTTGCAAGAATAGTCATCACTTGAAATGGAACTGTTGAATCAACTACATTTGGATAAAAACAACTCTCAATTCCATGGAAAGCACTACAAATGCGTGTAAACAAATCCACGTTCAATTGTACTACCTGTCTCTGTTACAGATCAAAGCACATATATTCTCCAATTCAAATTCATATCACATATGATCGAGGACAATTAAAAGAAGCAGATTCAGAGACAAATCCTGTTTTTGGTCTCAAAGCAGATCATGTCAAAAATTAGTGGCAAAAGATTCTGGGCTAGATTTTATGCTTCTTTTGCCTCAGTGCAAATTTTGTCAAGTCTTTTTGGAGGGTTTCTTGCAATGTGGCTAAGCAAGATCTCTTGCCATATCTTAGCAAACTTACCTCATTAATTACCTACATGCCTCTATAACATCTCTCACGCCTGAATTTTGGCCCATCTTATCATGTGCCATTCCACCATCTTTCCAATGACAGACAGACAGTTTCTGCAACAAAACTCCCATCAAAGCTCATGCTCTACCTTTCCCACTATTGCCTGCTACTTCTTCCCCATTCACTATCACCCACAGAAGCCCCAACACCACTGACCCTGCACATCCTACTCATTTGCTATCCTCACAACCTGCACCAACCAGGATAGCTGTGTCACCCATTTTCATCTCCCATGTCCCATACCACCTGCCTCTGTTTTCCTCATGGAATAAAAGACTCCAGTAGGGCAGAGAGAATCAAGGTAGGGAATAGGCTGCTGTACTTTATTCAGTTCCTCATCCATTCTGAGGAACGGATTCTGGCTCCGACTGCCCTGACCATAGCCTTGATGGGTATCAAAGGCAGCCTTTGACTTAAATGTGCCAGGAACCCCTGAACAAAAGCTATTCTCCTTGACTTCACTGACACCTGCTGACAACTGTGAGTAGGGTTCTGGCTTTTGGTCTGTGCTGGGTGACACAGCAAGACAGCATTGATATGAATCTGGCATCCCTTGCTGAAGTGGCAAAGTGCAAAGTTCACTGCAAGACAGGGATGCTGTGAAAATCCAGGTCATATCAGATTGAGTGAGTGAGTGCCATGAAAGCATGCAAAGGGCCTGGAGATGCAGCCTGATCAGCCCTTGAGCTGGTCACTGTCCCTGAATGCACACAGTATCCTAGCTGCAGAATTAAAATGCTATTTGCTATGCAGGCCAGTGTGTAGACTGTACTGTAAGTGAACAAGATAAGTGCCAGCAATGTATTTAAAAGTCTGGCACATGCCAGATGCCAGTGTCCATGGATATTGGGTACATGTGGGCCTGTGCCCATGGAGTATGTCCTGACATGCTGGTACCTGGTGTCTCACTTTGGAATGTTTCTAAACAAGCAGCAAGCTGAATCCAGCAGGTGCACACTCTGGATTCCTTATCAAGGTCTTCTGGCTTTCAGTTTCTTGGGTGAGTTCAGAAAATTGCGAGGCTGAATATTACTGAAATAAGTTGCTGTCAACAAGACATTTAACAAGCAATAATGACCATCTGTTAGCACCCATTATGGGTAGGTGACGGCCTGGTAGTTTTATCTCAAGACTATTACCTGGGTCTCTGGATTAATGCTCTGGGAACCTGTGTTCAAATCCTGCCATGGCAGCTGGTGAAATTTGAATTCAATAAATATCTGAAATTAACAATCTAATGATAACCTGAAACCACTGCTGATTGTCAGGAAAAATCCATCTGGTTCACTAATGTCCATTCAAGGATGGAAATTTGCCATCCTTACCTGTTCTGGCCTCCGTATGACTCCAGATGCACAGCAATGTGGTTGACTCTTAACTGCCCTCTGGGCAATTAGGGATGGGCAATAAATGTTGGGGTGTAGGCGTCACTGACTAGACCATGAATGAATAAGAAACAAACCTCCGTACTGCCTAGCGAGAAACTTACCACACCATCCGTGAAAAGCATGAAAGATGGCACAAGTTGCTCTAAAATGGGCCTTGCTGCATTTGTGCAGCACCCATTTCTGCCACATATCTTGCCCATAGCCCACATCAGCCACATGAAAATTGCAATTTGTTAGGCTTGGATTTCTCAGTACCTTCACAAGATATGTACTGGCATCAGAATCTATAACAGAAAACATTACAGGTTGATTTAAATACATTGAGAGAATAGGTTTATAGCTGGCTGATTATACTAAATTTATAGGTATTTGGCCTGGAATTCAACCGTGCCAGACCAATCAATCAGTAAGCAACATTGGCTTTTGAAACAAGTTGAGAACAGAAGAGACCTGTATTTTAAGAGAGTGCAACGTTTTTAAAGGATGGCAATGTCAACTGTATTTATGCAGCAACTTTAATGTAATAGTGTATGCCAAGCAGATTCACAGGAACATTATCAAGCAAAGTATGACACAGACAGATGGGGGCATTTTAGGTCAGATGACCACAAACTTGCTCAAGGAGGTAGGTTTTTAGAAATTAAGTAAACAAAGGTAAGGCAAGAATTTTGGGGATGGTTGGGGGAGGGTATTCTTGAAAATTGAAGATGTAGCAGGCAATGATTTGGGAATTTATATATAAAACAAATTGGGGATTTTTATGAGGCTACAATTTAAGATGTGCCGATACCTCGAGAACTGTGGGTCGCAGGAGATTGCAAAAGTAGGAAGAGCATGGATTTGAAAGCAAGCGTGACTTTTTTTAAAAAAAAGTTACTTAACAGTGCTTCGGAGCTATGCTGGAATCAAATTAAGCATCCAAAACAGAGCACTGTGTGATCCACCTACAAGAATATGGTGAAACTGCTTCTAAAATACCACCTTGGTGTCCAACTCTGCTACCCTGACATATTGAGACAGTGTGTTCTGGAAAACATTTGGTGGGCTAGAGGGGAGCAACAAGATTAACACAGCATTGATAAATCCTTCGTTGTCATAATAGGCTCGAGGAGTAATCCTGCTCTCACAATAAAGTATTTGAGACTTGAATAAAGTAATTAAATTGAAAATTTAAATGGACAGGATATTTGGATTCCATGAATTAGGAAGAATAAAAGGAGTCTAACACACACGTCAAATAAGCACATAATTAGGTAAGTGATCAGAAATGTTTTTCCCAGAGCATCATTGACCTTCAAAATAAATTGTTCTGCAGTGGGTGTAATTTCACTGCAAACATTCAAAAGTTTCTGGAAGACGTAGCTGCATGTGGGAGTTTGGCAATGCATCACATGATCACTGTTTTCTTCTGATATCAGTTTTGAGAAATCAGGGGTCAAAGTCTAATTTTGCAAAATTATTTTTCTCAGAGTTGACCTTGGATTTGATTATTTTAATTATGCTGCTCCAAGATAATTACGGAGCAGTTATTGAGCAAAACGCTTTGGAGTCACATTACCCTAGTTGCAGCAAAGCTGAATAGGACATATCGATGGACTTTGATCTTTGTATCATTTCTGACATCAGCTTTGCTGGTGACCATGAACAATATTAAAAAATATTAATGTTGACTTAGTTGTCATTTTCGTCACTGACATTTGTAACCGTTAAATTGAGATTGTTTAAGTTACTCATTTGGGCCTCAGACGTTAGAGAAAAGGAATAGTTACAAACGATCATCCCAGTTCCAAGCTAACATATTTGTTTCCAAATCAGATTTTGTTTTTGTGAAACATTAAATGGCAAACCTGGAAGAAGATTTGTTAATCGTTATTGAATAAACACGGCTTTCGGAGAGTAATGCATGCCCATATTTCAATAACTAAAATTAAAGAATTTCAGCCCTTACAGCTGCAATATGGTAATGGATCAGTTGCTGACTTCTCAAAAAACTTAAATGGAAATGGTTTTTAAAAGGGTTAATGTTGGAGAATGCATTAGGATTCAACACAATCTCTGGCTGCTGATGGTCAGTATAATTATAAAAACCGAAAAGAACTGTGGATGCTGTAAATCAGGAACTAAAACAAAGTTGCTGGAAAAGCTCAGCAGGTCTGGCAGCACCTGTGAAGGAAAAAAGCAGTTAACATTTCGGATCCAATGACCCTTCCTCAGTTCGGAAGAAGGGTCACTGGACCCAAAAAGGTTAACTGCTCTTTCTTTCACAAATGCTGCCAGACCTGCTGAGCTTTTCCAGCAACTTCTGTTTTTGTCATTGTAATTATGCCTAACTAGCCAACGTATTGCTATTATGAAAAAAATTACATCTCCTTAGAGACAGTAAAGATTGCAGATATTCGAAGCTGGCTTCAATAAAAGTGTGGAGCTGGAAAAGCACAGCAGGTCAAAAAGTATCCGAGGAGCAGGGAAGTCACCATTTCAGGATGAAACCCTTCACCAGGACAGGGGTGGGGGAGGGGGAGGGGGAGGGGGAGGGGAGCCCACAGATAAGTAGAAGGAGGATGTGAGATGGAGTTAGGTGGATGCAGGTAGGGAGTTATTATGGTTTGTCTGTGGGAATAACAGAGTGGATAAGTGAGTATGAAGATGGACGGGTTGGGAATGGAGAGATTTCAAAGCTGGTGATCCAGGTTGGGGGTAATTGTGTTGGTCGCTGCCTGTTCTTGCCCCACTGAGTTCATTCCCTTCTACCTCAACTTTGTTCTTTCTCTTTTGGTCCAGTCACTCCATACCTACATTTGGGACACAACCCATACCCTTCAACTTTCAATTCCCCATCTCCCAATGCCTTATCTTTACCATGGATGTTCAGTCCCTGTACACCTGTATCCCCCAGGAGGGTGGCCTAAAAGCCCTGCACCTCTTCCTCACCCATAGGCCCAACCAGCCCACTACACTGGCACACTCATTCACTTTGTGGAACTGGTCCTCAACTTCAACAATTTTTTCTTTGATTCCTCTCACTTCTGACAAACCAAAAGGGCGGCCATGGGCACCTGCGTGGGCCTGAGCTCTGCCTGTCTCTTTGTAGGATACATGGAACAGTCCCTCTTTTACAACCATGTCAGCACTATCCTTTACCTCTACCAACACTACATTGATGACTGCATCAGTGCTGTCTTGTGCTCCTGTGAGGAGCTCAAACAGATCATCAACTTCACTAACACCTTCCACCATGCTGTCAAATTCACCTGGACCATTTCTGACACCTGCCTCTCATTCCTGGATTTCTCCATGTCCTGTAACCGACTCACCAATGACATCCATTTCAAACCCACTGACTCTCACAATGACCTTGACTACACCTCATCTCATCTACCCTCCTGCAAAAATGCTATCCCATATTCTCAATTCCTCCACCACTGCCACATCTGCTCCCAGGATGACGTATTCAAGTCAAGGACTTACCAGATATTCTCCTACTTTAGGAACTGTAGTTTCCCTCCTGTTATTGAAGGATGCCCTCAGCCACATCTCCCCTATTTCCTGTGCGTCTGTCCTCAAACCCTGTCTCCCCAATAAGAATAGGATCTCCCTCAGTCCTCACATACCACTCCACCAATCTCAGAAATACAATGCATCATCCTCTGACATTTCTGCTATGTACAATTAGATCCCACCACCAAAAAGATATTTCCCTCTCCACCAGTCTGGTTCCACTTTCCACAGGGACTATTCACTCCACGACTCCCTCATCAGCTCCACACTCCCTATCAACCCCTCCAACCACTCGTGATACACCCCTGCAGTTGCAGGAAAAGGTTACACCTGCCCCTACACCTCCACCCTCACCTCCATCCAAGGCTCCAAACAATCCTTCCCAATCCAGAGATTCACCTGCACTTTATCTAAACTCACGTACTGTATCGGTTGTTCCCGATGTGGTCACCTCTATACTGGAGAAACCAAATGCAGACTCAGGGACCAACCACCCCGAACTTCCTGTTGCCACCCACTAACTCCCCCTCCCACTCCGCTGGTGACATGTCCATCCTCAGTCTCCTCAATTGTCAGAGTGTGGCCAAATGTAAACTGGAGGAACAACACCTCATATTTTGCCTTGAGCTGCCAGTCCAATGGCCTGAATATTGTCTTCACCGCTTCAAGACTTCCCTGCTCCCAACCCGTCCATCTTCCTACTCACCTATCCAGCCCACCCTTCCGACTGATCAACCACAATAACTCACTACCTGCATCCACCTATCTCCATCCCATCTACCCACCCCCCAGCCTCACACCACCCCCCTTTATTTATTTGTGGGCTGCCTCATCCTCCCCAGTCCCGATGAAGGGTTTCAGCCTGAAATACTGACTTCTTTGCTCCTCGGATGCTGTCTGACCTGCTGTGCTTTTTAAGCTACATCTTTGTTAAGACTTGTCTCTTCCTGTTAAGACTTACAAGTGGTTCATCTTGATCCCTTCACCTCTCACCTCCCTCCCACACCTCTTTTCCTGTGAACCCTGCTCTCTCAAGACCCTTGTGGTGCAGTAGTATTGCTGCTGTCTCTGGACCAGGAGGCCCATGTTCAGGTTTCATCTGCTCTAGAAGTGTATAATAACAGCCCTGAATAGGTTGGTTAGAAAATATGTAAAAAGGAGGATTCAATCCAGAACTCCAGGCTAATGTGTGTCTGAGTTCCAAAGTGGCAGATAATAACGTTTGATTGAATAAAATCTGGATTAATAAACTAGCCTACTGGCAACCTTATTACACCTGGTAATTATCATAATTTACTGTCTGCTTCACTAATGTCCTTTTAAAAAGGAAAATAGGCACTTGTGATACAGTGATAGTTTCCCTGCCTCTGGGCTAGAGGATCCAGATTCAATCTCATCTGCACCAGATCATTGTGCACTTGAACTGGTCGATTAATAACCTTTTTGTGAAATATTAGCCAGTTAACTGCCATTCATAATGTTTGAATATTCAAAGCATGCTGCCCTCATGCAGCTTTACTCGCACTCAAGTTCCTGATTTACAGCTCCTGTGGCACAGGGGTAGCATCCCTGCTTCTGAGTCTGAGATCCAGGTTCAAGTCCCACCTATTTCTACAGGCATGTCATAACATGACTGAACAGGTTGGTTAAAAATATCTGGAAAGGACAACTGGTTGGTAGCATTCTTCTTCAACACAGGTATCTAACAACTATTACCAATTATGTTGAAATTAATATTCAATAGCAATATTTTGAACCACTATTTGGGCTAGTAGGAAATCAACAACAATTACAAGTTTAACATATTACCAAAGCTTTGAACTAATGGCCCAGTAATTACTTCAATGATGAAACTGGAAAACAAATAGTTTTATAAAAAGAAAATATTTAACTGGTCATAGATTTCAACTGTGACATCTTAAAAGGATTGCCAAAACTCTGTGAAACCTTTATAATGTTGAATATGTCTTCCTGAAAGACATGTACATTGAAACCAGTACAGATGTGGACCAAAATGCATCATCTTGTCAACATTTAAGAATGGATAAAATAAATGCCGGTCGATGATTGGAGGAAAATGGGATAAAAGAGGGACTGGGTGGATTCATATTACATGATAACTACTGCCCAGGTCAAACCATACGTATTCAACCTGCCTGTTTGTGATTGTCATTGCTGAGAATTACCCTTACATGGAAATAACTGTAGCAGTTTTCAGTTCCGTTGAAAGATTTGCACTCAGAATATTAGAACCTGCAACTTCTCTTTAATTTTAGGCCATATCTGTTCTAGTTTTCTTATTCAACACAACCAATAAACAATCAACTCTTCGTTTTACTATTTTATCACCTGACTGTATTTCATAAGTCATGGCCTCTAGCAGAATCACTCAACATTTGAAAAGATTTCAAAAATGTATACATTATTGCCATTGCCCAGACATGTATTTAGTGAACTATTGCAACAGAGAAGTTGCTGGATCAGTAGGATAAGCTTTTATTGGCACTTCACCTGCAACTTGCATTGACTTGGGTGGAACCTTCAGGCAGAATTCAGAGAATAAAGGAGCAGTCAGTCCTTTTTGTGGCAATCTGTTTCCCTTTGGAAATTAATCATAAAATCTCACACACAGAATTTACATCAAATTGAGTCATGCAGTACACAGTAAAGAGGATGAATTCATCCTCTTGGTCAATTAATTGCACCAGGAATTAAATATTTCAAAGAGCCAGAGAACTGGTACTTTAGACACAAACGTGGATATTTGTTCACTAATTAATATCCAATAATATAATTCAAAACATATGAAAATTTGAACACTCCAACTACAGTTGTCTAGGAATTATTGTTTCTTTCCCAGCTCAAACTTTCAGGCATGAAAAGCTTCAATTTTACTCAACATAAATGGCCAGGAATTGTTACACTAGAAGACAGTCACAGAGAGAAGTCACTTATCAAAATGAATGAACGGCTCATTTGACTGCAAGGCAAAGATCATGTGAAAAAAGTACAAGAGCAACAGGCTCTTCAGTGTAATCTTTAATAAAATACAATAAGCCAGACCCAATATGGCACAAAGAACACTCCTCACAGAAGGACCAGTGTCTAATAAATCAATTACTAACACACATTTTCAGCAACAATCATTTTAAATGTAAACACTCCTACAGTATAGTGCTTAAGTGGCTAAAAAGTGTAACAGTCAACGTCAGCACAAAGAATACATCCAAAACTGTGTATAATAAATTTCCCTGCATGCCTTTGTTGCTAGGGTGATCTTTAGTTTTATAGAAAAAAATATAAAGTGCTCTTTGTCAAAGTCTTCAGGTCACAGAAATGACCCCTGATACTATGCATTCTGGTTGGGTGCAGCAGTTTCAGATCTTTATGAACGCACTGATGGGAAGAGTGGAAAAGATATAAAAAAAAAACTTTTTATTTTGGCTAGAATTATCAAAATGATTAATATGCCAAATGTAATAAGTCAAGAATTAATTTTTAAAATGCTATTAAAATAGCAATGACACAAAACCACGAGTAAACAATTCATTTATATTTCTGTACATATTTTCTGTACTTCTGACTGCACCATTTATCTTTCAGAGAGGTGCTCTGACCAGCTACTCCATGGACCTTATAAGTATCAGTTCTGCTTCCAAGTTTGATTTTCCACAGAAATTTGTGGTTGGACTTTTTTTGGATTACCTTGCTACATTACTGGATTATATAAGAAAGTAACCGACGTGTCTATGGGGAGCCGGACATAACAGATTGAAATTCAAACAGGAATCTGCAAGTTTGGGGCCTGGTGAAGCTCCTTCAAAACATATATGCACCAAATAACAAGACTTTTCAAGCCTTTTGCAAGCATAGAGAAGCTTTAACAGCGGTAAAAATTCGTTTATAAAATGCGACACTATCATATCACAGTATTTTATAGACACAAAAAGGCAAAAAAAAAACACGCACACACGTGCACACGCCTGAAAACAAAATATATTCCATTTCAGTTTCAGCAGATATTTAACAAGTATTGTGAGATGCATTTAACTATCTTAAAACTTAAGCATACATTTTTGTGTTTTAAAATTAAACATGTTATAATCGACTAACTTTATTTTAGTTAATGGCTTAGATTTTTTTTGGATTTTCTCCTATGCTCCACACAATTTGGAAGGGCTTACCACCAAACCCTGGGGCATTGTACTTGGTACTTTGCCTGCCTGACATTTCTCCCCTTACGTACAGTCATTATTTACCTTGAATTCCCACTGTATCCACTTTCAACAGCAGCCTTTTGTGAAGCATTTTATCAAAGGCTTTTGGAAATCTATGTACACCCTCTCATATAGTTTATCACTGTCAGCTTGGAATGTCTGTCCCTCAGCAGTATTGAAAGGATGTTAAATTAGACAGAATCTTTTCTTGCAACACTAAGTTAGCTATTATTTGCTTAATTATTTTCATATTACTTGTCATAGAATTTGCCTCTGATAAACAAGTGTATTATTTTGCAATACATTGAGGTAATTTAATGTGCAATAGGTTAGAGAGTTGCCAACCTCTGCCACTCTAATCCTTAATCTAATTTGATGATGCCCAAACTTATGTAATCTTTTAGGATGATTTCTAAAACTTTAGCACAACAAACATAGAATGAGACCAACTAGGTGGCTCTTTTGGGAGCTAGTTCAAATGGCTTCCTCCTGCATTGTGGAATTCTATGATTCCATGAATCTACAGGCACTTTGAGGTATATTCATTCATTTATAGTTGCTTAGAGAATATTGCTTTTTTAATATCCAGAAAACTTCTTAAAGTAGTTTGGTAGAATGGGTATAAAGCAGTAAAATTACATGTCATTATTTCATCACCACATCACTCAATTTTTATTTGCTTATGAACATGACGTTGTTGCTGTAGTAACATTGGATTCCATTATTCTATTGACTATACATGACAAGGCTCCGCAAATACTTATCCTAATGCCTTGTCAGCACAGAATCGTGATCTATATGTACACTTTGATAGCAATTGAAACAGCACACATGGAGTGAAGCATTTGTGCTGCTTTCGTGATTTCCACTTGGCAAATAGCCCTTGGAACTAACAACTTTGTTGTTCATTCTTAGCAATTGATGTATCGACTAACCGTTACTGATCCCCGTATCAACATTTGCATTCATCCTCAAATTTTCCAAGTTTTCAAATGACACTATTCCTCAATTTGATTCAACATATAATGAACAGCATTTGAATGCCAGGAATTAGTGCGTTATCTCTTACTGGTTCTTGTGGTACTGTAATAGTTGCCCTACTGCTGTATCAAAAGGAACAAGCTCAAGTCCCACCTGCTCTAGAGCTGCGTTAAAACATATCCAACTACATAGATATTTTCAATGATGAATAATATGTTGACCTATTTGGTTCATTAAACGTCATTTAGGGAAGGAAACTGCCAGCCTTGCCTGGCTAGACTACATGTGAGTCGATGCATAACAAATATAGTTGACGTTAACTGCAATTCAGGGTGAGCAATAAACACCAGCCCACCAGCGATACCCACATCCCGGTGATTAATTTCCTTGGTTGTAATGAAAGCTATTTGTGACTTGAAATAAAGATTGATAAGAGAATAATGGTGTTTCAGAAGAGTACAGCAGGAACTAACTTCATTCAAAGGGTTTAGGTCGTATTAAAAAGGAAAAAAATAAGCTGGAGTGCTTTCCATTACTATAATTCTTCAATTACATCGATAGCTAGAAATCATACTATTTTCTATATCCATTAAGTAGTGTACAGCATATGCATTTCATTTTCCCTACACTTCATCCAGGACATTCTACAGGTGTGAATATTGGTGACATTTGCAGTAGACTGAGCAACAACTGACAGTAACCACTCTCCCCTGTTGAATGACACGGCCGGTCAGAACATTGTAAATGATGTTGTGAACCTCACTAGTGTAGACATTTGCAGAAAAAAATTCTTCCTTCCTGTCACAAGACCACATCCCTGTCTATCATATAAAGTGTACCATATGACCTGAAAATAGTAACAGATTCAACATGCATAACGATATATTGGCAGAAGGAACTGATTGGTTGTTGTTTATGTACAGGGAAAGAGAAGAAAATGAAAATATAATACCAGCTCACAGGGAGCAGCAGTTTGGGAATATTTAACAGACGAGATCATACCTAGTAGAAGAATAGTGCTTTCTCATCAATACAGAGCCTAATCAACATTTCCTCCTTCAGTTACTGCCATTATAGAATTCCCAGGTTCATGTTATGACCTTATAAACAAAAATCGTTGGCACACACATTTCAGTATAAAATGTTAAAATAAATGCTCTCATTCATTCCAAAGGGTTATCGAATTTCTTGGCAAAGTACATCACAAGACCAGACATCATTTCCAACCACATAGAAGCAGGATTTTTATTGCACAGCCAAGTAATTGCATTTGTAAAACAACTTTAAACTTTAGTTAAGTTGAACTCAATACTAATATGACAAAAAGGTTGTCCTCCCACTGTTGAACTCAAGAAATTTAATATTATATGACTGCCTTTTCCTGCAGTGACATATTACCCATTAATAAAGTAACAAAAAAAGTTAATATTTTAGTAAGAGAATGTTCACTGAAGAAAGGGAAAAAATAAATAGTAAAAATGAACGACATTACTTTTATGGAAAAACTTGCAAAGAATAGTCAGAAATGCAGACAGCTACAGCCACTGTCAGCTGTCAGCGTTGTCTCACTCCTCTCCTTATTTGGAACACCATTCTATTCACATGAAGAACTATATATCTAAGTTTTTGTAAACTTATCATCAGTCAGACAATACAGAAAAAGACACACTTCATGCCTATGCCTTTTTAAAGAAACAAGTAAACATATTGAAGTTTACAAACTGCAGTGCTATGCCTGTGGCAGGATTATGAGCAGCACATTCCTCTCTGCCTCCAGCACATATCGTTGATGTTTAGGCATTGAGATTAATTTAGAAAGTTTAATTTGTTGTTGATAAAGCTTATAAATGATCTGCTGATATGAGAAACAAGACACGTATGAGAAATCTTCATGATTCTAACAAACAGCATGCCACTTTTGAAAGCTCCAAAAGTCTCAATCATTCCAGTAGGAAGCATAAATGAAAGACAAACACTGTCTGCTCAGAAAAGGGAATCGTGGCCAGAAAAATACAAACTTCAAAAATCGAGCAATTGCTACGGTTCACACTAAGTACTTAAAACTCAAAAATAAAGATTTCAGTAACCTACCTGAAATTCTGACTCTGTCCATCACTACAAACAGCATTTACAGTAGTATCCACAGCAATTTCTTTTATATCTTATCAAGAGTTGGCTTTGTGCAACTGTCTGCCTGATACAATTTCTTCAATCTGTGCGATCATGAATGCACCATATTACCACATTACCATGTGCTGATCATATGTTTGTACCACACACTGAAGCAGCATTGTCAGCTTGTGGCTTAAAAACTGAGCACGTGACTACATTCATAAGCTTAAAATAACCTACCAGAAGGAGGCAACTGCACATCCTAAATATACATCTGCACAATAATTCTACTGATAATCATTTTTAAAAATAAAATAGTTGAAGTGCTCAGATTCAATTACCAAGTAGACGGGAGTTAAGAAATTATAATATGAAGTGTAATACAAATGCAGCATTTACCTTGGAAGAAAGATTTATTTCATATACGTCCATGAAATTGTTTCAGAGTGGAATGACAGTTATATTAACAAAAACAAGTGGGAGCATGATCCTGAGCTCCAAGTGACCAGCAGAAATTCTAGTGACGTTCTAAACCAGGAAAAACTCAAAACAATTAATAAATGCTTCAGGAAATGTGATGCATTACAGCCTGCAACACAATCTCACAAGTTTTACTTTGTTAAATGAAGTGTTCTGCACTTATATTTTAACTCAGCTTTATTCACTTGCAGTATAGCAGGGTGAAGCCATTGGAATAGTAGTATTAGAAATACTGCCCATACAAATCAGGTAGGATAGGAAGTGGGTACTCACTTAAGAATGCTCACTGGCTCGAGTGATACAGAGACTGAAAGGGCCCACTCTCCAATCTCAGTTGCAGCACTTTCTGAAGAGCTACCTCTTTGCCTCACTCAATGACTGTTCCTCTGGCCAAAAGCCACTTTTAAAAAAAAATCACTTGTGGGATGTGGTCATCATTGGCTGGCCAGCAGATATTGCTCATCCATCGTTATCATTGAGAAGGTGGTGGTGAGCTGCCTTCTTGAACTGCTGCAGTCCATGTACTGTAGGTTGACTCTCAATGTTCTTAAGAAGGGAATTCCAAGATTTTGACCCAGCGATACAGAAAGAACAGTGATATATTTCCAAGTCAGAACAGGAAGTGATTTGGAGGTGGAGGTGGTAGTGTTCCATGTATCTGTTGTCCGCGTCCTTCTAGATGGAAGTTGTTGTGGGTTTAGAAGGTGCTGTCTAAGAAACTTTGATCAATTTCTGTGGTGCATCTCATAGCTAGCATACACTGCTGTTACTGAGCATCAGTGGAGGAAGAAGTGGATGCGGTGCCAATCAAGCGGGCTGCTTCGTTAAGGATGGTGTCAAACTTCTTAAGTGTTGTTGGGCCTGCACCCATCCAGGCAGGTGGGGAGTATTCCACACTCCTGACTTGTGCCCTGTAAATGGTGGACAGGCCCTGGGAGTCAAGGGATGAGCTACTTGCCACAGTATTCCTAGCCTCTGACCTGCTCCTGTAACCAATGTGTTTATGCAGTGAGTAAAGTTGAGTTCCTAGTCAATGGAAACTCCAAAGATGTTGATCATGGGGCAGTGATGAAAACACCATTGAATGTCAAAGGGTGGTGATTAGATCATCTCTTATTGGAGATGGTTATAGCCTGGCATTTTGTGTGGTGCAAGTGTTGCTTGATTCTCTGTGACAGTCAGAAAACAGTACGGTGCCTTATGGCGATGACAAACTACCTGACAAACCACATGGTGGGATGTAAATTGTAAACACTGTTGCTAGTAATGAAGCAAAATAATGTATTCTTGTATTTATGCATTATAAAGAAAACATAGAGGACATTTGTAACATGCTCCAAGGCAACACATGATCAAATGCAAGATTAAAAAGATTAACTATGAAACCAGAGATAACAAGGTGTAGAGCTGGATGAACACAGCAATGCCAAACAGTAGAGCAGCAGGAAAGCTAAAGTTTTGGGTCCAGACCCTCTTTCAGAAGTGGAGAAGGGAAGGGGATTCTGAAATAAATAGGGAGGGGGGGGGGAAGAGGCGACTAGAAGCCGGATAGAAGAGAAGATAGGTGGAGAGGAGACAGACAGATCAGAGAGGAAGGGTTGGAGCCAGTAAAGATGAGTGTAGGGGGAGTTAGGGAGGGGATAGGTCGGTCCAGGGAGGACGGACATGTCAAGGAGGCGGATTGAGGCTAGTAGGTAGGAGATGGGGATGGGGCTTGAGGTGGGAGGAAAACAGGTTAGCGAGATGGAGATGAGCCAGGCTGGTTTTGGGGATGTGGTCAGGGTAGGGGAGATTTTGAAGCTTGTGAAGTCCACATTAATACCATTGGGCTGCAGAGTTCCCAAGTGGAATATGAGGTGCTGTTTCTGTGGGTGGTAACATTGTGGCACTGCAGGAGGCCCAGGATGGACATACCATCCAAGGAGTGGGGGAGGGGGGGGGGGGGGGGGGGAAAGAGTTGAAATGGCTTGCGAAACTTCCACCATCTGCAATCTGACCACACTATCAAATACATTTTCCCCTCCTTACCCTTATTTGCTTTCCAGAGGGACCGCTCTCTCTGGGACTCCCTTGTCTGCTCCACACTCCCCTCCACTCTCACCACCCCAGGCACTTTTCCCTACAACCGCAGGAAGTGCTACACCTGCCCCTACACCTCCATCCCAGGCCCTAAGAACACATTCCACATCAAACAGATGTTCACCTGCACATCTGACAATGTGGTGTACTGTATCAGTTATTCCCATTGTGGCCTCCTCTACATCGGGGCTTGGGGACCGCCTCGTGGAATGCCTATGCTCGGTTCACAAACAACTGCACCTCCCAGTCGCGAACCATTTCAACACCCCCTCCCACTCCTTGGACGACATGTCCAGCCTGGGCCTCTTGCAGTGCCACAATGATGCCACCTGAAAGTTGCAGGATCATCATCTCATATTCTGCTTGGGAACCCTGCAGCCCAATGGTATCTATGTGGACTTCACAAGCTTCAAAATCTCCCCTCCCCCTACCGCATCCCAAAATCAGCCAGCTCATCCCTGCCTTCCTAACTTGTCCTCCCACCTATCCAATTCTCCCATCTCAAGCCCCACCCCCACCTCCTACCTACCAACCTCAATCCGCCTCCTTGACCTGACCGTCCTCCGTGGACCGACCTATCCCCTCCCTAAATTCCCCACCTCCACTCACCTTCACTGGCTCCAACACCGCCTCTTTGACCTGTCTGTCTCCTCTCCATCCATCTTCTCTTTTATCCATCTTCTATCCACCTTCCCCTCTCTCCCTATTTATTTCAGAAACCCCTTCCCCTCCCCCATTTCTGAAGAAGGGTCTCAACCTGAAACATCAGCTTTCCTGTTCCTGTGATCCTGCTTGGCCTGCTGTGTTCATCCAGCTCTACACCTTGTTATCTCAGATTCTCCAGCATCGGTGGTTCCTACTATCTCAAACTATTAAACCATTTGTCTTGGTGCTTGAAAATTCCACAACTGTATTCTAACTTTTAATGCATCTGCACATAAAATCATTAGCAACTTCCAAACAAAAATATTTTCAGAGTCTCTTCACAGTAAGAATCTACATCCTCCAAGTTTTACCATTATTGCCAAATTTATCTGTCCAACTTGTTACCTTGTGACAGGAAATATGGGCGTTTTACAGCCTGTTGACAGAGGGCCAAGGTTGCAGTCACACATTATTCCGATCAATGGGAGTGGGTGACAGGATGAATCAACATTACTGAGAAATAATCGAGATTATGCTGAGAATTACTGCATTTTGCTCTACTGCAGATAATGTAATGCAATCGTATTACAAGGGTGGAAATGCTCAAATAATTGAACAATGAAAATGATAAAGGAGAATATCTTTAAAACCAAGTTCCAAGTTCCAACAATGGAGTCTGTTACAGGCCCAGAAGTACAACTATTTATAATACATTTAGCAAATAATAAATGAAATTTACCATGTTTTGAGTTTTTATCTCCTTCTTTTCCTGCTATTTCTGTCCTCCTTCTCTCTCCTCCAGTATTGTTGACACTAACAATCTGAATTAGATTGCTTGTTCAAAGCTGGATGTTTTCTCTTTTAGAGAATACTATGATGGAGCTTTCATTAGTATATGGTACCATAGAACATGAGTGAATGGGCTTGCCTGTTGAAGAGTGGCACCAATTAAAAGAAGGAACATTTCTCCAGAATAAAGGGAAAACTCAAAACCAGATCAGGTTTGGATGAAGGGTCTAGGCCTGAAACGTCAGCTTTCGTGCGCCTGAGATGCTGTTTGGCCTGCTGTGTACATCCAGCCTTACACTTTGTTACCCTTACATACATCCTGGCTCCATAGATTTAGTATTAGAGCAGATTTAGTTCAATTCTGTAAGATGTCAATCCATCTAATCTAGGTGCCCAAGGTGGTGGCAGAGTAGCAGGGCTGAGCTCAGGGCTCATTCACACTGGCCTGGAACACAGTTCCACCCCTACCCATGGTCTCCCATGGAGTAAGCTCATACTTCCATGCTGAGTCAAGGCTCCAGGTCCACAGCCAGGCCTGGGCACCTGACGCAACAGGAGCATTGGCGAACAGGTTGGTGGATGAGGCTAACGACCAATAACCAGCAGCAGTTTCTGGAGGAACATTGGATGGGGAACCAGAGGTACTGAGTCCGCACACCCCCAGCCCCATGGCTACAGCTCAGGGATGCAGTAAGTTGCAATTGTGGCAACAGCAAAAGGCCCATAACCAAGACTCCAGAGGCTGTTTCAGAGACTCTGGCTGATGCCTAGTAATGATTGGAGGAGCAGCAGACGAGGAAAATAGAAGACAAAAAGATGAACTCTTTTACAGTAACGTCTCGCAATATACTCAGTGTTTCAAAATGGCGCTGGAGTGTGGCAACACTGTTTAACATGTGAAAAGAAACTTTTCTCTGTTGTTTTACGTAAGTGACAATATATCTAAATCTATGGTTACTCTGTAGAATAGTCCATAGATTTGTATGACACAAAATGTAAGGAAATAAGAGCAAAGATCAGGCAGATATTAGGAAGTTAAATCAAGGAATGGCAATCGACAAAAATTAATGTCTTTTTTAGCTCCACGAGTGGGATTTGCTGCTAGTGAGATGGAAGTGTTCCAGAAACTGACGTAGATCTGATCAGTAAATCTCTGTCAACACGTGACATTAGGAAACTGATCATATGTTATCACCATTGATCCAAACAAGGCAATAGGACATGAGGACACAAAATCATTGTTGTGAAGCCGATGCTTATAATAGATAACAGGAAATCTTTGTATTTACAGATGGTGATCAGTAGCCGCACAATGTCTGGAAGATGGATTGAAGTCAGAAGCCTGGATTCATTTAAGAAACACAGAGTGGAATTAATTGAGCTGCTTTTGCAGAGAACTAGCATCAACATGACAGATTGAATGGCCTTCTTTGGTGCTGTAACCATATTATGATTCTATTCTATGACGTAAAGAGATAAAATGGGACTGATATTTATTGGATTTCCATGACGCACCATTGTGACTGATCTCCCTTATATGTTGGCTCTGAGCTATGCCATTCTTTTTCAGCATACCTATGCTGACATGCTAAATAAGAGCACGGAGAAATATTGAATTCACATATGAATTTTTTCAAACATTCTGCAGTCCAGACTCTTTTAGACTTAGATTTCAACAAAGATGCTCATACCTGCTTTCAGCAAGAGATGAATTGTGTGATAAAGATGGCAATTTATTGCACAAGGGCCTCAGCAGCAAACACAGCCAGGCAGCAAACAGTGTAAAACAGATTCTGTGACCAATCAACTGCTGATTAACCATTTAGATGAAAATGAATAGTCAGCTGATTAAAGCAAACAAACACCTTTGAAACATGATTATAAACAAGAAATATTTAGATAAATGTGTTTAAATTGTATTATATGATATCAATGCTAGCTTATCAGGACTTCAAGTTAAGAAAGGACTTACATTGCAGAATATCAATATGTAGGAGATGTAATGCTTTTAACAATGCAATTTGTTCCTGCCACACCTAACAGACATTTTTCAGACTTTTGAAAGTACACACTTTCAGAAATTGGTTCTGCAAAACCTTCCCCACTGTGACACCATTGCCAACTAGGTTTAATGATTTGAAAGGCATTTATATCTGAAAAAAGCAGCGCACTGATATTCAAAAAAAAATTGTTCGAAGAGAAAGTTTTCTTAAAGCAGCTGGTTTGGTTAAAACATTATGCTCTCACTTACCAAATCAACTACTGAATTAACCCTGAAAAGCAGGATAACCATCTGCTGGCTGCTCAGTATTTGATGTTCAGACCAAACCAAACCAATTCAGATCTGTTTAAAGAAGTTGGATATTTTGTTTATCTAAAACTTACGAGATTGGTGCATTTTGCCTTACCAAGTAGCTTATAGTTTCACATTCCAGTCTCTTACATCAAGTTCTGGCAAATGTTGTGGTGCTGTAGTTTCAGAGGTGAATAAATCGGCCTATAACAATTTCCTGGCACATGGCCATTAGCACAAGGTGGTGGGTTCAGTCAGTCAATGCAGCAGTACCATAATGTGCATTAGATTTTTTAGGTACTACCATTTTAACAATTACATTTAAGTTGTTGCCTCAGCACTGTCCCACTTGCCTTCGTAAAATAAAGGCTGAAAATGTGAAATGGTAAATAATATAAAATGTAACTCCATTACACACTGTTCCAAATATAACTATTAATGTTACTTTCCCATTTACCAAGAGATTTCCACCCTTTTTGTTTTAAAATGTATCAGTGAAGTCAGGCACTTTATGGGAACATAGGAATTAAGATCAGTCGATCCTTTGAGGCTGCTCTGCCATTCAACAGGCTCTTGAATGTCAAACTGTTTTGTTCTTCTGTGCTTACACATGTTGAACTCATCAATGAATTGCCTAATTTAACATTCTTTCTGTTGTATGAGCCAGTGAATAAAAATTCCCATCTCAAGAAAAAAAAAGTAAATTGAAGATATCCAAGCACCAGCATCCATTGCTACTTATGACATGTGTAATGGTTAGATTAAACAGAACTAAATTAGTAATGATTTAGTGTGTCCACAATTATGGGGTTGTTGTCCAACAATGTCATTCATCATTCTTACAAGCTTGGTCACAGTGGTTCAAATTACAATATTCTGACTGGATGAATGTTTGTACTTGGCAGAGTGCATTCAAATTTCAGTGCATTATTTTGACTCAAAATCTGTTTTCCATGTCCAAAACTTCAGAATCCAGGTCTTTGACCTTGCACCACAAATGCCTGATCCTTGGTTAAGTTTAGAAGTTATGATCTCAGTGAATTACAATAATGGCTCCAGGGATGAGAAGAGACTGAAGAGCTTAACACTTTGCTCGTTGGAGAGAACCAGGCTATGGGAAGATCTGATTGAGGTTTTCAAAATCATGAGGAGGCTGGCTATAGTAGATAGGGAAAAACTGTAAAAAGGAACAGGAGCAAGAGAGGGCATAGATTGAAACTGATAAGCAAAAGATGCAAGAGTGAAGTGAGGAAATAACCTTTTCACTCAGCAAGTAGTTAGGGTATGGAATGTAATATCTGGAAGTGGGGAGGCCACAGGTTCAACTAAAGCATCCAGCAGGGCATTGGATGATTATTTAAATTAAACTAACACCCAAGGGTAGTGGGGAAAAGGGAGGAGATTAACACCAAGTAGTAATACTCATTTGGCAAACTGCTGGAGCCTGATGGGCTGAATGGCCTTCTTCTGCACCATAACACTGCTGTGTTTCTATGATTCCTGAAGGATATTTTCATATCCCTCATTCTGTTGTGGTTAATAAGTAAACAGGCACTTGGAGGTTAAGACCTAAGTGCTAAATAAGAAATTATTTAAGGAACAAAACAAAAAGGGTGTCTGAAAAGGACAAGGACAGTTGATGCTTGGAAAGACTACCTGTAAGTATTCCTTCAGGCCATAAAGCATTCTGACTCGGAACAATGTTGCCGTTCCTTCACTATCACTGGGTTAAAATCCTGGAATGCTCTCCTCAAGCACTGTCGGTTTACCTACACAACCCGGACTGCACTGGCTCACCACCCCTTTCTCACCACCCCTTTCTCTAGGGGGATTGAAAATAGACATCGAGTGCTGGCTTTGTCAGCAATGCACATATGCCATGAAAGAGTACGTAAAAATAGTTGTATATTCAGTACAGTAGGTCAAACTATGAGCTACTGGATGGCTTAAAAACTGTAAAGAGGCGACCAGGTAACAAGGTGTAGAGCTGGATGAACACAGCAGGCCAAGCAGCATCACAGGAGCAGGAAGGCTGACGTTTTGAGCCTAGACCCTTCTTCAGAAAATGATCTTTCATTTACATAACTAGGATAAAGAGTGCTCAAAACATTGTTGTAAATAGCTAAATGATGTACTTCAGGCCACAGAAAGAAAATTCACAGTGATGGCACAGAAGGTGTCATTCCAAGCAGTTCTAATGTAATCAGTCTCCAATCAATGAATTCTGTGTAAGCAGGATGAAGCAAACGTCAAATCAAAGTCCAAGTTTTTACAGATCCAAACAACAATATGTACAAACAGTCTTCAGAAGGCAGTGGAAAGTCTAACCTCTTGGTAACAAGAGTGTAAAACCACATCCCTTGGGGACTACAATGCGATAGGATGCACATGCCAAAGGTTATCAATGCAGGTTTTTCCCCAAATAAAGTGATATCCTAAGAGGGATTACTCAAAAACCATTCCAGACGTCAAGTCAGGTACACATCAGGCAAAGGAATGAGAGCAGGCCGCATGCGTGTCCTTAAAACTGGAATTGATGTTTGACATGTTACAATTGTGAGCAATATATTATTGCTCATAATACATGCTGATAAAGATGCACGATGCAAGTTTGGTACAATTTGAAGTAAGAGCTTTAACGAGGAAGTCAGAAGCTGATTTTTCCACTCAATGGAGTCAGGTTTGATGGCAGAATAGATGTGTCTGAAACTTTCAGTTGAGTCCAGAAGGAGCTATATTGCTCTAGGGATCCACAGGAAAACTGAGGCCTGTGTGTCCCTGGACTCATTTCCTTCCTGTCTCACTTCCTCACAGAAGACCAGTTTGAAACACATTCCCTGTCAGCTGGAGATGGCTAATTGGATTGCCTGTTAGCAGACACTCATTTCCACTTCTCCCTTCAAATGGCAAAGTCATGCGTAATTTGGGGTTTGGTCCCAATCAGACCTAAAATTCTGAACATGTCAAATTAGTTTTGCACTGATCTCTCCCACTTACCGAAAACATACACTGGGATAAAGCCTTCTGTTTTTGAACTCAGACTAACTAAGCTGTTCAAAAAGATTTTGTAACTCCTTAGAATCTTGGGAATAGTTTAGATCTGTGCCTCAACCTATTTACTTTGTGTGCAGAGAGGAAAAATAAAGTGGTCCACTCATTAGTCCTGGTATTGTAAAGTGGGTGATAGCTAACTGAATCCATAGAAAAGTAAATTTAGTGAATATTACTGTACATTTGATACTTCTAGCCAACATATATCAATACAAGATTCTTTAAAACTACCACAAATCTGTAATATTTCCTGCTCTTCAACACAAATTGTTTAAATAGTTTAAGTGGTTGCATGTTCGTCTTTGTTGAACAATGCTTGAAAGTATTTTTTCCTGTTTTTCTCTTTTTGTTTTCTACAAGTACTTAATAGAATTAAATTGCTCTTTTTTCTGTGGCGATAGTACACTCATTGACCTCATTGAAGAAGCAATTGTTTTTAAAACAATATTACCAACTCAGTTCCAAAAGAAGAAAGGAAACTAGATTAAATGCTGTGAGAAAATCCAACAGCAATGAATGGCTTTCACAAAGCCCCCATATCAAACCACATGACAAAGGCATCATCATATAATTGGCATGGGATCCAGAGATCACACTTTACAAATACTTCTTTAGCTGTAAAACACTTGAGAAGTCCAATAGCTTTGAAAGTGACCATACAAATGCCAGTATGTGTGTTTTCGGTTAAACGCATACCAGACTATGGTAGTGGGAAGGTTGAGTTTTGGGACCACTGGTCTTCACAAGTTAGATTTTGGAACCAAAGTTACAGTTTGTAAATTTGCAAATGATGGGTGGGGTTGGGAAATAATACCAGAGGAAGAATTCAGTATGTTCCAAGAGAACAATAAACTTGCAGAATGGCCAAATGGTTGGCAATGAGTTTCAATACAAAGTAAATGTGAGGTATTCCGTTTTTGGCAAGAAATGTATATTATTTATCACATATTTTGGAAATTAGGGATTTAAATAGGATGGAGGAGTAAAGGGATCCGAGAGCTCAATAGGAACTCAAGTTACAATTACACAAGTCATTAAAAAAGGAAGCAACACAGTTTAATGTGGCCAAGAAAGAGGCAAGTCAAGCATGGTGGCTAATTTCTAGAGTTGAAACTTGAAGCGTTTGGAATTTTTTCCCAGACAAATGGTGGAAGTGGGATCATTGTTTACTTTTAAGGCAGAGGTAGTTACATTCTTGATGAACAAGGGAGTCAAGAGTTAGGGAAGCAGATAGCAGTCAAGGAGTTGAGGCCATAATTAGATCAGCCATGAGTTTGTTGATAGCAGAGCAGTCTCAAGGAGTTGAATGGCCTACTCTTGATCTATATTCATACTTGTGTGCACAAAAAAATCTACACTAGATTTCTGTGTACAGTTCTGGTTGTGATGCCACAATAAAAAGAAAGGAGGCTTTTTCTAGAAACAGCAAAAAAAGGTATCAAATGAATAGCAGAATTACAAGATTATATGTATCATGATGAATAGATCAATTCTCTTGAAAATGGCTGAGGGGTGACTTAATTAGTGCACACAAATACATAGGATATCATGAATGTATGCAAATATGTTCCAGTGGAATTGACAGTGTGTTTTCCTCGGAAGGGTGGAAATAAATGCTTTCAATAGGAGCTTGACACCAAGAAATCAAATTGTAAGCTCCGAAGAAATTTCTTTATCTCAAAAGTGGGGACAACATTGAACTCAATTCATTAAAAAAGGTAGTTGAAATGAATAATTGAGATTCAAAATCAGTGAACCTTAGGAGGGAGAAGAAAGTAGACAAGGAAGCGTGGGAGTAGACCATGGAGATAGAGGGGAGTGCATAAATGAAGAAATAGACTGGTTGATCAAATGTTGTGCTGTACATATTTTATGTAATCCTCCATAAAATATGACAAGTTACTGATTTTCCAAACACTAATGTTAATTAGGTAATTACTTACTTGGACTTGTGATGTCAGAGGTTCTTCTCAATTTTCCACTTGCTGTTCTTGTAATTCCTAAAAGCAACAAGAACAATTTTGACATCAAGTTGATGTACTAATCCAAGGTTTCTTTCTCCTATTTTCACAATTATTCCACTTTTATTCATTGAGTGAGTAACACAGACCCTCAGTGCTTGAAAGATCTTTTCACTTCAATTGCATATACGGTGGTGTCAAAGTGACAACTTAAATTTAGCTTCAAAGTAGGTACCAACAAGAATGAGTGCAAATTCTAGCAAATTATGATGCCTATGTTGCTGTCCAAGTTTATATCTGAAAATGGCACTGGAAGGGCAGCAGCACATGCTTTTATCACTTTATAGAAACTTTGAAACGTTAAGGCAAACCATCTGGTTAAAAAAAAAAGGGTGGGATAGGGCAAGGGTGGTGGGATTCCTACAATTATATGTTCTCTTCATTTTCTCTTTATATATTATTTAAAAAGTGGAAATGCTGAAGAAAGGAAAAAGAGTCAAAAGAAAAGAAGGACAGCTTCTGAAACATATCTGGCCAAAAAAGTACAATATAGGCACACAGAAAATCAGGAGTAGGGATAAGCTATTCAGTTCTTTGAGCATGCTCTGCTGTTCTTGATCATCCGTCTCAGTGCCGAGGTTCCCTTTTTCTCCCCCCAATAAATTTGATCCCTTTGGACCAATGAACTCAGTTGTTAGCACTGCTCCAGGGAGCAGGTTCAATTCCAGTCTTGGATGACATGTTTCTAATTTCTGGGTAGGTTTCCTTCAGATGCTCCAGTTTCTTCCCACAGTCCAAAGACATGTAGGTTAGGTGGATTGGCCATGCAAAAATTGTGCCAGTGTCCCAGGATTTGTAGGCTATGTAGATTAATGGTATAGGTTCAAGGGCTAGTTCTGGGTGGTTTACTCTAAGGGTCCTGCAGACTTGATGGTTTGAGTGGCCACTTTCCACATTGCATGGATTCTGTGATTCCAAATATATCTAACTCTTTCTTGAAAACATCTAACATTTTGGCCATGACTGCTTTCTGTGGCAAAGAATTCCACAGGCTTATTACTCTCTAGGAGAAGAAATTGCTCCATAGGTTCATTCCTAAGAGGCCTACCTCATATCCTTAGATGGTGATTCATTTTGTACCCTCAGTCGTTGGAAACATCTTTCCTGCATTTACCCTGTTTGGTCTTTTTAGAAACTCAGAAGTTTCTCTGTGAGATCCCTCCTCATTCTTTGAAACTCCACTGCATGTAGTCCTAACCAATCTGGACTCTCAATCTGCCTGTCCTGCCATCTTAAGAATCAATCAACATTAATATTGTTTTTACTGATCAGTGATAAATTGAAAAAAAGTGGATTACTTCTTCAATGGAGTGGTGTACAGGCTGATCTCATCAGCATTTATAAATCACACCCATGGCAAGTGGATGGTGAAGAGGCATATTAGCCTTGAAAGCCAGTATGTATCAAGTACTACATGGGGGAAACATAGAATTTAACAACAGGAATACACAAAAGTCAGATCTGTGGTTGGAAATAGGATTCCTGAATGGTATGCCGCCTTTTTGTTTTGCCAGGATTACGGGAGATGCAACAAAGACAGTTGTAAACTTCAGGGAAAAGAAAGCCTTGCTTTAAAAAATGGTCACAAAGGAGCCAATGGCATAGCAAAGAACAAATGTGATGAGCTTGCAACAGGAGCTAAGTTTTGAATTGAAGTCCAAGATTTTAAAGTAGCCACAGGCTTATTTCTGATGCTGTCCTATAAACCACTTAAGCGTGACAAGGTAGATAAATTGTTCAAGAGATGAAATATAAAAAGGTTCAAGATTCTTAGGACATTAAGACATGTTCAGAGAAAGCTGAAAGTATTCAGGATGCAAGGGTTTCAACCAACACATGGTAATGAAGAATCCACAGACAGACATCGAGGACAATTAATTATATACACATGTATTAAACTCACTGGTATATTGGTGTCTGGGCTATCATTAAGATATTACCAAAAATCACACGACACCAGGTTATAGTCCAGAGATAATGGGAACTGCAGATGCTGGAGAATCCATGATAACAAAGTGTGGAGCAGGATGAACACAGCAGGCCAAGCAACATCTCAGCAGCACAAAAGCTGCCATTTTGGCCTAGACCCTTCATCAGAAAAGTCTAGGCCCGAAACGTCAGCTTTCATCCTCCGAAAATGCTGCTTGGCCTGCTGTGTTCATCCAGCTCCACACTTTGTTATCTATACTCCAGCAGGTTTATTTGAAAACACAAACTTTCAGAGCCTCACTTCTTCTTTTACAGCATGTGTGCTTCAAGTGATCACAGCTAAGAGGAGTATGAAACCTTTATAGCCTCAGTTCATATACTATGATACAGCCCAATTCCTTGAGCATGTCTTTCAAAAAAGGTGTGTAAACATACTGACCATGAGCTATAAAATAGCAATTGCTAACCAGGGGCTTTTGAGGCTAGGCAATTCAAACCAGTAAAAGGCAGAAGTGGAGATAAATAAAACAGATCAAGAAGCTAACCAAGAGCTAAGTAGTACAAACGCGATGCAGAAGTCTGGAAAGATGTCTTCATCTAATGACACCTTATCTGATTTGCCTTCCATTAATTGGCTGTTATATTTCTGTGGAGTTCATTGGGATTTTTAAAAACCTTTTTTAAACGTAGTCATCATGTTGGCGAATCACTTTGATTTCTACCCATAGGTAGACTGTAAACATTAGTATGTTGTTAAAGATGCAAATATTGTTTCATAGTATGAGCACTGGGTCAAAGACAGTTGCTATTTGAACATCAAAATGTTACAGCAGTCGAGTGGTCTTCCAATTTGGATGAAACCAATGACGGCTTTCTTCTTAAAATAAAGCATTGAAATTGCGTGCTTGCTTCACACAACAGGAATATCAAGATGTCCTTCTAAGCTGATTACCTCACAATCACTTCAAAGCAGCCCAATGATAGAACAACTTCATTCTGTTTTTAATGATGTGCTGCAACTGACAGAATGATCTTTGAGCTCTTGTCCTTTCTGGAATTCATCCATGGCGTGATGCAAGTTGAGCACCTTGATAGGCTTTTGAAGAGATCAGCAGGTGAGGACAGATTTATTTCAAACATACTGAATAGATCAGGGTAACATGACACATTTCTTTTGTCTTTGAATTAGTGAAAGATCTTCATTTCAAATTGGACTGGTGTAAGAAATCTTTTCAAACGCTTGTTCTTTTCAAAAAGAAATAGGTGAATGGCTGAAAAGTGAAGTAACAATTACCACATGAATATTAAATCTTGGTAGCCTGCTAGTTTTAACCTCCAACCGTTTTTGCTTGTAAAAGAGCAGTAGCAACAAGTCTTTCCGGCCCATGTTTTTTTTTGGCCAGTGGAGTGAGGGAAAGGAAAGAGGAATATGACAAGATGACCACTTTTATCCCAAAAAGGAGAAGAGGAGCAGATGCATAGGGACACCACCTACTGTAAACACCCTGCCCAAGCCACTCACAATCCTGGCCCTGACTTGGAAACCTATTGCCATTCCTTCACTATTGCTGGGTCAAAATCCTTGCATTCCCTCCCTCACAACATCATGCGTCCATGTGTAGCATATGGACCGTTCAAGGCAGCTCAGCAACACCTTTGAGAGTAACTAGGGACAGATAGTAAATGCTAGCCTAGCCAACAATACCCATATCCTACAAACAAAGTAAAGAACAAACAAAAATATTTACTTTATTTCTAGATGGAAGGAAGGGAAAGTTATATCTATTTAAAAGAAAATGCATGGGAGCCACTGCAGAATGCAAGTTGAAATGAAAGAAAGTTAAGAATTAAATCTTTTAACTATGACCACTTCATGTTAAGAGAACCTACAAACAGACATTTGATGTCTGGGGCTGCAATCTAAATGCAGTGTCAGTCTGCCAAAGCCTGCAGTCAAATACTGATCTGCTAAAAGACTTGAACAGCTTTAGCGTCTTCTTTTCTTCTCCATCTGGGCTGCTGTTTCATTATTAATACAGTCATCCCCATTTTTTGTTTTCTCTACAAATAAAGAACTTCTATTTGATTAAAAACAAAGAGAGAACAAAGAAAAAAGAAGCATTGGCAAGGTCATACATGGTTTGCAAGGAAAGTTTGCTTGACAGGATTGGCAGGCCAGTTGGAAAAATGTGTTTCATTTTTAAAAACTCTTAGTCGAGTCCATATGGATTAAAAAGTATTTAATTTGCCACCGAATGGAGACCGCAGAATTCAAAGGGAATACATTTTAACCAAAACCAAGATTGTTCGTCTAATAAATCTCTTCTGTTTCAAAAACGTGGCAGGACTGTCAGTGAGTCACCATGAGTGACTCAACTTCAGCTGGGCTCACTTCTAAAAAAAATTCAACTGAATAGAACAAAGGGAGGCCATTTATAAGAATCCTTTCATTTAGTTTGTTAAAATTTTAATTGCAGGCCATTCAAAATAATATTCTAAATTCTTTTTTCATTCATTTGTGGGACACCACTGGCTAGTCAGCATTTATTGCTTGTCCCTAATTACCCTCAAGAAGGTGCTGATGGGCTGCCTTCTGAAACAGCTGTAGTTTGACCCACAAAGCCCGGAGGGAGGAAATTCCATGATTTTAACCCAGTAACAGTCGAGGAATGGCAGTATATTTCCAAGTCGGTACAGTGAGTGGCTTGGAGGGGAACTTGCAGATGGTGGTGTGCCCATGTGTATCTGCTGTCCTTGTCTTTCAAGATGGAGGTGGCATCCATTTGGAAGTTGGTGTCAAAGGAATTTTGTTGAATTTCTGCAATGCTCTTGTAGGTACTACCTGCTGGTTAGCGGTGGGACAAGTGGATGCTTGTGGAGGAAATGGAAATCAGGTCAGCTGCTTTTAAGCTGAACAGTGCCAAGCTTCGAGTGCTGGAGCTGCACCGATTCAGGAAAGTCAGGAGTATTCCATTACACTCCTGACTTGTGCCTTGTAGATTGTAGACAGACTTTGGGGAGTCAGGAGGTAAATTACTCACCACAGTATTCCTAGTCTCTGACCTGCTCTTGTAGACACTGTATTTAAGCCATGAGTTCAGATGAGTTTCTAGTTAACCCCCAGGATGTTGAAAGTGGGTGTTTCAGTGAAGGCAACACCATTGAATATCAAAGAGCATACTTAGAATGTCTTCTGATGGGAATGGTCATTGCCAAGAATTGTGCACTTTGAATATTACTTGCTTCTCACCCTACCTCTTCCCTGCCGTACAGCGACAGGGTCTGCTTTGACCAGAGACTTTCCATCCCACCAGCATCCACATCTAGATGATTAGTTGTCATTTTTCACCACCACCAGTCGGATGCCATAATCAGACACACATTCCCCTTCCTTATCAGCCTTCTGCAAGGACAATTGTCTCTGGGACATCCTGGTCTACTCCTCTTTCACTCCTAAAATCCCCAAGCCCCAAGGCACCTTCCTTTGCAATTGCAGAAGGTGTAACACCTACCCATTTCCTTCCTCCCTCCACAGCAGCCAAGAGTCCAAACATACGTTCCAGGTGAAGCAGTGCTTTACTTGCACTTCACAGAATCCAGTCTACAGTGAGCAGAGAATGCAATATGGTTTCCTCTACATTGGGAAAACCAAGTGTAGACCAGGTGACAACTGCACAGAACACCCACATGCAGTCTGCAAAAAAGACCGAGCTTCTAGCCTTTGAGACTCAATATCAAGTGCAACAATTTTTAGGCTTGAGGCATCGTCTCCCATGTCTGTACCTCAACTCCCAACACACCAGGCCTTGATATTGCATGATCTGCTATTACACACAACCCATTGTTAGACATTTATAGTTCCCAGGAGTAACTATTCATTCTCCTAAACTGACAGTCACCCACTCCTTTGGCTGTCTGACACTTCCTTTCTTTCTTTGGGCTCTATTACCCTCTCCCCTACTCTTTCTTTTGCATAAGATAACATCTGTTTTCTAGCTACCATCAGCTCTGTGGAAGGGTCACTGCACCCAAAACGCTAACTCAGGTTGATCTCCACAAACGATTCCAGACTTGCTAAGTGTCTCCAGCAATTTTTCTTTTGGGTTCTGATTTCCGGCATCTACAGTCCTTTTGGTTTTTAAAACCACAAGGTTGTATTCTTTTCTTCTGCTGCCTCATTTGCCAGGTCAGACCAGGCACTAAGGGAACTGTATTGATGATCCTTGTGCTTTTTACCAGTATGATGGTCATATTTTTTATTATAATCCAGTTATTATTAGTTCAACTGAAAACACAAGCAGGAAGAGAGAAATTAAAAACAAAAAATGTCCTGGAGTAAATTTCAAGATGCTCAGTTGCAGAATTACTTTTTAATCTTTTATTAGAGTTAAACCTTCAGCCTTTTCAAAGCAGGTAGAAGAAATTGTTCCACTGATTCAACATTTTACTTTCAACAGTAAGGATAAGTACTGAGAACTGAAGGCGGGTGAAATTTTATGTACCACTTCTCACCTCAGGATTGAGCTGGTGGCTGTGGGTGTGGGAAGGGAAGGAAAGGAAAAGGGGAAAAGATTTATAAAGTCAGGTGGCATGGCAGGGAAGCAACATCTGTCATCTGCAAGATATAGTGCACGTATTAGCCAGCCTTTATATTCTTAGATAATTGAAGTCCTGAACTGGCCATCCTGAACTGATAATTAATGGCCACTGTTATTTCACTCATGGCAAAGGAGTACTTATGAAACATAAGAGTTGGTCAGATAAACTAGGCTCTGTTGGAAGGTATGGATTCCTTCCTGTTTCAGTGCTCTGTGCCTGATGGAAAGGTTTGCAAATGGAACTGTTTGTAAATGGTGAATACCACTCCTACTGGTCTCTCTGCCCCCACCCCTGCACTGAAACACTTGCCTCATAAATGCTTATGCCTCTCAAACTGGAGCTTGCCTGCGTGGACCCGTTGAAACCAGCCAACACACCCTGCAATGCAGCCTCCAAGCTGCTCCTTCTCAGAGAGACTGGTTGCAGTTCCAGCAGTATCCACTGCTGCCTATTCTGCTGGCATTAATTAGCAGCTTTGGGAAGCAGGACATTCACCCAGAATGGGGTGGAAGATGTAACCTGAGCCACCTAACAGACAGATGACAAAAATAAATCAGATTGTGCCTTCAAGGTTGGGCTTGATTCAGACTTCTCATTTTGAGCTTGCAGATAGGGCAAAGACGCTGTTAAGGCCTGGAACTATTTGAGCCTTTTTATAAATGGTGACATGGGAGAAGAGGGATGCAGTGGTAAGACCATAAGACATAGGAGTAGAAGTAAGGCCATTCAGCCCATCGAGTCCACTCCGCCATTTGATTGTGGCTGATGGGTATTTCAACTACATTTACCTGCACTCTCCGTAGCCCTTAATTCCTTGCGAGATCAAGAAATTATCAATCTCTGCCTTGAAGGCTTTTAACGTCCCTGCCTCCACTGTGCTCTGTGGCAATGAATTCACAGGCCCACTACTCTCTGGCTGAAGAAATATCGTCTCATTTCAGTTTTAAATTTACTCCCTCTAATTTTAAGGCTGTGCCCACGGGTCCTACTCTCCCCACCTAACGGAAACAACTTCCTAGCATCCACCCCTTCTAAGGCATACATTGTCTTGTAAGTTTCTATTAGATCTCCCATCAACCTTCTAAACTCTAATGAATACAATCCCAGGATCCTCAGCCGTTCATCATATGTTAAACCTACCATTCCAGGGATCATCCGTATGAATCTCCGCTGGACACGCTCCAGGGACAGTATGTCCTTCCTGAGGTGTAGGGCCCAAGATTGGACACAGTATTCTAAGTGGGGTCTAACTAGAGCTTTATAAAAAGGGAAGCAAGGGCCTATGAACTGTGACAATGAAATCTTTGAAAATGTTCATCCTTAACATTTCAGGTTCATGATGACCCCCCATCAGAATTGAGATGCTTGAAACGGTTTGATAATAAGATGTGCTTGTTTATAGAATGACATTTGTAGATTGAAAGGTTGCATAATTTTAATCCAGAACCATTGGCCTAAAAAACTAGGAAGAGGCAAAATGCAAGAAAACTGTTATAAAGAAAATTAATCTCTGAATATTCACCTGATCTCCCATTATTACTTACGCGATTTATACTGTATCTCTGCAGTTTCCATTGAACAGTTACCCAATTTCTCAGTGGCATTCACTGAAGTAAAGATTAAAAACAAAGGAGAAACTCCGTGAAAATTATGATAACCTATTTAGTGTTGAGGAAAGCAAAAATGTTGTTATTTAATGATTGAGGTGTTAAATCTTAAGTACTTTTAATTTTAAAGCTTTACTTTTTCTGGAGACCTCAGCATCATTGGTCAATAAGCAATTTGCATGGCCCACATAATATAGCGAACCTGGCAAATCTACGAAGGAACAAACCTGAATTAATATATACAGTAAAAAAGGATGCATGAATTGAATACACAGCGTGGAGCTGGAGGAACAGAGCAGGCCACTCAGCATCAGAAGAGCAGGAAAGCTGACGCTTTGGGTCAGGAACGCGAAACATCACCTTTTCTGCTCCTCTGATGATGCCTGGCCTGCTGTGTTCCTCCAGCTCCATAATTATCTCCAATTCCAGCATCTGCAGCTCTTACTATCTCTGTATGAATTAATTCCAAGTCATTAGTTTTTTTTTCCTAAAACTTACATATATTCCGCATGGACTCTGGAATTGATAGTGGTATTTATGTTGAACAAAGCTATTTGACTATTCCACTAATAATTATTTTTTCCTTCATTCATGGGATGAGGATGTTGCTGGCTAAGCAGCATTTGTTGTCCATCCCTAATTGCCCTAAGGACATTTAAGAGTCAACTACATTACTCCAGACCCACAGCAACGCATAGCCCAGATCAGGTAAGGATTGCAATTTCTTTCCCTCAAGGACATTAGTGAACCAGATGTATTTTTCCAGCAATGGATTTGCAGTCATTATTAGATTCCAGGTACTTATCAAATTCAAATTCCACTATCTGCTGTGGTGGGATAAGAACCCAGGCCCCCAGAACATTGTCTGGGTCTCTGGGTTAACAGTCCAGCGATAATATCACCAGGCCATCGCTTCCCCCCGCACCACCCCTACATTTTAGTAAAGTGCTCTGTGCAGTGAGCAGCCTTCAGGGAAGTACAGGATGATTCAGTTGGCATCTGTCACATTTTCCGGTGAGTAATATGCCACAACTGCAAGTTAATTGCTAAACCTAGATATGTTCATTCATGCGGTACATTCAAGGGCATAGTTTAGGCCATAGGAGATTTCACATCTTTATAAATCCCCTCTCCTTTACCATAAACACCAAAACAAGTTATGGGAGAAGATCACATTTCAAATGGTAAATATGCTATTAAAATTAAAAGCATGTATTCAAACAACTTTTACTCAAACTCAACCTTCTTAGAGTTACATTACAGAAAATATAGGACCAAATATTTGACTGTTTGTGCTTTGCTTTGTTGGAGAAGAAGTATTGTTTCCCTGATGTTTGCACCAATAAAGCAGTACTCCGTAATGCTAATGGCCTCTCACCATAGAATTCCAGCATTAACTTGGTACTGATCGTGTAAATTTTCTGATGATATATTAGGAGTTAAGTGCCTGTTTAACCTGCAGTACTGTAAAATGTTTCAGCACTGTTTTGGTGAACGCATTAGCTTGCTTGTCTGAAATGGAAGCTCATGGGAGGAGCCATACCATTCAAATCAAGCACAATTGTGTATATGAGATAATGGGAACTGCAGATGCTGGAGATTCCAAGATAATAAAATGTGAGGCTGGATGAACACAGCAGGCCAAGCAGCACCTCAGGAGCACAAAAGCTGACGTTTCGGGCCTGGACCCTCCGAAACGTCAGCTTTTGTGCTCCTGAGATGCTGCTTGGCCTGCTGTGTTCATCCAGCCTCACATTTTATTATCTTACAATTGTGTATATGATGTGTTTAACCATTTGCTTGACAGGCATTCCCTTTCTTGAAAGTTTTATGATCCAGTATCTGTCCTGAAGCAATAGCAGTCAGACTTTTTCGGAGTGACAAGCTTGTTTATGAACGTCTGAAGAAACCTAGTTAAACCAGATACCTAATATAATTGGTAAGAACAGAAGGTCCATGGGAAGGTTTTTATTGTATGGAAATTAATGACAGTGTCTGGAGTTACATACTCCCTTCTATCAATGAAACAAAACTAAAAAATTTAACTGTATACATCTGTTTGGCACTTGAGTCTAACAAAATCTTATGTTGTGACTGTGTTGCCTTGAACGGCAAGAAAGATCCCATGCAGTTTAAGCATACAACCACTGGCTGAGGCTATATGAATAGGTGTCTGCCTTCCAGCTACCAACATTCCCTGAGCCTGTAGTTAGGGCTTGTCAATAATAATAGCTAAAGCATAGAGACTAGGATTTTAAAAAACAAATGTGTTTGCAAAATAGGAATAAATAGATAATCCAGACTTGTGAAATACACATGTGCGCTGCTATTTTCTGACACACAATTGCTATGCCTGTCGTTGGATTTATTTTCAGCCTGATTATTTTAGTACCAAGATCTTGGGCCAATGCTCCATAAAAATTTCCATCTTGTTGTTTAACACATGAATTCTGTTTGTCCAGGCAAAGCTTATTTGTTTATGCTATCTTAAAATATTCACTGTTCTTGAATTAGTGCCCCATTGTACCAGCCATTCAGTAATGCATTGGGATAGCAGATACAACTTAAATGCGATTTCCTCAAAGACACTCCCTGACTTGTCATAGCGCCCAGTTAGTATAGCAAAGGCTGAGAGAGCTGGAAAATATGACTAACTTTCTTGTACTCCACATTATACTATGTTAGCTATGCAACTAGCCTCCCTGCTGCCTGTGTCCTGGAAGAGTGCACAGGAGAAGGAAAACGTTCTCACTGCTTTTCGGACTTTGTGACATTCACTGTTGACAACATACTCAATTATTTTAAATAATATTTAATCTGGAAGTAGTGGGTAGCAGTAATCCAAAGAATTGGACTAGTGTTCTAGGTTTCAAATCCCACTATGACAGTTGGAGAAATTTGAATTCAGTTCAGGTTGGAATTAGAACTTGATCTAGTGGTAACCAACTAAATCGCTGTTGATGTTGTGAAAACCCATTTGGTTCACAAATGACGTTTTAAAAGGAAGGAAATGTGCTGCCTTTACTTGGTTGGCCTACTTGTGACTTCAGACCCACAGAAATTAACGGCTAACCTACAGTAGCCTACAGGATTAAATCTGTTCAAGGCCAATGAGGAGAGAGCGACAAATGCTGGACTCGAAAGGAATGCCCACATCCCAGGAAACAAAAATGAAAAATGAAAGCCAAACACACAACATTTCAGATGGGACAAGGCAGGAATGTCATCCTGAATGGTTGCCCCCAAGGAAATAGCCCAGAAAGGCACATTAGCTCCTCTGTTCACCCACAGGTGCCCAGAGGGACAGTGGAAAGGAGTTGAGCGTTTTCCTGCTAACTGATGAAAACGATATCACATCAGCAGACTCTGGTGGCACGGACTGAGAGAGCAAACAGTGTTAGTGCATTGTCCCAGGGAAATACAATGCACAGCAAGGTGCCACTCTGCAAAACTGCCCACCCCATTGACCACAGGTGCTCTGAAGTCTGACAAAGCACAGACAGAGAGAAATGTGGCAAGAAGACAAATGTAAATCACAGATTGGCAGCCTCCAAATATGCACACAAAGTGAGAGAGAGCTTGGAAAGTAAGTAAAGAGCAATTGGATATATCAAGTGTAGATGTGGAGATGCATGGTGTCTCTGTGTGCATAGTGACTTGGCAGAAACATAGGAGCACAAAGTGTCCCTGTTCTCTAAAATGAGCTCCTGGAAGGCTGAAAGTGAGAGAACTGGTCCGAAAAAAGTAACCAGGGTGATTTGGTGATGCTGGTGCTTAGGAGATGCCAGCGTGCATAATGAACAGTAAAGGAGGATGGTGACCGTGGACGATGGTGGCAACATTATTGTAAAGACAAAGTTGAATAAAAGGTCTGGAGAAGCAAGTGCTAAGCTGTTAAAAATTGACAGTATATATTTATAACCACTTTAAGAATTGGATGATTTTAAATTCAACTGCCTAGGTTAAACCCTTACAAATCTGCAGTAACTTCATATATCTTAAAGGAAAACAATGTTTAGGGTTTTGCTTTGAAAAGATTTTGTAAAGGTTATTTACAAAAAAAAATCCCGAAAAATTGGGCCATTGTTGGTAATAAAGCTTATTATGCTTTCAGCACAAAGATTTACAGGACATGGTAAAAGGGTATTTTCTCTCAAACTCTTTGCATCTAATGGCCTATTGTCTGGACAATGGTTTATACAGGACCTTGTGATGATCAAAAAAAGGCTCGTCTGAATATCTTTTAAAAAATGCTATTTATAGGGTAAGTTGGCAGCTCTCATTACCTTAATCCATTTTGAATAAGTAACTCAATCTTTCTTTAAATGTGAGACATCCGAAAATGTTTGGATTCAAGGACAAACTCAGCTTGGCAGATGATTTTCTTCATCTTCAACTTGAAGAAAATGGAGAATTTATGGTCTCTGTTCTGACAGGGTTGGCTGTCAATCCCTGAATTAGTGCTAATAAAACACAAATGGGTTAATATTGTAATGCAGAGTCCAGAATCTGTAGCCAAGGTTGACACTCCACTGTACTATACCAAGAGAATAGTGAGTGTAAAAGGCCCAATGGCACTGTTTTGATAAGAGCAAAATATATTCTAGGAGTCCTATTGATCAACATCTGTGAGAGAAATTGTGATCACTTTTAGAAATACTGAAATGAGCTTTAAAAAGCTTTGGGACACCTTGGAAGTTGTGACAAGTGCCACATGAATGGAAATTCTTTGTTTTAGCTGTGTATTGGAAGCTATAAAGAAGCATTAACGCTAATGTTTTAATAAAACTAAAATAAAAGACCAACACTCAAGAAAAATTCATTTCAATATAATTGGGGGAAAAAAAATCAGTGAGATGGTAAAATTTTTTTTCCAATACCTCAGTGTACAAAAATTCCACATTTTTCATATTTATTCATAAGTGCTCATATATGGCTTCATGCCGTATTCAAAATGTTTTTCTTGATTTCGTCGGAAATATGGGGTCTGGCTGTGTGCTTATAAAAATCATTCGAGCTCATAATAAAAACTTTTAGCAGTTTCTGCTGTTTCCCCAACAGTAGGTTTTAGTAATGAACCCAGTTTATTTTATCAGCTTAGATTCATGTTAGAAATATTGCCACTGAGATTTTTTTTGGCATCAAGGAAGAATGGTTTTATTACCTAACTCTTCTGGATCCAGGAGCAGTCCTCTTGCCATAGGTGTTTGGCACCAGACAAGTATGACTAAGAATAAAATTGTTGTCTACTTTGTTAAGAAAGTGAGCCATCTTTAGAGATGGGTCAGACAACATACACAGACTCAGGGTGTTCTATGCACATTTGATTCAAACATACAAGGATGTATGGATGTTATTGAACGTTTGATCCTTTGATCTAAAGAATAGTTTCAACAGTCAAGAAAATGTGTGTCCCATGTACAGCATAATCAAGTAAATAGCCCTGTGGATTTTAATTCATGATCTTTTGTTGAAAATGAATTTAGTACTGAGAAATTATCATTGGATCATTTTCAAGCAGTGGTTCGGTTAACAGTAAGTTTGTAGCGTGCGATGTCATCTTGCTTGTCTATTATCCTGTTCTTCCACTCTCTTTGCTCCTTTTTCTCATCTTGGATGTGGCGATAAAAAAAAAACTGGGCCAGAGATGGCATTTTTTTGTGTTTGTTGGCAACAGAAAAGCAAATATTTAAAATGTCAACTCATTTGTGACCCTCCTGGGAGATGGGGTTTGATTTTTAAAAAAAATGGGCAGACCAAATTAGAGTTTCTGCACACTAAGGTTTTATTTAAACATTGTGACATGTCCACATTTGGATGATGTTTTAAAATGTCCTTAACTTTATACACAAATACATTCTGGAATTAAGGAACTGATGTTTCAGATCCTGCTGAATGCATCTATAAGTTTTAACAAGGGCAGTTGAGCTGAATCTAGGGCCTGATGTTGACGTGGACGTGGACGTGGACGTGGACGTGGACGTGGACGTGGACGTGGACGTGGACGTGGACGTGGACGTGGACGTGGACGTGGACGTGGACGTGGACGTGGACGTGGACGTGGACGTGGACGTGGACGTGGACGTGGACGTGGACGTGGACGTGGACATGTAGCAGATATCCAGGCACTACCACTTCAGGGTCCAATGAGAGGGTGAATGGTGCAGAGGGAGGCTTACTCCATCCGGAGACATGTACCATCAGATCAGTGATAATGGGAACTGCGGATGCTGGAGAATCCAAGATAACAAAGTGTGGAGCTGGATGAACACAGCAGGCCAAGCAGCATCTCAGGTCTCTGAAGAAGGGTCTAGGCCCAAAACGTCAGCTTTTGTGCTCCTGAGATGCTGCTTGGCCAGCTGTGTTCATCCAGCTCCACACTTTGTTATCTACCATTAGATCAGTACGGGTTTTCAAGTAAGCAGCAAGAATCTGGGTCATTCAGGGTGTTGTCACCCATCTGACCTAATGGGGGCATAAAGGAAAGGGCAAGTACAATTTGGAGTCCAACACAAACACAAGAGAAGGTAGCAGGTGGCATGAGGAGAGCCCTGTTTGATTGGGGTTCCAGTAGAACTGAGGCACAGCACTTGCAGGTGAAGAGCTGAGCCCCATGAATCACAAACATGGGAGTGAAACAGGAGGACAAATGAAGGCCTTACCCTCAGCACAGGGTTTATTGGTAGAAACAGTAAAAGGACCAAGAGCCAGTGTTACAAAATACAGTGAATCTCCAGGTACCTCCTCTCAGAGTTCTGGGCCCTCATTGAAGACTTTGCATGAGCAACAGTACTTGCAATGTAGCTGCCAAAAGGACACTGTACATAGTATTTGTTCAGTGCTCAGTTCCAGATCGGCTACAAACTTTGGCATCTAACAATGACCATGTACCACTGCATTGCACAACTCACCGCTGACCCAGCTGGACAGTACTTTCCATTCCAGAGAGATATAGGTTTGCAGGTACAGAAGACAATAGGGTTCTTATGCATTAACCTCTCCAGCTGCGTGGCATTATTGACTGCATTCATGAGGCCAAAGTGTCCAACGAGCGGCAAGGAAGGTTCATCAACAGAAAAAGGCCTTGTTGTCATATGGGCTACTTTCATCACAGTCAACCCATTTTCGCCCACTAAATAGTCCCCATTAGCAACTTCTTTTACCCCCGGCTCACCATTATCCACTGCTTTGTCTGCTCTACGATATATTCTTTGCACACACACATGCGTTCTGCATATAAACACCAAGGTTTCCTTTTTCCAATCAGTTCTGAAGAATAGTGACGGCACCCAAATGTTAACTCTGCTTTCTCCCTTTAGATGTCTCCAAACCGGTCAAGTTTCTGCAACAATTTCTGTTTTTCTTTCCTAATCAACTCAATCTCTCCTCATATGTCAGTCCTGCCATTCCATTAATAATTCGGTAAACCTTTGCTATAGAGGGAGTGCAGCAAGAACATGCTTTCTCACAATGTGACCAAAACTTCACACAATATTCTCGGTGTGGCGGCGACAATGCCTTGTGTAATTGCAGTAAGGCATCCTTGAATCCTCTTAGCACAATTTGCCTTCTTTACTGCCTGCTGCACCTGCCCAATTACCCTCGGTGTCTGGTATAAAGGGACACCCAGGACTTGAACATTTCTCTCTCTCAATTTACAGCCAATGAATAATCTGCCTTTCTATTTTTCTACCAAAGTGAATAACCTTCCTTTTATCCCATTATATTGCAATTGCTAAACATTTGCCTACCCACTCAGACTGTCCCAATCACACTGCAACATCTCTGCATCCTCCTCACAGCTCACCCTTCCCCCACCCCCGACAATGCTGCAAATCGATCTTTTATACTTAGTCCCCTCAACTAAATCATTAACATAATCATGTGTGTAGTTGGGGTCCTAGTGCAGATCTCTACTCATCTGGTCATTGCCTGTGATTCAGAAAAAGATCTATTTATTCCTACTTTTTGTTTCCTATCTGTTAACCAATTTACTGTCTATTTCAATACACTACCTACAATCCCACACACTTTGAGTTTACACATTAATCTCATGGGAATTTGTTGAAAACACTTCTCAAAGTCCAAATAAACCAAGTCCACTTGCTCCCCCCATCAACTCTACCAGTTACATCCTTGAAGAATTCCAATCGATTTGTCAAGCACAAGTTTTCCTTTAAAGTATGTATGATTCTATCTCCATACTCTTCATGCCACACTATGCATAATTCATGCCTCCCTGTTTACCTACACACCCAGAATCTATGGTGAAGAAGGTATCTTTAAAAATAAAATTCAAAATAATAAATCTCCAACAGTCTAAAAACTATGAAAGACACTTCTTACTAACAAAAATTATTCATAAATACTATTCAAGAAACGTAAATTCCCTCAAGTGTTTTTATTTGCTGCATCAACGATAGATAACCCTTAAATAACGATAAAATGGTCACAAAAATGTGAAACAGTCCTTTGCTTCAACAAATGGCTCTGAAGCTTGAGAAACTCAACCAGGCATTTCTGATTGTGGCAGCTACAACAAATTCTGGTGAATGCAAACAATAGACTCTACTGAACAACAAGGCGGCTTAATTGGTTGCTGGGTCTGAAGGCAGGGTGTGTGAAGATAGTCCATATTGATGCTTATGACAGAGCAATAAATAACATTTGCAAATTCAGCCTTTCTGCATTAAATCTGTATTTGCATTCAATTCTGTAACTGCGCACATGAAAAGAAACAATGGAGAATGTTGATGAATGCTGACAGCTCACTGTCAAAAACCCTGGAAATGCCAGACCATTATATATTGTGTGTTAGTGATAATGGGAACTGCAGATGCTGGAGAATCCAAGATAATAAAATGTGAGGCTGGATGAACACAGCAGGCCAAGCAGCATCCCAGGAGCACAAAAGCTGACATTTCGAGCCTACACCCTTCATCAGACCCTCTGATGAAGGGTCTAGGCCCGAAACGTTAGCTTTTGTGCTCCTGGGATGCTGCTTGGCCTGCTGTGTTCATCCAGCCTCACATTTTAATATATTGTGTGTTTTGGCTTTAACATTGGAATATCAAAAAGAAGCCACATTTGTTGAGTTAAATAGTTCCTTTAACTTGTATAAGGTGCCAGCATGCAAAGTGAAATATGTACCATTGTACCAAAGCATAGTTCATCATCACAGCTTTAAAGTAATTACACGAGTTGCAGTTAAATAAACTAGATGGGATTTTAAGTCTAGAACGCCAGATTGCACAACATAAAAATCCAAATATTTTTAAATCAAAATCTTGCTTGTTTAGGCTTTTTTGAATTGCTTATAGTCACATGTCCCTTTCATTTTGGTCCACAACTGCAAGAATTAATTCAGAATTCAACAGCCTCTGGAAATCCAGGACATGCATGCACACAAATATGCTAACTGGATGTTCTACACACTTCAGATTGCCTTATCATGTGCGGCAAATGTTCTAGTGCTTAAAAGAAACATATTGTCATTCTGTCAGAGTCACTGGAACAAAATCTTGGAATGCCCTCCCTAACAGCATTCTGGGGCACCTGCACCAAATGAATAATAGTAGTTCACCACCACTTTCTCAAAGACAACTAGGGATGGGCAATAAATGCTGACCCAACCAGTGACATCCACATAATGAGTGAGTGAATTAGAAATAAAACAGTAGAGATAGGGAATAAGTATGGAATACAGGGTTACACGCTGAACTGAATTACTGTCTTGACAGTTGAGTTACACTATTGCTGTTGCAATGCATTGCAACAAAGCTTTTTAATGATGCATCTTATCTTGTTCTGTTCCACATTCTGGTGATAAAGGAAGAAGTGTCACATTAACTTACATTGATCAATGTGAACAATTGGGTGAATAGCTCTTCTGAATGATTTCATTTGAAAATTTCCAAGCAATCGTTCTCAATGTCTGGATATTGTAGAAAACTGGCTGGAGAAAATTCTGCAGTGTCCTATGATTGACATAACTGACTCAAAATAACTAAAATTATCTTCTTTTTGTGACTGGCATGACTCCAACCAGTGTGTTTTCCTTGATCCTCATTGCTGATTTGAAGCTTGCCAGGGTTTCTTGACGCCAATTTCAGTCAAATCTTACCTTAAGTAGTCAGAATTAAAGGGCAATTACTCACCGATGCTCCTCACTTCTGGAATTCAACTGTTCTATCAATGGATCAACCAAGTCAGTATTGAGGTCTGGGGCTATGCATGTACTCCTGGAAGAATGCAAACTCACCACTGGTGAGTAGGTTCTTGCTGAGTAAGTGCCAAGTGGCTCTGTCAATAACACCTACCGTCATTTTACTGATGATTGAAATTTGATTGCTGGGGTGGCAATTGGCTACAACCTATCTGTACTATTTTATTTTGGGGAGAGGCCATACCTGGGCAATTTTTCATTCTGTTGAGTTGACAATGTCACAGCTCTGCTGGAGTAACTTGATGAGGCATTTGGTCAGCTGAGGAACACATGTGATCAGTACCATTAGAGTGTTGCCAAAGTTAAGGAGAGAGGCAGAATTATCCAGGAGTTCATAGAATCTATAGTCATTTGTTGTTTTCTCCATGGCTACTCCTGGGCCAGTTAGAACTGTTTTGCTGACTTACCAATTGGCATCCTTTTTTCCTGTAGTCAAAGATTGTTGCAAACATGACGAGAACCCTCCTCTTTTCAGCAAAAATTGACGATCAGACCATATAATGTTTCAATTTATCCATTATCTGTGTGTGGAACAATCACATCACCACATATCCAGACTTGTACACCTACAACCAATGGAATTTCTGTGCAGCAGCATGTCTGCACTATAATAAACAAGATCAGTTTTTGTTCTGGTTACAGTTTGCTGAAGATTTTCATTTTCTGTCTCCACTATGAAGTCACCTGATTATTTGGTGCATTTCCCCTACCCTGCTCCAGTGATGGCTTGAGCCCCTAAACAAGTCCACCTATCTCGCAATGTCAGCAGTAAGAAAACACATGCCTTGGACAAGTCACTTGACCTTAATGCTGTCTTGAATGCCCAACAATTTTGTAATGATCCGGTTGTGCACTAACTGCAATGTGGAGAGCTAAGGAATGCAGTTGGGTTTGGGATGTAGTTTCTGACACATCACAGAATAAAGCTTTCCAACAGAGAATGTTTTTCAGGCTTTGCAAGACCTAAAACAGAGCAAAGTCACCACAACTAAATAACTATCAGAGTAGAATTCAAAAACCTAAATTGTGCTACTTACTGGAATTGCGTCTTTTACTTGAAAAGTTGGAAGAATAACTCATTTTTGCATCCTAAAAATTGAAAAGAGAAAGCCTGGCTACTAGGCAACTGGAGATTATTCAAAATTGGTTTCTGTCCATATTCAAAATGACCTGAATGCCGCATTGCCACAAATCCCTTTCAAGGGTTACAAGATTGAGAGAAAACTCATCATTCATTTACATGAACCTTCTCTGCAAAGAGAGTTTGGCCAGCAGCGTGCGGAGTTTTCTTGGTCATTCCAGCTGCCGGTGCCCAGCAGCTTCTCACACTAAAAACGTTTCCACTCCCATCATTTTCTTTGAATACCAAGTCCAACACATCAGTAGTAGATGCTAGAATAGTACCATATCAGGTTTGCTGGGATGTGATCTCATGGGTCAAGAAGCCTTTACAAAATTGTCCTGAAATGTCCATGCAGAAACTACCCAAAATAAAATCCTGCAACAGTGACACCTCAAAATGATGATACATGGAGGATTACAACTTTGCCATCATTGTGTCAAATTCCAAACATTTGAAAAATTTCATCTAAAATGTATCAACTTTTGAAGAAAACTACTTTAACCGGAAATCAAGAAATCTTATTACATTAGCCTACAAAATTAACAAGTCACCCAGCAATTCGTGTCTCAATTTTTGTGTAACAGATCTTCGCTCAGGCTTGCCTTTATGGTTAGAACTCCCTGTGCTTAAAGACAGCGCAGTATTTCAAAGCAAAAACATTAAACAGGTTTGTAAAAATCGGTTCACAATAGGAAATTCCTGCCACAATCATCCCCACTTCGTTTGAAGTTAAGAGTTTGATTTAGAATTACAGGTATTTCTGGCTGCTAAACAGCATGCATATACATTCGAGTTCTTCTATATGCATGAGCTGGATCAGAAATGTGCTTACCGTTGTCCTATTGTGATACCTTAAACACACTTTTCTACGTATGAAACTGGTTGTGCAAGTGTAATCAAATGTCACAAAATACTCATACATGGCGTGAACAACTGTTGTTATCAAGCCCAAGGAGAGAACAAGAGACAAGAAAGAGAGAGAAGTTAAAAGAGAAAGTTTCAGAACTTTGCGGTTAGACAGTGTAACTTAATATGTAGTGGACAACTGGAATTCCAGGCAGAGAACACATGCTTCCTACCACAACACCCTCCAAGTGAAATGCCTTCCTCACAGGCTGTTCAATATCTGCCTCAAATTTTGAAAATATTTGGCTTTCATTCACATGCCCCTGAGAAACCGGAGATGTTTTTCTGAAAACACATTCTGTTCTTACGTGGTTTAAAAATGCTATTTTTTTCCTGTAACCATGGAGAATATGCAACTAGCAGCCAGTGATGATTAATATACTTTGTGATATTGTACTATACATCAGTCACAGTAAAAATCATGAGACTGAAGTTCAATAAAAGAAAACACAAAAGTCTACAGTTGGATCTACCCAGAATAATTGTAGGAAAATCAATGTACAAAATAGGCAGGGACACAGCTTTTCTCCAAGTGCATGAGAATATTGCTATCCCTATATTGTACCTTCGTATATTAGCTATAGGCATTAAGTGCAGTTACACTGGAAGACATATTTTCCATTGTGGAATGAAATGATTTGGGAGGAGTGGGTGGTCAGGCTGCAGAAATGGCTTCAGTAATGAATTCGGGTAACTGTTAGAGATGCATCCTGAATCCTTGAAGATTTCAACATGTATTACCATACATACTCATGTAAAGTCAAAATTTTTAGACTGTTTTCAAAAGGTTAAATTTATGGGGTTGACTATTACATGGATCTACTCTTGAGGGGCTGAAATTCATGCTGCAGTCCAAAGTACCATATCATAGGCAGAAGCTCAATTGATCTCTAAATGAATAAAGAAAAAAGAACAATGAATTACAGTAATTACCAGACAAAGACAAGAGAAACAAAAATAAATTAGGAAGATTTTATTTATATATACAAGAACAGCGAAGTAGAGCTATAATATGGTTTTAAATTAGTTACCTAGAACATCTTAAATTAAAACATGACAAATACAAAAGTTCATTAAATTCCTGCCAAATCACACTGTTGAACAGCTTCAGCGTCGAATAAAGCTTCATAGTCATCAGGATGAACATAGAACATAGAACATAGAACAGTACAGCACAGAACAGGCCCTTCAGCCCACAATGTTGTGCCGACATTGTATGGATCCTCTTCACCTTTGTTGTCTGTAGTTAGAGATTCACAATTCGATTTTTTTGGCATGTTGAAAGTAACAGATATTTGATCCATGTTTTCGATGCACGATAGCTTGTAGCCTACCTTCTGCTGACTTCTGATTACGAACTGGTGAAACTGCAATATCTTATCTTCAAGTTCAGCAGGCGGTTTTTGTGCAATCTTAGTACTTCAGCAGAGAACTAAATCATGACTCCTCATGAACCTTGTGCATGATCCAGCAATTGCCTTAAAATCCAAAATTCAATCCGTCTTTGATTTGTTTCACGCATGGATTTGGATGCTTTGCAGCTAACATTTTCCATTTTGATCATTTTCAATTACCCACTCAGCAACTTTTTTCTCCAGTTGTGGGCATTTGTTAGGTTTACCTATGTTGACACACATTAGTTTTGATAGTCGCTGAAGTTGGTTTGATATATCTTTCTCCCAAGTTTCTCCAAAACACAAAATTCTCTTGCTGCTGCAGTTATTTTTCTTCACTGAAACTTCAATAACATTCAGTTTAAACACTGCTGCACATGTTTTGCTTTTTCTGGAGGCATTTTTACACAAAAATGATGAAGAAATTGCAAAATTTAAACTAGACATATGACTGTATTCCATGAGGGATGTGTCTTAAATATCCGCACCAAATTCTTCTTTTTCCCATGCGTTTTCTTTTGTCTACATTTGTTGTTTTTTCCAAACTAATATTTTAGCATTTTTTTTAAAATCAGACATTTAACTCATACAGTCTCACCAAATATTTCCTCTTGTAACATTTATGTACAGAATAATAACTTAACTCACAAGTGTTAACCATGAAAACAAGGGTTGATTTTTACACAAAACATATGGAAAATTCCACACCTTTTGGCCAAAAATAGGGGGTCGACTTTTACACGAGATCGACTTTTACTTGAGTATATATATTGTAACTTAAACGTTGTAGTGCTCATGGTAGATAACACACTTTATTTCAAGTTAAGAAATCCCAAATTTTTACTTCCACGCTGATCCTGCCCATTGGTAAAACTTGTACAACAGTATCATTTTACTTTTAAACATGACATTATTAAATTTAATCCAACAAATTGCAAGAAAATATTGTGTTTGGAAAATATCACTGAACTAAATTAAACATTTACTTCAGTTTATGTACGTGAAAAAATCCAATTTTCCCTTTATGTGTGAACAAAGAATGAAGAATATTTGCTTCAGGAGATATCAAATGAAGTGTACAACAATCAAGAGTGAGCCATATGAAAAGATAGCAAATCTCAAACTTCCAGGTGATTCACCAAAAAATCTTGTGGTGCACTTTAGCCATTTAAGTAGAATATTTCATAAAAGGAACCCAAAATAATCTATTATAATGTGTCCAAGAGGCAACTGATCTTAAAAACTTGTAACAGTTTAGATAATGTTATGGACCAGGCCAAGCCCTGTCAAAACATATTGAGGAGATAGCCTACACACTAACCTTTTTTTCTTATTTTAAAGTCAAGTTCTGGATGCAGTTCGATTGTTCATACCATCAGGCTTGAAGCAAAGCACACTTTATTCATATACTATCATTAAAATACAGACTAAATTTTTTTTAAAAAGAAAAAAAATGGTAGCTTAACTGAAACTATTGGAATGCTGAACAAAATTATATACAAACTAATTAATTGTTCCAATATAGTAATATAGCACAAGTACCCCCTTGACATAGGATAATTCAGTAAAATAGATTCTCTCACATGCAATTCTAGGTGCATGAAGGGAACCCAAGCTTGTAGCTGTAGGGGAGGGAGGGAGAGATGTAATAGCTTTTAGAACCCCAACAGATACTGAAAGTTAAACTAACAAATCCTGGTTCTATAAAAGCTTGTCCCTACCCATTCAGGCTGCTTATATTGTGCCAAAATTTAAAAAAAATCCCAAGGCCTCACAAGCTGTTTACTTCATTGACTTGAAACAGCCCTCTGTCTCAAATTTCTTCATTAAATTAAGGACAAAATGCACATCCTAAAGCCATAGTATCACCATAATAAAAATACTCTTCATATGCAGGATGGCACAATGACATTTACAAAGATGCTGCCTTTTTGCTCACCATTAATTTGCCAGAGAAACAGGAACAGGATAAGAACCATGCCAGGCAGGGAACGAAGGAGGGAAGGGACTGAGACAAAAAGATAAAAGGATTGAACTTTGTATGTGAATGTCCTCAAATAAATTTAGCAAATTGGATCTGGAGATTTCTGTCTTTTTAAGAAGCCACCATAATACCCAATTGTAGACCCAATTACATTTTCAAAGTAAATTTTACAGTTATTAATTATCCTACATTGATACTATTCTTCCAATACAATAATTAAAATGGGTCAAGTAAATTAGTTGTGGTTCAAAACACACATATTGCAACTGAAGATTCAAATAAAACACAATACTGGAGCTTTATCTGACACTAACAAGCCCTTCTAGGCTAGGTACATTGCTATGTTCAGTTGGAATACAAGAAACACTCAGAACGAGTGAACACAAGTTCTGCAACCACATAAAATTAAAAAGATTGGTGATGTCCCTCCCAACAATTTGCAATATTAAAATTTCATGGCATCAGTAGTTTTCCTGTGAGATTCTAATCCTAAAACACAACAGCAGTTATCACAAAGCCAGCAGTTTTGTACAAGTAGCACAGACTATTTGATGTTGACAAAAAGAAAAGAAAAAAAGTTAAAAGACAAATAAATCAGAGATAAAAGGAGGTAAGACACTGAAGGTATTCCTATAGAGCCAAGAGAGATGATTCACGAAGGAAGTATTCGCTGGAGATAATGAATGGTTTAATCAGTGAGGTTTATTGCTGAGATTCTATACTGATAAACTCAAAAAGAACTGGAGCATGCAGAATGGAGGACAAATAGAAAGATCATCAATGCCATCAATCTCCTCAGTTATCTCCTTCAGAATCCTGGAGCATAGTCAATCTGATCTGGGTGGTTTATTCACATCGAGGCTTTTCTTCATTTCCCCAGCACATTCTCTTTAATGATGGCCACTACACTTACCTCAGCCCTTAACTCACTCGAAATTCTACTATGCTACTGGTGCTTTCCACTGTGAAGACTAATGTAGAGTACCTATAGGTAGGTTTATGATGAGAAGGGGAAAGATTAAAAGGAGACGTACAAGGCAAGTTTTTTTTGATAGAGTGTGTGGGAGGTGCATGGAATGTGCTGCTGGGTAAGGTGCCAGAAACAGATACAGTAGCAACATTTAAGGGGCATTTACCCAAGTACATGAACAGACAGGGAACAGAGGGATATAGAACAATACAGCACAGTACAGGCCCTTCAGCCCATGATGTGCCAACCTATTATCCTACTCCAGGATCAAAACTAACCTGCATAGCCTACATTTTTCCTATCATCCATTGAAGCATTAAATGCCCCTATGTATCTAACTCTACTGGCAGTGCATTCCATGCACCTACGACTCTCTATGTAAAGAACCTACCTCTGATATCTCCCCATACTTTCCTCCAATTGCCTTAAAATTATGTCCCCTCGTAATAGTCATTTCTGCCCTGAGAAAAAGTCTAACTATTCACTCTATTTATGCTTCTCATCATCTTGTAAACCTCTATCAAGTCACCTCTCATCCTTCTTTGCTCCAATAAAAGAGAATCCCTAGCTCCCTCAGCCTTTCCTCACAAGACCTGCCCTCTAGTCCAGGCAACATCCTGGTAAATCTCCTCTGCACCCTCTCTAAAGCTTCCACATCCTATGTATAATGAGGTGACTAGAACTGAGCACAATATTCCAAATGTGGTCTAACCAGGGTTTTATAGATCTGCAGCATAACCTCACGGCTCTTAGACTCAATTCCCCTGCCAATGAAAGCCAACACAATACTCCTTCTTGACAATCCTACCAACTTGGGTGGCAACTTTGAGAGATCTATGGACATGGACCCAAAGATCTCTCTGTTCCTCCACACTGCCAAGAATCCTGCCATTAATCCTGTATTCAAATTTGTCCTTCCAAAATGAATCACTTCACACATTTCTGGGTTGAATTCCATCTGCCACTTCTTTGCCCAGCTCTGCATCCTGTCAATGTCATGTTGCAACCTACAACAGCCCTCCTCACTGTCCACAACTCCACCAACCTTTGTGTCATTGGCAAACTTACTAACCCCTTCCACTTCCTCATCCAAGTCTTTATAAAAGATCACAAAGAGCAGAGGTCCCAGAACAGATCCCTGTGGAACAACCTGGAGCTCAGTGACCAGTGGTGAATACTTTCCATCTACTACCACCCTCTGTCTTCTATTAGACAGCCAAATTTCAACAAATACCATGCCTCCTTACTTTCAGAAAGAAAGTATGGGGAACCTTATCAAATGCCTTTTTAAAATCCATATACACCATATCCATTGCTCTACCTTCATCATGGACCATGATAAGGCAGTGGGATTATTTTAGAATGGTATCATGGATGCCATGGGCATAGTGGGCCAAAGGGCCTATATTGCTCAATGTTCTATTCAGATCATCCACCATTTATTTGTTCCCTAGTACTACTTATCCAGCCTCATTTTCTAATGGTCCAATGTCCACCATTGCCCCTCTCTTACCTTTAATGTATGTAAAAAGGTAAACATGCAATCTTCTTTTATATTATTAGCTAGCTTACCCTCATATTTCACTTCTCCCCATTTATTGTTAATTTTAGTTGTCATCTGTTAGTCTTTAAAAGTCTTCCCAATTCTCTAGCTTCACACTAATTTTCACCATGTTGTAAGCTTTCTCTTTTGCTTTAATGCTGTCCCAAACGTCCCTCGTGAGCCATGGTTGTCTCATCCCAACCTTCCAGCCTCTGTATTAATTCTTCTTTCCAAGGATGAATTTCTGTTGTGCCTCCCAAACTACCCCCCAGAAACTCCTGCCATAGTTGCTCCACCATCTTCCCTGCTAGGCTCCCCTTCTAATCAACTCTGGCCAGCCCCTCCCTCATGTCTTTGAGGTTCCTTTAATCAATTATAATACCACTCCATCTGATTCCAGCTCAAACTACAGGGTGAATTCTAGTCCTTGAATTTCTGGATTGTGGAGATTGAAGATATTACTCCAATGCTGTCTGGCTTGATGGCAGGGCATTGCGTGCATGTGGATCTGAATGGCCTACTATTTTAATTAACACTTTTGGGACTGATTCATTTTGGCTGCCTCATAAATAAAATGAGGATTTAACTCAAAATAAATTGGTACATTTTAACAGCTATGCAATTTACTAAAATGTTTTGACTTCAGATCAACTTGCTATTTAATGGATGTTATAGATTTTTTGGAAGACATTTCAATTATTTGAAATCAGATTTTTTTTAAAAAAGTCATTAATGTAGTGGGAGTGCGATGATCTGCCTTCTTGACTTACTGCAAGCCCACTCAAGCATAGGTCCAGATGGAGTTACAGTCCTTCGACTAGTAACAGGAGAAGAGTTATATTTCCATATCAGGTTGGTGAATAGTTTGATGCAGATCTTGCAACTGCTGAAGTTTCCATGTACCTGTTGCCCTTGGCCTTCTAAATAATAGAAGTTGTGAATTTGTTGAATGAGGAGTCTTGATGGATTTCTGCTGCACACCTTATTTTTAAACACTGTAAAAGTAATGCAACTACTTTTTATTCCTCTTATGTATCCAAGATGTATGCCTAGGTGCTTGTACCCAGGATGGTACTGCAAGAGGCAGATGTTGTGAAAAGCTTTTCACTGTACTTCTACAATGCAGTACATGTGACAATAAAAGGATATTCTGATTCAGTGAACATTCCCACTCTGAACTCATGAAGTAGCTGAAGATATTCTGGCTGAGGATATTATCCTAACAATCTCTTGCAAAGACAGACTGAAACGGAGATGATTAATCTCCAACAAATGCAATCATCTTCCTTTGTGTGAAGCATGACTTCAGTCAACAGAGAGTCTCCCTCTCAAACTGCAGGTCGAATTCTGGTCCTTAGCCTGGTTCCAATTCATTCCAGTTTTGCTAGGGCCTCCTGATTTCACACTAAGTCACACATGACCTTGCCATCAAGGGCTGTCACTCTCATGTCATCCTACAGAGTTTGTGCTAGATATTATTCAAAAAAGTATTCATATCATAAATCCATTTCCAGCTGTGTAAGCAAAACTGCACAAGGCTCTAGCCAAAAGAATGTAAGAAGAAGCATTATGAACATAGAAGGTAGAACAAGCAAATAAACAAAATTTCATTTTACATCAGTTACTAAAAATTGTGCTGGTTCAATGTAGGTTAAGGATTAGAAGTTTATCTCCTATTTAATTACTTCTAGCTTTTGGGTGCAAGGAGTTGGGAGGGCCTGGAGGGCATGAATCATGACTTCTTTCTCTCTCTATGGTTCAAATGAGGTAGGTAGCTAATCCATTTGGCATACCTACCTTATCAATAGAATATGATCAAGCTGGTCCCAAGCTATTTCCTACATCAGCATACTGATGGTAGTGTCTGCTCTCACCATGAGGGAGAGATCGTCTTTGTTCAGATACCAACTGCTGAAATTGACCCACAAATTCTTAAAGGCATCTTGCACTTTTAAAAAGGCACCTGCATTAAATTCTAATGTAATTTAGAAGATGAAAAACTAAACTGCAGTGCAGAGGCAGATCCTAAATGTGATGGATTTGGCACTTGTGGTATTAATGGTGGAGCTTTGCAGGGGTTCTGGGGGTAGGGCGTGGGCTCAAGGCTCATTCTCCGAAGTGAATAGCAGCATGTGGTCAGGAAAGTCACTCACCACAATCTATTCCAAAGGGCCCAGGAACAGTGCCACAAAAGCTCTAATGACCTCATGTAGATGATCAACATCTCTTACACTGTCATCATTCACAAATTAATCATCCCTGGATCTCAGGGCTCACGTTATACTGAAAAACTTTATTTCACAATCAGAACTACCAATTCCATAAGGCTTATATTTACTTCTCATTGCTTTAATGCATTGCCATAGCTGAAAACCTGAATGTATCAAAGCACAATGCAACAATGACAACAATTTTGTCCTTCTGTGAGGCAGGATTGTACATGTTGGGTGACAGCAGAACAAAACTGGCAGGGACCAAGGACCCTCACATCTCTGAGGATCCATGGAATTAGAAGTTCTCAGCATCACAGGTTTAACTGTACAGCCTATGCCATGAAGGCTTGCTGAGGATGAGGACTTGGTTATCCCTTGTGCCCTTTCTCACCTCTCAGTTCACCATCAGTCTATTATCTGGCATGGTGATCAAGCTGAGTGCATATAACTGAAGGAATGTCAGGTAACAAAAGTTATTCTTCTTTTGGGCACTGAAGTTTTAAAAAGTGTGAAGTTCACTTTAGGAAAAATGACTTTCAAAATAAACCAGCTTAAAGTTAAGGTTAATTTCAGGGTACACAGGCTCAAGTTGAGGCCATATCGTCCGGTACGAGGTGCAATGATTGGCACATTCACAGGCAGATGTCTACACAGATGTACACAATGTGATTTCACCAAAGCTAACTTAAATGAAGGGTTATGGGAACAATCGTTGACTCCACACCTTTCTGTACAAACAACAATGACACCATTGGTGGATAACTCAAAGAACGAAGAAAGTTCAATACAGTAGCAGCAGGCTAGCAATTGATGGTCTCTGGTGCAACTATTACAGCAGTCAATAATATGAAGTGTGGGTTTTCTCACTGACCAAGACAGCGTGCAGTATTTTATGAAATACACGAGCTATCTTCTACAAGACATTGCATTACCTATACATTATAGCCCAATCACCTAGAGTTGGGGTCTCCAACCTTTTTAAGGTGTTAAAGGTGTTTTAAGGTATGTTAAACCTTTTTAAAGACACAAGTTCACTTTCTGAATTCATGTCCAACTCAGGATCCACTCCAAAGTAAATCTAGAACAAAGTTTATTTTTAGTGCTGTATAAATCTAAAACCAAGCACATATTATTATTGAGCTTGTCGTCGACTCACCCTGTCTCAGTGTGACATCTATGACTACACATTACCTACCTGTGCCTTGAAAGCATGTTGTAGCTTAAGCCTGCTAGTCACATACAGCGATAACAGGCATATTCAAGGCCTGTGGGATGGGTATGATATTTGGAGATCATTGCGTTCATCTGGTGGATGAATGTCTCACAAGTATGTGAAGTCAAAACCAAAAGCTTTCACTTCAAAAGGACAGATACCTGAAAATTTGGACAGAAAGTGTTGTTTTCCTTGGAGCACAGGAGATTGAGGGAGGGCAGGATTGAGATGTATAAAATTATGAGGCCAATAGACATTGTAGAGGAATCAATGATCAGGAGGCTTGGAGTAAAGTAAAGGCAAGAGCTTTAGAAGGGATGTCAGAAATATTTTTTCCACACCCCGGGGGTGTGGACAATCTGGAACTCACCGTCTAGAAGAGTCGTAGAGGCAGAAACCATCGTAACAGTTCGGTAGTATTTAAGATGTGCACATGATGCTGAGTGCTGAAAATTAGGATTTGAAAAGGTAAGTGCAGGTGGTTCTCCTATAAACGTGATAATTGTGCTCATGTGACCTTACGCTACAGAAAAGCGCAATATAGGGAAATTGACCTGCACTGGAGAATGTTTGCATTATCCAAATGGTGTCTGGTATTCAATCATGTTACAACTAATTCACATTAATGAAACATGTTATAGCAGAATTACCTCTGGCTGTTTTTGACAGGCACACATGCAATGGGCTAAAAGTTTTTTTTGTGTCAATGGCGTCTCCAACTTAATGATATTGGCAGATATTTTTCCCATGTTTACAACTTCCCCCCCCGCCCCAAAATAAAATCAATTCCATGATCTGACGTTCAGCTCAATATAAACATTGCATAGTAATTATCTGTATTATCGAGTCCACTGCTTTGCAAGTCAAATACCTTATGGGATTTGGTAATCAACCCCCTAACGTACACAGGAAAGAATAGATTCAAGACAAACAATGATTTGTTTCATCATGCTGAATTCTTGAATTGTCCTGCTAACTTCCTCAGGTGTGCACTGGACATTTTCTGAGTGGAACAGTTTTTCTTGGTCTTTGACACTTCTCTAGTATTTTTCCAGACTCCAGGAAATGATGCAGCACTTTCTTAGAAAAAAATTGAGGACCACAGACATTCACAGCACTGATCACAGGTATCAAGTCCCTGTCCTATCCTTGCAGTTCACAGTTCAGCTTGACGTTATTTTAGTGAGAAATCCAAATCAAGCAACACTCGTTGTTGGATTGTTCACTGCATATTTCACTTCTTAATTTAAGAAAAAAGTGACAATTTTAGGCATCACATCTAAAAATATTTGCCGCACCTTCCCTCAACTTAGCAACTTCACATTCACTTGGAGGATTATGCCAGTCAACAACAATATACATCCATGATGACAGACTGCACACTGCAGAATGAATTTACACCAAATCCATGATAACTGTGTAAAGCTAAATCTGGCCATGTTGCACATTCACTAAGGCATTATTTGAATGTACATAGATAGTATCCACATACATTCCTGGACACATTTAAGGGAAAAGGTTTTATTTAGAGAGAGAAGAAACTGGACAGAGTATCCTGCATGGATTCTAGACCAGAAAGGTATGTACCTTCAATACAGTTACATTACATCATTGAATATAAAAGGCATCCACCTGACCTTCAGTCACACTGCATTTTCAGTGGAGCCAGTGCAGTATGTTGGTCAGAGCAGGTTTGGGAGGGGTGGTGGGGAGAAAAGGATGCTGAGTTGCCTCCTCCTGCTCCTAGCACTTATGTCTATGAAATGTACAGTAACATTAGTAACAGGATGGAGACCATGTGTCTTAGTGTGTTATAATGAAGTGGTGTAAATTGTTTGTGTTTGTTAATAAACTTAAAAGACAACTTTTTCAACAAGAACCTGAATCACTGTGATGTGTTATGTGGATCAACATCAATGAAAAGGCAATCTACATTAGCAGTGATCTGCTTCCTTGAATCATGGCAGTCCATATGGTGAAGGTAGCCTTGCAGTACTATTAGATAGTATATTCCAGGAATTTTACCCAACAATAAAGGAGCAATAATATATATCCATGTTAACTTAGTGTGTGACTTGGATGTCATGTTATTTCCACTCATTCACAACTGTTTCCTCAGTCCTGCCATGTGACAAAACATTTTGATTTTGGAAAGTGCTAATTGAACTTTGCATTGCATCAAATGGTAAATCCTGCAGTGACAGTGCCCCATGATGGGGTAAGATCATGGGGAGCCAATCAAGTTGAGACCTTTGTTTCAAATGCTGTTGAGTGTCTAGACTTGTTTGAGATGCTCTCTTCCCAGTTAACGAAGAACACATTCCTTTCTGGCAACGCTGTTAAACTTTGAGGGGAGACCCGAGAAGAGTCAAAGGCCACAGAGTTCCCGGCCTGTGACCTGCTCCTGTAGCAATTATGTAGATATTCAGACATTGTTGGAATTAAAAAACGTTTGATACGAATGGACTTTGTTTGATGATGCTTGATTTCCAATTGAAGTAAAACATATATTCGTATGGTATTTTTATTAAGATGAAGAATTTTAGGCTCCTGTTTTATTATCGTGCACAAAAAGGGAAATGAAACAATGAGCTAAATTTCAATATTGAAATCAATGGATGGTGTGCCTATTAAACATCCATTTCAATTTTTTTTAAAAAATAAAGACAGTGAAGTAGTAGACAGGAAACATACTTTCAACGCATGATTACTAAAAAGTCTTGCTCCTTAAATTTTCTTTTGCCATGAAAGCAATTCCTCTTCCCTGGGAAGAGTGCTATGATGCCAGAAATCACCCTCAACTCACTGTAGTGTCATTCTTTTACGGGAGTGATTAGCAACAAGCTCTTCAACTATGGATGAGATCACAGCTCAGAGATTTACTTTCCAGTTTGAGATAGAGGTAGATAACAAATCAGAAATGGGAAGTGTGGTACTCTGAGCCACCCCTGTATTTTCCTAGCTGAGGAACGCTGGTGCCAAATGTGAGGTTTACTATTTTCAGTTCATAGAACAGCTGGATTACATAAAAGTTGGGTTTAAGATTAACTTGACACATATCCAAGCCGTATATGCAATGGAAAGACATACCATGGTTTTTCATACATCAATGATTAAATTCTGTAAGTGCTTGTTGAATAATAGGAAGACCCTTTCAATTGTATCCTGAATTCCTGGGATAGGTTTAAACAGATAAAGAAATATTGCATCAAGTCTAACTCACATGTAGGTAAAACTCTTTAGGGGAAACTATTTATGGGATAAAAGAGGACTTGTCTGATCAAGTTCATCTCAACAGCTTGTTGTGTTAAAAGACAGCAGATAATTCAGAGTGTGTACGATTAGGAGTCTGCAATAGTCAATGAGTTTGGAAAATGTCAAACTATAGGTATTAATAGTGTCTGGTCTCAAGAGACTTCATTTTAGCCTTGTTGAAGGCTCCACATTTTGACATGCAATATCTTAAGCACAATTATAAATTATTGAGATAATTATTTCAAATAGGTGGAAACGTGAGGTCCTTTTTGTAACAGAAATGCAACTTTGTCACAACAGCCTGTTGAATGCTGCCAGTACATATATCATACATTTTTCATCCTATACTCCGTAAAACTGGAAACCAGACAAGATGAGGAATTTTGGTGTATGGGATAAAACCTTCTGGCCTTATATTTGTAGCTGGCTGCCAAAGAAATCATAATTGCCTGATGTCTTTCTGGCAAACAATTAAGAATATCAGAGCCAATAGGTTTCTTGGAATACCTTTAAAGTTACACTGGGAAAATAAGTTTGACATGCTGCAAAATAACTTTTAATTTGATATACTCGAGTGGAACAAAAATCTTTATTTATAGATACAAATGTCCCTGTGTGATTTTAAGGTACATGGTTTGTGACAGAACCTAAAAATAGTGCAAGGTGACAAAATTTACATTAAGAAAATAGTGACCTTGAAGTTTTACTGAAAAATTTAACAAGATATCTATTAAAAATCAGGACTTTGATTCACTCAATTGCAAAAATGCAGGAAGGTTTCTTTATGGAGGGTGGGGGGAGGGGTTGCAGGGGAGATGGTAGAGAGTGCCTAAAACAGTAATGCATTGGAACAACATAAACCAAAGGAGACTCAAAAGAAAACTCTCTCTCAATTGATGATAATACCTTGGGAATATCCAATTGAATATATCTAAAAGGTGAAGCAGCATGCACAATAAATTTAGATAATTATCAAACTGACGTTACCGAGCCAAGAAATCCAGACATGCTTCAGATTTATGTTGCAAGTGTACAGAATGTGCTAAATAAAAAAAAACACAGCATCTAAAAAAGTTGTATAGGTAGTGCCCACTTGAAGTGTTTTTAAAAGAAAAATGTAGTAACTTTTACCAGAGACAGATGCGTAGTCAGTCAGCCTTATTCCAAAGAGCTGATTAAAATAAGAGAAACAGAAAGTGGGGAATGTGTTTCATGTTATGTACGCATATCCAGAAACACTGTCTGGAATGCATTAAATGTTTATATTAAGAGAAAAACCTGATGTTACTGCACAAGCAGGGTACAGCTCCGATCCTGTCTGAGCAACTAGAAAAAAAAACAAAGTTGACAGAAAAGCAGAAAATGCACTGCCTTAAGAAAGCAAAGTAGAACAAATCTGTCAAACTCTACCAATGAGAGCTTTTTGCTAATAATACCAAAATGACATCTTGCTTCCTTTATTTACTTAACAAAACAAATTTACAACCATGGAAATATACATTTTGGCTCAGATCAATGTCCTGCTATACAGCTGCTGCATAGTTGTTTAAAAAAGCTTCTTGCTCAAACTGGAATGGGCATGGTAATGTTGACAGACTTTACAATTAGTCATCAAACACCAAACGGAAAACTGATATGAATGTTTAGTCATTACCTATTTTAGTTAACATTTTACAGAGCTTTTTGTCTATTCATTGCATATTGTAGAAATAAATTACTTTTAAACTTACGTTTATGGATCCCACAATAATGAGCTCACTTTTTAATTATTTTCAAAGTTACAAACCAAGAAGAAACTTCCTGTTACTCATTTATATTTCCAGAAAAACTGACCAAAGCTCACATGATGGTTTTAAAGTAGATCATCTCCCCTATCAAAATATCCAGTACATGAAGATCAAAGATTTTTGGAAAGACTCACCTGCAAAAGATGATTTCTTCATGACTAGCTCTTACTTGCATAGAAAGAGCACTCTGTAGGAGCAGGTTAGTTTTCAATAGTCCACAGTTTTCAATAATTGAAAAATATCTAATGGTTCAGAGAGCTGCCCTGGTTTCACAGACTTTCATTCAAAGAGCCAGTGACTTGAGCTTCCTTGCACACACAGTCCAACTGCTCATGAAACACTCCCATTAATTAGTACACACCTTTCCTAATCAGATGAACTTAGACATCTTTGGCTTTGCCCAACCAAGCAAAATAAAACAGGGAAATCACAGAATTGATTTGTTCGTCAGCATGAATTTCTTTTAACTCTTAGTAGTTGTTAGAAATTTAACAACACAAGTTGAAAGATCTATATGTTTATTTCCACATCATTTTAAGCACTTCAAAAAGAAATTCAACATTTAATTGTGTGTAAAAAAAATCACCCTCCCTTGTCTGCCCACATGGTGCAGCTCATTGAGTATAGTTAAATAGACTATAGAAAAAATTCACTGTTCAAAGTTCACTTCAGCTCCCATTTGAAGCTTCAAACCAATAATATAAACTATTTCACATTCAAATGCCAAGTATTTGGAAAATAGAGGTCAGTTAACTAGACAGTTGGTTTACAACAGAGGGTAATACCAACAGCATGCATTCATTCCCACATTGGCTGAGTTACTGTGAAGATCTCTCTTTCTCAATCTTCCCCATTTGCCTGAAGTGTGGTGACCCTCAGGTTAAACCACCACCAGTTATCACTCCCCTTAGAAGGCAGGCATCTGGGCCAGTGATAACTTTGTCTATCTGTTATTGGAAAATATTCCACTCAAAGTTTGCACTACATGTTTCTCATTAATCAATATAAGACGCTCACTCTTCAGGTCAATCTAAATTTTAGGAGAAATGATATCTGAAATCTCCTATTTGTGACATTATGTAATGTTACTTTAGCATCAGAACAGGAAGAGGCCATTCAGCCACTCAAGCCTGCTCTATCAGCCAATAATGGCTGATATATGGCCCTAACTCCATTAGTCTGCCTTGGGCTCATATCCCATAAGGCCATAAGACATGGGAGTGGAAGTAAGGCCATTCGGCCAATCAAGTCCACTCTGCCATTTAAATCATGGCTGATGGGCATTTCAACACCACTTCCCTGCATTCTCCTCATAGCCCTTGATTCCTTTTGTGATCAAGAATTTGTCGATCTCTGCCTTGAAGGCATCCAACTTCCCGGCCTCCACTGCACTCTGAGGCAATGAATTCCACAAGCCCACCACTCTCTGGCTGAAGAAATATCGTCTCATTTCAGTTTTAAATTTACCCCCTCTAATTTTAAGGCTGTGCCCACGGGTCCGGGTCTCCCTGCCCAACGGAAACAACTTCCTAGCATCCACCCCTTCTAAACCATACATTCTCTTGTAAGTTTCTATTAGATCTCCCCTCAACCTTCTAAACTCTGATGAGTACAATCCCAGGATCCTCAGCCGTTCATCATACGTTAAACCTTCGATTCCAAGGATCATCCATGTGAATCTCTGCTGGACACTCTCCAGGGCTAGTATGTCCTTCCTGAGGTGTGGGGCCCAAAATTGGACACAATTCCCTTGCTTGAGAAAAGTTTGTCTCAGATTTAGGTTTAACAATTGCATTAACATCAACCACTATTTGGATGAAGAGAGTTCCAAACCTTCACCACTTTGTGAGTGGAAATCCTTTCTAATATTTCCCTTGAACAACCTTATCCTAATTCTTAGACTAGGCCACTAGCTCCAGAATCTTCAATCAGTGGAAATAGTTCAGCTTAATCTACACTGTCTTTCTCTGTTATTATCTTGAAGATCTTGATTAGATCATGCTTAACCTTTTAAATTCTAGGGAATGAAGGCCTAATTTGTCTAATTTCTCCTTATAACTTAAATCATGAAGACCAGGTAGTAAACTTGTAAACCTGTGTTAAATTCCCTCCAGAGCCAAAACAGCCTTCCTAAGATCTGGTGCCAAGATTGGCTCACAGTACACTAAATTGGATCTACCACAAGTTCTGTATAACTACAGCGCAACATCTCATCACTGTACCCTTTAGATATGGAGAGCTGCATTCCATTAGATTTCTTGATTATTTTCTGCGTCTGTTCATGGCATTTTAAAGAACTATACACCTGAACACCATCCCCCAAATCTTGTTAAACATCTATTGTAATTAACTTTGTGCATTCTAAAAAATACCCCAATCTATCCTTATTTGGTCCAAAATGGATAACTTCACACTTGCTTGTATTAAAATCCGTCTGCCAAAGCATTACCCATTCACCTAATCTGTCATATCCTTTAATTACTCAATTAATTTCTTTTATATTAATCATAATAGTTAAACTCAGATCTTTTCCACACAATACAAGCTGATACAAACAAACATTGTATTTCTGCTGTGCCCAGGCCTTTTACAATAGACCAGAAGCAGGTGTTCAAACATACATATTTTTCCTTTGTCAATAGCTAAAACCATCCTGTTTTCACTGAGTCTATGCATTGCATAGTAATAGAAACAGAACCATATGTTTTCCTGCCAAGTCACGTCAAAGTGTTTTCACCTATATATGTCACTAGCTTTCTGGATTAATTTGCTAGGAATAAAGAGCACTGGGAGTATTTTCTTGATTCACTGATTTGAGGGAAAACAACTTTCAAGTTAGGTCTGGGAAAGTGCATTTTCATATTTTCCCATTTTAGAAGGAACAGCCCAATGTCATTTTAGATTTTTAGAAGTTTTCCCAGCATTGAATGATTTCAAGTATTTCAACTTTACAATTTCATCACCGCTCTCACCATTATTGTTTTGTTGTTCCTATCAATATATGTTACATACCCAAGGCTTTTTGGGCTGTCGAGATTTCTGCTGCTTCTATTTCTCGGATAATCATTCAAATAATGTCCTAACCGTAACAGTGAATTGCAGTAGAGTTCCATTCACTTTGTTGCTCCTCACAAAGTTGTTATGAAGCCTGCTCCCAAATTCTGCAGTTCAAATTAGTCTAAAGATTACATAATGTGTTTTTCCTTTTGAATAATGACTTTTTTTCAATCATTTCTGGTCTCTTACTGATAGTAAGAGGATGGGTGTCCCTAGATTGAACTCAGGAAGTGATAGGAGCGATAACCTGAATTAAGCTAGGGAGCTTATCAGACTCTACCAGAACAAACTTCCAATCATGATTTCTATGTTGCTCATTTGGAACCTCCCACATCTCTGCGCATAATAGGCCCAAATGACTCTCAAACTTTACTTGGCCAGACTTGATTGTCAAGCCCAAGTAATATTTGCAGCTGTGATTACTTTCTGGAGGTTTCTTATGCATTTGATATGCAGTAGAATATTTATTTCAATCTATTTCAGTCATATGTATAGTCTCAACAAATAGGCAAATGTCACTTTCCAGCCGTTTTTTATTTCAATGGGAGAGACTAAATAGTAATGGCTGTTGATGCCTGAGCTTCCATTCCCAGTGTGTCATTAATCTCTCCTTTGAATCAGTGAGTAAAGTTCCGATTGGGTTCCAAGCCTTCCAAGGGGATGAAATGTGAAGTTGTGATTCTCAACATGATAACATTTAACTGGTAGAGAGAAGTCTCTTGTGGCCAGTGGTGGTATCGCTAGCGCTGAACGAAGAAGCATGGTACAAATCTTCGCTGCTCTGGAGGGGTGAGATAGTGTCTCTAAACAGGTTGATTAGCAAATTTGTAGTCAGACTCTTGAATCAGATCGGAGTAATATTTGTGTTAACATGATGCAATCTTTTGTTGTTACTACTCAGTCAGAAAGACCTTTCATCCTCACGGTGGCTTCATTAGAACTGCTCCCTCTTCTGAAATCAAAACAAACCCTTCACATGTGCATTATCCATTTTTCTCATCCAAGTGTAGTTGCTAACCCATGAAGAGACATCCCTATTATAAGCTTTTAATTAGAATTTGCAAATATTTGAAGTGGTCTAATCTGGAAAAGATATGAATTTCATGCATTTGTTCAAATGACCACAGTTCCATCTGAAGGTGTATTCTTTCAGGCTAATCAAAACTGTTCACTGCAAAGACGCACCTTGGAGATCATCTCATCCACCAGCATCTCAGTTCATTCATGAGCACAGCAGGGATTTTGCAACTGGTGATGAATGAACTGTGTTCCTCATGCATCTCATTGGTGGCCAAAGACTTTCTGTTGACTTATTTTTTTAACGGAACTTGCAGTAATTAACAAGTCAAAATGGCTTGTCAAGCATACAGCTCTTGCTTTCCTCGCATCCCCACAGGAGAAGCATATCCTTATGCCTTGAGAGGTGTAGAACTGGATGTACACAGCAGGCCAAGCAGCATCAGAAGCGCAGGAAAGCTGATGTTTCGGGCTTGGACCCTTGTTCAGAAGTGCTGACATTCAGGTCTTATGCCTTATGCCTTGGTTCTTTTAGATCCACAAGAACTGCAAGCAGCCTAAGCAGTGTTGGAAGAACAAGAGGTGGAAATTCGAGAATGATAAGTTATCAGCTCTAATATGGATAACACAAAGGATAGAGGACAGGAGAGATTTGATGTGGGGTTTGCATGTAGTGAGATCTGGGCATGAGTGAGCTACAACCAGTGGAAAAGAGTTGACACTGTTGCCAAATCCCCAGATGAGTTCTGTTCTAGAACCAGATAAGGACATTGATAAAACAGCTGACAGAAAAGATGCTGAAAGACCTGGTCAAAAGCAAAGTGGAGTATGACATCAACTAAGTACAGGGATTGAGCTTGAAGCCCATCCTTACCAGTGTGAAAGTGATTTTGTTCACACACTTTTGGAACCAACCTTGATGCTGCATTTCCTGGAAAGAGTATCAGTTTCATTAAAAAAAAGAAGGCAGTCAATGCCTGGATCAACACTGCTGCAGAAAGTCAGACTGGGACTTTGCAAGATCAGCTTGCTGTTATTGTGACTGTGGGCACCATGGCCCAAAGGGAAATGCAAGGTGTCACTTCATTCCAGGGGTATATCCTCCAACAGAACACAAGGACTGCAGTAGGCACCACCCCAGAAATGACAGTGACAGAGAAACACAATACTGCTGTTCTCCTTGAGAAGGCTGCACTTGACCACCCATCTCTATCATTCTATTTGTGTTGTTGTGGTTGCCCAACAGTTATACCGGCTGACATCATATCAGCATTACACCAGAAGTGTGCACTTATGTCCCTGATGCTATTTGGGAGGTAAAATGCTAGTTTGTTTTGTCAGAGAAACTAGGCTTTGGGCCATGGTTTGCAGCTATAGAGTTTGGGTCAGGCATTGCAATAGCTACGACGGATTGCAATGTATAAATATCCTTTTGAAAGTTCAAAAAATAGACAATAGACAATAGACAATAGGTGCTGGAGTAGGCCATTTGGCCCTTCGAGCCAGCACCAGCATTCATTATGATCATGGCTGATCATCCACAATCAGTATCCTGTTCCTGCCTTATCCCCATAACCCTTGATTCCACTATTTTTAAGAGCTCTGTCTATTTCTTTCTTGAAAGCATCCAGAGAGTTGGCCTCCACTGCCTTCTGGGGCAGAGCATTCCATATATCCACCACTCTCTGGGTTTTTAAGATTTTCCTCAACTTTGTTCTAAATGGCCTACCCCTTATTTTTAAACTGTGTCCTCTGGTCCTGGACTCACCCATCAGCGGAAACATGCTTCCTGCCTCCAGAGTGCCCAATCCCTTAATAATCTTAAACGTCTCAATCAGATCCCCTCTCATCCTTCTAAACTCAAGAGTATACAAGCCCAAATACTTTCAAGAATAGGGATCCAGTTATTGCCAAGCACAAAATGTCAACTGCAGGTGTTGGGGAAGGTAGTTACCATTTTTAAAAGTGGAAAGAAACACAACACGAGTAATTCAAATTAAACTAATATGTGACGCTTTATTTCACCAAGTTATTCTAAATGGATAGGTTGAACCAAAACACAAACATTAAAAAAAAATCCATAGTTTTCAGCACCCAATGCAAATTAAACCATCAAATTCATCCTGAGTTATTTTGGCAATGACGTCATTGTAAGGACCACACTCTGGACCAGATGTAACACAATGTGGAGTTGGAGGAACACAACAGGCCGGGCAGCATCAGAGGAGCAGGAAAGTTGACATTTCAGGTCAGGATTCTTCCATCTCTGAAGAAGGGTCCCGACCTGAAATGTCAACTTTCCTGCTCCTCTGATCCTGTCCGGCCTGCTGTGTTCCTCCAGCTCCACACTGTGTGATCTCTGACTCCAGCATCGCACTCCTCACTATCTCTAGACCAGAGATGATATTTTTGGTTTCATTATCATTCTTCCACAACAAATCATCTTCTCTCTCCATTAAATTGGACATTCAGGAGCTATTGAATGATTTGAAGACAGTCTGCACCATTTGTGTTCTACGGTTTGATGATAAAACCTCACAGAGCATCGAGCAAGGTAGCTCAAGCATTTCTGCACTTTGTGAATATTCTTTTCTCCATTAGCCTCACAGCATCGGGGACCTTGGTTCGATTCTATCCTCAGGCAACTGTCTGTGTGGAGTTTGCGCGTTCTTGCTGTGTCAGCATGGGTTTCCTCTGAGTCGTCCAGTTTCCTCCCACAGCCCAAAGATGTGCAGGCTAGGATTAGTTATGGTAAATGCAGAGTGACAAGGATAGGGTAGATGGAGTGGGTCTGGGTCTGGGTGGGATGCTGTTCAGAGGATCGGTGTGAGCTAAATGGGCCAAATGGCCTGCTACTGCATCGTAGGGATTCTATAGTTAAGCATTCACACATTCCAATCAATGCAAACATGATTCTTGAATGGCTTGTGGATGCATACATCCAAAGGTTGAACAATGGAATTTAGGTCCCCTGGTATAACTGCAGGCACCTCCTGGTCTCGCCAGCTTTATGGGTTATGAACATATCCCACACTACTGAGTTTCTTCTTAGGCAACGTGGTCCAATGTCACTTAATTGATCTTATGAGCTGACTTATAAGGTGGGTATAACCTTAAATTATTATTTTTGATGTTGAAAATTAAGGCCAACTCATAGCGCAAGGATAGCCTTAAAAATGCAAATGGAATGAGTTCAACTTATAATTGAACTGACTTGTAAGCTATATTCTATGGTAACTGAATGTCGGATCATATTCAGAAAGCAAAATAAAGTGAGAGAAAGAGAGATTTCATTAAGAAGGAGATAAAAGAGGCAGAAAGAAAAAGGTAAAAGATGATGATTCAACTTTTAAAAAAAAATCTTTTCATCTCCAATAATAATAATAATAAAAAAACGTATGATAAGAATGTGATTCCACAATTACAAAAATACATTGTCAGAGCCAGAGATATTGGTTGGAAGTGTTTAAGGATTATCACAAAATTAAAAATTAATTTACACTTGAATGGACAAACCATAACTTTTTCTTTCATGTTTAATGGCTATCCCATGGGTAAGTACCCCAACTAATCACTATTCATACTTTTAAGTACCGAATGTCTAAGCAAAATACTAAGAAAGCAGAGATCCTGGGGAGCAGGGTAATTCAGGCAGCAATTTCCTGATTTCCACATTTCACTAAGCATGTGTGGGCCACTACAGCTGCTGTATAATTTACTTGCAAAGGAGCAGTAAAGGCTTCACTGTAATTTCTAATGCAACATCTAGCCATGAAAATTTCTTTTAATGTGAGGCTTTGGTGGATTGTATCATAATTGGAAAGTCACCCAGGACAAGTCCATGTTTTGAAAGCTTCTGCAAACTGCCTCTACACTGATAAAGTTGTAAATCTGTGCTGATCAACTTCCCATTGTTACTTCAGTTAATATTTATTCAGTTCAGAACAAGTCCAACTTCCCCTCCATTAAAATTTTACTACGTTTTATTGAAAGTTCTGGAAGCAACTTATATGGCATGGTAATGAACAACAGATGAAAGTAGAGGTGACACAGATCATTCACATTAATTACTATCGTTTTATCATAAAAAGCCTTTCTTCTAACCCAGATTAAATCAAACTCACAAAACACTCATTGACAGCTACATAGCAAAGACTTGATATCCCTTTCTTAATCTCAGATTTATTTTGCTAGAATAGGGAGGTATTTGAAGATATTTTCTTCCCTCTGCCTAAAATTAATCTTTGAGTCAAACACCAGGGGCTGAATCTTATCATTTTTAAGATAAATACCAGTCACGACAAGTTTGGTGGAGTGATTGTCACCACGAGGCCCAGTGAGTTTTCTTTTTGTTTGTTGCTAAACTTGTTTCTTTAATTGCAGTTTGAGTCCTTGAAGTGAGAACCTTACTACACGCTGATCACAGAGGAATTTGTCAGTCAGCAGCAGCAGCCAATCTTGAACATTTGCCCAGCCTCTGAGAAACCCTCAATGCCCACATCTCTGACCCACTTACAGGAGACTTCTGAACTTCAATGATGCATCTTGGGCTGCACCAACAATTATCATTGTAAAGCTGCTGCAATGGCGCTGTGCTCATGGACTGGACCTGGCTGCATCTCTGGGCTCTTTGCTTGCTACTTTCATACACATTCACTCTGAGTTTGACTGGATGCTCACAGCATCCCTGTTTTGCCATGTCTTTTTGCACTTTTCCCACTCAACTAGAGATACCAGACTCACAGTGCTGCGGGATTGCCATGCCATTTAACACAGACACAAACTATCATTTGGTAAAATTAGACATGAGAGACACCATAGCGGTGGGCAGGTAATTAATGACATGGGTTCAATCAGATATAGTGAACAACTTATCTAGGCCTCATGATTAGTAACTCTCTTAAAAAAAAACGCAATGTAACTTGGATTTCCTCCCAAAAATACACAAGATTCAGCCCTTTGTTTCTGAAGAATCAGAGCCTCAATTGGGAAAATTAATCAGTTTCTTGCTGTTTTACAACTATGGATCATAATAATGCATTGTATTAAAAAATGTTAGCATTTCACTATCAGATTTTGCTTAACTTTCCTAAAAATGAAGGGACACTACCTGACCAAGTATCCTTTAATAGTAAGTATTTCAAAATACACCTGCCCACTTAGAGTACTTTCGATCTACATTGATTCACTCCCTAGGATTTAAATTGTTACCTTTTTGTCAAAACTTTTTGAAAGTAAATGAAAACTTTGTTTTGCATGGGATCCACTCTCCATCATTCCATTAATAATTTAATTCTTCACATACTTTGAATAAGACTAGCAATCAAGGCCAACTCATCAGTGATGGCTATCTCCTTAGCTGTTAGAAGTAGGAAGGATTCCAGTCAATTCTGGTCTCCCATTAGTACATCAACAGGAAAGTTTCCTTCATGCCAGAAATGCTTCTTCACTAATAACTTTTGTCGCATGTAATGCCAACCACTGCCAACTCTGGTTGAGTAAATAGCTGTTATATTTCTGCTTTTCTAAATGGGTCTACAAATTCAACTTGGCCTAAAGTAACAGAAGAAAACTACTAGATAACTCATGAGACTCTGCTCATTAGACTAACCAAGATATAGTTTGTTGCATGACAGTAATCAGTTGTAAGTCACATCAGTAAGATTGACTTTGTTACTAAGGGTACCCTTATGACATCATCAGATACAGTGGAGCTTGGTACAGGCTTCAGTGTTGACCTTTCAGAACCATGACCTTACACACAGCCTTTATGCAAGAACTTTGGTTATTCAATTAGTTAGCTTGGCTTATGGCATTGTCTTTGTATGTATAAAGCACAAGGCAACTTGCATAAAACAAAGGAGGTTCTTGTGGTACTTTAAAACATCCTGAAGGCAGGTATCCATTATATAGTTATTAACGAAGCTCTAAAATGACAGCCAGTTAATGAGTTCACTTAATAGATGGGATGCATGTTGGAGTGTATGTTCATGAATGTTTGCATATATTGCGTGTGTGTGTGTGTGTGTGTGTGTGTGTATGTACAAGTGTGTGTGCACATCTGTGTGTTTCTGTGGCATAGTGGGGACATTGTATATTTTCCCCAGTTTGATCACCTGCAAAAATAGCTAGGGCTGATACTCAAAAAATAGTGTGAGAAGGTACTTCTCACAAAAAGCCCCAAGGCCTAAATAATTAGAAGGTTAATTTTATTTGACATTTTTATTTGAAGAATATTGAATCTTGTAGATTGGGCCTCAGGAGGTGACAGAATTTCCCCTAGAACCTTCTGCTTTCTTGAGAAAATAAAGGAGAATCGGGCAGGCAACTGCCAGACTAAACGGATGCTGTGAGCTCTTCCCCTCATATTCACACCAATACAGATCCACAGACAGTCATTTTATCACAGCAACTCAGCACTGACTCAGAAGGCTGAGCCTAACTAATGAAGAAGGAACTGAAATGTACCACATGCTAGACAGCTGTATGCAGGCTTCATAATGGAAGCTTTCAGCTGCCTGAGTTCTGAGCTCACTGCCAGATGAATCCTGCTATTGTGGTTTCCTTTGGAACTTAATGCAATTTGATTGTCTGCTGATGTGTGACTCTTATACAAAACTACCAATGCTCAATTTTGGAAATCATTGTACTGATCCTTCGTGCAGAAATTACCCTGCATTTGTTTCAAATAATCTGGTATAATTATGTTATAAAGAAAAAGAACTCAGTGAAAACAAGTCTGACAAATTCTTGGGATAATGGGAACTGCAGATACTGGAGAATCCGAGATAACAAAGTGTGGAGCTGGATGAACACAGCAGGCCAAGCAGCATCTTAGGAGCGCAAAAGCTGAATTTTTGGGCCTAGACACTTCATCGGAAAATGGGGATGGGGAGAGGGTTCTGAAATAAATAGGGAGAGAGGGGGAGGCGGACCGAAGATGGATGGAGGAGAAGATTGGTGGAGAGGAGAGTATAGGTGGGGACGTAGGGAAGGGATAGGTCAGTCTGGGGAGGGTGAACGGGTCAAGGAGGCGGGACAAGGATAGTAGATGGGAAATGGATGTGCGGAGTGAGGTGGGAGGAGGCAATGGGTGAGAGGAAAAACAGGTTCGGGAGTGGGGACGAGCTGGGCTGGTTTTTGGATGCAGTGGGGAAAGGGGAGATTTTGAAGCTTGTGAAGTCCACATTGATACCACTGGGCTGCAGGTTTCCCAAGCGGAATATGAGTTGCTGTTGCTGAAACCTTTGGGTGGCATCATTATGGCACTGCAGGAGGCTTAGGCTTAGTTCGCAACAAACAACTGCACCTCCCAGTTGCGAACCATTTTAACTCCCCCTCCCATTCTTTAGACGACATGTCCATCCTAGGCCTCCTGCAGTGCCATAATGATGCCACCCAAAGGTTGCTGGAACAGAAACTCATATTCCACTTGGGAACCCTGCAGCCCAATGGTATCAATGTGGGCTTCACAAGCTTCAAAATCTCCCCTTCCCCACTTCATCCCAAAACCAGCCCAGCTCATCCCTCCCCCCACGGCATCCCAAAACCAACCCAGCTTGCCCCCGCCTCCCTAACCTGTTCTTCCTCTCACCGGTCCACTCCTCCCACCTAAAGCCGCACATCCATTTCCTACCTACTAACCTCATCCTGCCTCCTTGACCTGTCCGTCCTCCCGGGCTGACCTATCCCCTCCCTACCTCCCTACCTATACTCTCCTCTCCACCTATCTTCTCCTCTATCCATCTTTGGTCCTCCTCCCCCTTTCTCCCTATTTATTCCAGAACCCTCTCCCCACCCCCTTTTCTGATGAAGGATCTAGGCCCGAAACGTCAGCTTTTGTGCTCCTAAGTTGCTGCTGGCCTGCTGTGTTCATCCAGCTCCACACTTTGTTATCTCTGACAAATTCTTGCTGCCTAAGGTTATGCGTTTCCCCGTAATGCTTGTTGTTGTTTCCCTTTTGTAATGTCACTCTTCTTTGACAAAAGGAGGATGTTTCGAGATAGTTGGGTGAATAACCTTAAAAGGTTAAGGTGGCATTTCAGACATAGTAACAACTGCCGACGCTGAAGTCAGAGATAACACAGTGTGGAGCTGGAGGAACTCAGCAGGCCACGCCGCATCTGAGGAGCAGGAAAGTTGTCGTTTTGGGTTTGGACCCTTCTTCAGAAATTTCCTTGGTATTTCCTTGTCCTTAGTTGTGGGCTATATTACTTTTAGAGAGCCACGTTTCAGGAGACCTTCCTTAAATGGAGGCAAGAAAAGGTTCTGGCATCAAATAAACAGTGTGAGTCTTCCGCTGCATCCCTACAAGGTCAGCTGTGCAGGAGAAGAAGGGGACAGTGAGTAACCATTGGAGGATTGGAGGATTTCATACAAATTTCAGATGGTGTTCAATGCCAGGTAGAGGAGGCTGCTGCACTGGGTCAAGTTGTTAATTACAATTGCTTTGTTACAGTTTCGTGTACTTTTTTGAGGAGATAGATAATCTCATTCTGGTATTGAGATGGGTCTGGAGATGCTACTAATTTTATCTCCTTTACCCAAACCCTCGTCATGCTGTCTCATGTAGGCCAAAAAACTGAAGTTCTCAATTACTGGATTGCTGACAGCGAACATTATGACTGAAATTTGTGAACTCAATACACTGATAAAGAACCAACCTCAGACATTGGCACCAAATCACATTTTTCTTTCTATTCATTTGTGGGATGTGGGTGTCGCTGGCTGGCCAGCATTTCTTGCCTGTCCCTAGGTGCCCTTGAGAAGGTGGTGATGAGTTGCCTTCTTAAACCACTGCAGTGCTCCTGCTCTGGGTTGACATATAATGCTATTATACAGGGAATTCTAAGGTTTTGATTACTTTGATTTTGATTAGTTTGATTATTTGACACACAATTAGGTGCTTTGGCCCTTTCAGTTGCTGTGACAGTATTGAATTTCTCTCTTCACCATCCCCCTCCCCGAAAGGTTGACACACTGTTGTGGAAGCTAATAATTCTAGAAACCCAGGGATGAAGATATGCCGAGGAAAATTGGACTGATTGACACACTTGATTGACGGTGATGTCACACTTGATTGAATAGCCCCTCCTGGCTCCACAATATTCTCTAAGAAAGTAACGAACAGTAAACTAATCCATCATCTTCAAAGTGACCCACTATCCTGACACAGACGTAAAATAATAATTTTTAACTTTTGTTTTGCTGCCATCCATGCACTTCCTAGCACCTAATACCATTGTAAGGGAATCAACATGCTGCAGTGATTCAAGAACAAGAAACTCAGTGTTATATCAAGTAATGTTTCAGGAAGAATTAAGGTTAAAGATTCATTAACTCCACCTTAGTTTATTTCCTATTAATTTCAAGCTTAATAAGTTGCAAAGATGAGACTACATGTTTCTTGGTGGAAGAGTTCCCAAGATTAAAGGTATGATACAAGCATCATTGCAACACAAACAGTGATCAGAAATTTTGGTTCATAACTAGCACCACTTTCACCTATTTTTCTAATCATCTGTTCAGAGATGTTATTATGTACCACAGGAGCAGCTGGGATTTTAACCTGGGCCTCCCATTCCAGGGGTAGGGACACTACCACTGCACTACAAGGGAGCTGATCCTGCACATGTTGCGGCCTCAACACCCTGATGTAAGGACAAAGAGTTCAACCAGCTTCCCAAGAACAACTGCTTCAGAAGTAGACCATTGTCAACTAACTGGTCAAAGAGCAGCCAGTGGGAGGTTTTATTTGTCTTTTTAGACTGGTAATGAAACCCAAACAGAAGGAATTATCCATTGAAATTATCTATATTGGTATTAAAGAATTATTTCATATCATTAACAGGATGGAAGTCATAAATTTTACATAACTGGTGGAAATATTTTCTATTCTTATCATCGCTGAAGGACATCACAACTCATTGTCTCTGAAAGCAGATTACCAATGCTAGTGACAGACATGGTACAGATTGAGCAGCAATTTTAGGGTATCGTGGTTGAAAATGTGCAGCCATCTAGTTCGCCAGAAAGGCATTTATAAACAAAAACAAAGATCTTTGGAATCAAAGAGTCGTAGACTCTTATAGCATGGAAAGAGACATATATCATCCTATATCCATATCATCCATGCCTACCCAAACTAAATTAATCCTACTTGCTTATATGTGGCCTATATCCATCTAAACCTTGCTTATTCATCTACATAATCAAATATCTTTTAAATGTTGTTAACTGTACCTGCATCTATCACATCCTCTGGTAACTCATTCCACATACGAACCACACTCTTGAAAAAGTTGCTCCTCAAGACCCTTTTAAATCTTTCTCCTCTCACCTTAAAAATATGCCCATTAGTTTTTAACTCCCCCATGCTAGGGAAAAAACCTTTGCCAGTAACCTTATCTATGCCACTCACAATCTTATGAATTCCTAAGAAATCACCCCTCAACCTTTTATGCTTCAGTGAAAAAAAATCCCAGCCTATCGAGCCTCTCCCTATAACACAAACCCTCCAATCCCAGTAACATCCTGGTAAATTTTTTCTTCACACTCTGCAATTTAATAATATCCTTCCTATTCAAGGGCTACCAGAACTGTACACTACTTCAAAAAGGTACTTTTCACTACTTCACCAATGTCCAGTACAACTTCACCACAATGTCTCAACTCCTATAGTCAATGGTCTGAACAATGAAGGCAAGTGTGCCAAATGCCTTCTGAACCACCCTGTCTACCTGTGATGCAATTTCAAAGAACTATGTACCTGAACCCCTAGATCTCACTGTTCAACAACACTGCCCAGGATCCTACCATTAACTGCATAACATCTGCTCTTGTTTGCTTTACCAAAACGCAATACCTCATATTTATCCAAACTTAACAGCATCTGGCACTCCTCAGCCCATTGGCCCAATTGATCAAGATTTCTTTGTAACCTTAGATAGCCTTATACCACCAATTTTGCAAACTTACTAACCATGCCTCCTAAATTCTCATCCAAGTTGTTTCTATAAATGACAAACAGAAGTGGACCCCACCTCAATCCCCATGAGGTCACATGCCTCCATTCTTAAAAATAACACTCCACTCTCACCTTCCGTCTCCTGCTATCAAGCCAAATTTGTATCCAATTGACATACCCTTCCTGAATCCCATGTAATCTTACTTTACTAATCAGTCTTCCATGCGGAACCTTGTCAAAGGCTTTACGAACGACCATATGAGCAGAATCTACCCTGATCAAGTGTTATCTCCTGCAAAAAATTTAGTCAAGTTTGTGAGACATAATTTCCCACATGCAAAGCCATGCTGACAATCCCTGACCAGTTTCTGCCTCTCCAAATGCTTGCAAATCCTATCTCTCAGAACTCCCTCCAATAACTTACCCATCACTGATGTCAGCATCACTGGCCTATCATTCTCAGGCTTCTCCTTACTGCTTTTCTTAAATGAAGATACAATATTAGCCATGCTCCAGACATTTGGCACCTCACCTATGGTTGTAGTTGACAAAAGAATTTCTATTAGGGGCCCTGCAATTTTTTTTTTGACTTCCTAGAACTTCTGGGATATCCCTAAACAAGTCTCAGAGGTTTATCTACCTTCATTTTTTTTAAGACCTCCAACACTTCCTTTTCTGTAATATCAACTTTTTTCAAGAAATCAATATTTATTTCCACAAGTTTGCTAGCTTCCATGTCTTTGCTTGCAATAAAAACAACACAAAATATTTGTTTAGTTACTCTTCCATCTGTTGTGGTTCTGCGCATAGACAATATTGTTTACCTTTAAGGGGCCCTATTGTCTCCTTGGTTGATCTTTTGGCTTTACTGTTCTTGGAGAGTCTCTTTGGATTAGTCTTAATATTACCTGCCAGGGCTGTCTCATATCCCTGTCTTGGCTTTCCCTCTTAAGTATTCCCTTACACCCGTGCTATGCTTTAAGAGATTCACTTGATCCCAGTTGTCAATAAATCTCATTCTTATTCTTGACCAGAACCTCAATGTCTTTATTCATTCATTGTTCCTTCTCTCACCAGCCTTACCCTTCACTCTAACAGAATATAATGCCTCTGAACACTCGTTATTTGAATTTTAAAAACCTCCCACTTGCCAGTTGTCTCTTTACATGTGAACAGATTACCCCAATCATTTTTTGAATCATGTCTAATCTAATCAACAAGCTAACATTAAGAGCTGACATTGTTCAGCTCAGATATAACAGTAGATTGCGATTAAAGATTTGCTTGAACAAAATCAAGATGAGCTGCAAATGGCTCTGTGGAAGTCATGCAAATATCTATAGGTTCAGGGTATGAAATAAAGTAATTGCCTGGTCTGCACATCAAAGATACTGCAAAAAAAAGCTTTTCAAATCAAAAGACAATTCCAGGTTGAGATACTGTAAGGAAGAAAGTATTCATAATGCGGCCACCTTCTATGAAATACGTTCACAAGGTTATAGGTCTTTCAGATACTGTGATGGAGAAACTACCTCAAATGTCATGAAATAGTTCATCGGTGAAGGGAATTCAGGAGATTAAGAGTCTTCCTGGGAGGTAACAGTTCTGATGACCAACTGTTGAAATTGCCTTAGACCTACCTAATTTGAAGAAACACATTTTTTTTCCTGGAGTTTTGGGCATTCTTATACAAGATGCCGATAAAGACAAATATATCATCTCTGGCTCTTGATCATTGTAATTATGCCAAACTAGTTAATGTTAATTCTGCTATTAGCTTTCATGCAATAAAGTGTAACGCATTCTGTAGGACATGTGTCTCTTCTTGTTAAGTGGTTTATCCAATCACACTAAGAATTAGACAGTTCCTTCAACTCAGCATAGCAAAGAAAATTGTAGGGCTGTTGTGGCGGGGTTTGAGAATCACCTGTTCTGAAAGGCCTCATACATCCCTGGACAAGGTTGAATAAAAATAGCTAGGAAGGAAAATTATCAGATTTATGGCATAGTGGTAGAGTCCCTCTGCACCATGAGGCTCAGTTGAAGTTCCACCTAGCCCTGAGGTGTATCACAACATGTCTAAACTGGATGATTAATAATACCTAGAAAAGAGAATTGGTGTTAGCTAACTACCCCAATAACAAGTCACCAATGGTTGGTACGCAGAGCCCAATACGATATTCAGTAACCTTTCTAAGTGCAATAGAGATAGGGAAAACATATTAAGCCTTCAGAACAAAAAAGCGCTGTTGGCAGTCATAACTCACTCAGAGATAGTAAGAACTGCCGATGCTGGAGTCAGCGGTAACACAGTGTGGAGCTGGAGGATCATTGCAGGCCACACAGCATCAGAGGAGCAGGAAAGTTGACATTTTGGGTCGGGGCACTTCTTCAGAAATTTTGTCCAGCGTTACCTTACAATTGGCAGTTGTAGTGTTTGAAATCTGGTGGATCTTGTTGACTACAAGAGCCTTTATTCAGTTTGTTAACCTAGGCCAATCAGGAATCCTGGGCTGACCAATGTAAACAGGAGATTCCTCCTCTAAATAGAGGTCTACTTTAGCCTTGCTGAGAAATCCTGGCAGAGGCTGGAGGCCTATGTCTTGGTTTGCCAAGGCCGCTTGTCAGGATTGCTCTGAGTGCTATCTTACAGAAGTTGAGTGCTGGTCATAAACCAACTAGTGGTCCCCATGTTGTGGAACCTTTGGTCCCTCCACCTAGTTTTGTCGCTGACATCCAGAGAATTTTGGTTCATTTCTTCTGGGACAAAAAGACACACTGGGTCATGGCACAGGTTCAGAGTTTCCCTATTGAGGAGGGTGATCAATCGCTGGTGTGTATCGGCACCCAAGAGGCAAATTTCCAGCTTCAGACGTTGCTGTGAGACCTTTGCATTGAGCTTCCTCCAAGGCGGTGCCCCCTGGTGACATACTTTTTTTCTGCCAGGTGCATAACCGCAATGTCAACACACAGCTCCTGTTCATTAAGTGTGAGGGTTGGCAGGTCGCACTGAGGATGCCACATGACTATTACCAGGACATAATCTTTGTTGGAGACATGGTCTACCCAAACCAGGCCCACACACCACCAGGAGTTCCAGCTATTGTCAAGGAGCCATTGCTCAGGAATCTGCACCTCTACAACAGTGGGTTTGAGTGGAAGGCAGGGCCATGACCAGATTCAGGGATGTGCTGGGTGGTGTGGAACTGCTCTGGGTACCACCACAGGATTTGGCACACAGGGCAGCGGTAGGCATCCAGCTTGTGACCCTCGCCATCCAACATATTAAAACAGCAGTGCTTGGACCCAAAGTCATGCACCAACTGGAGGATGCTCAGGTTTGTAATGGAATCCAATCTGTGTGTATCCCTGTCTGAGCAGAATTTCACATTGGCTCCAGGATTCAATATTTCCCCCTGGCGCTTGTGCCCCACAACCTGAGCTGCCTCTGAAATATATGTTGTATGTCCTTTAGGGAAGCCAAACAATGGGCCCTGTAGAGACTGCTCACCATCCACTTCTTCTCATATTTCCCGTGCCCGGACACACCGTTTACCACCGGGCAGTAGACATCCCCGGGGAGGGGCCTCTATGTAGGAGTCCTCCCTCCTTCTCTCGGGGATATGGTGGGGGAGGGTGCTGCATGCAGCAGTCCCTTTCAACTGAAGATAGCGGTGGTTCATGGAGTCTTAGCCCAGCTGTTTGTTTTGCGGTGCTGTGGAGTCAATGGACCATAGCTATGCTGGTTGTGGGCATTTGCACTCCCTTTTTTTAGTTATCTAAAAGGCCTTCTAAAAATGTTTTTGGTTGCACTTCAGCCTCCCGCTCCTGATCTTCAGGCACCCGGTATGGAAGGGAGCAAGCAGGTCGGAGGATCTCCTTGTGGGTCTGCTGCTGGGCCTGGCCAACATGGCTATTTGCAGGTCCAGGCAGGCGGGTTGTGGAGGGGGTCATTTCTGCTGACTGCTTGCCCCTCTCCCTTGGTTATATTGGGCTTGGGTGTCTTTGGAGATGGAGCACACTGTGTCAAACAATACCGATGATGCCTTTAGGGAGAGTTGGGCACTGCGGCGGTAGAGAGATTTATTTCCTCGTCCAATGCTATTCTGATTTGATTACCACCCTCCCCCTCACTATTTCTTTCACACAAGCATTGCCCCTTACTGGGGTTTGCTTGACTGGTTACCTGGCCACATGGGTGTTTTTCCTGGGGGTGGTATTTTAAATAAAGGTATTTACACGACCGACCAAGTAGCATCAAAGGAGCAGGAAAGTCTCGACCCGAAACGTCAAACTTTCCTACTCCTCTGATGCTGCTTGGCCTGCTGTGTTCATCCAGCTTCACACCATGTTATCTCAAATTCTCCAGCATCGGCAGTTCCTACTATCTCTATTTACACAACTGGTGCTTTTATTGAGTCCTGCACTTGCACACACACAAGTTCTGTAGGTTAAAATAAGCAGTATAAGGGTATTTAAAAGAGTAACAAAAATAAAACAGAGCATTTAGAATCTCCTCAGTTCGGGGGACTTGCTCCGAACTGGATGGTCACAGCCAGTGTACTGTGCACAAGTAAATAAAAGATGACTTGGTGATGGGATACCAGCCTCTGTACAGTTAGTTCAGCAGTAAATCCACTGTTGAGGAGAATCTAACTGACAATGATGTTCGCTCCAAGCCTGAAACTTTGCTTCGAAGCATTTGGTTTTGTCAGTCATTGTGCACTGGAAATAAAACCTGAAATCATCATATTGCCATTCAGAATTGTTTTATCCTTCTCCTGAAATATGATTTTTACCAATTGATATGCACCTTTGTTTCCTCTGATAACTTTAATGTTGCACCCTCATGTGGTTTATTTTGAAATTAACTGAAGCTAGACTCTTAAGGTGATTCACAAAGAGAATGGATCCCGATCCCTTGAAAATGTTCGCAGTCCACATGTGCAAAGGATTTATGTGCAATATTGCTGCCAGCACTGCCAGTGACTTCACTCTGCCCAGTTTGCTTATATTTTTGTGCTTATTTGGGTGTTGCCTTGTTTTTTTACTGTAAAGCGTTTCACAAAGTGCACATGCACAGAACTTACCATATGTGTAATGCAAGCCCTTTGAGGGTATCAGGAGACCGAACCATCCGCAAAGCACATAATTGTCAATTTATTTTATTTCTAAGTAAGCTTAGGTAATTTATTTAAGTAATGTATTCACAGATTGATTACAGTTGAAGCCAGATAAGCCCATTTTGCTTTTATATGGGTATACAATTATGGACAATTTATAATTTAATGAAAGCATTTACTTTGTCAAATTCATGTATCAAAAGTGAATTACGAATATTAATTGACTCAAGATTATATTACAGTGTTTTAATCAATAATGTATAACAATTTAAATAAAGATGCTGATTAATTAAGCAGTTTACTTGTCTGATTCTCTTCACTTATAAGCTAATGCATTGCAGATTTTTTGTCAGCAAACATCTGCTTTTAAAATACACTTTTCATGTGTTAAGATTCTTCTACCATTGAATAAAGGTGCAACTTGATAATAATGATGACGACAGTGAACAAGTGTGAATATTTATTTTTGATCATGTGCACATTGTATATGACTTTCTACTAAGTTTGCTTGAGTGAGTAAAGCATGTTAAACAATGCCGCTTCTCTGACTATACCAACTATACACTGGCCACCTAATATTATTGTAAAACACAATTATTATTGCACATAAAAAGAATGTAGAGCAATCTGCAACATCAGTACAAGCAATGTGAGAACTTACCCTAACTTGCAATCCTGGGCAGCACAGTGGATCAGTGCCAAACTCATGTTTGATTAGATTCGATTAGATTCCCTACAGTATGGAAACAGGCCCTTTGGCCCAACAAGGCCACACTGCCCCTTGGAGCATCCCACCCAGACCCATCCCCCTATAACCCACACAAACCTGAACACTACGGGCAATTTAGCATGGCCAATCCACCTAGCTCGCACATCTTTGGACTGTGGGAGGAAACTGGAGCACCCAGAGGAAACCCACACAGACACGAGGAGAATGTGCAAACTCCACACAGACAGTCACCTGAGGCTGGAATCGAACCCGGGCCCCTGGCGCTGTGAGGCTGCAGTGCTAACCACTGAGCCACCGTGCCGCCCCATGTTTGTTGTGCTGAAATGCAAAATCAGTTCTGGATCCTCTCTGTTTGTCATCTAGATAAATGATTTGGATGGGCATATAGAAGGCATGGTTAGTAAGTTTGTGGATGACACCAAAGTTGATGGCATTGTAGACAGTGGAGAAGGTTTGTAAGATTGCAAAGGGATATTTATCAAATTGGTTAATGGGCTAAAAAATGGCAGATGGCGTTCAATCTGGATAAATGCAAGGTATTTCATTTTGTTACAACAAACAATGGTGGGGCTTCTACAATCCATGGTAAGGCCTTGAGTAGTGTTGTGGAACAGAGGGGCCTAGGGATGCAGGTACATTATTCTTTAAAGTTTATGTCACATGTAGACTGGATGGTTAAAAAGGCATTTGACATGCTTGCTTTCATTGCTCAGTCCTCTGAGTATATGTGTTAGAATGTTATGTTGAGGATGTACAGGACATTGGTGAGGCTTCTTCCAGAATACTGTGTCCAGATCTGGTTGCCCAGTTATAGGAAGGATATCATCAAGTTGGAGAGAGTTCAGAAGAGATGTACCAGGATGTTGCTGGGTATAGAATGTTCGATTTATAAGGAAAGGCTTGATAGGCTGAGACTTTTTTCACTGCAGCGTAAGAGGTTCAGCAGTTACCTCATAGAAGTTTATAAAATAAGTAGAAGTATAGATAGAGTTGATGGTCGTTGTCTTTTTTCCCTGAGGTGGGAAAATTCAAGATGAGGGGATACGTTTTTACAGTGAGAGGAGAGAGATTTTAAAAAGACATGAGGTAATTTTTTTACACAGAGGGTTGTTCGTGTGTGGAATGAAATTCCTGATGAATTGGTGGATGTGGGTATAGCTACAACATTTGGATAGATATATGAATGGGAAAGGCTTGGAAGGGTATGGGCCAGGAGCAGGTGGGTGGGGCTAGAATAGTTTGGGATTATGTTTGACATGGACTGGTTGGACCAAAGGGTCTGTTTCTGTGCTGTATGACTATATGACTCTATAATTTTCAGATTGCTTTCTATTGTTATTGCTGAACAACTGTACAATTGTTCTCAGAAACTGGATAAGATTTTCCCCAGGGTCCTTGAGGAAGTAAGGAAAAATTTGCAAGAATCTTTTCACAGATCCAAATATCGCTGTATATTTGAGAGGTGCCTGCGCATTGAGAAAGGACATTTTCACCAACTTTATTCAAAATAATATTCAATAAAATTGAATAATGTTGAAAAAATACAGAATCCTATTCTGGTCAGATACCTGTACCTTTTTATGATCTGTATGGATTTCTGTAATATTTCATTACTAACACACAAGAGTTACCTCTCACTGACTGCCCTCAATTTATGCTGCGGGGCACGGCTGATCAATATTCATTCATATTTAATTGCTTCAAAGTTACAAATGTTGGTTTAGAGCATCTATGATCTAACAAATCAATACATGAGCAGCTGACGTGAATTTGATGGAGAACCTGGACAGTTCAACAAAAACACATGTGCACTGTTGGCCTGAATGTGTGCGCTGAGATGTTAGCCCACTGTGACCATAACTAAAACAACAAAAGACATTTAGTTACTGCCTTTGTACTTTGTACTCCACCACCAACAGCCTACTCCGAAATGGGCGCTGTCCAGTTCATTGCAGAGTTGTACAGATCAAATGTTCTTGGGTTAGCTTTTCAATCCGCTCTTATGAACTGGCCTCACTGAGTCTGCTTTGGAACAGAAAAATTCCACCTGTGTTTTGGGCTGATGAAGAATCATAATTAGACTTTCTGCTCCTGAATACAATCCGGTGATGTCTAATAAAAAGTGCTTGTGTGACTTATAGGTGAAAAATAATTAGATTTGGATTTCTTGGTTTGTACGTCAAGAGCGCCCTAGCTCGATTACACACACTAACAGATCTAAAACCCCAAAAATCCCAAAAGGGATGGGCACTCTAGGGAAGAAAAACCTAGTGTATATATAAATAGTGAAGGAAAAGGGAAATTATTTCAGCAAAACCATGAGTTTTGAAAGACTCCACTTGTTAAATGGAAATGTTTCCATGAATGCAAAAGGACGAATAAGTGAAATCGTCATCTAAGATTTTGATATCTCTTTTGCTACTTTCGCATTTCAGAGACCAATTTGTGTTACAGTCATACAATGGGCAACATATCTTTTCAAAAATAATGGTTTGCCAATTAAACTTGACTTCTTTAATGGATTCAAGGGATGTAAGCAACTGATGAGAAACTAAGATTTACCGCCTATTGTTAATTTTCCCTGAGAAGGTAATGGCCAATTGCTGCAGTCCATGTAGCATAGGTAAACCCACAATGCTATTAGGCAGGTACAGGCAGAGTAATGATGATCCCTGGTACTTGTCCCATTTCTGGGTCCCTTGTCATCTGTCCAAACCTCTTTCATAGCACAATCCTCCCCATCACATCAAATGCCCAGAATTGGGAACCATGGTCACAGTGGGATTGAACTGTTTTCTTGTGGTTCAGCAAAACTCTTTGGCTTTTGCTTTCCATGCCTTTACTTACAAACCCATGGAAAGCTCAGATTTTGATATACTTTACTACCACAGCTTTGACAGACAGTTACTCACAATTTGGTCTTTCATATTATACAACCAGTTCTGCTATGTTGAACATAATTCTATGCAATATCTGGGTATTATAATTATCTGAAAGGCTTGAATATTACAATAAAATCTACAAATAACAATCCCATGAGCAAATGAAATCATTTTAGACCAACAGTGACATAATTTCTTGCTGCACAACCTCTGGCTTTACGTTCAAGTCTATAAATGACCAAAAACATTTCAGTAAATTAGTACCAACCTACTTATCTGTAGTAATGTGCTACTTATTTCCACATAAGTGAACTTGTATATGGATAAAAGTGTACTTCATAACTGACTGATAAATATTTCCTCACTTAAAATTAAAATTAACAACACTTAAAACTGTTCAGCTTGGAGCAAATATTATAAAGGAAAAACTCAGATGCTGTAAGTAGGGATCAAAGTATTTCTTTGAGGGGTCTACTTTTTGGTTTTCAAGGTCTCCTGCTTCATTCACATTTAACTCATTTATTAGGTGGTATGGTCTCATCATAATATTATCTTATCAATTTGCATTGTTATATGGAGCATTTAATACACAGAGAAGCAGAATTGGAATAATTCAACAATATCCTTAATTAGCATCACCCTTACATCAAAAATAAAGCCACAAGAAAATCATTAATTTAACATTATAACATGTAAATTGATACACGGATGATAGTCAACAGTTAGCAGTCAAAGTTTGTTTTCCCGAAATAGCCGATACACAAATCTAAACACAAAAAAAGCCATAATGCTGAATATTCCTTCCATTTGACAAAGTCTCACATGACAGATCGGCCAAAAAGGTAAAAGCCCATGGAATATAGGGAGCATGTTGAATTGCATCCAAAGTTGGCTTAATAACAGGAAACAAAGGATAATGGTCAATGTCCTTGCAAATGGAAAGCTGTTTCAAGTGATGCTCCATGTAGCTCAGTGTTGGGATCCCTGCTGTTTGCTTTATACATTAACAATTTGGACTTGAACGTGGGGAGTGGGAGCATAATTGGGAGATACATAGATGATGCAAAAATTGACCATGTAGTGGGTAGTGTAGAGGATAAATGTCAGCTCCAAACCGATATAAATGGGTTGGTGGAGTGAGCAGGCAAGTGGCAGATGTTGTTCAGCTCTGATAAGTGGGAGATGATGCATTTGGGGAGATAAAACAGTAAAATAGAATACGCAGTAGATGGGAATATACTGAGAATGAATTGTGAAGAGATCTTGGTGTGCAAGTGCAGAAGTCCCTAAGGGTAGTAGTACAGGAAGACAAGCTTGTAAATAAGGCATATGGAATTTTCTCCTTCGTTGAGAGAGGTGTAGAAAACAAAAGTAGGAATATAATGTGAAATTATATTAGACGTAGGTCAGGCCACAATTGGAGTATAGTGGGCAGTTCTGGTCATCACATTAGAGGAAGGATGAAATCGCGCTGGAGAGAGTGCAGAGAAGATTCACTAGAATGTTGCCAGGGCTGGAGAATTGTCACAATGAGGAGAGATTGGAGAGGTTGGGGTTGTTTTCCTTGGAACAGAAAAAGCTGAGGGGTGACATGATTGAGGTAAACACAATTGTGAGAGGTAGCGGTAGACTAGACACAAGGAACCCGGTGCCTTGGCAGACAGTTCAAAAACCAGGAATCATAGATTCAGGTGTAAGTGGTAGAAGGATTAGGGGGGATGTGAGGAAAACATTTATTTACATAGAAGGTGGTGGGTGTCTGTTATACGCTACCTAAGTTGGTGGCAGAGGCAAAGACTCAAAACTCTTTTAAAAAATGCCTGGGTCTACACCTCAGGTACTGTAAGCCGTAGGGCTATGGGCTGTGTGCAGGAGAATGGGATTAGAAGGTGCATCTAGGTGTCTTTGGTTTGGCATGGACAAGATGGGTAAAATAGACCCCATGCAGTGCTGTATCATTGCTATGGTTCTTTGATTCTATAGGCTGGTGAAGTCACAGGTGAGCATTTCCATTTGTATGCATAAAGCTGAAACTTTTAACCAGGAAGATACAACTCTTTTTATTCCATCTTAGATTTCAATTGCTCCAGATTTAGCAATTGTCACAATGTTCGTTATAATAGCTTGCACTGCACTTTCTTCAGGTAGCAGTTTCTGAATGTATTCCACCTTAAGATCAAGATTCCATGCTGATTTACAAGCAGTTCATTAATTCTGTGATTTCAGGCGTACCTGTTTCTTACTTAGCTGAATGTCTCTTTTGTTGACTGGTTTAAAAGTGTTCTCTGTTCTTTACAGTACCATTTCCTCACCAGCCTTCCCACTAATTTGCAGCCTTCCTCCAACACCCTACCAGCCCCCTTGTGGCTTTCCTGCCTCCTCATTTAGTGGCTTCCCTGTCCACACACTCCAGCCTTCCTGTGCTCACCCCCCAGGCATCCTTGCAACTTTTACGGTCTTCACTCCATCCCCCTAGCAATGACCTGGCCTTTGTCACCATACCCCTTGAGGACTCCCTGCATACAACCCGTTTTGTCCTTGCATTCCTCTTGCAGTCTGTTTTTTTTCCCCAAATGCCTCTTGCAAGCTCCTACTACATCCCAATCCCTTCTCACCAACCCCTCTTGCAGCCTCATTCTTGTTGCATGTTGCTGCACTAACCATTGACAGTTTGTGGCTGTGAAACAGTGTTACCTTCAATCCTACTTTCTATCCCAAGTCTATGGGCCTATTAAGCAACGATAGAGGATAAACCACTAGTGAGTCTTAACAAGAAGGGTCCTTAATAAGAAGATATATTTCACTCCATTATAACAATAGTTACAAGTTACATTTACTAGTTGGCATCATCATCAAGACTAACAGGAGCTAGAGATGACACATCTCACTTCTTAGGAATCTAGAGGTAGACCCCTTCATTTTCCACCCAATACCGTGCGGCAATGTCAGAATAAATGGATCCTTATGCACTCTTCAACATTAACTTTATCAGATCCATTGATTTATATAACATCTACCCACAAGGTTTCTTCTTATGGTTAAGTTTACACATTCAGGCATACAACTAATTTTACATTTACTTCCACCCCATCTTCTCAGTCTTTGACTTCACAAACTAATGCAGTTTGGAAGTCACACAACTCTTCCAGAACACATTCTCTTGAGCCTCGTAAAATGGCAGGTTTCTGGTTGGAGAACTGTTAAGTTTGATCTAGTTTTGAGCTCGGTTGGTCTATGAATGATTGCCATAGTTCCTCATTGGATTCATCCTAGTTAAACATTAGTGAATAATTGTTCTGCAATGAAACAGGACTCGTATGATTCCTCTGTTCAATTCCCTCAGCTGTTCAGAAAATTGCTCCTGGTCTGCTGACTCTCAGGCAACCGTACCAGTCCTGTTGAGGTCCCTTACCTATACAGGGTCCCTTGACCCAACTGTAGCAATTGCCATACCCAGTGACTCACATCATAGTGAGTAGGCTGCTACTGCTCCCAAAAGACTGCTCCTTGTTATAAGCATTATGTCCAAAAACAAAAATAAGTGTGGGTAGTGGCCTTGATTGCTCAGCTGAAAGCACCTTCCAGAATCCAATGTGAGCATCAGGTTTGGTTAAAATCTCAATTTCAAACATTTGGCTAAGTTCTTGTTGACTGTAGGCATAGAGCAGATTTTACTTGCTATTGCCTTCTTCAGTTGTATTGGATCAACATATATTTTGATCAACCATAGGGTTTGGGTACAGTAACCACACCTGAACACCAGTCAGTTTGTCTGGTCATCAATTTTGAGCATTTTTTCATGTTGCTCCTGAACTTAATTCATTAAGGATTGCAGAAATTTTCTGCATATGAAACTATGTTGAAGTTTAGCATTTTTCCTTAATGTGATGCATTCAATAATGAATTTGCCTAATCCTGAGATTAATTTAGGACATTCTATATCTAAGATGCTTTTCCCGTTATGTTGTTCCAATTCCTTGATCTTTTCAGAATATTTCATGCCTGATTTGATTGTTGTGGTAGTGGGGAACAATCCAGACCATGAACTTTAGAGATTATGGTTGAATGCATAATTCTTCTGTGGATGACCCATGCGGATGCCTTGTTTTGAGTTACTAGATCTGTTCTGAATCTATCCAATTTAGCAAAATGGCAGTGCCACATAACACAATGAGCATTCTGAATATGATGATTGGACTTCACCTCCACGGGGACTCTCCTGTGGTCACTCCCACCACTCTTGCATCTGCAATAGGTAGATTAGTGATGCTGAGGTCAAATATGTTTGCCCCTCTTGTTGGTTCTCTCTCCACCTGCTACATGCCCAAGATGGCAGATGTGTCCTTCAGGATTCTGTCAGGTAAATCAATAGTGATGCTATCCAGCTTTGAGCACTGAAATTCTAAACCCAGAATATATTTTGTAGCCTTTCTACAGTACTTCTTCTTCAAATAGGAGTCAAACATAGAGATGCACTGGTACATAACATTACTATCATGCAAAATGGGAGAGATTCAGAACAGAACCTTTAGCTCTAAACTGTATATCTATGAGATGAATGCGCATCTAGGCGACAGCAGAATTCAATGTAATCGCAACATAAAACCTCACAATCTGGCTTATTCCTTACTATGCTGTTATTATTAATTGGACAGTGGTCACTAGATGATAATCAGGAAGATGCTTCTTGCCCGTGTTTGATCTGATGCCATTTGACTTCATTGAACCCAAAGACAATATTGAGGTCTTTCGGGGCTGCTCACTCTCAGCTGTTAACCTCTATGCTGTCCATCTTGTGGTCATTCTACTAGTGGGACACAGCACATCCACTATCATTAGCCATGTGATGCTTGGAAGAGACCAAGGAACCAGAGGAAATAAACTCTAGATAGATTCACAAGGGAGAATCTGGGGAGGTGCTCTCCAATTTCCAAAGAAAATTGAAACAAATTCCTTAAGATCACTGTGACCATAAGATACATTTTCCAGTAACATATTTCTGTCTGGCTTGAAAACAGACTGCTTCTCAGAAAATAATTTAAATGAGCAATTCCATTAACAGAGAGGGCAAAGAACTAAATGATAGTCAAAACTAACAAGCATAGCTGTTGCTAAATGATACATCATAAAGTGGAATGTATCTACCGACTTAAATAATTCACACATTTAAAATAATTGCATTTTTACTATTAATTCTATTCAGGGATAAAAAGCTCCAAAGGCCAACCATATTAGTTTGATTAGTTATGATTGAATTGGAACTAAGATGAATCACAAATACATTTTCATTTTCACTGTTTTGCAACATGCAATCAGCCAGCTTACAAAAAAAGCACAAAAAATAATCAGTCAGCACAAAAAAAATACTTAATCTGCAGTAGACCATTTCTGGAAATCTGATCGAAGATCCCAGTGTGACACAACTGCTGTTGCTGTGGGTTTCAGAGAAAGAAACAGTTTAGCCAACTCAGCGTCTCATGGTCTGAACAGCATTTTATAATTCTTTTTCAAGTACCAGATTATCGTAACATGGCTTGGCCAACTTTCTGGGACCACTGCAAAGAGCAATCCTGCCAATAGTCAGACTTCGCATGAGGAAGAGGTCTGTGCATTTCTGGTCACGTTCAATTTGCTCGCAGAAGATAACAGCTGCTCAGACACACTGCTCAATGTACTGAATACTGTTCCAGTACTGAAGCCACTGAATGAAAACAGTGCTACTACTGTAATTATCTCCTTAATAACAAGTAGAGCAGCATATTGTAGGGGGAACTCAAATCAATGCTACATTCAAAAACTTCTCAGGCATTGATGTCACTTGCTACAACTATCCAACAGAAAATATGCAATGAAGAGTCATTGACGATAGTACTGACCTATATCAGCAACATCAATTTTCCTTCAGTAGGATACATGCCTTCTCAATCAGAACACGGAGTCTTTTTACAACAAACTCAGCTATGCTATCTTATGATGAACTAAGTTAGAATAAAATGAAGCTTAAAGCATCTCAGTTAGTTGCCTTTATTCACATACTTTCTAACTTAAAACTCTTAAATGATGTTTTGAAATTATAGATGTCATTTGTAATATTCAAGTTCACAATCTGTCATGTTCTCAGTGAAAGATATTTAGATTAAATATTAAAAGCTAAATTGTTAATTGAACAAAATTGTTTAGAAATTTACGGAAGCTCTCCTGAAAGAAGCTGGCTAGTTATCAATTATCAACCACAATCCAGAAAAAAAAGCAATAGTTACTGAGGTTAGTAGGGCAGCATTGATGCAAAATGCCTGTTATTTTTGCTGAGGTGACAGATGCAACTACATTTCAAAAATAATTAATTCTTCAAAAGACTTAGTAATTTCTGTAAACGAAGGAGCACTATAAATGAAAGCATGTCAGGCTAGTTTGGCGATTTAGCACAATGACTCTGCCCAGTTATATTTCTATTAATTAACTGAGCTTCATGACAAAGGAAAATGTGTGTATGGCAGACACATAAAAACAGGTAGGTGACATGCCTATTGACACTTGATAGGAATCTATGTACTTTTCATTTTAACTTGCAGTTCTGAGCAGATGACAAGGATGGCCATTTGAAGCTTCATCCTTTAGATATGACAAGCAATGTCCAACAATGCCATCAGACCACAACTGTGATTTTAATAGCTGCTTTAGTGAAGAAACAGCCTTTCCACCAGATAAAGACTGAAGAAGCCCAAATATAACGTATTAAAGTAATTGTTGCTACCTTCTTTCTAGGGCAAAGAGGAATAGAAGGTCTCCCCTCTTCAAAACATTTCTCTGCCTCCCTCCTACTAAATCTTTCTCAAAGGCCCCTGCCTGCGATTTATCTTTTTCTCTGCCAATGTTCCTGTGGTCTTTGCTTGTGGTTTCCTGCCATCTCGACTACTGCTCCTGCCCTCTGGTTAACTACTACTACCACTCATTTCATCTGGGCATCTGACCAAAGAATATGCATATCAGATTTGAGAGTTAAAATCACCAATGCCTTTGAGGTGCTGAAGAGGTAATGAGGAGAGAGTTATTTTGGCTTAATTCTTACCTTCCCAACTAATTGCTGCTCCAGTATAAGATCTTAAAAAAGAGATACATAGATAGTTATTCAAATAGTTGTAGAGAGATTCCTCGTCGAAATAAAGCTCCTTGTATTAAGTGACATTCACCTTCTGAATGTTGGTGCTTATTCTGGAGTAATAAATAATGTTACTACATTTGAAAAATCTTGAGAAAGTAATTTTAATCACAATACATTTCATCAAACTTCAAATCTTATGCAATTAAACGAGGAAGAGAAAAAGGCCCGAAACATCAGCTTTTGTGTTCCTAAGATGCTGCTTGGCCTGCTGTGTTCATCCAGCCCCACATTTTGTTAGTGATAATGGGAACTGCAGATGCTAGAGAATCCAAGATAACAAAGTGTGGAGCTGGATGAACACAGCAGGCCAAGCAGCACCTCAGGAGCACAAAAGCTGATGTTTCGGGCCTAGACCCTTCATCAGAGAGCTATCTTGGATTCTCCAGCATCTGCAGTTCCCATTATCTCTGAAGAGAAATTCTTGATGAAAAGTTATTTTTTATCTGAGGAATGGTAAATTATATAAACATGAAAATATATGTTTCATTAATAACTGTTTTGCATGAGGCAAAATTAAGAGCAAAAGTAATTGTTGGCTAGGTAATATTTTGAAGCTATACCACATATCCTGCAATTCATTATTATCACTAACTGACTGTGTTGTTACAACTATGTTTTATTATTTATTTAATAAGCATCTGCACTTGAAGCTAACGAGATTTTTTACTAAATGCAAGAATAGGAGATGGGCAGTGGGAATGACTGTAATTATTTTCATGTCCTGAAAGTGTCCGTCTAAGTCTATAAAGTAACTTCTCTGTACAGTCAATTGCGCAGGACACAAATAATGCTTACAACGACTTTCTTTTATTTGTTAAAAATCCATTTCACCAGTTGGTCCAGAATTTTGCATGCAAGAAATGCAATGGCAATCCAAAGGAAACGTATTCAGACATTAACAACATGAAGGAGAACTGTTTGGAGACATAATTTATGTGACACAAGCTTAATATTGGGTTTGAATCTTTCATGGTGTGTGGACTTTACAAAAATGGCAGTCTTTTAGGATTTGTGAGTTAATTACTATATTATGTTTCCACACATAAACTTTATTATACTTTTCTTCATTGAAACAACTTTAATTTATGGTTGCAATAAGTTAAAAAAGAACTTTCTTATTCTTCAAAGGGTGATAAGAGCAGTACCGCATTTTATCATATGGTGTAGCTTAATGATATGATCCAACTCGTCAAATAGTTCAATTAGAGGTTGTGTCTCTCACCACAACATCATTTTTTCACTCTTCTTGGCACCATCACATGAATTATGTAAACTGTTCACTGAAGCTCATTAAACAATTCAGAGATGGTGGGTAAATATTCAGATTTATTGAGATATAGTGGCTGCGAGCAATCATCTTTTATTTATTGATAAAGAACTCAGTTTCACAACAGTCTTCTGGGTTCTATTCCTTCTCTATAAGCTTTTGGATATAATTGTGTGGGATTTTTAAAGATTCAGCAATTGTTGCCCATCTTAAATCACCCATGAGCGTAAGGAGAGAATTTAAACTGCTGAAGTCCGTGTAGTGAACCTATGTCCTCAGTCCTGTTTGACAGGGATTTTGAGGATTTTTTTTCCCCAGTGATGGTGAATAAATGCTAATGTATCTTCAAATCACTATGGTGTGACATGGGCATAGCAATTTTCACATGTGCCAAGGATATTTGTTTATCTAGGCCACAGAAGCTGAAGAATCCTTCATGCATTTAGCCAATGGTACTCCTTACTGACAAAGTTCAAAACTTCAGTTCCGATTACGTACACTGTTTTGTCCTGGACACTACTAACTTTCCTGAATGGTGTTGGATCTGCCCCTATCTGCTTCCTGAGTTATTTCCTGTAGGTTGTGTGAACACTTTGGTGAATTAGGAAAGGACATTCACCACTGCCGATAACTAGCCCCTGATCTTCTCTCGTAATGACATTATTTATGGTGTTGTCTCAGCTCAATGATGACTCAGCATTCTGACATTGGGAGATTCAGTAATGATAATGTCATTGAACATCAAACACAAAATCTACCTTGTTGGAGCAACCATTATCTGGCACTTGCTTAGCATACTTGCTGACTTCCTGCTTCGCACCCTACACTTGGATATTACCCAGGTGATGCTGGTCAAGACTGTTTAATTGAAAGTTTCACGTGTCATTTTAATTCTTTGAAATACATTTTAGGGAAAAAAAAAGTTAACAGGGAATTTTAGAAAATTTACATAAACTGATATTCACACTGCTTCTCTCATTTCCATTTAAGTTACTGCAGGGCACCAATGTTTAATCTGCTTCTTGTGCAAATTTTTCTGGTGTTGATACAAGCAGAGGCTAGACTTCATTGTAGCTATTAATGTAAGTTTATTGTGACACTGTGTATAATGTTAAAGCTACAAAGGAGGAAGTCTTGTTATTTACAAGGTCAGGTGTCTTTCTAGAGCTCAAACACATGACCACTGAGCTCACAGTGATATCATTGTCAAACCCGTTGCCCATGCAGTAGATACTTTGACCATGCTGTGCATTAAAAATACTTTGCTCAAGTGTTCTTGTTGGTAATGCAGACATAGAACTCAGTTTACAGTTCAACCCAATTTTATTTTTTAAAAAATCCTTCTTAAAACTGTATGAGCGTTCACTAAATTCTTTCAATATTTATTCTCCGTCCAGCTCCATTGTCTGAGATTATTACTCTCAATATCCACGTGTTTGAGCTGGGCCTTTGGAATTTCCTTCCACTCTGAAGTAGGGCCGGCTGCCTTCCATGAAGGTGAGTCTAGCAAGTCAAAGTGGATCTTCTTCTGGCTCTTCTTGGGTTGCCACATGATCCTCTGCCTTGAACCTTGCTGTAAGCCTTCCCTGTGAGTCTTTGCTGAGTCTTTACTGAGTTTTCAGCTTGCTTCAAACATTCCACAATGTATGTGACTTTTGGTCAATGGGGTCATGAACTGGCGTCAAGTTATCCAATAAGAGCATGCCGGCACCCTTCATTGTTGCCAATGCCAGGAGATGTAAAAAGTACAAAATCATGCAGTCAAATGCCAGAATGTCTGATAGACACTTATCCAATTAACAATCCTTAGGCTCATTGTAAGTGATTTCCCTTCAACCTTTATAACCTGTTTGATCTTGGTTTCTATTGTTCTCTTCAGCCAATAATTGCTGGGTGCTGTTGAATTTAGTTTGGCTAACTTTTTGTCAAGACCTGATTTCTGCAGCAATTAGTCAATTCAGAATGTCCAATTTTGTCTCCATGATCATTTGACTGCAAACCCTATTACTGCAATCAGGAGAATTCTAATGGATTATGATTTATCACTTCAGAGTAACAATAAAAGAACAAAAAGAATGTTGAGCTGCATAATGAGAACACAAAGTATGTACAAGAGGAAGTCATGATTGAACTGCACACTGCACTGGACAAACCAACCTTGAGTACTCTTGCAGATTCAGTCTCTGAAGTAGAAAGAAGATGTTCAAGTACTGGCATCTGTACTGAAAATATCATAATGTTACTTACAAATATTTCAGGAATGAGTTGTCGCTTTAATTTTTCAAAAAAAGTGGCTGGGATTGTAATTTGTGATAAAAGCCAGGAATGAAAAGGGAAGTTGGAATGTGGCTTTAAATTCTGAGAATATCAATAAAAGGCTAAGATTCAAACTGGAGAGATATACTTGTAGTACTGATTTGTCAGAAAGATGTTAAGAGAACGAACTATTGAAACATTGAATGGACATATTCAAATAGTGGATGCAAGACCTCAGAAATTGTAACAATTACAACAAATGGATAAAAGCTTGTTCTTCTGGATGGAAGAAGTGGGACCAAATGGTCTCCTTATATTTTCATTATCTTACCTGCTTTGTAGAAGAAATTTAGCAACAATCAGTTCTTTCAATGGATGAGAAACGGACTGCAAAATTTAAGGTTGAAAATTTAATATATAGAACTGGTTTTGAAATATAGCTACATTTTAAACTAACATCTTGGGCTCCTAAGATGCTGCTTGGCCTGCTGTGTTCATCCAGCCCCACATTTTGTTATCTTGGATTCTCCAAAATCTGCAGTTCCCATTATCTCTGAAGAGAAATCAGTTTTGACCAGAAGTTATTTTTTATTTGAGGAAAGATAAATTATATACATATGAAAATATATGTTTAATTAATCAGTGACTGTTTAGCATGAGGCAAAATTAAGAGCAAAAGTAATTGTTGGCTAAGTAATATTTTGAAGCTATACCACATATCCTGCAAATTTGAATGAGTTCCACATGTTATAATAATCGATTGTTATTTTGTCCTGCTAACTGGACGCTAATGGGTCTAATTTATCAGTAAGGCCAAAAATAAAGTTGTGGCTGACCATTGTGCAGTTACATCTTTTGGTCTTCATTACAAACAGATTAAAAACTTATTTGGAAAAAATGTTGGAATTTGAAGCGAGATAGCAAGAACTGCAGATACTGCAGAATGTTTCAGCTCCTCTGATGCTGCCTGGCCTGCTGTGTTCCTCCAGCTCCATACTGTTTATTTCTTGGAATTTGAGAACATTGGCACCATAATTAGGACATATTTTATATTACCCTTAAAACAGGCTGGAATTTCCAGTGCCAAGTCATCTAGCATCCTACCTTCAGCAAGCCCCCACAGTGAAACCACCCCTGACAAAAATAGTTCTCTATTCGTGAGCTTTTTTTCCCCAACATATGTAAGGAATGCATTAATTTCATTTCACCACTATTCTCTCATCCTCCCCAATCCACATTACCCTACATTGTTAATGGGGGGATTCGTATATGTACCAATTTGTATATTCCTTTCAAAATTCAGGTGTTGAATCTTTGATCCTCAACCACATTTTTGTCCGTTAAATTCCCTATGTACTTGCAGAAATTAACAACATCAGTTTTATCTGATGTTAAAATACTGCATATGTCAAGATAATGGATGCTAAACTTATCATTTTGTTTTTCCTGATGTTTTGGTATAAGACTACTTAGTGTCACAGGAACAGGTACTATGTAGCATCATTTCAACTGGAAGAATCAATTGCCTTTGATAACCTTGCAAGATTTGATAAGTTACTTTTCAAGAAAAGGTGCCTTCAAAGATTTCTCTTGTGAATGCAACTTTACAGTTTGTTAAAACCAAATCTCCTTTGTTTACTTGTATAGTGGTAGAAAATTGCCAAATAATAGCTGAAAAAGATTGAAAGTAGAAATGTCTTGCTGGGTGTAGTTTTCATCCATCAAGTATTTTATTTGTTGGAGAAGTCATTTTATGTGACTGTGACAAAGGTAACTCAGATTGGAGAACTAGGATTGTTCTGCTTTAAGCAGAGAAAACAAAGGAAAGGTAACATAGTTTTTAAATACCATGGAGAGTTAAGCAATTGAATAAATGAAGGTGATAGCTATATGCAGACTGGTTAAAAAAAAAGCTTTTGAAAAAAGAAACACATTGAGAAAGGTTTTTGCATTAAATTCATCAAAATAAATACAAAAAGTGCCAAATTTTGAACAATCACAACAATTTATACCTTGGAAAAAAAGATGCTGGTTGGTTGGCAAGTTATTTTTGATTGACAGAGATCTTTGCCATGGAGAAAACAATGGTGAATTATTGGTTCATTAAGCTACTACTTAATTTCAAAAATGCACAAGGATTGAACATGTTCCTTTTATTTGTAAAGAATGAATGTGCCTATGAATGTCTTTCATTTTTACCAAGAATACACAAGCCACATTACTAGCTTGATTCATTATCTTAAATTGGTTGTTTATTTATTGATTGATGTAGTCAGGATTTCTCAGCAGGTGCTGTCCAATTGCAGAATCATATGGTAATGTAGTTGCCAGCGATTGCAATTTTTTTTTCTCACTGTGCCCCACACTATTACTGCTTGTGTATTGAAGTTCTATCCCCTCTTATTTCTGATCGATGTGCAGTGTCAATTTTCACAGGCAGATTGGCAATAGCTGGCACTTCATCATCATCACCTCTGACTCCTTTATTGTTAAAAAGGATCAGGCTGCTTACACAACATTTAGTATTGGTAAGCTAAAATTTCTTCCTATTGTGTATTGAGAAGATGAAAGCTAATGACTTTGGATCCCACTATAAATTCTGTTCTCAGTGATGAATTATATCCATCTTCCTCTCAACCAAGAGAATCTAAAATATTAGTATTATACTAGACCTGGCACGAGTTCCTGAACACGTATTCACTATAACTATCTAATTCAACCTTCACAACTGCACCTGATATTTCCAACCCAAGCTCATCATCTGCTGAAACTCTCACCCATGCCTTTGTTCTCTCCAAATTGGACTATTACAACATACTTATCAAGATTTGAGCCATAGAGATGTACAGCACAGAGACAGACCCTATGGTCCAACTTGCCAATGCCAACCAAATATCCTAAATAAATCTAGTTCCAGTTGCCAGCATTTAAACCATATTACTCTAAACCCTACCTGTTTGTGTAACCGTCCAGATGCCTTTTAAATGTTCTAATTGTACTAGCCTCCATCACTTCCTCTCGCACCATCCTCTGCATGAAAAGATGCCTCTTAAGTTCCCTTTAAATCTTTCAGCTCTCACCTTAAACCTGTGCCCTCTAGTTTTTGACTCATCCACTGTGGGGAAAAGTCCTTGTCTATTTACCATGTCCATGCCCCTCATGACTTTATAAACCTCTACAAGATCATCTCTCAGCCTCCAATGCTCCACAGAAAATAAACCCAGCCTATTCAGCATCTCCCTATAGCTCAAAACCCTCCAACCCTGGCAACATGCTTATAAATCTTTTCTGAACCGTTTCAAGTTTTACAACATTCTTCCTTAAAGCAGGGAGATCAGAATTGCAAGCAGTATTCCAGTCTTCCTAAAATGCTTAAAAATGTCCTTGCTCATGTCAATTCTTGTTCCTGTGCTCATGGGCCTGCACTGTTTTCAATGTTAAAATTCTCATCTTCAATTGAAAATCCCTTCAGGACTTTACTTCCTCTTGTCTCTGACATCTCCTCCAATTCCACTACCTTCCAAGGTATCAGTACTCATTTAATTCTGGCTTTTATCATCACCAATTTTCTTGATTCCATCACTGGTAGCCATACCACAGCTACCTGGGCCTGGAATTGCCTCCCAGAAGTATTTTTGTTTCTCCTTTAATATTTTCCTTATTAGCTAACTGATTAGTTTTTAAGCATGCGGCCCAATACCACCTGAGATAGTAAGAACTGCCAATGCTAGAGTTAGAGATAACACAGTGTGGAGCTGGAGGAACACAGCAGGCCAGGCAGCATCAGAGGAGTAGGAAAGCTGACATTTCAGGTCAGGACCCTTCTTGACAAATGGGGGAGGGGGATGGGAGCTCTGAAATAAATAGAGGGAGGAGGGGTGGGGCTGGGGAATGTAGGTGGGATATTGATAGGTGAGTGCAGGTGGTAGGTATTAGTCAGTGAAGTGGGAGAAATGGATAGGCTGCAGAGAAGATGAACAGGTCAAGGAGGCAGGAATGAGGGGGACATAGGAGGGAAAGAAGAAAGACAGACCAAGGAAGCGGGCATGAGAGGGGCTGGGGAAGGTAGGTAGGATGGCGATCGGTAAATGGAGGTAGGCATTGGTGGGGATTGGTCAGTGAGATGAGAGGATTGGATAGGTGGGAGTGAAGATGGACGGGCCAAGGAGGTGGGGATGAGGGGGAGGATGGGACAATTAGATGAGGCCAATGGTCTCAATGTGGACTTTACTAGTTTCAAAATCTCCCCACCCCCTTGACCAATCCATCTTCTCTCCCACCTCCCACCTCTCTGATGAAGGGTCTATGCCCGAAACGTCAGATTTTGTGCTCCTGAGATGCTGCTTGGCCTGCTGTGTTCATCCAGCTCCACACTTTGTTATCTTGGATTCTCCAGCATCTGCAGTTCCCATTATCTCTTCTCTCCCACCTATCCGCTTTTCCTACTTCACTGACCAATCCTCACCACTGCCAACCTGTACTCACCTATTACCATCCCACCCATCTTTCTCAGCCTCACACATCCTCCATTCATTTCAGAGTTTCTTTCCCCCTCCTCTATTTCGGAAGAAGGGTCCCAACCCAAAAGCTCATCCTCCTGCTCCTCTGATGCTGCCTGGTCTGCTATGTTCCTCCAGCTTCACACTGTGTCATCTCTGTTAGTAATATCACCTGATGTGTTTTGGTGTCAAATTTGATTTCTAACATTCCTGTGAAACAACTTTGGCTGTTTTATGAAATGAAAAGTACTACATAAATGCAAGTTCTTGTAGCTCCACTGATAGTGTAACATCTGTGGTCAGAATGTTCTCGGCTTGCGCATTGAACAGCAGTTTTACCTTATAAATCCCTGCTGGCATTCTCATGCACCTTGTGGGAGATAGAATCACTTGGATGTTGTTCAGTCTGATTTAGTCATTTGTGTGATTAAAGATCCTAAGTAACTTCTTGGAGAAGAACATGATGTTCTTCCAACGTGCTGCTTGGAACTATTGATGACAGGGCCTGGCCATTTGTTCAACCACTTAGTGGAATTTTGCTGGTGCGGAATAGTTTCTTATCTCCATAATTATCTATGATGTACTCATCACAGTTATATAGAATGCCTAAGTGCAGTGCTTTTGCGATTGTTTTAATGTTAACAGTATGTAGCTAATGTAATAATATGAAACACCAAGCCAAGAACTACAGATACCGGAAATCAGAAACAAAAACAAAAAAGCTTGTTTTCTCTCTGCAGATGCTGCTAGACATAATAAGATCTTTTGCAATTTCTGTTTTGGTAGTTGTTGGTAGCAGATTGAGCCTGATGTCTCACGAAAATTAATCATGTATTTCAGTTGTAATTTGTAGTTTTTAAGTAATATAAAATCAAAATTTACTGTTTAATCAAGACTGAGTTTACCTTCTTTCAAAGACATTGTATAAGCATCCTTCCCATAAAGTCCCAGAAGTCTAGATTAAAGCAACGTCAGTAAGAACAATTGGCAACGATAAATCTACCACATATTGCTTGTGGATTGGAAACTAATGTCATTCATGAGATAATGCTTTCGGTGCACGTAAATTTTAATAGACGGGCGGTTGTGACACTGTGGTGGTGTCCCTATCTTTGAGCCATGAGGTCTGGATGCAATTCCCATCTGCTCCAGAAGTGCGTAAAATATTAAGAACATAGAATGTAGAACATAGAACAGTACAGCACATTACAGGCCCTTCAGCCCACGATGTAGTGCCAAACGTTTACCCTAATCCTAAGGTCTATCTAACATTCACCCCTACCTTATACTATCATTCATATGCCTAACTAATAACTGCTTAAATGCCACCAATGAGGCTGGTTCCTCTACCCTCTCTGGCAATGCATTCCACGCCCCTACCACTCTCTGAGTAAAGAACTTACCTCTGACGTCTCCCCATATCTATCTCGACTCACTTTAAAACCATGCCTCCTCGCAATAGCTACCTCCACCTTCGGAAAAAGTCTCTGGCTGTCTACTCTATCTATATCTCTGATCATTTTGAACACCTCTATCAAGTCATTTGTTGAAATGTAAATGGAAAGTAATGGTCCAAAAATTAATATTTTTAACTTAACGTACATGATAGACACATCCTTCTGTTTGTATAGTGGCAAATGCTGTAACGGCATTTCAGACAATCACATTAGTCAGAGCAGAAGGCCAGGCATTTGGAACCAATCAAATTTGAAAATCACACTGAAGGATGCTTGAACCAGTTGAAATGCAGTGAGTGATCGTGGAGGCTGTTTAATCCAATCAAAGGGCAGGGCTGTCAGGTATAGTCACAATGGCTGGATAGTGGGGCTGACGGTCACCAAGAGAAATCAGTGAACTATTTTCCAGCATTGATTACAGCTGAAATTCTGCTCCCAGTTTTTAGCAGCTTTCTGACGGTGTAGATTGCTCATTTTGTATTTGTTCAGCAAGAAGTTATAGTAATGAATAAAACGTAGGCAATACTTTTTTCAAACATTTCTTTTCAGACTATCTATCATTTTCCCAGCTGTTGTTTCATGGAGGTTGCTGAACAAAGAGAACTTGGAGTGAAGGTTCATAGTACCTTGAAAGTGGAGGGACACAGGATAGTGAAGAAGACATTTGGTGCGTTTGCCTTTATTGGTCAGTGCATTGAGAAAAGGATGTCATGTTGCAACTGTACCGGATGTTGGTGAGGTCACTTTTAGAATACTGCACACTTTTGTGGCTGCCATTCTATAGGAAAGATGTTGTTAAACTTGACAGGGTGCAGGAATGATTTAGAAGCATGTTGCCGGAACTAGAGCATTTGAGTTATAGAGAGGCTTAATAGGCTGGGCCCAGTTCCCTGGTCTATTAGAGGCTGAGGGGTGGCCTTATAGAGGTTTATAAAATCATGAGGGGCATGGATAGGGTTAATGGCCCAGATCCTGAGGAATGTTGCTGAACAAAGAAACCGTGGACTGCAAGTTCATGGTTCATTAAAGTAGTCGCAAGGAGACAAGATAGTGAAGAGGGCATTTGGTATGTTTGCCTTTACTGATCAGTATATTTAGTATAGGAGTTGGGAGGTCATATTGAGGCTGTACAGTGCATTGGTTCGGCCACTTTTGAAATATTGCATTCAATTCTAGTCTCCCCGTTATAGCAAGGATGTTGTGGAAGGATTCAGAAAGATTTACAAGGATGTTGCCAGGGTTAGAGGGTTTCAAATATGGGGACAGGGTAAATAGCCTTGGATTTTTTTTTCCTGGAGTATCAGAGGCTAAGTAGTGACGACCTTATAGAGGTTTACAAAATAACGAGGAGCATGGATAGGGTGAATAGCTAAAGTCTTTTTTTCCAAGAGTAGGGTAGTCCAAAACTGGAGAGCATTAGTTTAAGGTGAGAGGGGAAAGATTTAAAAGGGACTTGAGAGGCATCTTTTTCATGCAGATGTTGGTGAGTGTGTGGAATGAGCTGCCAGAGGAAGTGGTGGAGGCTGGTACATTTATACCATTTAAAAGGCATCTGGATGGGTATATGAATAGGAATAATTTAGAGGGATATGGGCCAAATGCTGACAACTGGGATGATATTAATTTAGAATATCTGGTTGGCATGGGCAAGTTAGACCAAGGGGTCTGTTTCCTTGCTGTACAGCTCTATGACTCTGTATGTAAAGGTGTATTTTCTTCAAGAATAATTGCAAAGGGTGACTTTATTTGAGATTTACCATTGCTGCATTTGTTGAATTGTCATTGCTTGGAATTAACATCAAGTGTCGCTGGAGATAAATGAACATTTTTAACAAATGTAAGATATAGGCACCCACGTTGCCAATAGTCGGTGAAGTATTCAAGAGTAGGTTGGTTCAGTTAACTGAATGGTTGGTTTGTGATATGGTAACACCAACACTGTGGGTTCAATTCCCCTACCTGTTGAGGTTGCCATGAAGCTACTGCCTTCTCAGCCTTGCCCCTCACAGGAGGTGTGGTGACCTCCAGGTTAAACTCACCATCAGTCATCTCTTTCTAATGAACAACACAGCCCTCTGACATTATGGTGACTTCACTTACTAAAACTAACAAAAATCAGCATTTTCTGAGATGTGAGGGTTGACCTAAATCCACAAAACAAAACTTAATCTTTTATCATTTCCAATTGTCTCCAAATATTTCTCTTGAATTTACTCCAACTTCAAATTCTGTCTCTATGTACCACAACAGACAGAGTTATAAGCATTTTTTTGTCTCTGGCACACTCTGGTGGTTGAAAGATATCTTCACCGTTGACTTAAACTTTCAAATTTGATTTGATTCGTTTAATTCAGCATTGTGATTGGGAGATTGAGGACTGAATATTTGCCAAATAAAATAAAATATAAAAAGTCAGGAATTGATTTTTAAAATTAAAAAGCTGAGTCTATCGATATTTACTGATCTGAATCCAACTGTTCAGTAAAGAGCAAAAGGATCTGGGTCACAAGCAGTAACTTATTTTAGGATCAAACAGACTTTTCCACGTAAATGCATCCATGCTGCACTCCTGCATTAAAAGTACAAAAACCCATTAGCCAGAAGTAAAATCAATGGGTACATTTTTCATTTAATGTCTATAATTCATATTATTTAACATCTATTCTTGCTAAAATTATTTTCTTTGAAAAAAGGCAAATAACATTTCTAATGAGATCTTAACAAAGATCTCTAATGAGATTCAAACAAAAGAGAATGACAACAATAGCAGAGTTTTTTCTTTTCGGATATTGAAAAATGCAGGCTATTTTTCTGCTAGTTTAATTTTGTATTCATTCAGGGAATATGAGTGTTACTGGTGAGTCTTTCTTGTCCATTTTCCATTGTATTTGAGTAGGCGCTGTTGAACTGTCTTCTTGGATATAGCTGAGCGACAATATGGTGGTCAGGTGACCCATGATCTCGAGGATCATTTCAGGAATATTGATATATTTTCATGAGCATGTTTAAAAACTCAAAACATGAAAACCAAGTTTAAATTCAGCTGGAATCTGCAATTTAGAAACTGCAGACCTGGGCAGAGGGTATTCATATAGCCAGGCCTTGAATAGTCAACTTCTCATCGAAAACATACAGGCCTAGAACTGCCAGGCCAGGTGCACACGGCCAGAGTGTTTCAGAACAATGACAAGGACAAGGCCAGCACTTGACAGTTGAAGATTGAAAACAATGTTCTATAACTTTGAAATATGGAAAGCAGTCACTCATTGGATCTTCCCGGCCCCACTCAATGCTTATATTTGACCCAGGCCACAGAATCTTCAAGAAACTCCATGAGCAGGGAGGTAAAAAGGGCAACTTATAGCCCTACTTTGCACTGTTTCTTTGCATTATCTTCAAAAGAGCATCCAGAAGACCACCCTGGTGAGATGACCCGAAGACCAGAACTAGCCCTAGATGACAGGGGAAGCCCAAATTGATGACTGCAGATCCTGAAACATCAGCCAACCCTCAATTTTTGAGGACGAGCCTGTCCCAGCCTTGTTGAACAGGCATTATCAGTCATAATCGTACAGCATGGGAACAGGATCTGTTGTCCAACCAATCCACACCAATCACGTTCACAAAAAAACTGGTCCCAACTGCTTGCACTCAGCCCATATCCCTCCAAACCTCTCCTATATATGAATTTATCCAAATTTCTTTTCAAAATTGGAACTCTATCTGCATCTACCACTTCCTTTGGCAGTTAATTGAACACATGAGCCACTCTCTATGCAAAAGGTTGCCCTTCCTGCCCTTTTCAAATCTTTCTCCTCTCACCTTAAAAATATGACCCTAGTTTTGAACTCACCCACCCTGTGGGAAAGATCCTTGCCACTCACCTTATCTGTGCCCCTTGTGATTTTATAAACCTCAATAAGGTCACCCCTCAACCTCCTATGCCTCAGTAAGCAAGTCCCAGCCTCTCCAGCCTACTTTTTTTATCTCAAACTTTCCATTCCCAGCAACATCTTGGTAAATCTATCCTGAACTGCCTCCAGACAAACAATTCAAATACAGATGGGGATCTGTCGAGAGGATGAAGCAAGTTGTTGGAAACTGGTGTCAAAAGTAACTTGCTAATGTAGAATTGAGATGCTGTACCTAGAGATTTAAGACTGTGTATTGAAGAATCCTGTGAAAAAATTGATAGAGTTTGATGAAAGTTTAATTAAAGTACGATAGTAGAGTCTGATAAATATTGATTTCCTTGCTAAAGTGTTCAATAAAGTTACTTCTTGACTCTTATCCCCTTTGTCTAGCTCTCTATGTAATGCGGTAGAGTTGAAAAGTGTTCCTGCTAGCTGGTCAAGGTTGGTCAAGCTACATTTACCCAACCTTACACTTTACACCAGCATTCCCTTTCATTTTCTTACTGAGGCCTGTTCACTGAACCAGACATCAATACTGCAATCAGCGTGTCGACACTGATCACATGACGTGGAAACTCACAGCAGCTGTGGTCATGCACAGCATAGAGGGAACATTGCTGAGAGACATGCCACCTCTTTCAAAGGGAGGTAATGGTCAACCTTCTTGCTGTGGGCCTGAGGTCACATATACTGATGGCACATTTGCTTCCCTAAAGGTCATTAATGAATGGAATTTTTTAGAATGACAACACAGTCACTTTATGGTTACAAAAACAAAGTTGCTGGAAAAGCTCATTAGGTCTGACAGCATCTGTGAAGTAAAAAAACAGAATTAACATCCCGGGTCCGGTGACCCTCCCTCAAAACTCTTCTGAGGAAGGGTCACCAGATCCAAAATGTTAACTCTGTTTTTTCCTTCACAGATGCTGCCAGACCTACTGAGCTTTTCCAGCAAATTTGTTTTTGATCCTGATTTATAGCATCTGCAGTTCTTTCAGTTTTCATTTTATGGCTGCCTTTAGTGACACTAACTTTTTTTAAATTTCAGATCTATTTCATTATTTTATTCAGTACCTCCTGCTCTTTTGATGGAAACTGAACATATTTCTAGATCGCAAAGTGTGGAGCTAGATGGACACAGCAGGCCAAGAAGCATCTCAGGAGCACAAAAGCTGATGTTTCGGGCCTAGACCCTTCATCAGAGAGGGGGATGGGGAGAGGGAACTGGAATAAATAGGGAGAGAGGGGGAGGCGGACCGAAGATGGAGATCTTCGGTCCGCCTCCCCCTCTCTCCCTATTTATCCCAGTTCCCTCTCCCCATCCCCCTCTCTGATGAAGGGTCTAGGCCCGAACCGTCAGCTTTTGTGCTCCTGAGATGCTGCTTGGCCTGCGGTGTTCTTCCAGCTCTACACTTTGTTATCTTGGATTCTCCAGCATCTGCAGTTCCCATTATCACTCATATTTCTAGATCGCTTGCTCAGGCCTGTGGATTACCAGTACAGTAACTATTTCAATATTTCACTACATCCACAAACCTTTAACATTCCAGGTTTCAAAAATTTGCAAGTAATTTTTCATGTTTTAACTGCATAAGGCCCTGATTGAATAGTTATGTAAGGTGCTTCAAAGCAGAATGTTGGCTACTAATGTAAGTAAAATACTGAACGAACGTGATTTCTTGGCTTCTTTGCTGGAAGTCAGTTATTGCATTATGGTTCCTTCCCATGTTGATGACAGTAAATTCCAGGGTGTGCACTGGCACTTGTTCCAAATGGAACAACCCCTAAATATTTAAAGCTAATGCACATTAACTTCTGTTTCAAATTTTTGTCTTGCTGAAACAGTAGCATACCCAACAATGCATTGTGGTTATTTGTGCAAAAAACCACTCCTACTAATCCCTACTGCTCCAGTAATCATTGGCTAAATTATTGATACTAGATGGGAACAAGTATCTAATGTCTACACTTGATAATACCATTCAAATTTTAGTATGTCATCCCCAATGCACTCTATAGAAATGATGCAATTTTGAATATTCAACTCCTTATGCAGCGCTTGCAATATTTAGTTTTTACTGAATGCATGAACAAAACTCTTGAAGCTTACAAAGGTAGCCCTGCAACCAAGACCAGAAAGGACACAAGCAGCAAAGACTACAGCAATGCTGTAATGCGAAGTAACAGGCTAGCTGTCTGGTTTAATTTCCAACCAAGGCAGTGGTTTGAATTTAAACAAAATTAAGTTTTAAAAATGGAATTAAATGTTAGCTCCATGAGCACTTACTAAAGAAAAATCTGCCATTTGTTCTTTCCCTGGTTGGTGTACATGTGACTTCAGACCAATATTCTTAACTGCTTTGTGGGTGGCTAAGCAGGGAGGCAGTTTGGGATAGCTTTTCCAGCAATGCTCACATTACTAAGAAACGATGCAAGAAAATGCAAGAATTCCAATATTTTTAACTTTGTCTCTTATTCATAAATTAATCTGGTTTGGGTGCATAAAGTTGTCCATCGTTATCACTGCAACAGGACTCTGAAGCTCCCAGTTTAAGTCCATATACACGTCACCACTAAAGCCATTTGAATAATTCAAGGTTTAGTAGTGTGAGACTCAACTGAGCAACAGGGATTGGATGATGTTCGCTTCCACAATATTATGTAGAATGTGCAACAAAAAGACAGCTAATCATTTGCTCACCTAACCTACTGATGACATGAGCCTTCTCCAATCCTACTTCATCTTACCCTATCACAATTGTGTCAAAGAATAAGTGTTTACAAGCTCTCTCTGTCCCCACATCCACCAACCCTCCCCATTCAGGAGGCAGCATTTGGCTTGGACTAGTTCCTCATCTTCACTACATAATTCATTCTCTCTTACTCCATTAAAATTTTTTAACGATACTCCTCCAACTCACCCCTATTACTGGTTCTGGCTTTTGACATTTTTGTAGGAAGGGAAATCTAATCAATCTATGGAAATATGGGGATGAAACGTGGTGCTAAATTAGACAGAGTAAGAGATGAAACTTGGACCATGACCAAGAGAATCAGGGCAAGAATCTTTAGAGACATGTCATTTGTGTATATTTTTAGTCAACGAGGTTTGCGGTGCTGGTTTGTGGCATTAGACTGGAAGTAGAGTTTGGTGAAACAGGGAGCCTCAAGGTAAATTTTAAGAAATAATCCAAATTAAGCGTTAATTTCAACATAAAATCTAGCCTGGTCTTTAATTTAGCAAATAAGTAGTAGTTGTTTCATTCATCAGGTGCCGTTTAATTGCAGCTTTAAAACCAGAATTGATAGGTTCTCACTGAAGTTTGTTAATTAAGTAACTCATTTAATCTAGTTCCAGATACCTTTGAAATAGATGTTATAAAAAGAGACCATCTTCAATGCTGCCTTGTCTGCACTCGTTGACTTTTTTGTTGTAATAAGGTGTAACCGGAGTTAGATGAACAGTCCCTCCTCTTTTTTTAGTCCTCATTGATGAGTACTTCTGCTGTTTACTATCCAAGCAAGGTCTTAGGGAGTTTGGGGTACACGGGGAAAGAGAAGCCAATGGAGGAGGAAACTGAAACTGAGCAGGAAATAATAATCAAGGCAAGACACTTACCTGGGAGGCCAGAGAGAGAGAAGAGCCAATGGGATAAAGGCCGAGAGATCAAAAATAACAGGATAGGAGAAAAATGATATATTTTTTCTGTATTCATTCACTGGATTTGGACATTGCTGGCCAGGTTGAATTTATTGCCCATCCCTAATTTCCAAAAGGGCAGTTAGAAGTCAACCACATTGCTGGAGTCACCTGTAGGCCAGACTGGTGAACCAGATGGGATTTTCCTGACAATCAACAATGGATTCATGGTCATATTTGGACTCTTAAGTCCAGATATTAGTTGAATTCAAATTCCACTGTCTGTCATGACAGGTTTCAAATCCGAGTCCCCAGAACATTATCTAGGTCTCTGGGTTAATAGTCCAGCGATAATAGCACTAGGTCATCGGCTCCCCGACTGTGGGGTTCTGGCATAAGGATTGGAATGGTAGGAACTCTACTATTAGGATGGGGTCCACTTGAACCCAGCTGGGACCAGACATGGAAAATAAGGAGCAAACTATGAAAAGGGGGCTGCAGTCAATGCAGGGCTGAGGGTGTTGGGCATAAAAGCACTCGAAACAAGGCAACTGTGTTTGTAGTGCAGATTGAAAATGGTGAGTGCTATCTTGTGGGCATCGCTGACCGAGATGGAATGGAAACCAGGGCTGAGAAGTAAATATCCAAGGATATAAAATCTGTTGAAAAGACAGACGGAAGAGTAGGGTGGGTGTCTAGTTCTTAAGAGACTACGTTAAATTGGTAGCAATAAAGTGATACAGGGTCAGAAGTTATGGAATTTGTGGGTATAGTTGAAGAACTGCAAAGAAGGAAAAACCACCATAGGAGTTATGAGCAGGATCTCTAGCAGTGCTCAAGGTGTGGGGCAAAAAATAAATCAGGGGAAAGAAAAGACGCTACTACAATAATCATGCAGACTTCAATATGCAAGTGGATTATGAAAAGTTTGTTTGTGGATCCCAAAATAGAACTTGTATGAGCTGAACTTTAGATCAGCTTGTGGTAGAACTAACAGGGAACAGGTAATTCTGGATTTGATGATGGACAATAATTCAAGCAGACTTGATTTGGGAGCTTGCGGTGAAGGAATCTCCAGGGGGCAGTAGCTACAATGAAAGAATTCACCATGTTGTTTGAGAGGGAGAAGCTGTAATCTGATGTAACAGTATCAGAACTGAGTAAAAGTCGGTACAAAAGCATGCAGGAGGAGTTGATAGGAAGGGGAGCCTAGCAGGGAAGACAATGGAGCAGCAATGGCAGGAGTTTCTGGGGGTAGTTCGGAAGGCACAACAGAAATTCATCTCAAGGAGAAAGAAACTTACTAAAGGAAGGATGAAGAAACTATGGCTGTCAAGAGAGGTCAGGAAAGTAAAAGAAAAGGCATACAATATGGTGAGGATTAGTGGGAAGCCTTTTAAAAACCAACAGAAGGACTGAAAGCAACAAAAGGGCAAAGGTGAAGTGATGACCTAGTTAGCAATAGAGAAGGAAGATTGCAAGAGACCTTTTTAAATATAAGGTAAGAGAGGCAACTGTGGACATTGACCTGCTGGAGAATGAAGCGGGGAAGTAGCAATGGGAGCTAAAGAAATGACGGAGGAAAGAATCAGTGCATTGTATCAGTTTTCCATGGAAGGCACCAGCAGCTTACTGCACTTCGAGTCAGGAGACAGAGGTGTGTTTGGCGGCCATCACTAAACTGAAGGTGCTGAGAAAGCTGATGTTTCTGAAAGCGGATAAAATACCCAGACTGGATGGACTACACTTCAGGGCTCTGAAGGAAATAACTGAGGAAATTGTGTCAGCATTGATGGAGATCTTTCAAGAATCACTACAGTCAGGGAGAGTCCTAGAAGATGAAGAATGGCTATTATGGCACCCCATTTAAGAAGGAATGGAGGCAGAACGCAATAAATTATACATTGGTTAGCCTGACCACAGTCATTGGTAAGATTTTGGAATCCACTGCAAATAATAAGATTGCAGCATACTTGGAAGCGCATAGCCAAACAGCTGAGTCAAATGTCTTGATAATAATTACTACATTTTTATTTTATAATTATATCTGGGATGAACACTGTGCCATCATTTTGGAGATGTCTGAACCCTTCATTGACAAGGTGAGGAAGAGGAGAATTTGATCATTTTACTGAAGACACCAATGACACATGCCAACCATTGCAAGATGACAATAAAACCACTCAGAAAAAGGGGCCCTTAACTCTAAACAGCATCAATTCAGGGATTCTTAACCTACAAAATAAACACAAATTTACAGTCTTATCATGATCTCTGCAATGTCTGACTGTCAGCTGAGGATGTGATTGAGAAGGTTCTGCCAGTAAGTATTTAAGGCAAAATTGTATTATTACTTTCATGATTTATGTTGTAAATAAAGTAAAACTGTGATGAGTATACCCCCTACATTACATTTCTTTTGCTTAGTGTGTGTTTAAAATGATTATGAGGACCTTTAGTTCAATTAAAATATTTGGTCAACTGGCACACTCCTGGTCCAAGAGACGCTGGTTAATAAATGACTTATATTAATATCCTTCATCATCAGTTTAGGTTGGTTTTTGAGTTAATAATTGTTCATTTTCTGAGTTGAATCTTGGTTTAGCTAGCTTTAACCTGGGTGGCAACCTGGGATTAGACTGGCATAGTTTGGTTATTTGAGCCTGGGTGTGGAGGGAGACCTGTGTGAACACCACCCCATCCAGCAAGACCCCCAGGACCCTGATCATAAAGTGGGGCACAATTTTCCCCTGTAATCCTTGTCCAGGGCATAGGCAGGGGCTGGTATTACTTGCCTGCACCCACAGCAGATTTTTAAAGATGGCATGGGTGCAAGGAATATCAGTGAACTCCAGAATATCTGCTGAGTGGCAAGACATTAATTAACATAGCCACTCCCCCACCTTTTTCCAGCTGCTTGGCCTTCTTAAAAATATTCAGCTTCCAATCCAAGTTATTTTGTAACACTGCCTCTGTATTGGGTACAAAATCGTAATTATTAATTTCTCTTTGCAGCCTCAGCACATCTGTTCTGTTTATATGGTACATGCGCTCAGATACAGATTCTTTCACATGTTTTTTACTTTTTATAACCTCTAGTCTTATGCGTAGAATCATTCTTAGATTTGTACTCTCTATCGATTCCTGTCACGACCTGTTTATCAGTTCCCATGTTAAAATCTTTCATTTTGCCTTGTTGACCAGACCTCAGCATGAGAGAGAAATGGAAGAAGGTAGAAAGTTTGTGCATACCAACAATCAGATTGTAATAGGCACATGTTTTTGATGCATGACTTATAATGTCATATGCTGCCTTAAGCTTGTATTAAAACTTAATGTTTTACACTATTGGTTGCAATCGAATTCTAACCAGTTGAGTACAGAATAGCGATAACTCTCTTGTGTGTACCATCTATAAGATGCACTACAGACATTCACCTAGGGTCCTTGGACAGCACCTTCCAAATCCATGATGACTGCCATCTAGAAGGACAAGCACATCATCTGCAATTTCCTTGCCAAATCATTCACCACCCTGACTTAGAAATATCTCATTGTTCCTCCTCTGTCACTTGGGTAATTCTGGAACTTCCTTCCTAATAGTACTATAGATATACTTACACCAAATGAACTGGAGTGGTTTAAGAAAGCCACTTAACACCCCATAGACTACTGACTGAATAACAAAATAACTTGCTGAGTTCCACTTCTATTCTAATCAAGAATAAAAAAAGTCTGACAATACTTCAATTAGAGTAAACACAAGCACAAGGACATTATAATCAATCTCTTTTATTGTAGTATCTTACAGCTGATGATAAACAAAAAATATTCATATCATTTACCAGAACAAAGTTAATCGTGAAGAGAAGACATATCAATCCAATCACTCAGAATACTTTTGTCAGTGTTTCCAACAAACGATATTTTGGCACCAGCAATCAAGTAAGAAAAAGTAGAATTTACCCAATGTTTGGAAACAAGATTGATGTTTGAGACCAAAGAATGCAAATTACACACATTAAGCACCCTGTATGTCTTGAAGTTAAGAATTCACAAAGAAAATCATGACAGGCAAAAGAATGAGGTGATTTAAATAGTATTTCACCCATTGAATCTGATTGTTTATTTATTACTTCTACTATATGACAAAATCATTAATTCACCATTCTGGAATAAGTACAGAGAGAATGGCTTGAAGAGTGACATTTAGATAATAACAACAGGACTGGATAGAAAATTTTATTTGAAATCTTGATTAAACAGTGTGTGCTGCCAAGGGCACCATGGCTCTGAGGAGTAAGAGGGCCAGATGTCTCTTTCGCTCTTCACCTTTCAATCTCTCTGATTAACCATAAAATATGTCTTGGGTCCTTGATTCATATGTGAGGCATTGAATGCTGATCTTAAGAGGTTGCTGTGAATTCCTGAAATATGGCCTGATCCAATCTGCTTTCCAGATGTTCTTGTGCTATAGGATGGTGGTTTCTGAAATTGTGCCTAACTTTACCTACGCAACATCTTTAGGTTAAATAGAACAAGACCCATTTTCCATCGAGTCATTTTTCCTGTACAAAAGATCCCAATTCACTGGGTCTCTCGATATCTATGAGCCTTGAGATTGTATATCTAGCTATCTTATTCTGGATTGTCTCTTGGACCTTATTATCTCCCTTGTTAGGTGACAAAAACTGAACACTGCATTCTGCATTCTGTAGAAGGCTCTCGACCCAAAATGTCAGCTTTCCTGCTCCTTTGATGCTGCTTGGCATGCTGTGTTCATCCCGCTCTACCCCTTGTTATCACTCTATTTGAGGTATAACTATATTGTATCTTCTATGTCTTGTAATTTATTTCTCATTTGGTTTGTAACCATCAGGAGTGTGATGAAATACTCCAGCTTGCCTGGATTTGTGGAAATCCACCAACAGTCATTTAGCTCAACACCATCCAGGACAAAGCAGTTGCTTGATTGGCCCCACTTTCACAAACATTCTCTCCCTCCACCACTGATGCTCCATAGTTGTAGTGGTATATAAGGGAGGAAGGCAATATGAGCCTCATTGTATTATTGATGGACACTCAAGCCAGGAACCCAGGTAATGTTCTGAAGACTGTGGCTTGAATCCTGCCATGCCAATAGTGTAATTTGAATTTATTGAAAAATGTCTGGAATTAATATTCTAATGATGGCCATGAACCTGTGTTCAATTGTTGGAAAAAACCTGCTAGTTCATGAATGTCCCATAGGGAAGGAAGTTGAAATGCTTACCTGGCCTGGCCTATAAGTGACTCCAGACCCATAGCAATATGGTTAACTATTAACTGCCCTCTGGGCAATTAGGGATGGGTAATAAATGCTGGCCTAGCCAGCCATGCCCTCATCCCATGAATGAATAAAATCAATATGTCATCAGCAAGGTGCACGACAGAAATTCGCCCATAACCCTTAGACAACATCTTCTAAGAACACGATCATATAGTAGGCCATGTGTAAAAGATGCATGGGAACATTACTACCTGCAAGTCTCCCTCCAACCCATTCACCATCCCGACTTGGAACTATATCACTCTTCCTTCAGCATCGTGTGCTTCAAATCTTGGAACTCTGTCTCAACAGCACTGTTAGTGTACCTGCACCAAATGGACCGAAGTGTTGCAGAAGTCAGCTCACCACTATCTTCTCGATGTCAATTAGGAATGAAGAATAAATGCCAGCTGAATTAGCAAAGGACATTGTCCCATGAATGAATTAGAAAAGAGACCAGTGCTGGATTTTACAAGTTTGTTGCCAGCAACTGTGTCTACAGAGCAATGTGAATTCCAGGCCCTTGTATTAAAATTTAGTGATATGCTTGGCCACTTTAATTTCCATGTAAATTTTCTGCAAGAATTTGTGACGCATTATCTTGCACTTTGGCTGTGTTATTGCTGTTGAACCAACTGGCCATTTCCTGCTTCAAGTTTCCAAGAAATGATGAGTTTATGCATGTGTGAACGGGTGGTCCACCCTGCTAAATGACAATAAAGAGTGCTTATGCACACAATAATATCATCACTGGTGGCAATGTTAATCACACAATGTAGAACTGTGGTTTCACCCAGTCAGCAATCAGTGGACATATTGCCATTCTTATAATTTGACCATTGCTATATCTAAAAGATCTGTGACTCATTATTCCACACACACACTGTGACACATTATTAGCCACCTTACACCATCACATAAATTTGTACATCGTACAGTTACATTAATGGTCTTTAAGTAATACATTAGTTAACAAGAAGTTCAATTTCATTTTGTAGTTATTTGAAATGTACTATTTAAAACAATATATGTTTTTAAGGATTGCTCACTGGGGGCAAACACCTGACTCATATAGTCTGCATGAGATGTTGCATTTTAGCCTTGACCACAATACTATTGATGTGGGCCTCAACTGACTCTGTGGTTTATGTAAGATAGATTTGTCGTATTTGAGTTTGTAAACAGCAGTTGCAGAGCATGAAATATCTCACGCCGCAGAAGACATGCAGACCAGAGACATGAGAGATGATCGTTTTGAGAGTGCTATGATTAAATCTTTACATAGTTTTGTGGAACACTAATATTTTGTGTAACACTTGGAGCAGAAATACCAACACATGCAAACCAAATTACAAAATGTAGTCACTGAACTTCATTCCATTTTCCTTGATTGTGTGAAAAAGTTTGAAAAATTTTTAGATGAGAACTTTTGTACTTTTCTACTTGATGTAACATTACTTTTATCATTTTAGGAAACAGATATTTGATGTTGAGGTCCTGCTTTTGACTGCCTAAGCTCAAATTCACTGTTTTGGGGCTCCGCTATTAAAATTAGTGCTGTTTGACTGAACAGGCACAACAGTGAATGTTTTTAGACATCATTAAGCACTCAATTAAACTCAGAGCCACAATCAGTTTCTTTGCTGCCTACAAAATTGTGTTTTTAAAGTGTAGTATGTAATGAGCTATCAATGTCCCATGGAACGACATTTCCCTTTGAATATGTCTCCAATATCCTGGCCAAAGAAAGGGGTTTAGGAACATCACAAGGACAAGAAAGAGGCAAAGAAGCATAAACTTTTAGGGAGCAAACTTCAGAAATTAAAGTGAAGACATGGCTCGCAATTGTGGAGTGATTAGAGTCAGGGATTCGCAAGAGAGGACATTCGGGGTAATATCAGAAAGCATACCTGTTTGGTGGATGGTGGTTGAGGGGTGGGCAAATGCATTGGAAAGATATTTTGAACCTGTATATTCAGTCTGATAGAAGTCTACCAATGTTAACATGCTAGTTATGGTTTAATTACCAAGAAAAGCTGAAATTACTGTACTACAGTTCAAGCTGTGCATCCTTTATCTGTGAAACACATTTGCATATTTGTTTTGGACACGGTTCTAACTTTGAAGGAACTGTGAAGAATGCTGTAAGACTGTTCAACTTTATTGTCATCAGCAAAATCAACTTCTTTATTATATAAACTATACTTAATGGAAAAACCTGTGAGCAATCAAAAGACTGCACCATTATTCGTTATTGTGAATAATTCAACCAATGTGACTAAAGAATCAATGCGCAATTGCTAGACACAGGAACACATGGACAGCTTTTTATTTCTATAATTAGGATTTTATAACCATGCTATTACCCACCCTGTCATTGAGTAGTAGAGTCATAGAGTAATACAGCATGGAAACAAGCCTTTTGATCCATGCTGACCGTGGTGCCCACTCAGCCAGTTCCAATTGCCCGCATTTGGCCCATATCCTTCCAATCCTTCTCAACCAAGCACCTATCCAAATGTTTTATAAATGTTGCTATTGTTTCTGCCTCAAACACTTTCTCTGGCAGCATGTTCTATAAATGCACCACTCTCTGTGTGAAGAAGTTGCCCCTCAGGTCCTTCTTAAATCTATCACGTCTCACCTTAAACCTATGCCCTCGAGTTTTCAATTCCCCATCCCTGGGAAAAAGGCTGTAGTATGCATTAATCCTATGCATTAATCCTAAAATCCATGATTTTATACACCTCAGTAAGGTCACTCCTCATTCTCCTATGTTCCAAGGAATAAAATCCTGTCATGACCAACCTCTCCCTATAACTCAGGCCTACTAGTCCTAGCAACATCTTAGTAAATCTTTGCACACTTTCCATTTTAACTATGTCTTTCAGACAGCAGGATAACCAAAATTGAACACAATACTCCAAGTCCAGCCTCACCACGTCTCAAAGCTATACTCAATGCCTTGACTGATGAAGGCCATCGTGCTAAATACTTTCTTCATCACCTGTCTACCTTTGACATTGCTTTCAATGAACTAGGTACTTACACTCTTCGGTCCCTCTGCACCGCAATAGGGCCTTACCATTTACTGTATAAGCCCTACCTTGGTATGACTTTCCAAAGTACAACACCTGACATTTATGTGTATTGAATTGCATTTGCCAATCCTCAGCCCACTTCCCCATCTGAGCAAAATCCCTCTATAATTTTTGATAGCCTTCCTCGCTATCGATGATATTTCCTAATTTTGTATTATCCTTAAACTTACAAATCACACCTTGAATGCTCACATCCAGATCATTTATGTAAATAACAAATAACAAAGATCCCAGCACTGACCCTTGTGGCACACCGCTAGTCAAAGGCCTCCAGTCTGAGAAAGAACCTTCAACAATCATCCTCCGCTTCCTGCCATCAAGCCAATTTTAAATCCAATTAGCTAGCGCTCCCTGGATCTCATGTGACTTAACCTTTATAACTAGCCTGCCATTCAAGACCTTGTCAAAAGTCTTACTAAAGCCCATATAAACAACATACATTACCCTACCCTTATCTATGATCAGATGGGGAAATGGGCTGAGGACTGGCAAATGCAATTCAATAAAGATAAATGCAAGGTGTTGCACTTTGAAAAACTCCAAAGATTTCTCAGACTTGACTTCCTATGCACTAATCCACTCTGACTATGCCTAATCAGGCTTTGACTATCCAAATGCCGGGTGACCCTGTCCCTCAGTATCGCTTTCAATAACCTGCCTACCACTAATGTCAGGCTCACTGGCCAAGAGTTCCCTGGCTTGTCTTTGCTACCTTTCCTAAACAATGGAACAACATTAGTTTCTCTCCAGTCTTCCAGTACTTCGCCAGTGGTTAAAGATGAAGCAAAAATCTCTGCAAGGGCCTCTACAATTTCTTCCCTAGTTTCCCATAACGTCTGAGGATGGGCTTGATAAGGACCAGAGAATTGATTCACCTTCACACACATTAAGGCTGCAACCCCTCCTCTTTGGTAATGTATATGTGGTCCAAAACATCCCGACTTTTCTCCCTTCTGGCAAATGCCATTTCCCTAGCTCTGCACTCATCCCTGGAACATCTGGACAACAAGGACACCTATGTCAGATTTCTGCTCATTGACTACAGCTCTGCCTTCAACAACATTATCCCCTACAGAATGATCTCAAAACTGTGTGACCTTAGTCTCAGCTCTACCCTCTGCAACTGGAACCTCTGTTTTCTGAACCATAGGCCACAATCAGTGAGGATAGGTAACTGCACCTCCTCCACAATAACATTCAACACTGAAACCTCCCAACAATGCATCTTCAGCCTCCTCCTGTACTCCCTGTATTGCGAAGACTATTTTGCCAAATTCCGAACAAACGCCATCTACAAGCTCTCTGACTACACCAGTGTAGTAATATCTAACTATGACAAATCAAAACACAGAAGGGAGATAGAGAGCTGGGTGAAGTGGTGCAATGTAAACAATCTGTCTCTCAGCATCAGCAAAACTAAAAAACTGATCATCAACTTCAGAAAGAAATGAGGAGAACACACCCCCATCTACAGCTATGGAACTGAGGATGAGAGAGTGAAGAGCATCAGGTTGCTCGGAGTGATGATAACTGATGACCTGTCCTAGACTTCCCATGTAAATGTGATGGCCAAGAAGGCACAACAATGTCTCTTCTTCCTCAAGCAGCCAGGAAATTTGGCATTTCCATAAGGTCCCTCACCAACTTCTGCACAAGCACCTTTGAAAGTATACTGTCGGGGTGCATAATGGCCTGGTAAGGCAACTGTTCTGCCCAGGACTGTAAGTAACTACAGAAGGTGGCGTGCGCAGCCCAGACCATCACAGAAGCCAACCTTCTATCGATGGACGGTATGTACATGGCTTGCTGCAGTGGGAAGGTGGCCAACATCATTAAAGACCCCTTGTACCCTGATAATGACCTACTATAACCTCTTCCATCAGGCAGGAGATACAGAAGCCTGAACACCAGCAGGTTCAGGGACAGCTTCTTTCTGGCCGTTATCAGATTGCTGGATGGACTCGAGCCTCAAATAATGTAACCTGTAATATAACCTGTATGCTTCTAAGTCCTTTTGATCTGTGCATCCTTTGCTTGCTGTGATCTGCCTGTACTGCTCATAAATAAAACTTTTCACTGTATTTCAGTGTACATGACAATAAAATCAAAATCAAAATCATTGAAACACCTCAGCTTGCTTTTAGTTCAAAGCTCCAGGAGCTTTTTATTTTGCTGCTCATCAAAATGCTTGCAAAGTTTTGGGGTTCAGTTCACAGGGGTTCTGATGGAAGTCAGTTGCATGAAGGAGTTTCTTCTGAATAAAAGGAGATATTGTAGAATTATTAGAAAATAGGTTTTGTTTTTATTCATTTGTGGGATGTGAGTGTTGCCGGCCACCCAACATTTCTTGCCCATCCCTAGTTCTCCTTGAGAAGGTGGTGGTGAGCTGTCTTTTTGAACCGCTGCAGCCCTCCTGCGGTGGGTTGACCCACAATGCCACTAGACAGGGAATTCCAGGATTTTGACCAAGCGGCAGTGAAGAAGCGGTAATATATTTCCAAGTCAGGAGGGTGAGTGGCTTGGAGGCGAACTTGATGGTGGTGTCCCCATATGTCTGATACCCTTGCCCTTCTAGATGTAAGTGATCATGTGTTTGGGAGATGCTGTTGAGGATCTTTGGTGAATTCCTGCAGTGCGTCTTGTAAATAGTACACACTGCTGCTACTGGACATTGCTTGTGGATGTAGTGCCAATCAAGCGGGCTGCTTTGTCCTGGATGGTGCCAAGCTTCTTGAATGTTGTTGGTCTGCACTCATCCAGGCAAGTGGAGAGTATTCCATCACACTCCTGACTTGCGCCTTGTTGATGGTGGACAGGCTCTGAGGAGTCAGGAGGTGAGTTATTCGCCACAGTATTCCTAACTTTTGACCTGCTCTTGTAGCCACTGTGTTGATGTGATGAGTCCAGTTGAGATTCTGGTCAATGGTAACACCCAGGATGTTAACAGAGGGGGATTCAGTGGTGGTAACAATAATGAATGTCATGGGGCAGTAGTTAGATTGTTTCTTATTAGTGATGGTCATGGCATGGCATTTGTGTGGCATGAATGTCACTTGCCACTTGTCAGCTGAAGCCTGGATATTGTCCTGTTCATGTTGCATGTGAGTATGGACTGCTTCAGTGTCTGAGGAGCCATGAATGTTGCTGAACATTATGCAATCGTTGGCAAACATCCTCAATTTTGACCTTATAATAGAGAGAAGGTCATTGATGAAACAGCTGAAGATGGTTGGACCTAGAACACTACACTGAGGAACTCCCACAGAGATGTCCTGGAACAGGGAAGATTGACCTCCCACAACCATGACCATCTTCCTATGTGCCAGGATTAACTCCAACCACCAGAGCGTTTGCCCCTTGATATCCATTGATTCCAGTTTTCCCAGGCTCCTGATGCCACACTTGGTCGAATGCAGCCTTGATATCAAGGACTGTCACTCTCACCTCATTTCTGGAATTCAGCTCTTTTGTCCATGCTTGAACCAAAGTTGTAATGAGGTCAAGAGCTGAGTGGCGCTGGTGGAACCCAAACTGGGCATCACTGAGCAGGTTAATTCTGAGCTGATGCTGCTTGATAGCACTGTTAATACACCTTCCATCACTTTACTGATGATCGAGAGGAGACAGATGGAGCTGTAATTGGACGGGTTGAATTTGCCCTGCTTTTTGTGTTCAGGACATGCTTGGGCAATTTTCCGCATTGTTGAGTAGATACCAGTGTTGTAACTGTACTGGAACAGCTTGGCTAGGGGGTCAGCATGTTTCAGAGCACAAGTCTTCAGTACTACTGTCGAAATGTTATCAGGGCCATAGCCTTTACAGTATCCAGTGCCTCCAACCGTTTCTTGATATCACGTGGTATGAATCAAATTGGCTGAAGACTGGTATTTATAAAGCTGGGGACCTCTGGAGGAGGCTGAGAAGGATCTTCCACTTGGCATTTCTGGCTGAAGTTTGCTGTGAATACTTCAGCCTTATCTTTTGCACTGATGTGCTGGACTCTTCCATCGTTGAGGATGGGGATATTTGTGGAGCATCCTCCTCCAGTGGGTTGTTTAATTATCCACTACCATTCACAAATGGATGTGGCAGGCCTGCAGAGCTTAGATCTAATCCTTTGATTGTGGGATCACTTAACTCTGTCTATCACTTGCTGCTTCCATTGTTTGGTGTGCAAGTAGTCCTGTTTGGTGGCTTGACCAGGTTGATACCTTATCTTCAGGTGTTCCCCCTCACTACCTATTTATTCCAGTTCTCTCTCTCCATTCCCCTTTCTGATGAAGGGTCCGAAACATCAGCTTTTGTGCTCCTGAGATGCTGCTTGGCCTGCTGTGTTCATCCAGCTCCATACTTTGTTATCTATCAAACCAGGTTTTAGTCCTGTATCTGATGTGATAATCAGTGAGCTGGTGATTTGACATCATTATGGCTAGTTATTGGTGTGAAATTTGTTATTTAAAATTGTCTGCTGGAAAAGTGTTATTCATTGGTTTCCCACACACTGGAATTGTAGCTTGTACTGTGAGTTCTGGTGCAGGCCTCAGCTGATATTTGAATTTTGAGCAGGAGTTGCAGTGCATGAAATATCTCACTCCACATAGTATGTGAAAACCAGTGCTGCATGAGCTGATAACTTTGTAGGTATTATTGTTAATTCTTGGCATCATTTTGAGTAATTCTAAAGCACATACTTAGTAAAGGACTGCAAAAACATGCAAGTTGCATTTCAAGATTTTCATTATTTGTTCACTGGATGAGGGCATTGCTGGCTAGGCAGCATTTATTGCCAACCCCTAACTGCCCAGAGTGCAGATGGAGTCAACCGCATTGCTGTGGGTCTAGAGTCACATGTAGGCCAGTCCAGGTAAGGATGACAGTTTCCTTCCTTGAAGGACATTAGTGAAGTGAACCAGATGAATTTTTCTAACAGTTCGGAATGGATTCACCGATATCATTAGATTGTTGATTCCAGATATTTATTGAATTCAAATGCCACCATCTGCCATGGCAGGATTAGACCGCAAGTCCCTAGAACATTATCCGGGTCTCTGGATTAACAGCCCAGCAATAATATCACCAGGACATTGCCTCCCCTTGATGAAGACGAAGACATTTCATTTTTCTGTTTGACTTAGAACACTTTTAATTATGATTAGAGACTTGCACATAGTCTGTGTTTCTGCATGTGGTGGCCCTACCTGGAGTCCTTTGTGATCCTTTATCGGTGTCCATTTTTCATAATTAATAGTGTTCTGCTGGACAGGCAGATGCAGTGACGTGGATCTAAGTTTTGAAGACATTATTAAACATCAGGTTACAACCAACGTGTTTACTATTTTTGCATTTTAGCACATTACATATGATAATGTTTCTGATCATATTTCATAGTGTTAAACTGTGTGTGAAGAACAATAAATCTTGCTTAGGAACATTTCCCACAATGTTGTAGAGGATGTGGCACAACAAATGGCACACAAGACTCATATTAAGATAAGTGACACAAAGCTTGGTCAAAGATATAGGTTTAAGTAGCATTGTAAAGACAGGGGGGCAACCAATGAGATGGAAAGGTTTCGGGAGACAATCTTAGAGCTTAAGACAACAAGACAACCAAAGGGATAGTAAGAACTGCTGATGCTAGAGTCAGAGATAATACAGCATGGAGCTGAAGGAACACAGCAGGCCGGGCAGCACCAGAGGAGGAGGAAAGCTGACGTTTCGGGTCGGGACCCTTCTTCAGAAATGGTGCTATTCCTGAAGAACGGTCCTCACCCGAAGCGTTAGCTTTCCTGTTCCTCTGATGCTGCCTGGCCTGCTGTCTTCCTCCAGTTCCATGCCATGTTAAGATAACCAAAGGCTTGGCTTTCAATTGCGTACTGATGGAAGCCAAAGGTTCTCACAAGGCTGTTCAGGGTGATTTGAGAAAGCACATTTTAACAAAAAATCTCTATTTTTCCAAGTTTTTTTTGTGTTATCTATAAAGCTGGACTTTTTATTTCCTATTAAAAATACATTTTCCCTAAGAGTTTATACTCAAGAATCGGTACCAAGGTAGCTTTGTATCTAAAATGGTGCCATAAGTGGTGACTTATAAACTTTTCATTGCACTCCTTTGAGTACATGTGGCAATAAACTTTACTCTATTCTATTCTATTCATGCAAAGGTATGGCAGACTACTGGGATTATCTCAACACAAAAAAAAAAGCTGTTGAGAATAGATCAATTAAAAGTGTCAAAACTGAGCTTTCTACTTTGGGGTTTCATGACCAAAGCATGTTTTTTTCTTTATTCTTTCATAGGATATGCATGTTGTTTCCCTTTTATTACACTTTGGTCTAATAACTTGCCTAGTATTTTGGAGAGCAGTTAAGAGTCAAAATCAACGGGTCAAAGATATTTTTCAATGCCAATAGTGAACCAGATGGTTTTTCATAACTATCATTTATTTAAATCTATGTTCCCCAGGGCTCCAGACAATCAGCCCACTGATATTACCACCATGAGCTGGCAGTAGATAATGCCAAAGATAAACCGTAATCAATTTGAATAAGGGATTGGATTACAGTAAAGACTTCAGGACCTTCTTTCTGCTGATTTAGACCAAGGGTCCAAATTTCAATGGTTTTAATGCTGGTCATTTGACATGAGGTTAAAAATCTCCGACAGACAAAAATATTTATCAGTTGTTATCTCTTACCTGTTCAAAATACTGATATATAGACATGGTGCAAGCATGTGTGAGTGAATTATGGGTTAGATTTGAACTCTGTTCAAGGCAACTGCTTTAAAACAGTCTTTTGATTTTTTTTATTTGTCTGTGAATTCTATCCAAATAACGGCCACTGAAGTTGTCAGAGTTTCTTTGAGCCTGGTTCTGACATTGCAGCAACTCTGCGATATAATCTGTGACTGGCTAACTTTGAAGTTTGTCCAACAGATTTCTTTTTCATGTATCTTTCCATATTTATTATATCAAACAGTGGGCAACCTCAAGTCTACAGGATTATTGATGATTGACAATGATTTGATTTATTGTCAAGTGTACCGAGGTATAGTGAAAAGCTTTGTTGTGAGCAATGCAGGCAGATGATTGTAAGCAAGGATATACGGATCGTAGGGTGCTTAGACAGAGTGAAGCATATAAGTTACACTGCACAGGAGATGTGCAAAGCAAGATTAGCATTAACAAAATCAACATTATTTGAAGTTAGAGAATCCATTCGTCAGTTTAATAACAGCAGGGATGAAGCTGTTCTTGAACCTGTTGGTGCGTGTGTTCAAGCTTCTGTATCTTCTGCCTGATGGAAGAGGTTGTAGGACAGCATTACCAGGGTGGGACAGGTCTTTGATGATGCTGGCAGCCTTTCCGCGGCAGCAAGATAGTTCCTGGTATTGAAAAAAACACTTGAAACTGATAATTGGAACAACCTTTGCAACTGTTAAATATTTGTAGACATTTATGAAGAAAGTGTCAATACCGGATAATAATGTTCAGCCACACTATTCATTAAAGGGCTGATTTGAAGTTGGCTTGAAAGATAATCAAATATATTTCCCATCCAGGAATTTCATTAAAAAATCTTGTGAATTATGCGCTAAATTTAAAATATCTTACTGAACATCATGATGAAAATAACATGAGGACAGGAGGTGGCAAAGTATTAATGTCACCAGATTGGTAATCCAAAACCCTGAGGGCATATGCTTGACTCCTGCCTTGACAGGCAGTGAAATTTGAATCCAAACTCAAAAAAGATCAATACTAAAAGGCTAGTTTACTAGCCTTGATTGTTGTAAAAACCCATCTAGTTCATTAATATCATTTAGGAAAGGAGCCATTAAAAAATTGGGGACCTCACCCAAGGAGTGTTTGTAACAATAGACAGAGATCACGTAAACAACTATAAAGATAGAATTAGTAAAAGGTGGATTCTGGTGTGAAGCAGAAGGTTCCACTTTTTCTCTTGCAGTATAAAATAACATCTTTAAGTGTTAAACCACATGTTTTGCATTCCAATTGTTATATGTCAAGGTAAATATCATGTATTGAACTTTTGTTCCCAAAGCAGTTATTATTCATTTCATTTGTTAGTAAAGTAGCTCACTTTAAATGATGAACGCCTCTGGTGGCTAACTCGATCCAGATAAAGAGTTAGTGCAAATTTTGTGGAAATTGAAATGGCAAAAGCTGCAAGTTTTACTTTTGCTTCTTCTTATAAAAATGAACAACCATATTCTGAACACTGCATTCTTTTTTAATATAAATCCTGAGGTGGGATAAAGTTCGTTGTGGAATTGCTCAGAGAAGTATTTTTGACACCTACCCAAATAATATTTTGGAAGCAATTAAGAAATTAAAAGATAAAATGTTGCTGCTTTGAAAATTCATTAATACAGCAGTGGAAACTTGGTTGTGCCTATAAAGCTGTGCGCAGGCGGAAGGATGTGTTCTTGACAAAGATCACATGAATGAAGAGTCACACTGGACCAAAATGTTGCTGTTGTTTCTTTTTCCACCGGTGCTCCAGGAACTGTTCAGTTTCTTCAACACATTTTGTTTTTATTTCAGATGCCCAACATCCATAGTGCTTTGCTTTTATGAAAGGAGCTGTAGCTGTTTAATTTTTATGAGTTAGATACATAACTAAGATCTACTCTAATTTTCTGCATGTTTGTTGGTGGAGAGTGGACACTGGGGCTTGACTGACACTAGTTAGGATGAGTATTTACAAAGGTATAAAATGAGAGGAGAAGAGGGCATCCAGCTTTAGAGGTTCTGGTTCAGCAGGAGGAAGGGATCTGATAGAACAGTGGAGATAAAAATAAGTGTGGAGCTGGATGAACACAGCAGGCCAAGCAGTATCTCAGGAGCACAAAAGGGGAGATGCTGCTGGGCCTGCTGTGTTCATCCAGCTCTACACTTTGTTATCTTGGATTTTCCAGCATCTGCAGTTCCCATTATTCCCAAAAATAACAGAACTGGTACAATGGAAATGGTGAAAATGGTGCTCCTGAAACACTCGTGCTCGATTGCTAATTTGATGCTCATGAACTTCCTCTTCTCTGTGCTGTTGCTACTGTGTTTTCTTACACCCCTTGATTTCTTGTTGCCATCAGGAAGAATGTGCCATTTATTTTCTTTTCATAGAATGTGGCTGAATCATTTCATGCGCCTGATATTCTTTGTGGTTTCTAAATGCCAATCTACACGACATATAGAACGTAGAACATTACAGCACAGTACAGGCCCTTTGGCCCTCGATGTTGTGCCGACCTGTCATACCGATCTCAAGCCCATCTAACCTACACTATTCCATGTATGTCCATATGCTTATCCAATGACGACTTACATGTACTTAAAGTTGGCGAATCTACTACTGTTGCAGGCAAAGCGTTCCATTCCCATACTACTCTCTGAGTAAAGAAACTACCTCTGACATCTGTCCTATATCTTTCACCCCTCAATTTAAAGCTATGCCCCCTCGTGCTTGCCGTTACCATCCTAGGAAAAAGGCTCTCCTTATCCACCCTATCTAACCCTCTGATTATTTTATATGTTTCTATTAAGTCACCTCTCAACCTTCTTCTCTCTAATTAAAACAGCCTCAAGTCCCTCAGCCTTTCCTCATAAGACCTTCCCTCCATACCAGGCAACATCCTAGTAAATCTCCTCTGCACCCTTTCCAAAGCTTCCAAATCCTTCTTATAATGCAGTGACCAGAACTGTACGCAATACTCCAAGTGCGGCCACACCAGAGTTTTGTACAGCTTCACTATAACCTCTTGGTTCCGGAACTCGATCCTTCTATTAATAAAAGCTAAAACACTGTGTGCCTTCTTAACAGCCCTGTCAACCTGGGTGGCAACTTTCAAGGATCTGTGTACATGGACACCGAGATCTCTCTGCTCGTCTACATGCATTAAACTCCATTTGCCACCTCTCAGCCCAGCTCTGCAGCTTATCTATGTCTCTCTGCAACCTACGGCATCCTTCGTCACTATCCACAACTCCACCGACCTTAGTGTCGTTTGCAAATTTACTAACCCATCCTTCTACGCCCTCATCCAGGTCATTTATAAAAATGACAAACAGCAGTGAACCCAACACCGACCCTTGCGGTACACCACTGGTAACTGGTCTCCAGGATGAACATTTCCCATCAACTACCATCCTCTGTCTTCTTTCAGCCAGCCAATTTCTGATCCAAACTGCTATATCCCCCATAATTCCATTCCTCCGGATTTTGTACAATAGCCTATTGTGGGGAACCTTATCGAACGCCTTGCTGAAATCCATATACACCACATCAACCGGTTTACTCTCATCTACCTGTTTGGTCACCTTCTCAAGGAACTCAATAAGGTTTGTGAGGCACGACCTTCCCTTCACAAAACCATGCTGACTATCCCTAATCAATTTATTCTTTTCTAGATGATTATAAATCCTATCCCTTATAACCTTTTCCAACACTTTACCAACAACTGAGGTAAGGCTCACTGGCCTATAATTACCAGGGTTGTCTCTACTCCCCTTCTTGAACAGGGGAACCACATTTGCTATCCTCCAGTCGTCTGGCACTATTCCTGTAGACAATGACGAGTTAAAGATCAATGCCAAAGGCTCGGCAATCTCCTCCCTGGCTCCCCAGAGGATCCGAGAATAAATCCCATCCGGCCCAGGGGACTTATCTATCTTCACCCTCTGAAGGATTTCTAATGCCTCTTCCTTGTGAATCTCAATCCCACCTAGACTAATAGCCTGTATCTCAGTATTCTCCTCAACAACATTGTCATTTTCTAGAGTGAATATTGTTGAAAAATATTCATTTAGCACTTCCCCTATCTCATCTGACTCCACACACAACTTCCCACTACTATCCTTGATTGGGCCTAATCTTACTTTCATCATTCTTTTATTCCTTAAATACCTATAGAAAGCCTTAGGGTTTACCCTGATCCTATCTGCCAACAACTTCTCATGTCTCCTCCTGGCTCTTCTGAGCTCTCTCTTTAGGTCTTTCCTGGCTACCTCATAGCCCTCAAGTGCCCTAACTGAGCCTTCACATCTCATCCTAACATAAGCCTTCTTCTTCCTCTTGACCAGAGATTCCATCTCCTTCGTAAACCATGGCTCCCGCACTCTACAGCTTCCTCCCTGCCTGACAGGTACATACTTATGACACAGAGTCAGTTCTTTGTTGATACAGAGGTTTATTAACAAGATGAACTATTTACATGTCTAAAAATCTCAGACTTCCTCATGTCATTGCTGATATCACTGCATGTTACATATGCATGACGGATTGATTGGACACACTACAATGAAATCATTGCACAGAGTGACCAAAATGTGACATGTTGTGGTGTTATGTAACTATCTTAAAGTCCTATCAAGTCTGGAATTTTTTGCCAAAATATAACAATGCCCTTGAATTTATTTTGCTCAGCAATGCATGTGATAGCATGAAGGAGTTGACTTGTACACAGCTATTGTGCAGACTTCTGGCTTGTTACTTGGCTGCCCAGTTTGGAGGGCACATTAACCATGGCAGCAATAAAACTTTTTCAAAGGCAGATCAAAGCAGCCCAGCAAACCATGGTTGCAAAAGAAAGAATGGAAAGCATGGAACAAAAATGTCCTCGAGCTAGATAGCAGCCTCATAAATAACATTGACTAACTCATATGGAGTGAATCACCCCTCTACAGAGCATTCAACAGGCTCATTATTTCTTGGCAGTGATTTGCTGAGTGAGTTTGTCACATATCAAATCAAAATCTGGGACAGGGTAGTTTCACAAATGAATTCTGTAACAAATGCATTGGTTTATTTCTTTTAAAATGAAAGGTTACTTTTCTTTGGTGTGATTGATATTGCAGGTTAAACTTAGTAGCATTGAAAATGACTCAAGAAATAGTTACACATCTTTAAAAAATGTTTTGCTGAATATTATGAAGTGAACAGGAAAACTACATTGAATATTGAAATCATACTAAGGCCTTTGGCAGGTAGATATCAAACATGCAGAAGCAAAAACAATGATTAACATTAAACATTGACCTAATTGACTCCAAATTTCCTAACTGTGTAAGTGTACATGATTTAACAGTAAATATTCATAACAGCATTGTTATCTCTCTGAGATGGAAAAAAAATGACTGTTCAGTGTGATGCTTACTGGAATTAAGATAATAAATATTGACACTGAAGAAAGTTTTATTTTTCCCATCGGATATAGCAATTTCTGTGAAATAGTATTTTGCTTAATTTCAGACGCCTACAGTCTTTAGGGCACAGCATCTGAAAGGACAATTTTCAAAAATGGAACATATGTACTTACATCACAGGCATTTCTATTTAGGGTTTTTAAAACAAATGGGCCCATAAGCTAAGAGTCTTGCGATACATACTGATGATTCACACACCGAATAGTCTGCAATCTCTAAACATTCAAACTAGTCCTACTAATAAGTTAAGATTTGTGTGAACATTCCCCAGTACAATGATGAAAGTTAGTCTTGAAGTATGAATCCATCGCAAACTCTCACCTGAATTCTAATGTCCTATCATTATATGAATTCTCTGCTACGATCATACCAAGCACATCAATTCATGAAGTCCAGTTCCTGTTGCCCAAGCCTCTGTCAAACACCTGTCATTATCTGTGTCCTACAGAATCCAGCAGTGTCAATGGTTCAATTTGTTTCAGCAACATCTGTTTCTCCTTCATAACAACTCCAATCTTGTTGCCTCTTCTGAAAGAACTCACCTTTAATCTCTTTGTACTGTTCCAACAGCAATCACTTTAACAACTTTTCCCAAGGAATTAAATGTGGCATCATGGTTCCAAGTTTGCATCTCACATAATTCCCTGTTCAGCACACGTATTTGGAAATGTTAGGAATGGGCAATAAATGCTGGTCTAGCCAGCAATATCACCAATCTGTGAAAGAAAAAAAAAGATTATTTATCCAGATTCTATTCAGTTCTCACCATTGGAAGAACTGCCTAAAGTTATCACAAGTCTCCTTGGTAACCACAATCACATGCTTTTCCTTCTTAACCTCTCTGTGGTCAATCATTACCAGCATCCAATACTGCACTGTTATCTATCTCAATTTGCTTGTTCACCTCCACAGCTGATGCAAGATCAATTGACTCAAGATCACAGGAATTCTATTTTCTACGCAGAAATGCCTTACACAGAACTCTCATGAAAGTGAATATGTAAATAAAAGTAGATGAAGCTCAAGACATTGGAGTTCAAAATGCAAATTGGTCCAAGATGAGAAGGACGACCCCTTTCTGAAGACGCACAAACTCAAAAAATCCCAATTTTTTTTCCATGGTCTTCCACTACCTGGTTTATCCTGCGTCCTTCAGACCTACAACTCTGTCATTTTTTTTTGCTTCTTTCTCTCAGACCTTGTCAGTGTTCAGTGGCAAGCTTTTTTAGCTCTTCAGTCTTACTCTCTGGGACATCCTCCCTAAATGACTACAACACAATGTAAAAGTCTTCACAGTCTGACCCTTTCAACTGTACCATTGTCACCTCTGCCACCTCTTTTATGGTGCAGATTTTTCCCTTATTGCATCGGTGATATGTTCTCATTTCAAATATAAGATGCTGTCACTGGGAACTTTGTGGCACTTTCTGATATTTACATTTGAAGTCATGCTCATATTTTCCTTTTTGGTAGAAAGTAGATTCTGTAGATTAACTTTAACTGTTGGTTTCAGTAGAGCCTGCGGTTAAAATGTAAAAAAAAATCTGTAACAGAGACTGAAGCTGTTCATTCGAGAGATGTAGCTTGGTCAGTAAAATATAATAATGTAAGTATGTATTTTCATTTTCGGAACATTCAAATTATAAACTTATAAGAAAAATGTCACTACTGCACCTTTTACTGGTTTAGAGGGGCATTCTCCAGGTTTAATCATAGAATCCCTAGAGTGTTGAAGCAATCTGACATTTAAGTTCACACAGACCCTCTGAAAGCATTCTATCCAGACACCTATCCTATCCCAGTAACTCTGCATTTCCCATGACTAATCCACGTAGCATGCACATCCTTAGACACTATGAGCAAATTAACATGATCAATCCACCCAACCTGCATGTTTTTGAACAATGAGAGCAAACTGGAGCATCTGGAGAAACCCACGCAGACACAGGGAGAACATGCCTTCTCCACACAGGCAGCCATCCAAGGCTGGAATTGGACCTAAGTCCCTGGCACTGTGATGCAGCAGTGCTGCTCCACAGGTTAAGAAGTAAAATTCCTTCTCTCACCACCATGTCCAAGCACTTACTATATCTCACACTCACTAAGACACCTATCTGCTTTTGCTGGGATAACAAGGTGTAGAGCAGGATGAACACAGCAGGCCAAGCAGCATCAGAGGTGCAGGAAAGCTGATGTTTCGGGCCTAGACTCTTCTTTCTGAACATGAATGTGCCCAATTTATCCCTAGAATCCATGGCTTTGCCAACTGCCATGCCAAGTTGGTCATGCACTCTCCCATTTCAGGATCAGAGTGACAGTCACCTGTTAACTCCTCCATTGCCAGAGCTCTCTGTCCCCCCTTGCTCTATGAGATCTCCCCCCATATCTGAAATTTCCCCTTTCACTCTAATCATTCCCTTAGTGACCCATTCCAATGAACTCCAAAGCCAGAATTGAACTGCCTGCTTTCCCCAGGACTCCATGAAATTGACTCTGACTATTAATAGGCAAACTATAATCTATAACTAAAGCCCTAATTATAATCATTGAGTATTTGCTTGATGCAGGACACCTCCATCTGGATTGGAAAATTGCACAAGCTACTTTGCTTTTTAAGAAAGGCAAAAGAGGAAAATCAAGCAATTACAGACCAGCCGGCCTCTGAAAGGGTAACTGAACACTTTGAAAATTTTCAGTCAGGGCAGCATGGATTCATGACAGTCGATCATCCCTGTCAAACCTCACTGTATTTTTTGAAAAAGTGATTAAAGTAGTGGATAGGGGAATGTCTTTGGATATCGATATGGACTACCAGAGGCACTTGATAAAGCCCCACATATTTAAGTGGTAACTAGTTAGAAGGCTATTGATTGAGGACAATTTATTAACATGGCTGGGAAATTGGTTAATGGAAGATTTCAGAAAGTAGGTATATAAATATGACCAGTGGTGTTCCATAAGGATATGTGTTAGGCCATCGATTATTCATTATTTATTAAATGGAAAGTCATCGATCCAAATTTGTTGATGACATAACCTTAGGTGACATTGTAGACAGAGTAGCTGGTAGCATAAAATTACAAAGGGATATTCATTGATTAAATGAATTGGCAAAGCAGAGCCAGATGGAATCCGAAATAAGCAAATGTGAGGTTATCCGTTTTGGATCAGAAAAAGGAGAGTTTAGGATACTTTTTTTGATGGTATGATGTAAAATACAGTGGATGTCCAAAGAGACATGGGGGTTCAGGTTCAGTTTAGGTGTTCTGAACTGTGACAAGTTACCTACTTCTCCCTCTGTGCTAAAATGTAATGTAAGCACTAAGTGAGTGAGTCCCAAGAAATGAAGCTAGGAGCCAGAAGGTGCACCCTGCTTAGATGTAAAAGATGTCTGTGTGTCCCTGTCAGTAGGTGATTCTGGAGAAGTACATAAGTCATGGATGCCCCTGAGCTCCAGTGTCAAGTGCTGAAGGGATGAAATGATGTGACAGATGGCCAAGAGGAGGCATGATGATGTGGTGAGGATGATCGTTTGCAGATATCTCCTTGTGTAAATGAAGGATGGCGGGTCCATGGAGCATACAGGTACCATAAGACTGTAAGACCATATAGCATCAGAGCAGAAGTAGGCCAGTCAGTCCATTTAGTCTGCTCCGCCATTCAGTGAGATCATGACTGATCTGAAAGCCCTCAACTCTACTTTCCTGCTATTCCCCATAACCTTTGTTTTCTCTGAGGCACAATACTATTTCGCAGCATGACAGGCACCTTCAATCCTCACAAATGGACCTTCCTGGCCTGTAGTTTATTTTAAAAGGTTCTCATACACAAATCTCTCTGTTGTCACAGTGCACCTGATGTCAGCAATTCATTTTCAAAATTATTTTTTAGATTTCTCAATGAAAACATTGAGGAAGGGGATCTCGTTTGATTGCTCTATTTCAATGGTAAATTTGAGTGCAGATTGGATTTATTAAACTGCATAAAGAAATTTTTTAATGTGGCTGTAGATTGAAATGTCACAAGTATGTTCCACAGTGTTTATGCAGCAGATCTGTTAGTCGTGATGAGGACAGATTTGAATAAAGGTTGGGACAGACATTCAGTGAGCTGCAGCCACCAGGCGTCTGATTTGATTTTCATGTCAGGAATTGAGATTGTTTAGCTTCTTACATGGGGAGTGGAGAATTGGATGTGATTTAGAACAGAGGTGAATGGAGCCAGATGCAAATGCATGGAAAGAAGGTAGTCACAGTTCGTTAGAGAGATCCTAAAGTTACTATTTTAAGTTTATGGAGACATATGAGTATTTTTTCTTGATGTTGGGATTATATTTTCTTTCATTTTTGCCGTATCTTTCCAACTTCCTCATCACTGCCCGTACTTGTCCAGGGAAGGGAACAGTTCTAGCTATTATGTTCTTTGTGTCTCAATAATAACATTGACAAGAGAACTGAGCAGGCACTGGTCATGAAATTTAACAAAAGTCTCAAAGAAGTTATGTAAAAACAAAAGTAGCATTATTTAATTTTTATAAATATAGCAAAGTCATTCAAACTCCATGTAAGATGCAAAATTCTTTTTGTGACCTCTTTCACAAGCCAAGAAACTAGAACGAGATATGAACGAGCCCAAACCTGTCTAAGTTAAATGAAGTTGATTTTTATCTTTAGATGGTGATGATAACATAAATGATAACTGTATGTAATCCAATGAACTTTTATGTGTGAAATCAAAAAATAACTTTGCTATTTGCATAATCACATGATTCTGCCAGATTGCATAACTCCTGCAAAACGGTCTCTTCAGAAACCTCTCATTTTTTGTTTTCAGAAACCCATTTTCTATCTTGCACCATTAGTCAGTGTTCAGCTTTACTAAAAAAACAATATTTTGACTTCTGTTTTATTATTATGTTTTATTATGTTCAATGAACTTGACAGAGCAAGATGTTGTTATAAATGCAAATAAATTTACACAAATTTAGATTTCGACCAGTGTTAAAACTGAAAGCAACACTGTGCGAGCAAAAGAAGGTCACCTTAATAAGGCTTGACAGGAAAAGGAAACCACAGCGATGAACGTTTGTTTTCACCATTTCAACAGTGAACCTTGAATACGCTTTTGCAAAAAGAAAGCCCATGCAACACTGAAGATTCAATTTTTACCAGTTACATTTGTTGCCTCAGTATGAAAATTAACAAAATTAAATCAATCAATGTTCCATGTTGACAAAACACAACTAATTGTTCCCTACCAAAGAACAAAGATTTCCCATTTTGAACACTCATATTTTTGATGAGTACTTAGACGAAGCAAGTAAATGCCGACTTGTTTTTTGATTTGAATTGGAAAATGTGGTAAAATAACCAATTTCCAAATGCATAGCAAGTTCTCATTTGACTTTTTAAAAAATTCATTCACAGGCTGGTCCAACATTTATTGACCATCCCTAACAGTCTATAGGTTTGTTAAGAGTCATTCACAGTGCTATGGGGCTGGAGCAACTTATAGGTCACATCCAGTAAGGATGAGACATTTCCTTCCGTGAAGTGCATTAGTGATCCGGATTGGTTTTCCCCAACAATGATTCATGGTAACCTTAAATCCTTGATCGCAGATTTTTATTGAATTCACCACCTACCAGAATGGGATTCAAACCCAAGATCCCAGAACATTACAGGCCCACTGGATTAATAGTCTAACAATAATACAACTAGGCCACTTGCAGTCAGTTCACTCTGTTTGGTATAAAGATATCAATAGTATATCAAAGAATCATTCTATTGAAGAGCAGTTGGAAGCACATTTGCCATTGTTATTCAAAAAGTGGGTGTAGGGTCCTTAGTGAGCTATCTAGGAGAGGCACTGAGTGAATGAAAAACAGTTTCCAATATGATGGGAGAAAAGTCAGACAAAACAGGCAAGTCAGATCACACACTCCCTCTTTCTGGTGCGGTGGAACAGTTGGAGAGAGAAACTGTAGATCATTTAATTGTTGGGAACTGTATGTGGAATTGGCACAAAAAGTTGTTCACTGAGCTGACTTGTTTTTATTCAGACGTTTCAACGCCAGGCTAGATGATATCATCAGTGGAGCCTCCGATGAAGTGATATTGTACTACTCCGCTTGGAATGTATATTGTCTGGTCCGTTATGGTGACTAGTGTCATTTCCAGTTTTGATCTGTATGGATTTGTATATGGGGTCCAATTCTATATGTTTGTTGATTGCACTATGGGTGGAGAACCACGTCTCTTGGAATTCCCGTGTGTGTCTATGTTTGGCTTGGACCATTATGGCGCCTGAACAAAAACAAGTCAGCTCGCCAAGCAAGTCAACAACCTCACCCACAACCCGAGCCACAGGTCTTCACTAAAACTTTAATTGGAGGATAAGTATATCATTTGATAGAAAAACACTGAACAAACATATTTACATTTGTTATCATCACAATGTTTAAATATGATGATTCTAAATTAAATAGGTTAGATTGAATGTAATTTAAAACGCCATTTAAACTCTAACATGATTAATATGAAAAGATAATTACAAATGATCATGGAAATGTACTGATGCTGACACTAATAGCGCATTCTAGATACTGTAAGCTAAACTAAAGGAAATTATATAGCACATTAACTAAGAAACAAAACTGAGACAATACACTAGAGCTGACATTTAGTGGTTAGTTCAAACGTCATATTGAGGTGTTAAGACTGAGTTCAAAATTTCCTGAATTTGTTTTCAACAGCACATCTGCAGAATTCTTTGACTTATAACTGCAGGTGGCTAAATTTCCCCCAAGATAATCAAGATTTTATTTCATAATTCAGTTTTAACGCTTTCTCAGATGTTCAGAACATAATAATTTACTTTAGGCTTATACAGCACTGTAAAAGGTGTGAAAAAGCACTTTCTGAGGTCAAGAATCTATTTCTGTAACACAGTAGATGTGTGGCATTGATGGAGTCTAAAAACAGTACCATGTGCTTTTCTTGACTGAAGACAAAATAATGCTAGAAATCACAATGGGCCAGGCAGCATCCATGGAGAGAGAGAGCAAGCTAAATTTGAGTCGAGATGATTCTTCATCAGAGTCCCAGTTCAGCTTCTGCAATAATTTGCTTCTACATGCATCTTATTTTCATTTTCTTGCATATGAAACAGCATGAAAACACTGAAGGCAATTAACAGGAGACGAGAAGAGAGAAAAATAATATTTTAATGATAAAATACAAATAACACTAACCTTCAGCAACCCCATCCCAAGCAAATAGTGCACTTTTCCATCAATAAATGGACAATTAGTATATTCTACAAAGCAGACAAAAGGTGAAACAAACAAGGTACTTTATCAAACCTTGTGTTTTTCAAGAAAGAGTGTGAAAATGTACAATATTATTATCGCACATAATCATATTATCAAATAATAAAAGAAGACTGGCCACATTCCAGGTTAATATGACCTGCTGTGAAGTCAACACATTTCATCTGATAATTAACGTCTCACGCTTTGAGTTCGCACTAGGTTCATGTCTTCATATACTGAGTTTGGAGCTCTCCCATGTCTTGGCTTCTCAGGTTGGCATTTTTTCCTTGCCTAAAAACAAAATCACTTTTTAGAAATTGTATTCCTCTGCTTTCTCATTTAGATTTCTAAGTGGAGGACTCTACAGCTTGCAGATCAGGCTGATTCCATATCTGCTGTTCATTCAGAATTAACTTTCTATATATCATTACTAATTGTTAATCAATTCTCCTTAATTAATAGCACCTCAACATTTTCTATTTCAGAAATTAGTAATAACGAGACGCTAAAAATCTGACCACATTCAGAGAGTGTCTCCAAGATTGATAATATTTGAGAATCTCTCAGTTACATGAATGCATGGAAAATAAATGACACTTGAAACAGAATACGCATTTTTCTGTGACTGGTAAAACTGCCCTAGTTTGTACTCTTTCCTCTGTGGGCTTGTGTAATTATTTTTAGTCAACCTACTCAGAGATCTTATGACATGCTCAAAATGCGTATGACAGCTGGAAGTGAACCCAGGCTTCTTTGCTTAGAAGCAAGAGCCAGACCCCTCTGTTGCCTACAGTAAGCTTCTGAGGAGAGGGGAAATTCTATAGTTATGCTCCCAGACTATGAACTGTTCATCCAGTATCCCAGAAGCCCAGATTTGTTTCTGTGCAAAAGTAAGCCATTTGATCCATTATTCCTGCACTAGTTCTCTTACCAAGTGCCAATCTTTTGCCTTTTCCCCAATATCCAATACATCATTTCTGTCCAAATTATCATTCAATGCCCCCATGGATGTCTTATGTGAACCCAGCTCCATCATGCTTCCAGACACTGCAATGCATGCCCAATCTACTCATGATGTAAAAAAGTTATTTCTCACATCGTTGCTTCCTTTGCACATCACCTTTTGTCTAAGCCCTCACATTTCTCAGAGATAGTAAGAACTGCTGATGCTGGAGTCTGAGATAATGCAGTGTAAAGCTGGAGGGACACAGTAGGCCAGGCAGCATCAGAGGGGCAGGAAAGCTGACCCTTCTTCAGAAAGAAGGATCCTGGCCCGAAATGTCAGCTCTCCTGCCGCTCTGATGTTCCCTGGCCTGCTGTGTTCCTCCAGCTGCACACAGTCTTTCCCCATGTTTCTTTGTAATTTATGAGCAAGAACAGTTTCTCCCTAACTATTCCATCCAACCTACTCATGACTTCATAAAACCTCTCTGCAATCTCCACTCAGCCTTCTTCTCTCCATAAAACCATAAGACCATAAGACATAGGAGTGGAAGTAAGGCCATTCAGCCCATCAAGTCCACTCCGCCATTTAAATCATGGCTGATGGGCATTTCAACACCACTTCCCTGCATTCTCCCCCTAGCCCTTGATTCCTTCTGAGATCAAGAATTTGTCAATCGCTGCCTTGAAGGCATCCAATGCCTCGGCCTCCACTGCACTCTGCGGCAATGAATTCCACAAGCCCACCACTCCCAAGGAGAACAATCCCAACTTCTTCAAACTATCCTCATCACTGAAGTTTCTCATTGCTGGAACCATTCTTGTAAAACACTTTGGTACTCTCTCCAGTGCATTCATATTTTTACTAACGACTGTACAAAATATTCCATATTTATTTATTTCATATTTCAGAGAAGGCACTTTCTCAGGTTCCCTTTTCAGCCAGAAAAATTACATATAAAATATCAGAAATATTTGTTACAAAGAAATTAGAAACTTACATGCCAAAGTATCATAATCAGTGCACAAATGATAGCAACTATTGCAGTGATAATCACACCAATCATGATTGGATCCTTATGTAAAAGTTCTGTACAATTTGTGGCATCTGCACAATCGGTTTTACAGTCTTTCAAATTGGACTCTGAAAAGATACAAAATGTATCATTGTTTTCTGAAAAGAATTCCATACATACCATCTCCATATTGTCATTGTATTATTTTCATTTTTGTAATTTTTTTGCATCCTATACAGAAGGGAAAAATAAGTTCTGCATCTGTTAGAGCACTTTAAATTTTGCTTGTTATTTATTCATGGAATATGAGCATCACTGGCAAACGCAATACTTTTGTGCATCCATTATTGCCCATGAGAAAGCTGCGGTGAGCTGACATCTTAAAACCCTGCAGTCCATGTCATATAATCATACAGTCACAGAATTGTACAGTATGGCAACAGACCCTTCTGTCCAACTCAGCCATGCTGACCAGATATCCTAAATTAATCTAGTCCCATTTGCCAGAATTTAGCCCATATCCCTCTGAACCCTTCTTAGTCATGTACCCATCCAGGTGCCTTTTAAACATTGCAATTGTACCAGCCTCCTTCACTTCCTCTGGCAGCTCATTCCATACATGCACTGCACTCTGTGTGAAAAAGTTGCCCCTTAGGTCCCTTGTTCATATTTCCTCTCTCAGCTTAAATTATTACCCTCCAGTTTTTGACTCTACTACCTTGGGGAAAAAACCTTGGCTATTCACCATGCTGCTCATGATTTTATCAACATCTGTCAGGTCACCTCTCAGCCTCTGATGCTCCAAGGAAAATAACCCCAGACTATTCAGCCTGTCTTCATAACTCAAACCTTCCAACCCTGGCAACATTCTTATAAATCCTTTCTGAATCCATTCAAGTTTCACAACATCTCTGGTAAGGCTTGGAGACTACAATAGAATGCAGTATTCCAAAAATGGCCAAACCAATTTCCTGTACAGCTGCAACATGATCTCCCAATTCCTATACTCAATGCACTGACCAATAATGGCAAACATACCAAATGCCTTCTTCACTATCCAGTCTACCTGCAATTCTACTCTAAGGAACTATGAACATGCACTCCATGGTCTCTTTGTTCAATAACACTCCCTGTGCAACAATCCTCCAGGATCGTATCATTAAGTGTATAAGTCCTGCCCTGATTTGCCTTTCAAAAGTGTAGCATCTCAGATTTATCTAAATTAAACTCCATCTGCCACTCCTTGGTCCACCAGCCCATCTAATCAAGGTCCTGTTGCACTCGGAGAGAACCCATGTGATCTAAGGATACCTGCATTACTGTTATGGAGGGAGATCCAGAATTTTGACCCAGCATGAATGAAGGGACAGTGATATAGTTCCAAGTCAGGATAGTGTGTGGTTTGAAGGGAAACATGCAGGTGTTGGCGTACCCATGTGTCCACTAGACCACCTTCTAGGTGGTAGAGGTTATGAGTTTTGAAGATTCTATCAAAAGAGACTTGGTGAACTGCTGCCTAGCACTTTTAGGTGGTCCTGCTGCTGAATCGTAACTGGAGCGATTGAATGTTTAAGGTGATGGATGGAGTGCAACTCAAATGGACTGCTGTATCCTGGATAGTGCTTTGATTCAAGGGTGCCCATGGAAAGGTGTTCTGCATCATGGTTCTGTACTTTTTGTTTTAGTTTGTCTCATTCTCCTTAGCGTAATACCATTCCGTAATTCCTATCTGCTATACTTTACCAGTAATGTGAACATAAGCATAGTAACATAATTTCAACTCCTTATTCTCACTATATACATGACTACAGTCCAATTATTTCACTCTCAGTCTCTTTCTCAGACTCTCAATATTAATTAATAATATTAATAGTAATTTATTGTCACTTTTATTTTTACAAATGTTCCACTTATCAAATGGTTACATCAATAGTCATGAGGTAATAGTAACTGGTATTGTCAATGGATTATTAATTTCATCACAGCAGATGGAAGAAAAAGTCTAATGATGATCATGAATCCATTGTTGATTATCATAACAACACATCTGATTCACTAAAGCCCTTGAGTGAAAGAAAGCTTGGTCTGGCATACTCCAGACAACAGCAATGTAGTTGACTCTTAATTGCTCTCTGAAATGGCATCATTGGTATTTAGAAATCTGTCAATCACTCCTTAAAAATACTCTTTGACTATCTTCCGCAACCTTCTCGGGGTAAAGAAATTCAAAGATTCACAATTATGAGAGTAAAAATAATCTGTTTATTTTGAGCCTAAGTGGCTTCTGACTTATTTAAAAATTGCTCACTATCGTTCGGTGCTCTCCAACTACAGAACATATTTCCTGCATCTATAATTGCCTTCTAAAAATTTAAAGTTTTAAAGGTTAAAGTTTTACTTATAAATTCTGTGTCTGATACCATCTCACTAACACTTGAAAAACAAGCGAGGCTCGAAAAGCTTGTGCTTTCAATAAATCTGTTGGACTATAATCTGGTGTGATGTGATTTCTGACCTTGTGGTAAATTGTAAATTTATAGGGCTTAATGAGATGACCTTTCATTCTTTGAAACTATAGAGAATACAGGTCCAGTTTCCCCAATCTCTCTTCAGAAAAAAAAGCCCTTCTATCTGGGAACCAAATCTGGTAAACCATTTTTGCACTCCCTCTATATAAATAATACTCTTCCTAAAGGTGAAGGGCACCAAACACAGCACTTCAGATGGAATCTGATACTCTGTATAATTGATGGAAATTTTCACTAAAATCCTTTCAAAATAAAGGCTAACCTACCATTAGACTTTTAAATGCTTGCTGCTCCTGCATAATAGCATTCAGTACTTACTGACAAAAATGCCCAGGTCCCTTTGTACACCTACACTTTCTAATCACAAGCCATTTGTGAAATACTCTGCACTTCCATTCCTTCTACCAAAGTGGGTAACCTTACATTTTTCCTCATTATATTCTATTTGCTATTCAAAAGTCTGTCCAAATGTTCTTGAAGCCATATTGCACTTCTCTCAGCATACATTCCCATCTAGGTTTATGTCACCTGTGAACGAGGACCTTAATACTGTTGGTCCCCATGTCCAAAGCATTGGTATATTGCAAGTGGCAGGGGTGTAAGTATTGAACCTTGCAGTGCTCCCCTCATGCAAGAATGGCTTGTTTGTTCATGTTCTGTTTTCTATCTGTTAGCCAATATTTGGTCCTTGTCAGTATATTCCATTTTATCCCATGTTAACCAGCTTCCAAGGAAAGACATTATCAAAAACCTTCTGAAATTTCAAATATGCTACATTTACCAACTCCTCTTTATCAATTCCATCAGCACCATCCTTAAAAAAATTTCCAACAGCTCAGTCAAAAACGATTCCATATTGACAAATTTATGCTGTCTGAAGGCAGCCAGTCATGATCTGCTAGGTCTATTCCGAACCTATCATCTTTAGCCTGGTGGAAACTCCACACAACCCAGTGGTGGGCATGAAGACAGGACTTCATCTCTACTAGGACTGTCTGGTGATGATTGATCCCAATACTGTTAGGTATACACGCATCTATGACAGGTAAGTTTTGGATGAAATCAAGTAGATTTCTTGACCTCATTGGTTCTCTTATAATTTACCACAAGGTCAGAAATCACATGACACCAGGTTATAGTCCAACAGGTTGATTGAAAATACAAGCTTTTTGAGCCTCACTTGTTTTTCAGGTGTTAGTAAGATGGCATCAGACACAGAATTTATAAGTAAAATATCAAAGGGTCACACCACTGATGAGGATGTATTAAATAACCTAAGATGCTGTTAAATCTTTTATCAGTTAGAAGGTTTTAATTGAATAAAATGTATATGTAAACCCTGAATTCCTTTCAAGCCACTGCCCTGAGATAACTGAAGGTTTTAATCAGTGTAAAGAAGTGGTGGCATTTTAGGGGTGTGTGTGTGTGTGTGTGTGTGTGTGTGTGTGTGTGTGTGTGTGTGTGTGTGTGTGTGTGTGTGTGTGTGTGTGTGTGTGTGTGTGTGTGTGTGTGTGTGTGTGTCTGTGTGTGTGTGAGAGAGAGAGAGAATCTTTGGGATTTAGATATACATATTAATCAATTAAAGCCTTCTGAGTAAAGATTTAACAGCGCCTAAGGTTTATTTAATACATCCTTATCAGTGGTATGACCCTTTGATTTTTACATATAAATTCCGTGTTTGTTACAACCTCACCAACACCTGGAGAATGAGTGAGGCTCCCAAAGCTTGTGTTCAAATAAACCTTTTGGACTATAATCTGGTGTTGTGTGATTTCTGACCTTGACCGTCCCAGTCCAACACCAGTGCCTCCACACCAATCTGCTACATGCCCAGCCTGACAACTGTGTCTTTCAGGACTCAGCCAGCTTGGCTATTAGTGGTAATACTGAGCCATTCTTCGTGAGGGATTTTGAAATCCCTTCGTCAGCAAGCGTTCTGTGCCCTTGCCACTCCGAATGGTTCCTTTAAGCACTTTTCAACATGGAGGAGCTCTGATTCATTTGCTAATATGAGGAAGCAGATAACAAGGTTCAAAACACCCCCCTGACTGATGGCCTGTCATCTATGCTGTCAATAAGACTGAGGAAGGGTCACCAAACCTGAAATGTTAACTCTGACTTTTTCTTCACAGATGCTGCCAGACCTGCTGAGCTTTTCCAGCAACTTTTGTTTTTGTCACTGGATGTACCCACTGTTGCAGACAGAGGAATCTCAGTCATTGATTGCAATCATACCTAAGTAACCCAGAAAGTAGCAGGCACATTGGTTTGTGAGGCAAATCTCAAACTTTTTGCATGAGTCTGCAGATATTTGTGAAGGGGTCTTGATAGGATTGACTGTGCTGTGTGAGGATTTGTTATTTTATGTTTTTGCCCTGGGAGGAAGTACAACTTAAGTCTACAAGAATGATATCTGGACTTCAAGGGTTAATTATGAATATGCATTACACAATTAGAGATAAGGAGAGATTACACAAACTGGGCCTGTTTACTGTCAAATTTATTAGGTATTCTGTTAGAAATTTCCAAAACATTAACAGGGAAAAACAGAGTATATGAAGATAAAGTATTTCCATTGGTTGGGGATTCCATAACTCAGTGGTAAACCATTCAGAAGAGATGTTACGAAGCACTGCTGTGCACAAAATGTGGTAGATTTTTGAACTGAAAGCATCAAATGCTGGAGATCACAGTGAATCAGGCAGCATTCATGGTGAGGAGGCAAGCTAGCATTTCAATCTAGATGACTCTTCATCAGATCAAGCTCTCCTTCACAAATGGCAGTGGATGCTGGATCAGTTGCTAATTTTAAATCTGAAAGTGATAAAGTTTTGTCAGCAAAGTTATTAAGGGGCGAAAAGCAAGTATATGGAATTAGGCCACAGATCAGTCGTGATCTATTTGAATGTTGGAATAGGCCCAAGGAGCTGAATGGCCTACTGCTGTTCCCATGTCCCAATGAGCCTGGGTTGATGCTGCATGGTACATTTAGTTGTATCTTTATACCATATCACATTTGGTATTTAACTTTGTGAGTACAGTCCTCTGCTCATCATCCCAGAAGATCTGCAACAAGATATGCTGTAAATGTTTGACACGGTGATTTTTTGGGGGGTGGAAGGCAGTGGTAGTAATGGCCTGGTGGTATTATTGCTAGTCCAATAATCCAGAAACTCAGCTAGTGCTCTGTGGGCCCAGGTTCAAATCCTACCATTTTGGATGATGGAATATGAATTCAATAAATAATTAAGAATCTACTAATGGCTATGAAACCATTGTCCGTTGTTGGAAAAGCCCATCTAATTCACTAATGTCCTGTTGGGGAGGTGATAGTCTATTATATTGTCAGTCAGCTAGTAATCCAGGGACCTAAGCTAATGTTTTAATGACATAGGCTCAAATCAAATTAAAGCAGATGATAATTATTTTTCTCAGCTGTGTAGCACACTGATGAGGCCACTCCTGGAAATATTGCCAACAGTTTTGTTCTCCTTGCTTGAGAAAGGATGTACTGGCACTGGATGGGGTGCAGGCAAAGTTCAAAAGGATGATTCCGGAGTTGAGAGGGTTAGTTTATGAGTAGAGATTGAGTAGCCTGGGACTATACTCATTGGAATTTAGAAGAATAAGAGAAGCATCTAATAGAAACACATAAAATTATGAAGGGAATAGATGAGATAAAAGCAGGGAGGTTGTTTCCACTGGCTGGTGAAACTGGAACTAGGGGGCATATCCTCAAAGTAAAGGGGAGCAGATTTAGGACTTCTTTATCCAATGTTTTTGAATCCATGAAATTCCCTGCCCAGCAAAGCAGATGAGACTACCTTGTTGAATGTTTTTAAGGTACAAATAGATAGGTTTTTGAACAGTAAAGGAATTAAGGGTTATGGCAAGCGGCTGGGTTAGTGGAACGGAGTCCACGAAGAGATCAGACATGATGTTATTGAATGACGGAGCAGGTTTGATGGATCAGGAGGCCCACTCCTGCTCCTATTTCTTATGATCTCCTGTAAAAGCAACTTCATGCTGTTTAGACCCAATGTTTGATACGTGTATGTAAAACTGGAACAAAAAACCTGTTTACTTTAGCAACAAATCACTGTTCTGTGATTATTTTTCAAAGAGAGCCAAGCCCAATTTATCAGATTGAAATACTTTTAACAAAGGAATATCTTTCAGTTGGCTTGGCAACAAAATTCCACAATGCTCGAATATGTTTTTTTTCCGAGATTCCTTATTGTCTTTGCTGAGGGAATTTTGAATCCTATCACTGTTATGTTTTTAAAAAATTAACATTGGTACATGTACCAACAGATCAAAAAATAGAAACAAGTGACTTTGTTCTTTAGAAAAGAGGCCTGGGCAAAGTTATGGCCTTTACATTTATTGATAGGGAAATATTGGAAATGTTGATGACTGACAACGTAAGGGATCATCTGGAAGGATAGTTATGTCAAAGAGTGTCAGACTGGACTTGTAGGAGACAGATAATGCCTGACCAATTCTCTGAAACCATTTGAGAGTTATATTTGTGTATAAGGGTTGAGGCAATGAATTTTAATGAATTTGGATTTTGGGAAGTAATTTGACACTATTGCACAAACAGATTGATCCACAAGGTTCATCATGCATATGACAAAAAATTAGGCTAGCTTTATCCTTGGTTCAGAAATAAACAGCAAAGTATGGATTATGATAAAGTTGGTAGCATCTCACAGGAGTTCGTTTTGGGTTTCTTTTTTGTTAACTGATGTAAGATTCAAATTGGGACTAGGCCAATGATGCTGCAAATTGATGCAACAACTCAAAGAAATCTGAGCAGATTTGATAAATGAGTAACAAGGTACCAGAACATGACAACATTCAAGCAATGAAGCAGAATATACAAGGTTCTTAATGTACTCAAAGTAACATGGCAGGAAAGAAGTTATTGAAATTTAGGAGATAGATTGTTAAAGCTGTCATTCTATGCTGCGAGACAATGAACAGTCTGATTGATCATTTAATAACAACTGAGAGGTGATCTGAGTTTCTAACATGTCTTGCACTCATATGTACATAATAGTATTAAGTTTAGGTCTCCCACCACTTGGCAACAGTAGCAAGACTGATTCCTGAACCCTGAAGGCCAGATCAATCAAAAGGAAAAGTTATGTACCCGAGAACTTTACTTTCCATTGGGAAAATGGATCAAGGAAGAATTGAAAGGATTCTTTCATACCTTCCTGAAAATTTTGTATGTGTGTATTCTTCTGTCAGGCCCACAATTTAAGAACTGGGGGTACAACTTAAAATTAAGGATGCCAAAAGAAACGACGATATTTAAGTATTTTTTCCAATAAAAGGGTAATAATGTTCTGGAACAGATTTTCAGCAGGAATGGTGGAAGAGAAAATCAAGTTTTACAAGACAAGATGAACTTCTACCATAAAAGGGAAAACATTTACTTATTCCACTCAGATGGGGCATTTAGTATTAGAGAAACATTAAAGGACACAGATGGAACTTCAGGATATGCTACATCATTTTACAGACAATGAAGTAATTTTGAAGTATCATCAACTTTCTAAGGTATGAAATGTGATCACTAGTTTGCACATAAACTTGCAAAATATATGTATCAATCAAATGCATGACTAGATAAGCATTATGTTTCCTGCTGTAGGTTTGGGGATTAAATATTGACAAGAAGACCATGAAAACTCTTAGGTTCTTCTTCCAATAGTGCTATGGGGTCTTTTGCATCTTGCAGGAAGGCAAATTGTACAGACTTCCAAATTTTACTGTAAACCTTAGAAGATGAGAACTCATAAGGGATAGGTTTTTCTCATTCACTTGGAAATGTTTGAAACTAGGCCACAACATTGTGAAATAATTCCAGTGGAAGTACAGTCTGCTGAGTTAGAGGGCACTGGCTTTCACTTTAGTTCACTGCATCATCCCAAACTCAACAATGACCATTGTTGAAGTTACTGAAACCTGTATAATTTCAGCAGAACCCTGTCTGAATAGAGGGTGAGAAAGGGCAATTTTGATTCCCAAACTAACTTGCCATCTTTTACATTAGCATCATTGTGTCATCAATGTCAAGGAGATCTCAACAACATTTTGAGATTCACAGCGTGACAGAGAAGTTGGTTGTTTTGATAAGTTTCAAGGGGTTAATATCTTATGAACTCTAAACAGTGGAGTTCATACCCGAAATTCAAGAATTTATAACCACTTGAAGCTAGCAATCAAATAGTGAAATTGCAGGCACCATACTCGTCTAATAGAATGTTCTGAAGTTGGTCATACAGAATGAATGCAGTGATGACAATTCTCAAGCTGATATCAACAGAAAAACTGAAATAGCAAGCAATTGTTTTTACATTCTGGTTTATCTCAGACATTTAAAGGTTGAGGTTTTACATGTGTCGCTTGACAGTTGTTTTTGAAACTTTTCACAGTTGCTTTTTCCATTCCATTTTATACCTTTGACAATTTAATTTGAAAGTATGTTTTGGAATTTTGTAACAATTTCTTTTGATAGCTCAGTTAACGGTACCAATAAGCTCCTCTGTTTAAATTCATTTATGCACTGACAAATTCACAATGGCCAGCACCACTTCAGCAATTTATCAGGAAGAAAGTTTTAAAAAATGTTGAACATTTAAAGAGATGGAGTCTTTCAGGGGCAAACAGTCAGAAAAGAAAATTGTTTCGATTTTGTGTAAAACAACGTAAATGAAAACAACAAATGACATGCACACTAACATTTCCAAATTTTCAGTATATTTGCTGTTCTTTTGAATTAGCCTTGCTTCTATAATCTATGTCAGATGAAGATTTGAAACATAAAGCATACCTGATAGTAATACTGTCTCTTGTCCAATGCTATCTTTAATGTATGTTTTATTTCGTATTCCAAAAACACAATAGTAAATGCCTATGTCACTTTCCTGAATGTTGTTGATGGTTACCGTGAAGTTTTTCACATCTCCTTTATACTCAAGACGTGTTTCATAGGACTTGTGTTTTGTAATCTGTTTTGGGTGGACATAGATCAAATCAATGGGATTGGAAAAACTTCTTCTGATGTAGGTGCCCACAATGGTCCCTTGGGATGATGAATATTCACAATTTATTGAAAATGAAGCTCCATTTTTCATTCGTTTGATGAACGGAGCTGGGGAAATGTGACCATCTGTAGAATACATAATGAAAAATATCATCAGTGCAATTAGAAAACGCTGAAAAGGATTAATTATCAAACAAACCTTTCCTTTGTGTAAGCATTATCATAATAATCTAGTTTTCTGATTCATATTAATACTTTCGGATTGTTATCATTTTGGGAAGATAACCTCTGTGAGTGTCTGATAATTAAATACTGAACTTTAGAAATTGCCGGGCCTGACTTTCTACGAGTCATGGCAGGTGACTGTGGAAACAGTGCAGAGGTGAGATGGACAAAAGGTCTGCTTGGAATGCTTGCTCTTTCTTCAAGATTATCAAAAGAGAAGAAAGCATAAGACAGCCATTTGGTCCCGCCCACTCACACTATCTCACCCCACACACTTTCAATACCTCAGCCCTGCCATCTCATGTCCAACTTACATGGCCCCTCATAGCCTCTGTACAAATCTGTGCACTCCTAACTACGCCAAAGTACCCTTTATAGCCCCTGACTTAACTTAGTGTCAACACAGGCCAACCACACAGGGCTCCTCCATCAACCCTCTTTGCCCTTAAACCTCCATGTCAACTTATCCACTATTCACCATAAACAGAGCACAGCACTCATGATGAGATAAAACAAAGAACATTTTAGATGTCTGTTGGAAAATTTTATCTTTCATAAAAAAATTGATTCATAAAAAAACTGCAATAACATTCCTTCAACAGCATTGTCTCCAATAAGAACAAATCCCTCATTCAACTGCTCCTTTATGAACTCTAAACAGTGGAGTTCATACCCGAAATTCAAGAATTTATAACCACTTGAAGCTAGCAATCAAATAGTGAAATTGCAGGCACCATACTCGTCTAATGGAATGTTCTGAAGTTGGTCATACAGAATGAATGCAGTGATGACAATTCTCAAGCTGATATCAACAGAAAAACTGAAATAGCAAGCAATTGTTTTTACATTCTGGGTTTATCTCAGACATTTAAAGGTTGAGGTTTTACATGTGTCGCTTGACAGTTGTTTTTGAAACTTTTCACAGTTGCTTTTTCCGTTCCATTTTATACCTTTGACAATTTAATTTGAAAGTATGTTTTGGAATTTTGTAACAATTTCTTTTGATAGCTCAGTTAACGGTACCAATAAGCTTCTCTGTTTAAATTCATTTATGCACTGACAAACCCACATATCTGTCCACCTTAAATAATTACAAAGGCCACTATGCATTTTCCAAAGGGCATGTGCCCTCAGTTAAATGTCTCTTGGGGCCACATCACAAAGGGATTCCTTCCCAGTCTGAAAGATTCCCAAAGTTCAAGCCTGCTCCTAATGGGAATGATCTGTACAGGGTTAAAATTGTATCAGAAATAATGGGAACTGCAGATGCTGGAAAATCCAAGATAACAAAGTGTGGAGCTGGATGGACACAGCAGGCCAAGCAGCATCTCAGGAGCACACAAGCTGATGTTTCGGGCCTAGACCCTTCATCAGAGAGGGGGATGGGGAGTGGGAACTGGAATAAATAGGGAGAGAGGGGGAGGCGGACCGAAGATGGAGAGAAAAGAAGTTGGTGGAGAGGAGAGTATAGGTGGGGACGTAGGGAGGGGATAGGTCAGTCCGGTGAAGATGGACAGTTCAAGGATGTGGGATGAGGCTCGTAGGTAGGAAATGGAGGTGCGGCTTGAGGTGGGAGGAAGGGATGGGTGAGAGGAAGAACAGGTTAGGGAGGCAGAGACAGGCTGGGCTGGTTTTGGGATGCAGTGGGGGAAGGGCATGAGCTGGGCAGGTTGTGTGATGCAATGGGGGGAGGGGACAAACTGGGCTGGTTTTGGGATGCAGTGGGGGCAGGGGAGATTTTGAAGCTGGTGAAGTCCACATTGATACCATTGGGCTGCAGGGTTCCCAGGCGGAATATGAGTTGCTGTTCCTGCAACCTTTGGGTGGCATCCTTGTGGCACTGCAGGAGGCCCATGATGGACATGTCATCTGAAGAATGGGAGGGGGAGTTAAAATGGCTTGCGACTGGGAGGTGCAGTTGTTTATTGCGAACCGAGCGGAGGTGTTCTGCAAAGTGGTCCCCAAGCCTCCGCTTAGTTTCCCCAATGTAGAGGAAGCCACACCGGGTACAATGGATACAGTATACCACTTTGTTTATTGCGAACCGAGCGGAGGTGTTCTGCAAAGCGGTCCCCAAGCCTCCACTTGGTTTCCCCAATGTAGAGGAAGCCACACCGGGTACAATGGATACAGTATACCACATTGGCAGATGTGCAGGTGAACCTCTGATTAATGTGGAAAGTCATCTCGGGGCCTGGGATGGGGGTGAGGGAGGAGATGTGGGGGCAAGAATAGCACTTCCTGCGGTTGCAGGGGAAGGTGCTGGGTGTGGTGGGGTTGGAGGGCAGTGTGGAGCGAACACGGGAGTCATGGAGAGAGTGGTCTCTCCAGAAGGCAGACAAGGGTGGGGATGGAAAAATGTTTTGGGTGGTGGGGTCGGATTGTAGATGGCGGATGTGTCGGAGGATGATGCGTTGTATCCAGAGGTTGGTGGGGTGGTGTGTGAGAATGAGGGGGATCCTCTTAGGGCGGTTGTGGTGGGGGTGGGGTGTGAGGGATGTGTTGCGGGAAATGTGGGAGATGCGGTCAAGGGCTTTCTCGACCACTGTGGGGGGAAAGTTGCGGTCCTTGAAGAACTTGGACATCTGGGATGTGCAGGAGTGGAATGCCTCATCGTGTGAGCAGATGCGGCGGAGGCGGAGGAATTGGGAATAGGGGATGGAATTTTTGCAGGAGGGTGGGTGGGAGGAGGTGTATTCTAGGTAGCTGTGGGAGCCGGTGGGCTTGAAATGGACATCAGTTACAAGCTGGTTGCCTGAGATGGAGACTGAGAGGTCCAGGAAGGTGAGGGATGTGTTGGAGATGGCCCAGGTGAACTTGAGGTTGGGGTGGAAGATGTTGGCGAAGTGGATGAACTGTTCGAGTTCCTCTGGGGAGCAAGAGGCGGTGCCGATACAGTCATCAATGTAACGGAGGAAGAGGTGGGGTATGGGGCTACACTTGCCCCCACACCTCCTCCCTCACCCTCATCACAGGCCCCAAGATGACTTTCCACATTAAACAGAGGTTCACCTGCACATCTGCCAATGTTGTATACTGTATCCATTGTACCTGGTATGGCTTCCTCTGCATTGGGGAAACCAAGCGGAGGCTTGGGGACCACTTTGCAGAACACCTCCGCTCGGTTCACAATAAATAACTGCACCTCCCAGTCGCAAACCATTTTAACTCCCCCTCCCATTCTTCAGATGACATGTCCATCATGGGCCTCCTGCAGTGCCACAAGGATGCCACCCGAAGGTTGCAGGAACAGCAACTCATATTCCACCTGGGAACCCTGCAGCCCAATGGCATTAATGTGGACTTCACCAGCTTCAAAACCTCCCCTTCCCCCACCGCATCCCAAAACCAGCCCAGTTTGTCCCCTCCCCCCACTGCATCACACAACCTGCCCAGCTCATGCCCTTCCCCCACTGCATCCCAAAACCAGCCCAGCCTGTCACTGCCTCCCTAACCTGTTTTTCCTCTCATCCATCCCTTCCTCCCACCTCAAGCCGCACCTCCATTTCCTACCTACAAACCGCATCCCACCTCCTTAACCTGTCCGTCTTTCCTGGACTGACCTATCCCCTCCCGACGTCCCCACCTATACTCTCCTTTCCACCTATCTTCTTTACTCTCCATCTTCGGTCCGCCTCCCCCTCTCTCCCTATTTATTCCAGTTCCCTCTCCCCATCCCCCTCTCTGACGAAGGGTCTAGGCCCAAAACGTCAGCTTTTGCGCTCCTGAGATGCTGCTTGGCCTGCTGTGTTCATCCAGCTCCACACTTTGTTATCTGTACATGGTTCTTGTGTCAGTCTATGAAAAAAAAATTACGAGAGGCAATTGGAGTCTTATATATGCAGCTGAATCTGGAAACCATTGATATACATTTCGGAATATACTCACCCCCACCCCACCACTAAAATGGTGGAATTAGCACTGGGGTGGGACAGTTATAATTTTGAGAATACTATCACTTTTTAAAAAACCATCAAAAGACTTATTGCAAAATCTTATTGTCTTAATATCTGCCTAATTGCAAAAAAAAAATCCGGCCAGACAGTCTTCTAACACCTAGAAAGATGCAGAGACGTTATTAGAAATTAGAGAAATTTCTGAGTTGGGGTTACTAGACTCCAAAGCAAAGATGTGGAGTCATATACATTGAAGTTCACTCTTGAGTTGGAATGTTCACAATTATGAGGTGCTTACGTTAGTGAGATGGCCCCAGGAAAGCACATACCTTGAAAGATAGTAGGAGCCTTGAGGAAAACTGAAGATAACTTCTGAGAGTTGTAGCACTTTATTTTATTGCCAGGAAGTGAAGGTATTTTCAAAAGCCTAATAGGTACCCATTGGATTTTTTGGGGTGGGTGGGGCACAGTGATTGTGGAATTCAATGTTGAAAGGGTAATGTTCAGCTGGAAGTGTAACTAATTTTAGTAATTGATTTTTTTTTCTGTGAGGATACTCATTATGGAGCCATTCTCTCATTAGAGACAGTTGGTGTTAAACTTCACTTGAGGGTAAACACACCACAGGCAAGGTACTTAAAGTTAATCGAGGTGAAATTAAGCCCTTCAGCAGGTACAGGATATGAACTTGCACTTTAACATCATTCTGCATTGCAAACTCGCCACCTAAGGTACTAACTCTACCCTTCTTCTGTCATATAGGTGTGATAGTTGATGGCATTTTGCTAGTACTATTTGCTGTATTTGTTTCTCGTATGATAAACTAATTTCTTTAAAACGTGGTATCTTGGCTTTAATTCTTTCAGGAAATCAGTAATACATTGGCATAAATAGAGGGTTAGCTTACTAATAGAAAATAGAGGATTAAGATAAGGGGGTATTTTCAAAATGGCAACTTGTAACTAAAGGAGTGTCAAAGGGAGCAGTACTGAGGCCAAAATTATTTACAATGCCTATTAATCACATAGATTAGGCATGTAAATATACTATAGCCAAGGTGGGAAATACGTGGGAAAGCAAATTGTGAGGATGACACAACAATGGGTATAGTAAAGACACCATAGTCCCAGAGAACTGCTCCCTCAGAGAGAGAGGTAGAGAGAGAGAGAGAGAGATAACTGCTGGTGGATTTACCCTGAGAGTAGCTACACATTAGGGAAGAGGCAATGTTGAGAAGGTGGGGCCTGCCTGCTGACCCTAGGTGGTGTGAGATTTGAGACCATAATGTAAGCATTCCTCTGCATTGTGAAGCAGCCATCCAGCCAAATGAGCTGACAGATACCGGAGGGATACAGCCAGCTTAAATGAGTGGGCTAAAACTTATTCGATGGAATGTAGTGTGGGGAAGTGTGAGGATATGCACTGTGATAGGAAAAATAGAGGAACTCAATATCATTTAAATGGAGAAACACAGCAGAAAGCTACAGAACATAGCTACAGGTTTTGGGAGTCCTCATACTTGAATCATAAAAATGCTAGCACCAACGTTCAATGGGTAACAAGGAAGGCAAGTGGATAATTAGCCTTTATTCCAAACAAAATAGAATACAAAAATAGAGAGGATTTCAGAGAACTTGTCAGGTAAATGCAGAAAGATGGTTTCCCCTTGTGGGGGAGTCGAGGAGAGCTAATCTCAGAATAAACAGTTACATATTTAAAACAGAGATAAGGAGGAATTTCTTAACTCAGAGAGTAGTGAATCTGTAGAATTCTTTACCACAGAGTATTGTTGAGGCCACTATAAATATATTTCCAATATATTTTTATCCTTTAAATAATGACAGCGAAGCTGTTAAGTGTATTTCAGATGTGACTTCATCTATGCTCTATACAACAGTAACAAAACATCCCTAATTTATCATCTTTTACTCATAAGTCAATGATAGTATTTCATTTGCCTACTTAATAATGCGCTTGCCCTGCATTCTAGCTTTATATGATTTATGTGCCAGGACACAGTTTTTACCTCACAGTCCTGCATATTCTGTCAATTTAAATAATACGCTGTTTTACTATTCCTCCTGTCGACTTTGTTATTGTTGATTTCAAATTTAACCTTAAAAACAAGAGACATAATAAGAAGAGATTGTGCACCCTCTAACATAAGATGTCACAGGAAAAAGACAGGTATTCTTGCAACTGCTGAGAGTCTGGGGGCTAAGCATTTGATTAGCACTATTTGCAGACAGAGGAATCTCAGCATGCAAGTGCCCCATGTCTAGCCAAGGGTCCACAGGCAGGAAAAATGTAATGCTGCCTGATCACCTCAATGATAGTGCTATACAAACCAGTGCAGAATGCATTGCTACTTGATGCAGTTTTAACAGAGTGCCGAAGTGCACTTAAGAACCAGCAAAGCTTACAGCTAGCTTGCAATTTTTAAAGACTATGTGGTCCTCTTAAAGGGAAGCAAAAAGAGAAATTTCTGGAAAAACTCAGCAGGTCTGGCAGCATCTGTGGAGAGAAATCACAGTAAATGTTTTGGATTGAATTACCCCTGCCCAGACCTTACCTCTTAAAAGAGAAACATATTCATCCTACAGTAGATGCCACGAATATTTCTAAAAGCCTTTGAAGGAAGGACGAAGACGGAAGGAAGAAGGTAGATGCCAGGACTATTTATAAAAGCCTTTGAAGGATCACCAGGCCAGAGACAGGGATCCCGAGGTCAAGAGGAGAGATTGCTATTAGATTCTGCACACAGAGTATATTCAGGGTTTGGGATCACTTGCCTTGGATGTGAATTCCAGGAATCATTCCTTAAGGACCAGGCTGCCTTGCAATAAAAATATTATCCTCCTCAAGTTGTTAAGGTCAGTAGTACATCTTCCAGTGATGTCTTCAACCAATGCATCATCAACATATCATGCTGATCAATGCATTTCAGCTCAATGGCCAATAGTAAGTAGTTTGGGGTTATGCCGAAAACTGAAATGCATTACCACAATCTCATACAGTTACCACTGCATCATGCCTCACATCCATGCTTCATTACTTGCAGGATGCCTTCAGCTAGTCGCCTATGGCAGATATATCATCCAAATACATTGCAGCAAACTTATTGACAGTTCTTTTTTTCTCTCTTTTATGGGTCGTGATATCCAGAAAGAGTAGCAGAGAAGGGTACAGAAAAGATGCCTTTTGAAGAGACAAGGCCCTGTTTCAAAGAAAGGGGAAAGAGTTTACTTCCAACATGACACAGGGAAGCAACAAAGAGATGCTCAATAATAATCTCTTCTCAATTTATTTCCTAGCTCATAAATCATAGAGTCCCTACAGTGGGGAAACAGGCCCTTTGGCCCAACAAATCCACGCTGACCCTCACAGCATCCCACCCAGTGCCTCAATAGTTCTTGAAACAACATGGGCTTCATATTTGAAAATATGTCAGGCCACAAATATGTTTAAGTTTTTCTAAACTGTGGTTCAATGGAAAGATTGAAAACAGCCCTAATTCTCCACATTTACTTTTGAGGCAGTTTGATAAGGGGGGCATATTCAGATGGCAACCTGCACAGAGATCAGCACTGGAGACACGATTATTTACAATATATATTAATGACATAGATGAGAAAAATGAATGTACAATAGCCAAGTTGCAGATGACACAAAAATAGATGGGAAAGCAAGTGGTGAGGGGACACAAAATGCTTGCAGAGATATATCAACAATTTAGTGAATAGGCAAAAACTTGACATATGGAGTATAAAGTGGGAAAGTGTAAGGTTATGCATTTCAGCAGGAAGAAAAGAGGATCTGAATGATACTTCAATGGAGACAGATTGCAGAAACTACAGAGCAGAGTGATTTTGGAGTCCTCGCCTAGGAATCACTGAGAGTCAGGTAATAGGAAAGGAAAATGTAATGTTGGCCATTATTTCAAAGGACTGGAGTATGACAACAGGGAGGTTTTGCTAAAACTATACAAGGCACTTGACAGACTACAGCCAAAATACTGTGAACAGTTTTGGGCCCATTATCTAAGGAGAGATAGATCAGCAGCCCAGAGAAGGTTCAAAAGGCTGATATTGGTGTGTTGGGGTATTGGGGTATTTATTGTATTGTATGATACTGATCTGTATTGGACTCTGTCTTATGAGATGACGTTGAGTAGATTGGGTCTGTACTTGCTGGAATTTAGAAGAATGAGAGATGACTGTATTGAAATGTACAAGTTTCTTAGAGGACTTTGCAGGGTTGATGCGAAAAGGCTGTTTGCCCTTGTGATAGAATTTAGGACCAGACGGTGTAATCTCAGAACAAGAGGTCACACATTTAAAACACAGATGAGGAGGAAATTTTTCATTCAGAGGGTCATAAATTCATGGAATTCTTTACCACAGTGGGCTGTTACCACTGAGAGTCATGAAGTTTATTCAAAACTGAGATGGGTTTTTAATCAAAAAGAGAATTAAGATTTATAGATGAAAGGCAGGAAAACACAGTTAAGAATGATCAGAACAGCCATGATCACACTGAACATCAGAGAAAATTGAATGGGCTGAGTGGCCTACTGCTGTTCCAATATCTCATGGGTATGATTGTTGGCTTGTTATAAATAACAGCTTTGTATGTGAGAGATCCTGAGTTCAAATCTTAGACAACCTCTCATGTGTTCCTGTTTTTGTGGGTGACAGAAAAACTGTGTGCCAAAACAGCAAAAATAATATGGGGCTAATGAATGAGGTTTTGATTTTTTAACTCACATTTGAATGAAGTTTCAGTCATCAGATACAGAGAAACACAAATACATGGTTCAACATAAAAGTTTCGTCACATTTGGAATTGTGTCTTTAAAAAAATGACTCCCTCTTCCGTACCTACACTGGCCCGAAACCCCACCTCTTCCTCCGTTACATTGATAACTATATCAGCTCCACCTCATGCTCCCATGAGGAGCTTGAACAGTCCATCCACTTCACCAACACCTTTCATCCCAACCTTAAGTTCATCTGGACCATCTCTAATACCTCTCTCTCCTTCCTGGAACCCTCTGTTTCCAACTGCAGCAAACACCTAGAAACCGATATCCATTCCAAGACCACCAGCTTCCACAGCTACCTAGAATACACCTCCTCCCACCCACCTTCGTGCAAAAATGCCATCCCCTATTCCCAATTCCTTCGCCTCAACTGCATCTACTCCAAGGATGAGGCATTCCACTCCCATACATCTCCAATGTCTTCTTTTTTCAAAGACCGCAACATCCCCCTTCAGTAGTCAAGAACACCCTCGACCACATCTCCCGCATTTCCCACAACTCATCCCTCACACTCCCTACCCGCAATAAAAAAAACAAAATAGAATCTTTCTCGTCCGCAGGTGCCACCCCACCAACCTCTGGATATAACGTATCATCCTCCGCCACTTCTGCCACCTGCGATCCGACCCCAGCACCAAAGACATTTTCCCCTCCCCACCCTTATCTGCCCTACGGAGGGACCAGTCTCTCTCTGTGACTCCCTTGTCCGCTCCAAACTCTCCTCCAGCTTCACCACACCCAGCATCTTTCCCTGGAACCGCAGGAAGTGCTACACCTGCCCCTACGCCTCCCCCCTCACTCCCATCCCAGGTCCCAAGAAGACTTTCCACATCAAGCAGATGTTCACCTGCATCCACTGTCCCCATTGTGGCACCACTACATTGGGGAAACCAAGTGGAGGCTTGGAGGTCACTTTACAGAACACCTACGCTCAGTTCACAGTAAACAACTGCACCTCCCAGTCGTGAACCATTTCAACCCCCCTCCCATTCCTTAGACGAGATGTCCATCCTGGGCCTCCTGCAGTGCCACAATGATGACACCCAAAGGTTGCAGGAACAGCAGCTCATAACCTGCTTGGGAACACTGCAGCCTAATGGTAGCAATATGGACTTCACAAGCTTCAAAATCTCCCCTCCCCCCACCGCATTCCAAAACCAGCCCTGCTTGTCCCTGCCTCCTCAACCCGTCCTCCACCTAGCCCCTCCCCCCACTTCAAGCCCCACCCCCATCTTCTACCTATTAACCTCATCCCGCCCCCTTGACCTGTCCGCCCTAGCAGGGCTGACCTATCTCCTCCCTACCTGCCCACCTATACTCACCTTTATTGGCTCCATCCTCTCTCTTTACCAGTCTGTCTCCTCTCCACCTATCTTCTCCTCTATTCATCTTCTATCCACCTCTCCCTCTCTCTCTATTTATTTCAGAACCTCCTTACCCTCCCCCATTTCTGAAGAAGGATCTAGGCCCAAAAGGCCAGCCTTCCTGCTCCTACAATGCTGCTTGGCCTGCTGTGTTCATCCAGCTGTACACCTTGGTATCTCTACTTAATGAACCCTTATAGTTTTTCACATTATGCACAGCTTTTACTATAATCTGCACTCAGAGTTTGGGCTGAACTGACATTAGGCAAGGAGGATGTAATTGAGATCTAGGATTAGCATAAAAATACACAGATTTTCATACAATACTGTTGTGTGCGTCCCATATATTTATTCAAATTTCTGAAGCATTCAGATGATGAACGAAATGTCAAGCAACTGACAACTTCTGAAAGTTATATAGTACAGTGGGTTGACTATTTGGCGTATAGTCAGACATATTGAGTACATTAGGATTTATATTCATGATGTCAAAGAAGACCTGTGAAGCTACTTGTATTTTGAAGCGATGCAGCAATCATTTTTAGGAATACACACCACATTCATGTGTACTTTCTAAAAATTATAAACAAGATTCAAATACTTTGTAACATCGTTATGAAGTTAAATATTGAAAACATTTTAATTCACAAATGCCTGATTGAGATCAAATGATTGTGAGTATTAGATGATCAGTTTAGTTTCACTTGAAACAATTCATAATGATTGCACATAATTTCAGTAAATCATCAATTGCAGTTTGAAATAGAGTCAGAGCGTTTCAAAAGCTCTTCTCTGAACCATGGCTGATTAATGCATGCTGAATTCAATGCTGTTCAATGATGTCCTAGCAAGTTCTGTAATTTATTACATATTTTGGATGTAAATAATTATTATAATGTTGAAATTTTTCTTAATTAATCATTCAAAGCTTTAATCGTGTTTAAGTTATCACTTAACTGCATACTAGAAGAATTCCTCACTTTTCCATGAACTGCTTTTAACCTAGAAACATGTCCCAAAGCACTTCTGAGAGGGGTGAAGGCATTTCAATATCATATCAAAGAGCAAAGCATCAGAAAAATAATCAAGAACTTAGCTAAAGAGATATCTTAAGGAAAATTTGAAAACTGAAGTGAGAAGTGGCAGCGAGAGATTTAGGAAAAGACTTTAAAATCAGTGAACACATCAAATTATTTGACCCTGATATACTTCATAAAAGAGCTCTCGAACATTCTTACGTATTGAAGAAACATTAACATTTGAATTGATGTATGGCTGTGAGGAAGATTTCGCAGAAAATCCTGAAGAAAAGTTTTCCTACCTGTCTTTACTCCTGAAATCATTGAAAATAGAAGAATGTGAAGAAGCGAGACTTTTTGTGTAGCCATTCTTAATGCTTGTAACTCTGTTAATACATTTCAAAAGCACAGTTAGCTAAATTTCCGCTCTAAATATCGGCTAAACCCACGTAGCATAAACCACAGGCAATCTTGATATAAGGTACTTTTTAGTATTCCCCAAACTCTTGGCAACAATGTTTATACATAAATTAGTCCTTTGAAACCAATCTACAGCAAAATAATTGAACTGAAAACTGTGAAGCTTAACACAATGTATGAGTTAAATTTCTAGTATGTACTTACCATACAAACAAGGACCTAGGCCAAGCAAGTCAACTCTTTGAGCCTTCTCCAAATTTCAATAAGATCACAGCTGATCTAAATTTAACCACAACTCTACATTCCTACATACCCATGACAATCTTTCATCCCCTTGGCAACTAACATCAGTCTCTGCCTTAAAATATATTTAAAGATTCAGCATTCACTGACTTTTGAGGAAAGCAATTCCAACGAGAACTGTTTCTGTCTCCCTTCGTTCCTGTCCTAAATGGATGATCTCTGGTCCTAGATTCTCCCACAAGAGAAAATATCCTTCCCACATCCACCATGTCAAATCCTTTCAAGATCTTATATGTTTCAAAGAAGTCATCTCTCACTCTGCTAAACTTCAAAGGATACAGGCCTAACTGTCTAGCCTTTTGCCATAAGACCATCTGCTCATTCCAGGCATTAGTCCAGTAAACCTTCCCTGAACTGCTTGCAATGTATCAAAATTGTTCTGTAAGTAAGATGACCAGTTCTGTACACAGAGGTCCAGATATACTTTCCCAAATGCCTTGCAAAACCTCCCTACTCTTGCACTCAGTTTCCATCACAATAACTCACATCATTCTGCAGCTTTCCTGTCTACTTGCTGTACCTGCATACTAACCTTCAGGTGGGAGGTGGGATAGCCATGAGAGTGCATGAGGCAGGAATCTTCAAATCAGAAACCATCTAAGAACTTTAAAGCTGCTGAAAATGAAGGGGAAGGAATATAGCAAAATCTTATTTTCAAACAAATAGGTGAACACAGCCTCGTCTTTCTCAAAAGACTTAATGATGCTACAAAACTACAGGTCAGGGCATTAGCAGCTTCCAATCGAACCGATGACAGCTGAGCACCCAACAAACAGTAAGCACCAAAACCAAGGTTTAAAATAAACCCAGAAATCAACTAAGCTACCACTGTGAATATACAGAGCTTTATTATTGATCCAAGACCATTAATCATTACAGAAACAGGATTAAATAGTGTACTTACTTTTGTTGTCATAAAACTACAGCAACAAAACTGTCATTGGAAGCAAAAGATTCCTTGCAGACATGAGTTAACATTTAATCTTGCTAAAACATCACTGCATTGTCACAATCCCCGAAATGCTTCTCTCTTATATCTCTTTCACCTTCCTGGCAGATTTACAAGTGCAGAATATTGTGAAACATTATTTCTTAGTTTGTCAGTATTGTCAAGGGAAACTCTGTGCGTTCTATCTGACCAGTTCCTGTTTTATAAAATGATTGAGCTGATGTAACATTATGATGCCAATAGATTCTTTCGTTGGGATCATAATGTCACATCAATGTTAATTGTAGGTTTTAATGTTCCGAATAGTTATATTCCTGAAACAAGTCCTTAAGCTGCATGATTTAACTCACTTGCTTTACTCATGTGGCTGCTGCGGAAATTTCAAGTGCTAAAAATGTAACTCACTTTGTTTACAGCTAGATTCAGTGGAAAGCCTTGACTGTGAAAGTGCTCAATCAGCCTTCTGTACACTAGCCAGAAGCAAGCCAAAGTGGGAACGTTTGACATCAAATGGCACCTAAGGCTCCTTTGATTCCCAATCTGCTACTTTGGGTCTTGTGGATGGTATTTAAAGTCCTCACCATGGGACTTTCAAAAAAGATAATTTTGACACTTGTTTTTGCCACTGCAGTGAGCAGAAGTACTGTTTTGAATGTTTCTGGAGGTGTTTGCAAAGATTTTCAGATTCACAAGGCAGAGGTGTTGAAATTGAACAAGCAAGTTACAGCAATCGAAAGGCTGATCAGGAAGAAGAAAATAATGTGGGAAAGCTCTGCAGTTTCTGGCAGAATCTAGTTAGAGAAAAACAGACTTGACATTTTGAGTCCAATATGACTCCTCTTTACAAATGAAGAAGGTGGAAATTGAAATTTAAGAAAAATCCTAGGGTAATGAGAAAGTGGGGAGGGCCAGTTGAAACAAAAAGGAAGGTCTGGGATAATTTTGAGGATGGGGAGTTAAAAATCAAAACTCTCATGTAATGAGACAAGAGACTGTCTGTTTCAATAATGAATGTTATAGGTACAGTCATTCTTGGGTTAATAGCACAATGAGGATCAGATCTGATTGGCAGTAATCACCATTAAAGATTGCCCACTTACCTGTCAGCAAATTATACAGTCAGATCTCAAACTCTGACCTGTCCTGAATGCCTTCTTCATAGGAAACTGGTGAGGAATTCACAGGATTTACATCAGGGACAAAGACGTACCCCTTTTTTATAACAATACAGTTATAGATGTATACAGCACTGAAATATAACATTTGGTCCACCTTGCCCATGCCGACCAGGTATCCCAATCTGGCTTACTCTCATTTGCCAGAATTTGGTCTGTAGCCCTTTAAACCCTTCCTATTCATATAACCATTTAGATGCTTTGTAATTGTACCTCCTTCCATTACTTCCTCTGGCAGCTCATTCCATACATAAGAACATAAGAATATAAGCACTAGGAGCAGGAGTAGGCCATTGAGCCCCTCGAGCCTGCCCTGCCATTTAATAAGATCATGGCTGATCTTTTGGAGACTCAGCTCCACTTAACTGCCCACTCACCATAACCCTTAATTCCTTTACTGTTCAAAAAATTATCTCGTCATGCCTTAAAAACATTCAGCGAGGTAACTTCAACCGCTTCACTGTGCAGGGAATTTCGCAGATTCTCAACCCTTTCAGTGGAGAAGCTCCTCCTGAACTCAGTCCTACATCTACTTCTTTTTATTTTGAGGCAATGCCCCCTAGTCCTAGTTTCACCTGCTAGTGGAAACAACCTCCTTGCCTCCACCTTATCTATTCCCTTCATAATCTTATATGTTTCTATAAGATCACCCCTCATTCTTCTGAATTCCAATGATTATATTCCCAGCCCACTCAGTCTCTCTTTATAATCCAACCCTCTCAACTCTGGAATCAATCAAGAGAATCTCCTCTGCGTCCCCTCCAGTGCTAATATATCTCTGCTCAAGTAAGGAGACCAAAACCGCACACAGTACTCCAGGTGTGGCCTCACTAGGGCCCTATACAGCTGCAGCATAGCCTCCCTGTTTTTAAACTCCTTTCCTCTAGCAATGGCAGACAAAATTCCATTTGCCTTTTCAATTACCTGCTGCACCTGCAATCCTACTTTTAGCGATTCTCGCACAACGACACCCAAGTCTCTATGCACAGCGTGCTGCATTTTTTTACCATTTAAAACATAGTCCCTTTTGCTGTTATTCCTACCAAAATGGATGGCCTCACACTTTTCAACATTGTATTTCATCTGGTAGACCTTTGCCCACTCACTTTGACTATTTATATCCCTCTGCAGACTTTCAGTGTCTTCTGCACACTTTGCTCTACCACTCATCTTAGTGCCATCCGCAAATTTTGATATACCACATTTAGTCCCCAACTCCAAATCATCTGTGTAAATTGTAAACAATTGCAGTTCCAACACTGGTCCCTGAGGCACACCATACATGCACCACACTCTGTGAGAAAAAGATCCTCCTCAGGTCCTTTTTAAACCTTTCCCCTCTCACCTTAAACCAATGCCCTCTAATTTTGGACTCCCCACCCTCAGAAAAAGACTTTGGCTATTCACCCTATCCATGCCCATCATGATTTTATAAACCTCAATAAGGTCACCGCTCAGCCTCCCATGCACCAGGGAAAATGCCTCAGCCTATTCAGCCTCTCTACAACTCAAACCCTCCAGTTCTGGCAGCATCCTTGTAAATCTTTTCTACACCCTCTCAGATTTATCAAGATCTTTCCTATAGAATAGCAACCAGAATTGTATGCAGTATTCTAAAAGTAGCCTCACCAATAATCTGTACAGCCGCAACATGACGTCCCATACTCAAATGCCTTCTTCACCACCCTGTCTACCTGCAAATATACTTTCAAGGAATTGTGCTCCTGCACCCCTGGGTCTTTTTGTCCAGCAACACTCCCCAGGGCTCTACCATTTACTGGTTAAGTACTGCCTTACCAAAACACAGCACATCAAATTTATCTAAATTAACCTCCTTCTGTCTTGGCACTTGGCCCACCTGATCAAGGTCCTGTTGTACTCTGAAATAATCTTCACTGTCCATGACACCATCTATTTTGGTATCATCTGCAAACCTATTAACCATACTCAGCTGCTGTATTCCATTAACTACATTGTTTGAAGGTCCCAAAGCCACTTTGACAGCTACTGAGAGAAGAATAGTGTGAAAGGTAATTGGATGAGGAGCTGTCCTTTGGGAGGGTGGCAGCTGGGTGAGAAGGTAGGGTATTAGGTGAAGGGAATAGGGTACCAATTGGTCAAAGGGTAGAATGCCAGGTGGGTGAGTGTGCAGGCTGCCAAAAGGGTGAAGGGGGAAGACTACCAGTGAGTAAAGGAAGATGGTTCTAGGAGAACATGGAGTTGCATTTTCAGGTAGGTCACAGGGTACAGGTAGCAGGTAAGTTGGTGAGAAGGTAAGGGCAGTTGATTGGGGCTTGGTGTCAGGCATGCAAGACTGTCAGTTAGGTATATGTTGGGGAATTGTCTTGGGGGAGGCATTTTGTTGAAGGTCTGTATGAGCGTTTAGGGGGTAGTCAGTGCATCAGCTGAAGGTGTCAGTTTTTATCATTAGCCGGGAGTCAGAGCAGCTTTTAATCCAACAATTCCTGACTATTAAAATAAGCAAGTCAAAACCCTCCAAAATCTTTGAGTCTTAATTCAGATTTGGAGACTTTTCCAACAGTTCCAGATACCAGGTGATTGTCCATGTTTCAACATCTGGGGTATTACTACATAGTCAGTTTGTCTTGTTGTTCCAGGCCTGCATAGCCCTGGATTAATATTAGCAGTGGTGGACTAACGTCTTTAAGTAGTTACTAATAGGTCACTTAAGAGCTTCTGTTGGCAGCTGATTAGGGTATCAAGCCATTGTCTTCACTCCCTGGACTTGTTTTGAGGAGGTGGGGAGGTGGAATGCTTGCAAACAACCCTCCTCCCTAATTAAATATCTCTCCATCCCCAAATGTACCACAACTGCAGACATAGACCAGTTTTATCTAGCTTTATTTTGTAAAGATTTCAATCTATCTGTTTTACATTTCCTGCAGGGAATTTAACCAGTTCTAAGGTATAATGTTGAGCACTATTCCCAAAGTCTCTTGCTTTCACCCAATCAGTTCACAAGGAATTAGCAATTAGTCTGCAATGAGATTTCATAAAATTATTTTTCCATACATAGACACTAGAGCAGCTCTGTTCTGTACAGTAGCATATGGAGAAACATTGGAGTTTGACTCTATCCAACAAAACAGGACATTTATTACTTATACAAGACTATATATACTTATATTTGAGGTATCAGGAGAGTCTAATAACTGAGCTGAGCCTCATTTAACTTTAGCAGAAAAACCTTAGAAGGTGGTCTACCCCCACTTTGCCTTGGTGGCAGCTGCCCACGCTTTGGTGTGTCCCTCAGCACATAGTCCTGGACCTCAGAATGTGTCAGTCTGCAATACTTGGTGGAGGTCAGCTCCTTGGTCTGGAATACTAACGAGTATTGGGCATACTGAAGAGCGACCTTCACCGAGCATGTTTTACCATGTGGCTCTTGCCTTCCTTGTGGACAATGTGAGTTTCAATTCATCCACTATCTGCTCTATGTCACCAAATTCTTAATTGGAGCAAGGCAAATTCATAATGTATGAGACACAAACTTTCAAAAATTGATTACAGTAGACTGTTCACAGGTAGAGGAATGACTGTCAAGTGGGAGACTTTCAAAAGTGTGATAATGAAAGTTCAGAGGCATTATGTTCCTTTTCAAGTGAAGGGTAAGATTGGTAACAGCAGAGAACAATGGATGAATGAAAATGTTGACATTCTGGTCAGAATAAGAAAGAATTATGGTTTAGATAGAGAAACTGGGATCAAATGAATCTCTTGAAGAGTATAAAGAATGTAGGGCCATTCTTAGAAGGGAAATCAGGAGGGCAAAGAGGGGATATGAGATAACCTTGACAAGTAAGGTTGAGGATAACCCAAAGAGATTCTACAAATACATTAAGAGCAAAGAGCAACTAGAGAGAGAATAAGGCCCCTTAACGATCAAAGAGGTCATCTATGTGCTGAACGTTAGGAGATGGGAGAGACAGTGAATGAAAACTTTGCATGAGCTTTTACTGTGGAGAAAGAAATGGAGGCTAGAGAATGCAGGGAAATAAATATTGATGTTTTGAAAACAGTTCACATTACAGAAGAGGAAGTGTTGGAAGTCTGAAAAAATATGAAGGTGGATAAATCTCCGGTACCTGATCAAGTGTATTCCTAGATGTTGTGGGAAGTTAAAGAAGATATTGTGGGTCTCCTAGCAGAAATATTTGTATCATCATGGGTGAGGTGCTGGAGGACCAGAAGTTGGTTAATGTTTATTTAAGAAAGGCTGTAAGGACCAATCCTGGAAACTATCAACCTGTGAACCTGACATTGGTGGTGGGTAAGTTGTTGGAGGTGATTCTGGAAGATAGGATCTACATGTATTTGGAGAGGCAAGGACTGATCAGGGATCGTCAGTATGTGAGGGAAATCATGCCTCACATAATTCATTGAGTTTTTTGAGGAGGCAAACACAGAAATTGATGAGGGCAGAGCAGTAGACATTGTTTATTTGGACTTTAGTGAAGTTTTTGATGAGGTCCCACATGGTAGACAAATTAGCAAAGTTAGATCACATAGAATTCAGGGTAAGCTTGCCAACTGAATACAAAATTGGCATGAGGGTAGGAGACAGAGGGTGGTGATGGAGGGTTGTTTGTCGGACTGGAGGCCTGTGACTAGCAGTGGTGCACAGGGATCAGTACTGGGTCCACTTTTTGTTTATCATTTATATAAATGATTTGGATGAGACATTGGGAAACATAGTGAGTAAGTTTGCAGATGACACAAAAATTGGTGATACATATGTCCGTGAAGAAGGTTGTGTACGATTACAAAGAAATCTTGATCAGTTATGCCAACAGACTGAGAAGTGACAGATGGAGTTTATTTGGATAAATGTGAGGTATTGCATTTTGGTAAAACAAACAAGGGCAAGATTATACAATGAGTGGTAGGTCCCTAAGTAGTGTTGTGGAATGGAGAGACTTAGGGGTAGGGGTATATAATTCTTTGAAATTTGTATCACAGGTAGACAAGGTGGTTAAAATGGTGTTTAGCATGCTCGCCTTCATCGTTCAGACCTTTGAATACAGGAGTTGGGATGACATGCTGAAACTGTACAGGATGGTGGTGAGGCATCTTCTGGAGTACTGTGTACAGTTCTGGTCTCCCTGTTATAGGAAGGATATCATTAAACTGGAGAGTGTTCAGAAAAGATTTACCAGGCCGTTGCATGAAATGGAGGGTTTGAGATATAAAAATAGGCTGGATAGCCTGGGACTTTTGTCATTGGAGCGTAGGAGTTTGTGGGATGACATTATAGAGATTTGTAAAACAATGAGAGGAATAGGTAAGGTGAATAGCAAGGGTCTTTTCTCTAGGGTGGAGGAGTTCAAAACTAGGGGATATTTTTAAGGTGAGTGGAGTAAGATTTAAAAGGGGCATAAGGATGAACATTTTCTACACAGAGAGTGGTTCCTGTGCGGAATGAACTGCGAGAGAAAATGTTACAATGTTTAAAAGGCATTTGGATAAGTACATTAATAGGAGAAGTTCAGAGGGATATGGGCCAAATGCAGGGAAGATAGACTAGTTTAGTTCGGGAACATGGTTGTCATGGATTATTTGGGCTGAAGGTTTTGTTTCCATGTTGTCTGGCACAATAACGCTCAGGCACCTTTCAACCTCATCTGCCATTACTTAATGCTGCAGTCCTGCCACCTATGTCAAAAATGTAACATGAGACTTCAGCCCATGAACAGTCTAAAGATCATAAAGCTAGGATTCTTTATTCTACTGATATCAGTTAATTACAAACAAGGAAGAAGGTTATGAATAATAAAGGAAGGCATGATATTTACATGAACTTAAACTTGTGGTTTATATCTGTTTGAGGAAATACTGATCCTTCTCCCCAGGAGACCCCTTTTTCCCAAAGAAGCCCTTTCCCCCAGAGAGAGTCCATTCGACTTGTCCAGCTGCCCTGCTTGGTATTGCCCTTCACAATCGCCATCTGAAACTGGAGTTGCCATTACATCAGCAATTGGCAAAATGCTGGTATCTAATAGTCTAAAATTCTTGACAATGTAGTTAGAAAAGTAAGTTATGAATAAAACTTTACAACATGGTTATATAAAAGGTAAAGATTTTCTGACAAATTTCTTGGCACTTTGTTAAGTGTGTAGCTGGTAGGGTAGATGGAGGGGAATCAGCAGATGAAACCTACAAGGGTTTCAAAAGATAAATTGATAAGATGCTACAAAAAAATTAAATAGGCAAGATACAGACACAAAGAGATGATGGTGACAATAAATCATCATGGATGGAGAATTTTTTAATGGGCAAGGGAATAACTGGGGCATTTTCAAGTTGGCAAATTTTACAGCCGAGTGCTGCAGGATTAGTGCTGAGTTTCAGCTGTTTACAATCTAACTTAAAGACATAAATGAAGGGCCATCAATTTATCTACAATTGCTCATCTTTTAAAGCTAAATAGAAGGTATGGAGAAAACTCATGCTGCGAGGAGATAAACAGATGTAGTAAAATGAATGGTCAACAGAACAGCAGATGCGGTGCTCTGAAGTTATTCCCTCTGATTGTAAGAATTGTAAACTGATATTCAAATAGACATTGCAACACAAAGTACTCAGAACTTTAGCTTGCATCTTCAGAAAACAATTAAAAAGGCAACGGCATGTGAGCCTTTATCACAAGGGGTTTGGAGTGTGGAATAAAGAAGTGTTGCAGCAGTTGTAAAGAGTTTTAGAGAGAGTACATCCAGAGTCCTGTGTGAAACTTTGATCTCCATATTTAGGGAAGGAATCTAAGCCAATCAATTTGAAATCAAGTCTACATTTTTAGTGAAATAAACTTGTATTCTTAATTCATTGAGTCAGCAAAATTATATCAGATGGAATTTAAGGAGGGCAAATGCATGCTCTTCTATGTACCCTCAAATGAATATCTTTAGCTTCAAAGCAAACAATTACAACATTTTGAGAGGCAGAGATTTGGATGTACAGGTGCATAAATTGGTTTAAAGTTATCAGGTACATAAAATAATCAGCATGCTAATGGAATTAGCCTTATTCACAAAGGATTGATTATATTGCAGAGGAAATAATGCTTTGGTTGTATATAGCTAGTTTGATTCATATAGGTTTCTGTATTCAGTATTTTGCAATGTACCTGAGGAAGCATAAGCTAACTTTGAAGGAACTGAGCACAAATTTGCTAAAATTTTAGCAGAACATTGTGGTTGAATTTTGAGTTCAAATTGAATAAAGTTGCTTTGTATTTACTGCAGTAAAGATATGGGGCCATTGATAGTGAGGTGCTTAAATTGGTAAAGAGGTATAATAAGGAAGATACAGGGCAATTGTTTCATCCACATGGGGAATCAGGAACAAGAGGACATAATTATATACACAGAGCCCTGTCAATTATGAGGGAAGTACATATCTGCAATAAGTGTCATCAAAGTCTGGAATTCTTACCTACATGAAAACTTGAAAGTGGGGAAAACTGGAGCTTTCAAGACAGAGATTTATTTGGTTTTATTTGGACAGGTTTTATTTGGTAAAGGTGTTGAGGGGTATTGAATACCTGGGATAGGCTACAGATTAGCCATGATTCCAATTGAATGGCAGAGCAGAATTGAATGGTTTAATAGACTACACTTATGACATAAACTGCTCCTCAATACATTAGTAACTGACTAGTGTTTGCAATTAGTTCATTCATGTGCATTGGTTCAAACGGAGCACCGTTTCCATATACTTCAATCTATTAACTACTGGGCGTAATAACTATTTGTTATGAAGTGTTGGAAAAAGCGCCGACGTCATTTTGATGCTTTTTTTTCTGTACATTCTTTCCAGGAAATTATTCTGCTTCAAAATACCCCAAAACCCCACAGTAAAATCCCTTCAAATTAACTTATCACAAATGGAGGCATAATAATGGTCAGTATTTATTCAATGTTATTGTTGAAGAAAACATTTCACCTGGTTAATATTTAGTGCCATAAAAATACAATTGTAGCATACAAATTGTTAGGCTGTTCATAATCCTGATGTTACCAAAAGTGGAATCTATTTCCTCAGGCTGAGTGGGAGCTGGTGTTTTGGGACAGAGTGCATTAAATTTTAATTTTAAATTTTAAATATCTAAATTTTGCAATATTTGTTTTAACTCATTCGATTAAATTGTCATGAAATTAATGCAGATTATAAAATTCAGTTCTCTGATGCTGGTACCTTTGGTTTTATAATTGCTGCCTTACATGAAAATAGGTGAGAAGTTAACACAGACATTGGGCTCATCAATCGCTGAAGCCAAAGTTCACGGTGATCTTGTATGTCAGGAAAAGAAAACTTAAGTCTTTCTAAACAGGGAGAAGCAGAAGATGTGTGGATATAACTTTGCTTGGTTAACAGCTTTCACATGGCGGTGGATGTCATTGACTGCACAGTTGTAGATTTGTAGGTGCCAAATTTAAATACTCTGAATCAAACTCATAAAAGATAACTTTTACCTAATTTGCAATGGTGTGCGACTATGTCCACAGTGATGAATAGTTGTTATTCTGAAAATGGGCATGATCCATTAGTGCTGTGCCAATCTGCTATTTCAGGAATATTTTTAAGCACCTATGCCAGTGACTATCTAATGGCAACTCAATACCTTCCTGATGACTCATCTCTGCAACCTCACCAGAAAAACAGATACAAGTTTTGTAGAAATAGAGAGGAGACTAGAACATAATTTTGATTATAGGTTCTCTTTAAGGTGAGTAAGGAAGTGAAGAGAATCTGTTGAATGTAAGAGGAGGGAAAAGAACAGATGTACAATCCTATCAGAGATAATAGGAACTGCCAATGCTGGAGAATCCGAGATGACAAGGTGTGGAGCTGGATGAACACAGCCGCCAAGCAGCTTCAGAGGAGCAGGAAAGCTGAGGTTTTGGCCTAGATCCTTCATCTGCTTGGCCTACTGTGTTCATCCAGTTCCACACTTCGGTATCTTAGATCAACAATCCTGTTATTTATATGTGGTGGGATAATGGTGGAATGAAGAGGGTATTAGCCTCTGGCCTCTGATGGAATTGGTTTGATCTACCATTGGTTAGAAAGTCCAGCTTATAAAATGGCCATCTCCAACATATCATGAACAAAGTGATTGGAAATCTAATCATACATATGAATATACATATGGGAGTGTTATTTCCCATTACAGTGTAATGTAAGTAGGTTTGTAGTCAATACCTTGAATGATGAGATTATAATCATCAAATACTGAACCTTACCTACTCCAGACATCTTCTGCACCACATTTTAATTGGCTAGTGAACATTCATAGATCTGATGTAATGACCCCCAGTGGTTGACAACATGCACAGGGATTCCAAGTAAAATAGGCTGATTTTGTAAGAATTAATCCTGCATGGTTGAAATTGGTGCCAAAACTAGAAGTTTATCTCAAGTTTCACAAGCAGATTTTTAAAAATATTTTTCAATTTTCCCCTTCTGAAAGCTGGTAATCTTCCACATATAGTCAAGCCTCCCAGTCCCAGAGGACCAGAGGGCTACTCTCCCATTGAAGAGAAATGACTGGTGGGGGAATTTAACCAGAGGGTTATCACATCTCAGGCAACAGGTGAAGTTGAGAAGGCAGATCCTTCTTGTTAACCTGTGCTGGAGCAAGAATTGAACCCATACTGTTAGCATCATCTCTGCATCTCAAACTAGACTGAGATAACTAATCTAACAGACATAGAACATAGAACATAGAACAGTACAGCACAGAACAGGCCCTTCAGCCCACAATGTTGTGCCGACCATTGATCCTCATGGATGCACCCTCAAATTTCTGTGACCATATGCATGTCCAGCAGTCTCTTAAATGACCCCAATGACCTTGCTTCCACAACTGCTGCTGGCAACGCATTCCATGCTCTCACAACTCTCTGCGTAAAGAACCTGCCTCTGACATCCCCTCTATACTTTCCACCAACCAGCTTAAAACTATGACCCCTCGTGCTAGCCATTTCTGCCCTGGGAAATAGTCTCTGGCTATCGACTCTATCTATGCCTCTCATTATCTTGTATACCTCAATTAGGTCCCCTCTCCTCCTCCTTTTCTCCAATGAAAAGAGACCGAGCTCAGTCAACCTCTCTTCATAAGATAAGCCCTCCAGTCCAGGCAGCATCCTGGTAAACCTCCTCTGAACCCTCTCCAAAGCATCCACATCTTTCCTATACTACATGAACTAACCCAAGTAGCTATTTCTGCGCACAACAAAGTTGGAAGACCATTTGTCATAGAAATTGTCACCTGATATTCATATACATGCACATTTTACCACGGCTCAGTCAATAAACTTTTGGAGTTAGGTGGGATAGACAAAAGTAACCAGTGATAACACTTTCACCAAAAGATTAATCAGCATAGATCTCACAGAGGATTGAGTTCTAGACTTTGCTCATTCACATGCTTAACATCATATCGCACAATGCTCCAGCTATGTGGTGGTGTTCCAGTTCGTTTAAGGAGGCTGAATTGTTTTAGCAGCATTACTTTCATGTACTTATTGTTGTCTGGAGCTGGGGATAGTGAAAGTGGAAACTCTAACTTTATTTTTTTCATTTCATTGACCAAGAATCTGCCCCATTCTTAATTGCTTTCTAGTGGTGAAGATGTTGCAGTATGGTACTCCAACTAATACAAAAGCAACACACTGGAGATTTTGAAAATTTGAAATTAAAAAAAAAGGAATGTGCTGTTTAGCGCTGTTGTCAACATACCTTCCTTGGCCATTGAGTGTTGGGGTGGGATTCAAACATGGAGCTTTTGGCTCAGAAACACTACCCACTGTAATACAAGATCTCCTTTATTTTGAGAGCTATAAGCCACTTTAATTTCACTTTTGTAGTTGATTATGTCTTCTGAACTGGTGAGTTTACAACATTCTGTCACTGTTGTCATTATAGAATTGCAGAATCTCCACAGCAATGAAGGAGGCTCCTCAGCCCATAAGTCCATACTGTTCCTCTGAAAACCAACCCATTCAGACTCAGCGTCTACCATATCCTGTAACTCTGCTTTTCCCATGACTAATCCACTAAGTCTGCACATCCCTGGATGTACTACGAGTAATTTAGCATGGCCAATCCACCTAACGTGCTTACCTTTGTACTGTGGAAGTAGACTGGAGCATCCGGAGGAAACCCATGAAGACACTGGGTGAATGTGCAAACTCCACACAGACAGTTAGCCGAGGGTTGAATCAAACCTGGTCCCCAACACTGTGAGGCAGCAGCGCTAACCACCGAGCTACCACACTACCTGAGTAATTAAGGAGGCCAGTACCTTCAGTTCTAAATTGTAGACATCCTCCACAATAATTTACAACAAAATTATAGACAGAATATTCCATCGTAAGCAATCTTTGTGCCGCCTGCAACACAATGTACAGAGTTTCACAATTTTTTCATAAGGAAATGACTCAAGTTGAAAATTGAGGAAAACATTGTGGTGCACAGTCATTACATTCGTGAGAGGGTTCATGTGGAAATTTATCAAACATTCTAATTTGGAAACAATACATGAAACACATATTAAAATTTAAGTTAAAGATTTAATGCAAACAAGGAGATAACAAACTCCTCGGCTAGACTAAAGTACAGCAATAAGTCAAATAAACTTTAACTTCCTGCGATAGCAAGAACTGCAGATGTTGGAGAACCTGAGATCACAAGGTGTAGTGCCAAATGAACACAGCAGGCCAAGCAGCATCAGAGGAGCAGGAAGGCTGACGTTCCGGGCCTAGATCCTGTTCTGTGTTTTACAATAGAGCACTTTTATTTGTTAAAATCTGATAAAGGTTTACCACATCTTGGTTGGTGGGGGAGCATGTGCTAAATGAAGCAGCTTCTTTTACTAATACTTTTTGCATTGAAGATGCTGTGGCACAATGTTTCAGAATGTCAATATGTACTTAAAGTCATGAAGCAATTTAGGTGCAAACAATTCTCCTGTATGCCACGTGACCTAACTTTACAAATTAGTTTACTATGAGAACCTTATCAAAGGCTTTATTAAAGTCCAAGTAAACAGGGTCTACTGCCCTCATCAATTTCTTTGGCAAACTTCCTCAAAAATGCAATCAAGTTAGTAGAATGCATTTTTCCTTGCACAAAACTAACACAAGGATTCCAAGTAAAATAGACTGATTTTGTAAGAATGTACAATGTGTGAATAAAATTCCTACTGCAGTGACCGTATTCAAAGATCTTTAAATCTTTGTCAGCCCCTTAATAAGTTGAATGTGTGTAACTTAACAGTAGGGACATGGGTATCTTCAGGCAATGGCAAGGGAAATATTATAATTTTAACTTGGAAATGTCTGAACAATGAAAAATTTTTGGGCATTGATATTGTGCCTTTCAGAATCTCATGTTGCTCCAAAGCAATTAATAGACATTTCATTACTTCTGAAGCAAAATACGATCATTTTGAAAGCAAATGTGGTAATCAATTTTCACACAAAAATGCCAGTCTAGGTGGTTTGTTTTACTGATGCAGTATTTAATATCCTCACGTCATCACCAAGCTACACAACACAGGCTGGGAAAGCAAAACTATAATTCAACAGTTGAATTTCAATTACTGTATTAAATTAAAAATCTGATGTTATTGACTTTAAATCTGGTAGCTGCTTATTATTGCAGAAAACAATGTTCAAAATATGCAAGTAAATTACGTGGAGAGAATTTAAGAGGGGTGTTGAAAATCCTAATGCGATATGATAGAGTGAAGTGAAACGAGAAATAATTTCACAGTGAAAACTGGAATGTACAGACTGAAAGGATGATGGAAACAGATTCGGTAGCAACTTTCAAAAGGTATCAGATAAATACTCAACAGATATCAGATTAATACCTTATAAAGGAATAACCTAGACGGTGATGGTTAAAACGTAATGGAGGAGTTATAGGGGCCTGGGTCAGTTGATATCTCTTTCAGATAGACAGCATGAAAACCATTGATCAAGCCTCTTTCTATACCGGTCACAAAAGCAGAAGTTGCTGGAAAAGCTTAGCAAGTCTGGCAGCATGTGCGAAGAAAAAAGTGTTAACATTTTGGCTCCAGTGATCCTTCCTCAGTTCTGTTTCTACATTGTATGCTCTAATTCCCTAATGCAACCTGCATTAATTAGTGAAGATTTTATTCTGCTGTAAATTTGAAAAATTGTGTATAAAATACAAATAAGATGATGACTAACAGATGTGTTCTGTCTTGTAACATTGTGAAACACATTGATGTACAATTAGTTCACTGGCAACATCACTAGAGGCAGAATCCCTCCAGGTCCTGAATGACATGAGTTATGGTAAGAAATTTGGCAGATTCATGGCAAAAGTGGAGCGAGCATTTCTTGATGTCAAGGTCAACGAGCCACATTTTCTAACTACATTCTGAACGGTGAGATCCAATTTTGATTACTGAGCAGCATGAAGTGTACATATAGGGATCATCACTCATTATTATGCTTATTATTTTAAAATATCATTCTCTTATTCTACTAACCACGAGATAGAACTTAGATGCTGAAAATTCCCAAAATTACGGTCTGAGCAAATCCCTGGTGACACGAACACCCAGCGTCTTAGCACAGGCCATCTCACCTCTGATTCTTTTGCCAATTAGCTCACATCTATGTCCTCTGTCGACTGACCCAGCTGCCAGTGGAAATGTTTCACTTCACTCTATCGTATCCCATTAGGATTTTCAACACCTCTCATAAATTCTCACCCCACATACACAGGCGCTGGCATCTGACATAAACTATACTCACCTACCCTCATGGCACACTCTAGCCCACTGACAGTATATTTCTGCATTTTAATGTTGCACACTCTGGGTGCACAGTCACCTATCATTGTTGTTACAATGACATTATGTGTATGGACAGGCACTTGGCTCATTAATAAATCAAAGTGTATCTCAGAGCAGCTTGTTCTCTCTTTCACTGCATACTCACTTTGAGCCGACCTGCTTTGTCTTGCCATTTTATGCTTTGTCCCCTTAGCCAGAATTACAGGCATACAGCACTTGTGTCTTGTCTTGCCTTTTAGTACAACTGCAAAGCCAAACAGCTTGCCATTGTAGTGAGCAGTGATCAGTCAATGAGGTAAAAATGCAGTGGCCTCTGAGATCAGTCCCCAGACAAGGCCACAGCCAGGGTCATCACTATCAAGATCATCTCCACGAAGGTGGTGAAGAGTTGCTTATCTTGGCTCTATCTGCCCTATTATGGGCTGGATTATTCTGGACTGAAAGTAAGGGAGGATTGAGTGAGATGAAAGTGGCTGGCATAGCTGTTGGTGCTAGTGTAGGTGGGGAAAAGAAGGTGAGATGTTCCAAGTACGTAGGTGTTGTGAGGGCTTTGGGATAGGTGACAGCAAGTGAGGAGAGATTGTATGTGATGATACTAAGGGCTTTGAATGGTGTATTTTGTCATTTTTTAATGAAGAAAGATTAAGACACAGGTGCCAAGCAGTCTATTTCAAGCCAATAAAGTGAACAACTTCTGATACCTCAGTGTTTTTTTTTTAATTGGAACATTTAAATTGAAAGCAGCCAAAATGGTTGGGGTCAAGCTCCCAAAGAACCAGGATTTTAGTTCAACTTTCAGCAGTTGCTGGGCTGTTGAAGCTGGATGTGGAAGGTGTTATTACACTCTCTTTTACAGATAAAAGCTGGGCTTCTCTTCCTGCTGCTACAGTTACATGTGAGGCAATTTATTTTACTGAAGTTGCCTTTGCCGAGGGCGTGTTTATTAGAAGTTATTATATTAGAACAGTTGCTGTTTCATAGTTAAATTATCCATTATTCTGTTAAGTTTTCCAATTGCATTAAATTGTTCTAATTTTTCATTCATTTGTTTGTATTTTACCTATATGGTAGGAATAACCATATTTTGTTTCAAGTTGGCTAGTTTGACCAATCAAATTGCATCTGGAACACAATGCCTCATACTTGCCATTAAAATTAAGAAAAAAATTGGGGTCTAGTGAAGCAAAGTTGGTCGCGGTACTTGTGGTTTGGAAGGCAGGATGTTAGAATTTGGTGAAATTTGGTGAAATTTGTATCAAACAGGAAATTTGCACCAAACCTTCATAGCGTAAAGGCACCATTAACAGACTTGTTTAAAAACAACAGAAAATTTCAGTGGACAGAAGAATGAAGCATTTGAAAATTTAAAAGCACTGTTAACCATTGCACTAGTTTTAGCCATGCCAAATTTCTTGAACCTTTTCGAATTCACCATAAATGGAGGTGATATATATATTGGAGCTGTGTTGCTACTGGAGGATGATTACAGAATTGAAAGGCCAATCGATTATTTTTCAAAAAAAACTAATATCTACAAGAAAATAATATTCAACCATTGAAAAAGAACCATTGGGTTTGGTAATGGCCTTACAACATTTTAATGTTAATGTTCCAAACAATGCGTCAGAGAAGATTGTGTATACTGATCACAATCCTTCCATATTTCTGGAAAGATTTAGGGACAAAAAGACAAGATTATTTCATTGGTGTCTTATGTTATAAGCATTTAATTTACAGATTGTACATGTTGTAAGTTGTGAAAATATTATCACAAATACTTTAACTTATATAAACATCTTTCTTTTAAAGCCATGATAGAGACAGTAGTGTTCACTGTTATATACAGATAGAATTAGTATGAAATGTGTAACTCTAGAGTAATGAGAAATGGGCCTAGTTATATTGGGGAGTTAAGGTTTGAAAAAAGAAAATTTTTCATAGTGATGCTTTTTTAAGGGGAGAGGTGTTGCAAAGTTGGGTACAGTATTTGTGGATTGGAAGGCAGTAAGTTAGAATTTAGTGTTTGTAAAATGCTGGGGGTGAAGCAGTGTGTGGACCCCTTTAAAAGATGATGTGCTTTTTCTATGCTTAAAGATTTAAACAAAACATCTGTGGGTAGTAGCTTATGGATTTGCAAGTACCCAGAGAGCCCTCAAATTAAAACAGTTATGTCAAAAAGCCATAGAGTTAGCAGGCTAAAGAGCAGTTTTGTTTTGTTATCAAGACAACAAATCAATTGGAATCAAGCACTTTCGTACCAAAAAACCAATTAAATTTAAATCTGATGATGTTGACAACATGAGGCCAATTCTATTTTAAGAAATTGCTCTGTTAGCAAGGGTATAAAAGCAGAGGACAGTTGGAAAAATCAGGAGAATTAACTGCCATCTGCCATAGTTAATAGCTCTCAGCTCTCAAGAGAACATCACGAGATCTCACAGATTCCTCTTAGTCTTAAGAAAGCAATATTTAAATCAAAGGTACCTACGGCACAACTCATTAATATTCTTGACAGAAAAGGTGTTCTTGACAGAACATTTGATGAAGAAGGCACAGAATATTCCAGAAGCTACGTAACCTGGCCGTAATTTCAAGAGATCAAACTCTGCGGTTTTATTTTATTTGGATAAGTGGGACTTACATTTACTGGAACAGAATACTGTTAGAATTTTGTTTTATTCGGGGATAGTTAGTAATATCGGTTTGTTTATTATTTAGCTAATTTGTTCACTGTTAAAGAGTCATATAAATAAATTGTTACTTATTGATTGTAAAATGAATGCCGGGGCTTTATTTTGTTTAACCATTGGAAGTCGCTGAAAAGCAGATTACACCACTTTTCACACTCTTTTTACAGATTATAGGGTGAGGTGCTCTAGCATGGTGGGGGTCAACCTCTACTTTGTAACAGATTGAGACACTCAAGGCCAGGATCTAGCCAGCTCATGTTAGGGATTTGAATGGATTTGGATGGATTTAAAGGATCTGAATGATCTGAACGGACCAGGATGGATTGGGACAAATTTCATCAGACTTAGGGTATGAAAGGTCCCAGCAGATTTAAGAACCGACCTGGGGACTAACGTCCTAGATCTTTAAAAAAAAACTCAAGTGAGAAGTGGAAAATTTGTTTAATTTTGGTGGTTTGTTTTTGGTTAAATCAAAAGTGGGAAAATGGCTCTTAACATTGCTAAAGAGATTCTGAGGGTCGAAGATGCTTCCCAAATTTGCCAAGAAAGTTTAGAAAGGCAGAAAAAGGAGACACTTTTAGAAATAGCAGACAGGCTAGAATTGGATTTAACGAGGTATAAGAAGAAAGCTAAAATTGTAACAGAGTTAGCTAAGCATTTACGTATATCAGGGAAACAGTTAAGAGCAGTGGACTTCAGAAAAAAATAATTGCAAATTAGACAATTGAAGTTAGAAGATAATGAAAAGAAAGGAAAAGCCAGGACAGAGCAGAAAGAAAGGGGACTGAAACAGTTTGAATTATGGTTACAAGAAGAGGAAAGACAAAAAGAAAGAGAAAAGAAAGGGAAAAAGACAATGAGGATGAACTTCAGAAGTTGTCATTTAGACAGGATACCCGACTTAAAATGAAGTAGGAGGTAGACTTTGTGAGGAGGAGGGTGATGACAAACAAACACATCGTAGCCAAAGACCTGGTAGGGCTGTATACAAATATGCCAAAACATTACCAAAATTTGATGAAAATGATGTAGAAGCCTTTTTCGTTTCCTTTGAGAAAGTAGCCAAACAGATGAACTGGCCAGAGACTGTGTGGCTAATGTTAATTCAGACCAAGTTGGTAGGCAGGGCTAGCAAGATGTTTGCACCACTGCCAGAGGAGATGTCAGGAGAATATAAAGGAGTAAAATAAGCTATTTTGCGTGCCTACAAATTGGTACTAAAAGCATATGGACAACGGTTCAGAAATGCACGGAAGAAACCAAGTTAGATTTATATTGAATTGAAAGAAGTAAAGACAGCAACTTCGATGGATGAATTAGCACATTAAAGATAGAAAAGACGCAAGTGCATCCTAGAGATGTTATAAAAACATAGAAGGTAGTAACAGAAAGTGGCCATTTAGCCCTTCAAGCCTGCCCTGCCATTCCTCCTGATCATGGCTGATTGTCCAACTCAGTAGCCTAATCCTGCTTTCTCCACATAACCTCTGACCCCATTTTCCCCAAGTACTATATCTAGCTGCGTCTGCAGTTATTCTGCCGAGGGAGATTAAAAACTCACTTTCAGAAGTGATAAGAACTCGTGTTGAGGAACAAAAAGTTAAAACGGTGAGAACAGCTACAGAGGTGAAGGATGAACATGCATTAATGTATAAATCAAAACTTAGCTTCCAACAGCAATTTCACTTTGTCAGGGATAGAAATTGAAAAAGAGGGAGATCCTTCAAAGACAAACAAAAAGTAGGTCACACTGGGACCAGTTTGCCACATGCGTAAAAAGAAACCCAAGAGGATGGAAGAGAAGTGAAAAACATCAGGGGTTTTCACTGCAATAAGGTGGGTCACACAAAGTCACAGTGTTGGTGGTTTAAGAGAGGCACTGGAAAAGGGATGTGGTAAAAAAGGCTAAACTAGTGGGATTATTTACGGTAGTGAAGGAAATTCCAGGAGAAGTCAAGGAACTGCAGGAGAGTGCACACCCTAGTCACGGGCTGGATAGTAAGATTGTGCCCAATCTTTACAAAGGCTTCACCTATGTGGATAAAGTTTACTCAGACAGAATAGGACAGTAGGTGAAGAAATTAAAATATTGAGAGAAACGGGAGTTAGTTAGTCTCTAATAGTAAGAGATGGCAACATTTGCACTCCTAACGTATTGCCTGAGAGAGTGATAATCTGTGGAATAAATGGAGAGAGAATTAGTGTTCCCTTGTGAAAGGTAAAACTGGAAAATCCAATCCAGATTGGGGAAGTGATAGTGGGGGTGACTAAAAAAGTGTCAATTCCAGGATTACAGTTTCTTGCAGGAAATGATTTGGCTGGATCATAGGTGGGAGTCGTGTCCATTGTCATGGAGAAGCCGAAAGAAAATAAAGGTAACTGAGGAGTTAAAAGGAAAATACCCTGGAAATTTTGCTGGACTGTGTGGTGACAAGATAACACAGCTATAAGTTTAAACGAGGGAGAACAAATGAGAAAGGTGAAGGAGTTGAGGTCCAGTTAGCTGACACCCTGTTTGATGAAAATTCAACAGAGAAAGCACAAAACATTCTGGAAGACATGTATAACCTGGCTGTAATTTTGGAGAGACTAATGTCTGTTTCTTTGTTTTACTTTTATACTTGGGACTTGTATTTACTGGAACATCATATGATTAGAATCTTGTTTTATTTTGGAATAGTTAGTAGCTAGTAAGGATTTATGTGGTTTGTCAATAATTTAGTTAATTCATTCACTATCAGAGTTAGTTAAATAAATTATTACTTATTGTTTGTAAAATAAACATCAGGGTTTATTTTATTTAACCATGAGAAGTTGCTGAAAAGCAGGTTGCACCACTTTTCACATTGCTTTTACAGATTATCGGATGAGCTGCTCTTGAGGTTGGGGGGGAACCAGTCAACCTCTACTTTTGAACACTAGGCTATCTTCTTAATATGTTTGTAAGGATTTAGTCTGGTCCATAACATCTGCATGCAATAGTGAGAGTAGTGAAGCATGTGTCATAGTGGGAGATGTGATTTGTAGCACAGATAAGGTGAATGTGAGGTAGCAGAGAGTTGATGGCGGCCATTACCTTGACAGAGCAGAGAAAGTTATTGAACTTCCTACTGAAGTCTGGGTCTGAGAGTTTCAAGTTGAGTAACACTGGCCGATACAGGAAAGCTAGGTATGATCTTCACTAAGCTATCAGGGATACAAAGAGACAACACGAGACTAAACTAGGCTCCCAGACGAATCACATGAACATGCATCGACTGTGGCAAGTCTTATATGATATAATGAGCTAAAAAGTGAACTCGAGTAGAATTGCTGACAACATTGTATCCCCCCTCTATGAGCTCAATGCATTCTGTGCTCATTTTGAATAGAAGGTCAGTGAGGGGATGTCACTTGCCCTGACATCTTTGGATGCACCTGTACCCGCAGACGCTGCCACAGGCATCAGATCAGCCTTCTTGTGAGTGAACCCACAGTCAGTGACTGGCCCAGATGGTGTCCTCAAATGTGCATTCAAATCCCGCGCTGACCAGCTAGCAGGACTATTCATGACATCATCAACCTCTCCTTCATGCAATATGAAGTCAACACCTGCCTCAAGAAGACCACGAACATCCCAGTGCCAAAGAAAATTCAGACAATATGCCTTAATGCCAAGTGGCTCTGACATCCATCCATCTTCAAGAAATTAGTAATAGCTCACATCATCTCCAGCCTCCCAGATTGCCTTGATCTGCTGAAATTTGCCTCCCTTTGCAAGTAGTCCACGGCAGGCTCCATTTCTCTGATCTTGTGCTAATCCCTGCAGTGTTTGGATAACAAGGACACCTACATCAGACTATCTATTGGCTTTAGCTCCACCTTCAACACCAGAATTCAAACGAAGCTCATCCCTAAACTCTGTGACATAGGGTTCTGATCCTCCCTCTGCAACTGGATCCTTAACTTCCTGACCCACAGACCACAATCAATAAGGATAGGCAACAACACCTCCTCCACAATAATCCTCAATGCTGATGCCCCACAAGGCTGTGTGCTCAACCCCTTACTATACTCCTTGTACACTCATGACTGTGTGACCCAATTCAGCTCTAACTGCATTTAGAAATTTACTGATGACACCACCATAGTGAGTCAGATCTTAAACAATGATAAGAAAAGCACACCAATGTCTTCTTCCTCAGAAGGCTAAGGAAATTTGGCATGTCCACAGTGACTCTTAATTTTTTATTGATGCACCATAGAAAGGATCCCATTTGGATGCATCACAGCTTGGTTTGGCAACTGCTCTGCCCAAGACTGCAAGGCCCAAAAGTTGTGAATGCAGCCCAGTCCAAAATGAAAGCCAGTCTTCCTTCTATTGACTCGCTCTGCACTTCCTGCTGCCTTGGGAAAGCAGCCAAGGCAAATAGCAAAGCTATTTTTCCCTAAGGTGGGGGAGTTCAAAGCTAGTGGGTATATTTTCAAGGTGATAGGAGAGAGATTTAACAGTGACATGAGGGGCAACTTTATTTACACAGAGAGTGGTTAGTGCATGGAATGAACTGCCAGAGGAAATGCTGGATGCAAATACAGTTAGAGGAAAGGCTTGAAGGGATATGGGCTAAACATGGGTAGGTGAGACCAGTTTAGTTTGGGAACACAGTCACCAAGGACTAGTTGGACTGAAAGGCCTGTTTCCATGTGGTATAGCTCTCTGACTTTATGGTTCTATAACATAATCAAAGACCCCACCACCCTGGTTATATTCTCTTCCAAACTCTTCCATTGGGCGTAAGATACAAAAGTTTGAAAACACATGCCAACAGATTTAAGAATAGCTACTTCCCTGCAGTTATCAGACTTAGGAACTGACCTCTCCCACATGAGAATCCCTACAATGTGGAAACAGGCCCTTCGGCTCAACAAGTCCACACTAAACCTCAGAGCATCCCACCCAGACCCATAGTTTGGAATGATTGCACAAAAAAACCTCATTATTCCTCGTGGTGGGAAACCCTCCATAACATTTGATGAAAATGACACTTTGCCAATATGAGGTACAATTGCGCCTTAGCGTTTTGACAGAGCTCCTTAGATTGATGTGAAATATCTCAGCTTTTAATACAGAAGAAAGGTGATTACTGAACAGATAAGCATATACCTGGGGCATCAGGGCATCAATTAATTCCTTTATAAATAATGTAATAACCTAAATTAATTACATAACATAGGAGAAAAATGGATCAGGGTCCAGTTTAAAGTTGTATTCCAGTCTCTATTGTTGGTGCAGGGTGATAATTAAGCAGTATTATATAAGAGTCAGAGTGGGGCGAGCTGGGAAGCATTGGTCATAGACACATGGTCATATTGTATCAAATTCCATCACAGAATTATTATAGAATTGTGACTGAATACTTTCTATGAACCATTGAAATGTGAAACATATAGCTTATTTTTAAAAGTCAAATATTGAGAAGTCAGAAATGAAGAGTTGATTTTGGAAATATATGGTTGGTTGTCTAGTATATGAAAGTGCATGAATGTTTTCACCAGGAACTGGCCAGTTATGTTAAAAACATTTCCATTAAGTGGCCAATGTTCCTCCTTAACAGGCTAGCTGGAAATTTGGAGTGAAGATTTCAAATTAAAAATCATTCAAGATTGTGGTTATATTTGGAAATTAGGAGTCTGGGATTCAAACCAGAACACTTTTGAATTTGTGAAGCAAATCATTGCAAATTGAGATAAAGAAGAGCTGTTCAATAAGTGTGTCTAATGTCAGTGCAACTCTCAATCAGCTTGGAACATTTTGTTTTGTGTGTTCATTCTAATACATTATTCAAATAGTGAATTGTTTGTGTTGTGGGTCATTTATCTTCAAAATATTGCATTTAAACCATTTTGCCATTGGGAGTAAAAGTAGCTATTCACCTTTTTGAAAGCTGCTAAGTGCCCTGTATGTTTATGAATGAAGATTTCTTACTGCAAACATCCTGTGCTGTATGTGAATGCAATCGACAAATTACATTAGTATGTATGGAACCCCAAGACAATATACTCTAGAGGTAGGGACAAACAGAAACAAAACATTAAAAACTTAGGAGGACCTCCTTACATTAAAGCATCATCCAAAATTGGATCAATGTTCTTAGTCATAATATTGGATACTGAATTTTATTCATTCAGGGGAAGTGGACTTTACTGGCTGGACTAGCGTTTATTGACAATACTTAATGACCTTTGAGATGATGGTGGTGAACTGCCTTCTTGAGCCGTTGCTGTCTGTTTGATATAGGTAAAGCCACAATGTTGCTTGCAAAGTGGTCCCATGTTTCTGAACCATCGAAGGAGCAGTGGTATATTTCCAAGTCAGTATAGTGCGTGTTTAAAAGGGGTGGTGGAGACGTGGTGAAAACCTTTTTATGTATTCCATGGTGAATCCATATGGAAAAAAAGATAGATTTTCTGTTTTCCAAATGATTTAGCTAAGTAGTTGTCTTTATTTGTACCTTTCTGGGGGGTTCGAGCACTAAGGAACTTTGGTGTATCTGTCTCCCTCTTGTGCTTGTTTACTTGGAACAACAGACATTTCATAGAACTGCTGCCCTCTGCCTGCAGCATACGCCATTGCAGCCATCTCAAAACGCAGTACTGAGATTTGATTGATTTGCAAGCTTTTGCTGGTTAGTTGTGCTCATGTTAGGTAATGCACAAAGGCATAAAAGTTTTTAACAAGTCAGTTTTTTTTTCATTGATGCAAGTCAAATTTTGTTCCAGGAACACACCTTGTAATAAGACAGTTGTTCACTCATACTTCAAACAGAGACAACATTGATGACGGGGGTGAGCGAGACAAGGGCCAGAGGGTGGCATAAAGCAAGCAATGAGGCCTGAAACATTCAGGAAGCTGGACACAAAACTAGGAGGTGAGAAGTAAATGAGGGGCTGAGATACAGCCATTCATTCATTCTCTGGCGGTCCCCCGCAAGCAAGGATGACTGTCTTCCATTCTCAGGGTAAGTGGATAGGTGGCTGTGCAGATGAATGCTGCTTCCACAAGCTCTGTTACTCTTGGGGTTGAATGTGGTCATGGAAAGGGATTAGTGGAGCATTGGCATGGCAGCGCACTCCTTATGCTATTTTCACTTGACTTCCTCTTTTTCCGATAGCAATTCTTGAGGTAGTTGATACCTTCCAAAGCACCTCCTGCACTTTGGATAGTGTTGGCCCAGTAATTCCCAACTGTTTGTGGGAATGCCACACTTTGCCAGTGAGACTTTGAGGGTATCATGGGAACATTTCTTCTGTCCACCTGGGACTTGTCTGCTCTTTCGAAGCTGGGAGTAAAGCACCTGGTTAGGGAGTTTCATGTAGGTCAGGCAGATGATGTGCCCAACTCATTGTAGTTGATCCAGCATGGTCAGTGCCTTGATGCTTGGGATTTTGGCCTAGTCAAGGATGCTGGCATTGGTGCATCTTTCTTCCCAATGAATTAGCAGGATCTTGTGCAGACTGCATTGGTGGTACTGCTCCAGTGCCTGAAGGTGTCTGCTATAGACAGTCCACACTTCAGAGTTATATAGGAGGGGAGGAATCTCCACAGCTTTGTTATCCTTGATCTTGGTGTCAGACCTGATGTTGTCCTCGAACACCCTTTCCTGAGTAGGCCAAAGGCTGTGCTAGCAAACTGGAGGCGGTGCCGGATCTCTTCATCAATAGCTGCTTTGCCTATTCCTTTATTCAACATTGTTCATTTTTCCCCCAAATTTGAGATTTTCTATTCCTATTCCTCTCTAAGTCATACTAGCTCCATCATGCCCACTAGACAACAAGAGGCAGTTAACTCAACCTCTGATCCCTTCTGATGTTAATTAACCAATAGCAGATATGCAAAATTTCTAAGTTCCTTGTTCACTTTGTATGTGTATCAATACCTTAGCCAAGATCAGAACCTCAGCAAGGTGTCATGGATCATAAGTTAGATTTTTGGAAGGTAAATTTAGAAATAGAGCAAGAGAAGCTTGGACTGCAATAAGCCACAAATAGGAAGAGGAAATATTATCATTTACAAATCAAACAAACTGAGAGGGAAGCGAGAATCAAACCACAGTAAACTGTTTGTCTACATCTTCAAATCTCCGAGAGACATCAGATAGCATAAAGTATGTTAATTACAAAGAATGCCTGCATTTCCTTTTGAGGTAAATGTTGCAGACAGCTATCATTTTAAACTCTTCTGCATTCAATTTAAAGTTAAATGGGAAAAGAAATTTCAAGTGTTGATGGCAACTTAAGATTGGATGAACATTATGAATCTTTTAGCCAAACTAACGAAAACTAACCTGCCACACAAAAAATACTACCACCAACATACACTCTCCACGTTTGTTACTGAAACACAACATGTCTGATCCTTTATAACTTTACAACATTATAACCAGCTGTTCTTCAGGCCAAACCCAGGCTTAGTTTTGACTGCTAAACCATGAATATCTGTGTCCTGCCATTTGTAATAACATGGATGTGATGAGGTGAGTAAAAGAAAGATACGTTGAGATAAATTATGTTGACACAAGCAACTGCGTTTATTAAGCTTCAGTTCCTGGTTGACATAATCAGCATGCATAAACTTGCTCGTTTCATGCCATTATATCTAAAATGATGGTGATTCATAAAATAACCACTCACTAAATAATAACTGAGGTAAACTGAATGAATTCTTGTACATTTCATCCACCTTGCCATATATATACAAACAGACTCCATGACACTAAACTAAAACTAAGTTGCAAAACAGCTGTAGTTGAATTCAATCTTAATTTGCACATAACTTGGACTAAACATGACTATTAATTTGAGGAATTCTTAGTTGGATGCTTTGATGGATAGAATCATAGAACTCCTACAGTGTGGTAACAGGCCCTTCGGCCCAACAAGTCCACACCGACACTGTGAGCATCCAATGCAGACCCATCCCCCTATAACCCACCTAATCTAAACTTCCCTGAACTCTATGGGGCAATTTACCATGGCCAGCCACCTAGCCTGCACATTTTTGGACTGTGGAAGGAAATCGGAGCACCCACACAGACACAGGGAGAATGTGCAAACACCACACAGACAGTCACCCAAGTGTGGAATCGAACCTGGGTCCCTGGCGCTGTGAGGCAGCGCTGCTAACCACTGAGTCACCGTACTGCCCAAAAATAAGAAATTTGGGCTCGTCCAGGAGTCAAACCCGGGACCTCTCGCATGCCAACTCTATACTATACCCTAAGCAAGAAACAAATCTCTGCACCAATGAGCTGTGCCCTTTTAGAATTCTCACTGACAATTTATCACGGAGAATGATCATTGGGGTTAAAACCAATGAAGCTCATCATCTCTGGGTGGGCTCAAACCACCAACAGTTAATAATAACAGTTAACAGCCAAATATGGTAACTGATTGCACCACAGAGGCAGATACCTTACCATGGATACCATTCATTTTTGTCCACCCATATATTCCTTCATGAGAGCTAAGCCAAACACAGGATTATGACAGTATAGACAATTTTTCTTAAAAGTTCGTATTCTTATGCATTTAAAGGCAGAAGAATGTCCAAAACATAGGCCAGAAAATACAAGCAGGAAATAACTTGTTCATCACAGCTGGAAATGGGAGGCCTAGTAGCATCATAGTCCAGAAACATAAATTAACTTAATTAAATGTTAATTTAGCAAGGATGCATTAAAGTTTAAGGGCTCGAACAAAAAATTGTGCTTCAGTATTCTTTTTCAAAACTTAATCTTCCCATGCCCTTTAGCGAAGCTTTTTCCCAGTTTATACTTTCAAATAAGATTTGATTTAAAAAATTGAATCATTATTTTGTACATCTTGTTGCAGAACCATTAGCTTCCTTTCATTATTTTGTGCATCTTGTTGCAGGACCACTAGCTTCCTTGAGGGCCTTTTAGGAGTTAGGATTTGAGCAGAAATTTAGTCTCAAACAGATGAAGGAGGTTTTGCAAATCGACGTGTCACAACAAACAACATGGTTGGTCAATCTGAAAATTATCCCGCAACCTCTGTCAGATAGCACTCATTGCACTGATATCTTTGTTCCCATCCTATTCTTCTTAAGAGCTGCTTCAAAGCTTGGCATAGCTTTCACATTTTTGAAGTTAACTTTGCTGTCACAGACTGGAACATTCTAATAAATATCTAAGACACAGTTTAAAAGCAAAGTAGTAATAGATACAGAGATAATGGGAACTGCAGATGCTGGAGAATCCGAGATAACAAAGTGTGGAGCTGGATGAACACAGCAGGCCAAGCAGTATATTAGGAGCATGAAAGCTGATGTTTTGGGCCTAGACCCTCTCCCCCTCCCCCTTTTCTGACGAAGGGTCTAGGCCTGAAACATCAGCTTTTGTGCAGCTAATATGCTGCTTGGCCTGCTGTGTTCATCCAGTTTCATACTTTGTTATCTGGTAAAAGATGCAATTAGCTTGAAATGTTCTGATGTTGAAGGTGAAGAATTTTACAGAACTAGCTTTACTTTGGGATAAAATGAAAGAGAGGAGAAAATGCTGGAAGTGCTGAACATGTCTGGCAGCATGTGTGTGTACGTACAAGGTGGTGGGGGGAAAAAAAGATAAAGACAGACAGAACCTGTAACGTCTCATCAGAAATTTACAGGTCTGAAACATTAACTTGTGTCTCTCTCCAACATTGCCACCAGGCCTGCTGAGTATCTTCACTGTTGTGTCTTCATTTCATAAAACACAGATTCTGTGTTTTAGTCAGTTACCATAGACGGCATCATGATGCAAGAATATTGCTATCATTTTAGTTTTTAAAAGGGGGGGAAAAATGTGACCACTTTTGAGAATGTTGACACTTTTTGCTGACAGGTAGAAAGGGTTCCACAGTTTCTGTTCTGTTTGGCACAAAATGAAAATATAGTGGTCGATCTTAACCAAAATATTTAACTTTAGCTTCTCCTTTATAAATTTAGCAAACAGTCAGGTGTAAAATATTTGCAGTGCTTAGGCATCAGATTTGCCAGCAGGCCAACTCCAAGAATATCTCCTTTGACACTTGCAACTCCCAGCGTCCAAAACGTGTCCAAATAGTCAACGAAGCATTGACAGCTGTTCTATAATCAAATGCCATTGGAATAATTTATATAGAAATTGAAATCTGTAATGTAAACTGTGTTGCATCAAGACTTGCACATGGCGCCAAGCATTCGTGGCTCTGAACCAAAGGTTTTGAATTTGACATTTTCATCGATTGTTTTCTACATCTGAAAGCTCTCTTCCAAATTACCCAACAGTTACAAAAAGTATGAGATAACAAGCTGTTGAGCTGGGTGAACACAGCAGGCCAAGCAGCATCAGAGGAGCAGGAAGGCTGATATTTTGGGCCTAGACTCTGTTCTGAAGAAGGGTCTAGGCCCGAAACATCAGCCTTCCTGTTCCTCTGATGCTGCTTGGCCTGCTGTGTTCATCCAGCTCTACACTTTGTTATCTCAGATTCTCCAGCATCTGCAGTTCCTGCTATCTCAGTTACGAAATGTATCTTTTGTTTTCCTTTTGATCACAGTGCAAAAGCATATGGAGAAATGTGCAACTGCATCGCCTTCCCCACAAAGGCCCCTTGGTAGTTGCTTCCATCTTTGTTCAGTGACAAAAGAAGTTAAATTTAAAGCTCAGTTTCAACACTTGAAGTTACCCTGCATGGTGCTTTTTTCAATTCGCAGGATCAGCTTTCAGCAATTCCTCATGGTAGCACATTTGCAGAGGAAATGTAGGTTAGGAGGAAGGAGTTGAATTTTTGTATGAATGTAATGGTTACAGATTTGAGAGGCCTCCTTTATTTCTTGAGCTAGGGGATGGGCAAACAATATAATTATCTGTGGCTAAAGTTCAAATTGACTATGGGAAGCTTTTGAATATGTCTTCTATTGTCACATTTAGCCTTCTTGACGATAGTAGAAGCTGCATCAGTAGCTCCATATTGTCATGTCATGAGAGAGGTCCATTCTCAGACCTGTTGCCAGGGCTCTCAATGCTATTTGGTAATTAGTTCGAGGAGATGTACAGCAGGGGTCCATGAGCAGACGTAGGTTTTTCTTGTGGGGAGGAGACCGAAAGGGAGGCAGCAGAAATAAATTAATTAATTTTTTGTTTGACCCTTCTATTGATTCAATAAGCTGAGTTTCAGAAACTGACGGGGAAGTTGTGGACAAAAGTCTAGGCTGTTTCACAGTGTATCCAGTAGCTAGTTAAAATCACACAAGCTTTTCAGGTTGCCAAGTTAATGACTTGTCAATGAACATTTAATTCTGATGAAGAATATGAGCATGAGACAACAACATAGAGTGGCGACATGCGCTATTCATGTCACATTTGGCATTTGGGTATTTTATCATCTTTACTGAAATAACATGATTCTGACCATCACAATTAAAAAAGGCAAATAAAATATACTGCTAATAGTATAAGCAATCTGGCTTCATTCTCTTTAGGGGAGGTGATGGCCTGGTGACAGTATCACTGGGCTGTTAATCCACAGAGCCAGGTAATGTTCTGGGCACAGAAGCAGAAGTTACTCGAAAAGCTCAGAAATCAGGGTTAATGTTTTGGGTCCGGTGACGTTTCCTCAGAGCCGGGCCTGAAATGTTCACTCTGATTTCTCTTCACATGTGCAGCCAGACCTGCTGTGCTGTTACAGCAACTTCTGTTTTCGTTTCTGATTCACAGCATCCATAGTTCTTTTGGTTTTTATTTTGTGGCATTCTGGAGACCTGGGTTTAAATCCCATCCATGGCAAATTGTGGAATTTAAATTCAATAAGCATCTGGAGTTAAGAGTCTCATTATCGATTGTTGAAAAAACCCCTTCTGGTTCACTAATAAGCAATGGAAGGAAACTGCCATTCTTAGTTGGGTTGGCCTGCATGTGACTCCTGACCCACAGCGACATGGTTGACTCTCAATTGCTCTCCGGGTAATTAGGGATGGCAATTAATACCAAACTAGCCAGCGACGCCCTCGAAATTAAAAAAAAAGGGTATGGACAACATTTGAATTTTGGATGTTACTGATGTGGCTGGCATTTAGTTTCACCTCCAGTTGCTCTGAGAATGTGATGTCCTCAGGAACTAAATAGTTTCTCGATACAATCGAATGGCTCGATAAGATATTTCGGGGGCAGTTAAGTTCATTTGCAACTAGAGTCACATATAAGCCCAAAAGGCAAAGAGATGAGCTATCCTTCCCTAACGTGCAGTACACCAGTTTCAGTGGAAAACAGGATGATCTATACAAAAAGATATCTGACCTACAACCCTGATGTTACACTCCATTGATAGATTTTTAAAAAAGCTTCCTCGGAGTCCTCAATAAAGTTTCATCACATTTCCTCATCCTCGATGGTAGTCCACTTAAGGTGCACATTCTCTGAATCAGTGATCTAACCAAATGTTCTTCTCACAAAAAATAAGCCTAGATCCGCTCAGCTCTGTCCTTTAGAACAGCCCAGATCACCCAGACTTTAAAATAGACTACAGAGCAAGATGTGTTAGTTTAGAACATAGAACGTAAAATATAGAACATAGAAACTAGAACAGTACAGCATTGGACAGGCCCTTCAATGTATAAAACACAAGATAAAGCAGCTATCAATTAGAATGGAATCACAAACCTTCAAAATCTGATACACTTCCCTCCAACTGGTCATTAACTAATTAACAGACATCTTTCCAAAATACTTTGCAACCCTAATTTAGTCTCACTCCACATACAGATCCCAGAAACAAATTACAATACAATCCCAGTAGCTTTTTGAGCTGAGATAATGTTTTGTCTTCAGTACTTACTAAAACAGCTTTTTGGAATTTATTTGGGATTTCCTGCACTGAACTACACAAAGGCAAAAGCATGCCAGATGAATGGATAGGACCCACCCTCCTCACAGATGCAAGCAGAAAGCTGGTCAGGAATGTAACTGGCTAGCATTTCTTCTTCCAGAAGGTGAACAAGGATAGCTCTCTGCTCAGTAGCCTGAAGAAATAAGATAGCTGCGGATCAGCAAATCTCTTTATGCCAGACTGTATGTGCCAAAGCGGTGACATTACAAATTTCTCACTGCACTCATTCAATTGTATATGACAGTAAAGGCTATTCTATTCTATTAATCAAATGAAAAAAATGTCCAATTGACAAAATTTTGCAAAATACTTCTGTGATCAATCCACAAATATATTTTCAGAGTAACAGAGATCTTCTTGACAACAGGAGCCTGGATAGGAGGTCAAGGTGTTTAGCAGGTATGTATTGGTGTGGGAATGCAGTGTTTGACCAATGGTGTTCACAGACAACTAATATGTGACATTATTTCTTTTCTCTGTAAAGAATAGTGAAGAGCTCAGCCCAATGCCATCAGTTAGTGTAGTGTATTATGCTGGATAAGAACTGTTAAAAATATTTGCAGTAACGACTGTAGAAGAAGTAACAATCTGTTAAATAATCCATGTGGTCTAACTTCAGCTTCAATCATTCACATGATAGGACATAGTTGATACAGGATGTCATAACCTGTTGTAAACAGGTGTAAGTTAAAAATAAGATTTATTCACTGCAATCATTACTAAACATTGGTCTTAAATTCTGAAGAAGGTTCATTCGGCTCAAAGCATTCATCTGCTTTCTCTCCATTGATGCTGCCAGACACATTGAAATTCTCCAGCAATTTCTGCTTTGGTTTTAGATTTCCAGCATCCATCGTCCCATATTTTATTAACATTAGTCCTGTGGTCACCTGACACCTATTAAAAGAAGAAAACCTGTCAAAGACTGAGACAAGGCTTTCAAAAGTATGCAGATATTTGAAATCACACTTGTCAGAGAGACATTGCACTTCGTGGGGAATAGAGCAGTGATGTATTCCTGACCCCACAGGCAAAGCTCCTCAGGGGACCTCAGAATTCAAACTGTGACACGGGGTGGGAGGAAGCAGCTGACTTGGTGAATAATCTCAGGTTACTATTATAGTAATTTTGCTAACATTTTATTGCTTATTGTATGTAAGGTCGTTAGTTCATTATTTTGATGTTATAGTTTGTAAGGACAATAATGCACAGGTCCAGAGAGAAAGGGCTCCTGTGTATTTAATATTAAATTATTTTAAGGACAATCTGAGTGTTTCTTTTAGAGTAAGTGATAGCAGGAGAGCTCATGGTTTTGATGTTTCCCTCCTGCTCTGCGAGAAGTCAAGCACAGTTGGATTGCCTGAGAACAGAATGTTAGCAGCAAGCGTTTTTACCTGTAGCTTGTGGAAGCCCAAGTTTTGGATCTGGAGCAGTAGCTGGGAGCACTGCAGCACTTTCATGAGGCTGACAGAGTCATGGAAAGCATGTACAGAGAGGTGGTCATTCGGCTGGTGGCATATCCGCAGGTGAGAGGGAATGGATGGGCACCCAGACAAAGTAAGAGCAGGGAGTGAAGGAATGATCTCTGCCTATTCCCCTGAAAAACAAACATACTGGTTTGGATATTGCAGGAGGTTATGGCCTCCCACAGAAAAGTAGCAACAACAAAATTTGTTGGACAACTGTTGGCTCTGCTGCATGGACGAGGAAGTGTAAGTGTGGGAAGGCTGTGGTGAGAAGGGACTTGCTTGTTACAGGGTACAGATAGACATTTCTGTGGCCACTAACAAAACTCCAGGATGATATGTTGCATCCTGGGTGCTGGGGTCAACATCTTGGAACGGCTGCAGGTCATTCCGGCGAGAGGCTGAACAACCAGTGGTCACGTTGGTCCCAATAATGTGGGTTAAAAAAATTTTGTTGTTGTCCTAAAAGTCAAATATAGGGAGTTGGGAAGCATGTTTAAAAAGTAGGAAATCAAAAATAAGGATCTCAGGGTTGCTACCAGCATCATGTGCTCATCAAAGTTGGAACTGCAGAATATGTCAGATAGTAATGTTGCTGGAGTGATGGTGCCAAAGGAAGATGCCCTGGGCACTGGATTTGCTTCTGGTATGGTGGGGCTGGAACCTGGACTGCACCTGGGCAGGATTGGGTTTGATGTCCTAGGGGAGTATTTGTGAGTGCAGGTGGGGAGGATTTAAACTAAAATAGTGGGAGTATGGGAACCTGTAAGTGAATTCAGGGCAAAAACAAAAGACAGAATGGAAGATAAGAAAACTGATAGGCAGAGAATTCAAGTTACAGTGCAAAGTAATATGAACAGAACTAAAAATGTCTAAGAAGACAAGATTTACAGCCTTGTGTTCTGATGCGTGAAGCATTTGCAATGAAGTAGATTAATCAACAAATTGACATAAATGGATATGATACACTTAGGATCACAGTGGCATGGCTGCATGGTGACCACTGATGAGAACAGAACATCCAGGAGCATTTAGATTTTAGAAAGAGAAAAAAAGAAGAGAAGAGAACATTGCTAGTTAAAGAGAGAACAACAAAATAGTGAGGAAGGATATTAGCTCCACTGAAGTGGAATCTGTGTGGTCGAGCTTTGGAAAATGGTAGTAGCAATTGTATAAAGACCTCATACTATAATGTTAATGCTGGAAAAGGTATTAAAAAGGAAGTTAGAGATCAAGGCAATAAAAGATATGGCTGTAATTATGAGCAGCTTTATATATGGATTGGGCAAATTGAATCAATAACATCATTGTAGAGGAGAAACACCAGGAACCTGTATGAAATGTTTTTTTTGGACTGATGAGTTGAAGAACTAACCAGGAACAGACCACCCTATGCTGGGTGCTGTATAATGGAAAGGGAATAATTAGCAATTCAGTTGTGCGAGGTTCCTTAGGAAAGAGTGACCATAATATAAGAGAATTCTTCATTAAGATGGGGAGTGACATAATTGATTCTGAGACTTGGCCCTAAATCTATATAAGGAAAACTATGATCATATGATGCAAAGTTGTCTATGATAAATTGTGGAAATACTTAAGAGGTATGGCAGTGGATAGGCAAAAATTTAAACAGTGGTGTCACATTAATGATTTTCCAGTCCTCTGGGATCCTCCCCAACTCTAGCGATTCCTGAAATATCACCACTAACGCTTCCACTATTTCTTCAGCTATCTCCTTTAGAACTTTGGGGTGTATTCAATCTGGTCCTGGTTATTTATCCTCCATCAGACAATTCATTTTTCTTAGCAACTTCTCCTTGGTGATGGCCACCATACTCAGCTCTGCCCCCTGACTCTCTGGAATTTTTGGGATATTACTCATGTCTTCCACTGTCAAGACTGATGCAAAGTAATCAGTTTCTCAGCCATTTCCTTGTTCACCAATGCCATCTCGCCAGCATCATTTTCCAGCAGTCCAATGTCCACTTTTGTATCTCTTTTGCCCTTTATATATCTAAAGAAACTCTTACAGTCCTCTTTTATATTACTGATTAGATTATCCTCATATTTAATCTTCTCCCTCCTTATTTCTTTTTTGTTGCCCTTTGTAAGCTTCCCAATCCTCTATTTCCTACTGCCCTTCACAACATTATATGCTTTCTCTTTTGCTTTTATGCTAGCCCTGACTTCCCTGGTCAGTCATGGTTGCCCTATCCTCCTGGTACCATGTTTCTTTTTCCAGGTTCAGAGCAATGTGGTTGACTATCAATTGTCCTTTGAAATGGCCAAGCAAACTATTCAGTTGTGTCAATGACTTTGAAGTAAATAAAAAGTACTAGGAAGCAAATAAATGGCACGGATTGCAGTGGTTCAAGAAGGCAGGCAGCTCGCAACTGTCTTCGCAAGGGCATTTAGGGACGGCAAATATATGCTGACCCAGCCACTGACTCCCACATCCCCGAGTGAATGATAAAACAAAACGCTTCGGGTGAGGAGATGAGATTGAGATGGTAGATCCTTCATGGTGACCTGAGCCAGCGTGGGAATTGTATTCGTATCATTGGCTTTCCACCGCGTTCCACAGAAGTTCTGTCTATCCGACAATGCAAACCAAGCGACATTACACCCACAGCACTCACACGCTTTACACAGCTGTCAGCAAAAAAAATCTATATTTTCTGAATGTCAGACTGTCCTCTTGATGCAAGCAATATGTGCAGATCCAACCAGCTCAGCGCTAAATCGAGGTTCAAACTGATCTTAGAAATGTCGATACTAAAGCAGCTCAACTGATCCCAGGAACAAGTACAGCTCAGGGCTCAATCCACTGCCGAATCTGGGAAAGATCGCAACTCCTGTTGTCTTGTGTGAGAGCTAAGTCAAATTAACTATCCTTCGTACATTACAACTTCTCAAATCAAAGTGTGCAAGCAGCCGGGTCTTCCGTTGTTTCTTCTTCCGTGGTTTTCAACTTTTAGTTTCAATATTGTGATTGAATTAATGACATCGACGAGCTTCTATCTGGTGAACTGAAAAAACGTTTGTAGTACAGTAGGCCAGAATTTAGTGTTAGGATCTTTCTGCTATCTGTTAATAATTTAGATCTTAGGGTACAGGGCATCATTTCCAAATTTGTGAGCAATAGGAAACTTGTGAATGGCGAGTAGGATTGTGGTGACAATCAAAAGCAGATTGGCAAATTGTGAAATAGGCAGTCAAGAATCAAATAAAATTTCGAGCAGAGAAGGGTGAAGTGGTGAATTTTGGTCGGTGAAGTTGCCAAGGTCACACCAAACCATAAGTCTTCTCTCTCATTAAATAGAGGTGACCGGTGCTGGTTTAACCAGAGGGTCATCATGCCTAAGGTCAACAAATTAAAGGATACAATTCTAAAGAGGATGCAGGAGCAGAAGGATCTCGGGATATTTACGCATGAATTTTTGATTTTAAATTTATTCACGGGATGTGGGCAATTCTAACCGGGCCAGCATTTAGTGCCCATCCCAAATTGGCCAGAGGGCACTTTAGAATCAACCACATTTCTGTGTGTCTGAAGTCACATGTTGGCCAGGTAAGGGCACCAGATTTCTCTCTTTAAAATACATTAGTGGGCCAGGGCAGTAACATGCCTCAGTGGTTAGCATTGCTGCCTCATAGCACCAGAAACCCAGGTTTGATTGATTGATTGATTGATTTTTTTTGTCATGTGCACCAGAATACAGTGAAAAGCTTTGTTTACGAGAGGCATAGGCCGATCATGGTAATGGATGTAGAGATCAAAAAGACTTAGACAGATGCATAGAGGTTGATTCTACCCTCAGGCAACTGCCTGTGTAGAGTTCACACATTTTACCTGGTTTTCTCTGAGTGCTCTGGTTTCCTCCCCAGTCCAAAGAGGTGCAGGTTAGGTGGATGGCCATGGGAAATATATGATTACGTGGATGGGATGGGTCTGGGTGGGTGCTGTTCAGAGATTTGGTGTGGACTCAATGGACTGAATGGCCAACTTCCACACTGTAGGGATTCTATGAATTTTTTTGCACAATGATCAACTGTAATGACATGGTCAGCATTAGATCAACTTTCTGAAAGAAAATTGAATTCAAATTTCACCGCCTACCATGATGGGCATAGAATGCAGGGACGCCAGAACATTAGCATGAGCTTGTAGATTACTGGTCTAGTGATATTAATACTCAGCCACCATCCCTCCATAATGAGCTAGAACAAATATAAAAAGCTTTTAGCATATTAGATCTACAGTTCATAACAGGAACATAGGGAACAAAGGTAAGATGTTCTGATAAATGTGCATAAGACACTAATTCAACTGTAATTCAAATATTGTGTCGAGGACACCGCATATTTGGGAAGATAGAAAGCAGTAGAGGTAAGATTCACGGCGATGTTACTGGGGTTGAAGATTTCAGTTTCACTAATAGATCGGAGAGTTTGGAAGTGTTCTCCTTGGAGAAGAGAAGCCTGAGAGTTGATTTGATCAAGGTACTCACAAACATGAGGTTTGGATGGAGCAGACAGGAGAAGTTTAATCCCACTGGCAGGAGGATTGTGAACCAGAGGACATGGATTCAAGGTGATTGGCTAAAAAAAAAATGGCAACCTGAGGAAATAATTCATGCAAGGAAGTCCAAAGCTTGAGGGCATAATTTTAAGATGAGAGTGGCAAGATTCAAAAGGGACCTCAGGGGAAGCTTTTTCATTTAGAGGGTGGTGTGTACATGGAACGAGCTGCTAGAGGAAATGGTGGACGCTGACACAACTATAATATTTAAAAGGCATCTGGATGGGTACATGAATAGGAAGGATTTAGAGAGATCTGGACCAAATGCTGGCAAATGGGCCTAGGTGAACTTAAGATATCTAGCCGGCATGGACAAGTTAGAGCAAAGGGTCTGTTTCTGTGATTGACATCTCTAAGTGTCTATAATCTGGGATGTACTGCTTGAGAGGTTTGTCTAGAGACAAACACTGAGAATGTTGGAAAATCTGAATAGAACTGGCAACATTTGTTGTGAGAGAAGCAGAGTTAATGTTTTGACATTGTTTGACACTAATGTTTTTTACACTGATGGCTGAGTGATATTATTGCTAGATTGTTAATCCAGAGGCCCAGATCATGTTCTGAGGACCTGGGTTCGAATCCCACCATGGCAAATGGTGGAATTTGAATTCAGTTAAAAAAAATCTGGAATTAAGAGTCTAACGATGACCATGAATACAGTGCCGATTGTTGGAATCAGATGTTTCATCTGGTTCATCAGTGTCCTGAAGGGAAGGAAACTGCCATCCTTGAAAACAAGGTGTAGAGCTAGACAAACCCAGCAGGCAAAGCAGCAGCATAGGAGCAGGAAGGCTGATGTTTCGGGCCTAGACCCTTCTCCAGAAATGGATGAGGGGAAGGGGGTTCTGAAGTAAAGTAGGGGAGATGGATAGAAGATGAATAGAGGAGAAGATAGGTAGAGCGGAATCAGACGGGTCAAAGAGGCAGGGATGGAGCCAGTAAAGGTGAGTGTAGGTGTGGAGTTAGGGAGGGGATAGGTCAGTCCAGGGAGGACAGACAGGTCAAGGGGGCGGGATGACGCTAGTAGGTAGGAGATGGGGTGGGGCTTCAGGTGGGAGGTGGGCTAGGTGCAAGGAAGGACAGGTTAAGGAGGTGGGGTTAAACTAGGCTGGTTTTGGGATGTGGTAGGGGGAGGGAAGTCTTTGAAGCTTATGAAGTCCACATTGATACCATTGGGCTGCAGGGTACCCAAGTAGAATATGAGGTGCTGTTCCTACAACCTTCAGGTGACCCCCTTCCCCTCCCCCATTTCTGAAGAAGGGCCTAGGCCCAAAATGTCAGCTTTCCTACTCCTCTGATGCTGCTTGGCCTGCTGTGTCCATCCAGCTCTACACCTCGTTATCTCAGATTCTCCAGCAGCTGCAGTTCCTACTATCTCTGAAACTGCCATCCTTACCTGGTCTGGCCTACATGTGACTCCAGATCCACAGCAAGGTGGTTGACTCTTAACTGCCCTCTGGGCAATTAGGGATGGGCAATAAATGCTGCTTAGGTAGTGACACCCTCTTCCTGTAAATGAATAAAGAAAAAGAAAACACTGGTCTGATCCTTCTTCAGAGCTGCAGCTGGATAGAACTGTGCTGAACTATATCGATCCTGTGATTCTATGAAAGAAAGTAGCTGAGTTTAAATAAGTCAGATTCATCCCATAGCCACAGATAGAAGAATAATGTGCCACAGTCACTAACAGTGACAGGGAATGTTCTCTAAGACTTTGGGGAAGTTTACTTTTTTTCACGAGGGTTGGATGAAATAATTCAAACAAAGAGTTATAGAATTAACAGCCACAGACTCGAGGCTGATGATGGCATTCGAAGACCTTGAGGAAATATAAAGATGGAGTTGATGGACAGTTAGAGAGCACGGGCTGTGTCGGGGATGAATAATTTGAGAATTGAAGTGTTGATAGTGGTTTGTGTGGCAAAGCAAGAAGGTAGCAGTGGCAGAGCTGAAACTCAAATATCTGATTGCTAAGAAGATGTATTTATTTACAATGCTAGTGAAAAAGGAATGGGAGGGAAGCATGCCTGTCAGGATTTAAGTGGAAATGGACTTAAGGGAGGCAATAATTATCAGGTCTCAATGGGAAGACTTTGAATAGACCAATGGGAGAACACAGAAAATTGACTGTACAGTCAGCCCAGCATGCCTATAATGGTCAGTGATTTTACACAGTCTAGGTTCACTTTCCAGTTGTTGGTCTGTAATCTTATTGGTTATCACATTTCAAACACATATCCCAAGTATCGCTTTAATATTCTGAGGACTCTGCCTCGATTATCTTTGCTGGCAGCAAATTCCAGACTTCCAGCATTGTCTGGGCAAACATAAATTCTTATCAACTCTGCTTTATTAGAATATAGAACGTAGAAAATAGAACAATACAGCACAGTACAGGTTCTTAGGCCCATAATGTTGTGCCGACCTATTATCCTACTCTAGAATCAAACTACCCTGCATACCCTACATTTTACTGTCATCCATGTGCCTATGCAAGAGTTGCTTGAATGTCCCTAATGTATCTGACTTCACTACCACCACTGGCACAGCATTCCACGCACCCACTGCTCGCTTTGTAAAGAACCTACCTCTGACATCTCCCCTATACCTTCCTCCAAACACCTTAAAATTATGCCCCCTCCAATGAGAAAAGCACTAGCTTCCTTAACCTTTCCTCAAAAGACCTACCCTCCAGTCCAAGCAGTACCCTGGTAAAATCTCCTCTGCACCCTCTCTCAAGCTTCCACATCCTTCCAATAGTGAGACAACCAGAACGAAACACTATATTCCAAGTGTGGTCTAAACAGGGTTTTATGGAACTACAGCATAACCTTGAGGCTCTTAAACTCAATTCCTCTGCCAATGAAACCCCACACGTCATACACCTTCTTTCCAACCCTATCAACTTTTTGGCAACTTTGAGGGATCTATGGGCGTGGACCCCAAGACCCTTCTGTTCCTCTGCACTGCCAAGAAACCTGCCATGAAGCCTATATCCTGAATTCAAACTTGACCTTCCAAAATGAATCACTTCACACTTTTCTGGGTTGAATTCTATCTGCCACTTCTTTGCCCAGCTCTGCACCCTGTCCATTTCCTATTGCAACCTACAACAGACCTCCACACTGTCCACAATGCCAACAACCTTCATGTCATTAGCAAACCTACTAACCCACCCTTCGAATTCCTCATCCAAGTCATTTATAAAGATCACAAAGAGCAGAGGTCTCAGAACCGATCTCTGTGGAACACCACGGTCACCAAGCTCCAAACTGAATACTCTCCATCTACTGCCACTCTCTATCTTCTATTAGACAGCCAATTCTGTATCCAGAGGGCCAAATTTGCCTTAATCCCATGCTTACTTACTTTCTGAATGAGCCCACCATGGGGAACCTTATCAAATGCCTTGCTAAACTCTATATACACCACATCCACTACTCGACCTTCATCAATGTGTTTTGTCACATCATCAAAGAATTCAATAAGGCTTGTGAGGCATGATCTGCCCCTCACAAAGCCATGCTGACTATTTCTAATCAACCTTTGCTTTTCCAAATAATCATAAATACTGTATCTCAGAATCCTCTCCAATAATTGTCCCACCACAGAAATAAGACTGACTGGTCTATAATTCCCAGGATTATCCCTATTCCCTTTCTTGAATAAGGGAATGACATTTGCCACCCTCCAATCATGCGGTACGACTCCAGTGGACAGTGAGGATGCAAAGGTCAGTCATTGCCAAAGGGGCAGCAATCTCTTCCCTCATGTCCCATAATAACGTTGGGTATACCCCATCTGGCCCAGGAGACTTATCTATCCTCATTTTTTTCAAAATTTGTAGCATATCCTCCTTCCTAGCATCAACCTATTCAAGCATATCTGCCTGTTTCAAGCTTTCCTCACAAATGTCAAGATCTCTCTCACTAGTGAATACTGAAACAAAGTATTCATTAAGGACTTCCCCCCACCTCCTCTGACTTCGCACACAAGCTCTCTCTACTATCACTGATTGGCCCTACCCTCACTCTGGCCATCCTCTTGTTCCTGACATAAATATAGAACGCCTTGGGGTTTTCATTAGCCCTGCCTACCATGGCTTTTTCATGCTCCCTTCTAGCTCTTATAAGTCCATTCTTCAGTTCCTTCCTGGCTACCTTGTCACCCTCAAGAACCCAGTCCGATCCTTTCTTCTTCAACCTTAAGTGAGCTTCCTTCTTCCTCTTGACTAGATATTCCACATGCCTTGTCTCCCAAGGTTCCTTCACCTCACCATCCCTTCCTTGCCTCAGTGGGAAAAAAACCTATCCAGAGCTCATAGCAAGTGTTCCCTAAACAACCTCCACATTTTTGTCTTGCATTTCCCTCAGAATATCTGTTCCCAATTTATGCTCTTCAGTTCTTTCCTAATAGCATGACAATTCCCCCTCCCCCAATTAAATATTTTCCAATACTGTCTGCTCCTATCTCTCTCCATGACTATAGTAAAGGTCAGGGAGTTGTGCTCACTATCACCGAATGGCTCTCCCACTGAGAGATCTGCCACCTGGCCAGGTTCGTTGCCAACCACCAAATCAAATACAGCCTCCCCCCTAGTCAGCCTACCTACATATTGAGTCAGAAATCCTTCCTGAATACACCTGGAAAAATCTGTTCCATCCAAACTATTTGCACTTCGGAGGTTCCAGTTCATATTAGGGAAGCTGAAGTCTTGCATGACAACAACCCTGTTACTTTGGCCCCTTTCTACAATCTGCCTCCCAATCTGTTCCTCAGTGTCTCTGTTGCTACTGGGGACGGGTCTGTAGAAAACTCCCAATAAAGTGACTGCTCCTTTCCTGTTTGGAATTCCACCCATACTGACTCATTAGACAAAGCCTCCTCGATGACCTCCCTTTCTGCAGCTGTGATACCATCCCTGATTAGCAATGCCACTGCCCCACCTCTTTTACCTCCCTCCCTATTTCTTTTGAAACCTTTATACCCTGAAACAACCATTCCTGCCCCTGTGTTATCCAAGTCTCCATAATGGCCACAACAGCATAGCTCCAAGTACTGATCCATGCTCTATGCTTGTTAAAAGTTAATCTTTCTGTATGTTACATCGGACCTATGTCCTGAATTATTGACATCACCACTCAGTGAAATAGATCCTTGCTTTGCAGTTTACCCTGACTCCACATAATTCCATACAATTTAATTAAATCTCCATTCATCCTTTACTGTCGCAACCATAACAGTATCATTTTATCAAATCTTCCCACATGGCTAAAATGTTTCCCTGGAGGAGAGGAAAAGAGAGAAGTCTGGAGCAGCAGCTGTCTCAATACCATATTTTTTTCTGCTCTGGAAGAGCACTCCTCATTCATCCACAACAACAATTCAGATTTATTGAGCTGCTCTGTGTAAGGTTGCTGAGAATAAGAATTCTCACTGACAAAATACATTGTAAGTCAAGCAATTTTTATTATAGTAAGGTGATTGGAAGAAAATGACCAATTGATTTGCATGTACTCAAACAAAAACTTATAGCAACATATGAGATGGTCTGACTATGTTTACTACACATCAACTAGACCTGATCTGATCAAGATCAAGTAGCTTCTAGTGGGAGATAACATAGTACTGAGCTGGAGGAAAATTCTTCTGAAGAAGAGTCCCTACCCGAAATGTCAGCTTTCCTGCTCCTCTGATGCTGCATGGCCTGCTGTGTTCCTCCAACTCCACACTGTGTTGTCTCTGACTCAGGCATTGGCAGTTCCTACTACCTCTGAGCTTCTAGTGGGACATCTCTTCTCAGTGACTACTAATGACATCACTCCTTTGGATTCGCCTTATACTTTGGTTGCTCTGCAAGTATCCTCATGCACAATCATTATTGAATATTTCTTTCATTCGCAGGGTGCGTGATCATCTGTTAGTTTTTGGCTAGTGTATTCCCAAGCTACCTTCCATTGACTTTGTCACATAATAATACCTATTCGTCTGTGATTTCCTGCATGTATTTAAATCGCTTCCACTGATTTTAAATGGGTTTCTGTGATTAATAGTTCATTTCAACTTGATGCATTTTGAAACGCAAAGGGACTTGGGAGTCCAAATTCAGGATTCTCTTAAGGTTGACATGCAGGCTCAAGTGTCAGTTAGGAAAGCAAATGAAATGTTAGCATTCATTTCGAGAGTCCTAGAAGACACAAGTAAGGATGTACTGCTGAGGCTGCATAAGGCTCTGGTCAGAGCGCCATCAGAGTATTTTGAGCCCTGTAACTAAGGAAGGATGTTCTGGGCTTGGAGAGGGTCCAGAGGAGATTTTCAAGAATAATACTGGGAAATGAAGAGCTTATCATCGGATGAATGATTGAGGACTCCGGATCTGTATTCAATGGAGATTAGAAGGATGAGGGGTATCTCATTGGAAGTTATAAAATACTGAGAGGCCTGGATAGAATGGGTGTGGAGAAGATGTTTCCATTAGTGGGAAAGTGTCAGACCCAAGGTCACAGCCTCAGAGTGAAGAGACGACCATTTACAACTAAGGTGAGGAAGAATTTCTTCAGAGGGCGGTAAACCTGTGGGACTCATTGATGCAGAGGATTCTGGAGCCCTGTCATTTAGTGTCTTTAAGACAGAGGCAAAAGATTCTTACTTAGTTTGGGGATCAAGGTTTTTGGGGAGATGGGTAGAGAATAGCACAGAGAAACATATCGCCCATGACCATTTGGTAGAGCAGACCGATAGGCTGAATGGCCTAATTCTGCTCCTGTATTTAATGGCCATATTTAATTCCATGATATCACTGCAATTATCATGTCTCAATGTAATTAGAAAGTATCTATATCATTAGATAATTTCACTGTATCACACTCATCAGGTTTCCAAAAAAATGAATGCAGCTCTGAACGCATAAACAGAATGTTTTGCAGAAATGCAGCAGAATTAGCAGCATCTGTGGAGAGAGAAAAATATGACTGTCTTTGGAAAAGAATGCTTCTTGACTCCAGTTTCTGTTTTATTTCATATTTCCAGCATCTGCTGGATATGCTTTAGTTTGACTGCTCTGCCTGTACCTTTATCATTTCCTTCCAACTATTAATTAGATACGCACACATAGGTTCAATCAGTTTTGTCCTAAAGTGGCAATTAATTACATTCTGATTCAAATAATAATACAGGTTTATTGTTTAAGACAGAAAGGAGTTCTGTCTTGCAAAGAATGATTGGAAACAAAATGTTAATATTAACAGGACACTGTAAGGTTAAGTCACTATAGTCCCTGAGGGCCATAGAACTACTCTTCCATGAAAGAGAAGTGATTGGTGATGAATTTGACCTGAGAGGGACTAAGCATGAGGCAAGGTGTAAGGTTGAGAAGGCAGGACTGTCATGGGGACTTCAGCTGGTGTGGGAATAGAACCTGCACTGTTGACATAACTCCACATCACAAACCAGCCATCCAGTCAACACAGCATTGTCTATAAGGCATGATTCAGATGATTACTGACCAAATAACAGCCAGTTAAAAATTACCAGGGCCAGGCTTAGTTATAAACACTCCCAAATGTTAAATACTTGCTCATACTTCCTGTTGTGGCTGACATTGATTTACAAAGATAGTTTGAAACTCAAGCAGCAATAATGCAACAAGATTTCAGTGAGTTAATGTGGGAGAACATAGGTTAGACACTATGGCAGGAAGCATAGAAGAGATAAATTTTATTGAAATGGAGATGGATTGCAGAAAGCTGCAGCACAAAGGGATTTGGGCTTCTAATGCATGAATCACAAAACGCTAGCATACATGATCAGCGATAGTAGGAACTGCAGCGGTTCAGCGATTAATAGGGAAGACAAATGGAATGTTGGCCTCCTTTTGAATAAGACTGCACCACAATCTGTATAAAGTGATAACAAGGTGTGGAGCTGGATGAATACAGCAGGCCAGGCAGCATCAGAATAGCAGGAAAGCTGATTTTTCAGGACTGATCCTTGTTCTTTTCCAGGCGACACATCATTTGGATTTGGAACTCTATCACTGTTCACTGACTAGGTCAAAGTCCTGGAACTATTTGTTAACAGTACTGTTCATGTCCCGACAACCCAAACCATGCAGCAGTTCAACAAGGCAGATCAGAACCACCTTATCAGTGGCAATGAAGGAAGGTCAATAAATACTCGTCTTTTCATTAACATCCCCATTCCATGAAAGCTATTTTAAAAAAGGCATTACTTCAGGCCCATACACCTGATCTTTAGGCATTTGGTCTGGAAGGAGACAGGCAAGTTAGAGGGCCTCCCCATAGGTCCGCTCCTGGGCCTAGTCAAGCTGATAACTAACAGGCCCAGACAGTGGGCAGTAGAGGCGTCATAGTGCTGACTTATTGGCTCCTATTCCACAGCTATTTTTGTGCCTGTGCATCTTTGGAGCGGGAGCATGTGGCGTCCAACAATACTGTTGATGCCTTTAGAGAGAGATGGGCTCTGCAGGTTGTGGAAAGCTTATCACACCTTCCAATTTCATTTTGAATTAATCTCCTCCCTCTCTCCGTATCTCTCCCTCACCTCTAGTGTCATTACACTGCCCTTAACAGGGTTTACACATGAATTGATGAATTGGAAACTCAGGCAATTTACTAGTGGTGGATAATAGGTGAAAAATAATTGGCTAGAAAGAAAACAAATAAAATCAGAGGGGCATCATTCATGAAATTAGCCATTCAAACATTTATACTAAGTGAATTTTGAAACAAAGATTTTCAAAAGCAAATCACAAATTCGTATGAAGTAGAACATTAGAACTTTTATTTAGCGGGTTTACTTCCTTTGGCACATTTGGAAAGCATGAATATTGAATTTGTTACCACATCTTCTAACAGCACTAACTCCCCTCACATACTGATATCCAACACCAGACTGATCTGTAGATATTTTCTCATGCTATCGCACATCATTGAACACGTGGGACTCGACCCAGGCCTTTTGGCTCAAAGGTCCAGCCTGAGTTAGGGAGGTATATGTAAACAATTGCCTAGTTAAGGATTATTAATTTCAACACAACTTAAGGATTCATACTGTCAGCATCCAAGAGACTACAACTGATTCGTTGTAGCTTGTTACCATATATCAAAGTTAATTTATATCTGAACAAAAGCTGAGCAAAAACTCTTTCATGATTTAAGTGGAGCTTTATCTTAAATCTACATTTCTGTTGTCATGTGAAATTATTTCTGATTACGTTAGATCAATGTTTTCACATAGTATTTGCAGAAAAAGCCAAATAAATTTCTTGATTGGAATCCAGTCCAGAATAACAAATTAAGAAAGCAGATGAAAGAAGTAAACACTACGTTTTGGCTAAGTGTGTGTCATGATCAGCATGGCAGAATGAATTTCACTGTGAATCCCAGCAAGCTTTCTTGCCATATCATACTAAGCTTACTGCTTTATTGCCATTTGAGCCTTTGTAGTGAGATTTCACATCATATTACCATGCACTGTTCACACAGGAACTTGCCACTCAGCGGATGTCTTCCATACGACCAGCATCCTTTGACAGTGCCATCTTTCAAAGCCTGCTATATACCAGCAAGGAATGCTGCCATCTGGAACTTGTCCTGGTTGCAACACTAGAAGCCAGGAGAGAGGGCAGAGAAGGGGAAGTGGCACCACACGTTGGACAGGGACCTGAAGATCCTTGTGGATAGGATGATGAACAGTGGCGGTGGCCTCTTCTGAAAGACTGAAGATGAAGTCAAGTCACTGCACTATGTCAGCTAGTTGAAAATGAGCACCTGGATCAGGGCCATCTCCACATTGATGAGAATTAGCCAACAGTGCAGGAAGAAGGTCAATGATCTTTTCCAATCCTCCAGGGTGAGCTACATCTCATATAACTGGGCCACTCCCCCACCCCCCCCACCACCTCCCGCCAACTTTTATGCTCTGCCTAACCTTGTGATGCATACAAAATCTACCCTCACGAGCTCTCATTGCCCACCCAACCTCATACACCACCAATCCCACACTTCCTTGGGACTCCTCACTTTTCCCAAATGCACCAGCCTCAAAAGTCGTGCCATCCACTTGATTCTAATTAATTTCCTACTGTATGTCATTACAGGAGAAGACATCCCATAACAGGGCTGAGCGATGCCACACAGGTGAGGGAAGCGCCAGATGTTCATGTCTTCACCTGTTCCGAGGAAAGAATTCGCAATCTAGCAGGAGAAAACACAGGCTGCTTCTGTGGGGTTGACAAGTCGAGAAGGAAGTAAAATTTGTCGTCCCAGCACAAGTGTCACATTAACCAGGCATTGAACATAACAAGCCACCGGCTGTAATGCCTTCTGCATCTTATGTCCTGCAGATAAATTCATTTACCCCAGCACCCAGTCCAGATCTCAACAGAGGACAACTTCCTGACCTCTCCAAATCATCAGGGAAGTATTGGAGGAACTATTCATTGCTCACACAGATCTTCTGGAGCCAGTAGCCAGTCAAACCCACCAAAAACCTACTCTGGTTTCCATGGCAAGTTTTCCTGATGGCCAATTTGTGTGGCAAGTTTGGTAAGATCACACCCCATACTGGTCTGGGCTGTCAACAAGCCATATAACAAGCAATGGACATTGTCAACCAAGAACTCACTGTTCCCAGGCAAGGATCCTGCCATGCTGCGTGATAAAGGGAAAAGGCTGTAGCAAGATGATCTCGACATTGAGATGACCATCTTGACTGATCCTAATACTTATCTTGCCACAAGCCATATTGTTTACAGCCTATTGTGTCAGAGATAATAGGAACTGCAGATGCTGGCGAATCTGAGATAACAAAGTGTAGAACTGGATGAACACAGCAGGTCGAGCAGCCTCATAGGAGCAGGAAGGCTGACGTTTTGGGCCTAGACCCTTCTTCAGAAATGGGGGAGGGGAAGGGGGTTCTGAAATAAATAGGAAGAGAGGGGAAGGCAGATAGACGGATAGAGGAGAAGATAGGTGGAGAGGAGATAGACGAGTCAAAGAGGCGGGGGTGCAGCCAGTAAAGGTGAGTGTAGGTGTGGAGGTAGGGAGAGGATAGGTCAGTCCAGGGAGGACAGACAGGTCAAGGGGGTGGGATGAGGTTAGTAGGTAGGAAATGGGGGTGCAGCTTGAGGTGGGAGGAGGGGATAGGTGGGAGGAAGAACGGGTTAGGGAGGCGGGGACCAGCTGGTCTGGTTTTGGAATGCGGTGTAGGAGGGTAGATTTTGAAGCTTATGAATTCCACATTGATACCATTGGGCTGCAGGGTTCCCAAGCAGAATATGAGTTGCTGCTCCTGCAACCTTCGGGTGGCATCATTGCGGCACTGCAGGAGGCCCAGAATGGACATATCATCTGAGGAATGGGAGCGGGAGTTGAAATGGTTCGCGACTGGCAGGTGCAGTTGTTTACTGCGAACTGACCGTAGGTGTTCTGCAAAGCGGTCCCCAAGCCTCCCCTTCCCTCATGTAGAGGAGGCCACAACAGGTACAGCAACCTGCTAAGATTTTGCCTGCTCAGTATTAAACTTCAGGAGATCTACATTTATTTTACATTATCTGTTAACACAAAACAAGGGCACAGCAAAAATTAATTAATACTTTACGAAATGTATACATGTGTTATTCAGCTCAATCAGACTTAGAGTGATTTACAGTAATTAGTGTACAAACATAATGATCAGTGTTTACAATTCAGAAAATACTGAAATTTCATTTTTCATGTCAATTCTCTGCAGCTACGATTCCTCTTCACCCAAGTGAGAAATACAGTCCAACAGTCAAAACCATTCACAGTATTTCCGTAAGAAAACCACAAGTATATCTTCAAAGTTAACTGTGTTGAAAATATTCTTTTTCCTTCCCAGCGCACTGTGATTGATCCAGTTTTTACATCTGCTTCAAAATAGAGATCTTCTAGATAAAAAAACAGCCTGCATTGAAAGCCAAGTTCTTTAGTATTTAGACTTTTGCATTTGAACACTGTGTTTGGCTGATGGTATCCATAGAAAACTAATGTGAAGCATTGTTTCTTTGCAGAGAAAGGATGAATGAAGTGTTCAGTCCAATGCCATAGGATAGTCGGTGTATTATCCTAGATGAGAGCTGCATTAAAATCAGTTTAATAAAGAACATGATCAATATTCAGGAAATGACAGTGTGTGAAATAACTCATGGTTTAAATTCATCTTCCCTCATTCACAGAAGATAGGATTTGGTTGATATATCACGTTTTCTTAAACTTGCAGCCGTCAGTGGACTTGCTGCAAGAATTAATCACTGCAACTGCTATCAAACATTAGGTCTCTGGTCAATTGTCCTATGTTAAAATATAATTTATAAGAACTGTGATAGAAGACTTTCAAAAATGTGCAGGTATTTGTAATTAAGTTTACCATCAGGGTTTCAGATTCTTTTGTAATTTCTGAAACTAAAGCAATACAGCAATGAATAGAGATAATGGGAACTGCGGATGCTGGAGAATCCAAGATAATAAAGTGTGGAGCTGGATGAACACAGCAGGCCCAGCAGCATCTCAGGAGCACAAAAGCTGACGTTTCGGGCCTAGACCCTTCATCAGGGAGAGGGAGATGGGGTGAGGGAACTAGAATAAATAGGGAGAGAGGGGGAGGCGGACTGCCCAGCTCACCCCCTCCCCCCACTGCACCACATAACCAGCCCAGCTCTTCCCCTCCCCCCACTGCATCCCAAAACCAGCCCAGCCTGTCTCTGCCTTCCTAACCTGTTCTTCCTCTCACCCATCCCTTCCTCCCACCCCAAGCCGCACCTCCATTTCCTACCTACTAACCTCATCCCACCTCCTTGACCTGTCTGTCTTCCCTGGACTGACCTATCCCCTCCCTACCTCCCCACATATACTCTCCTCTCCACCTATCTTCTTTTCTCTCCATCTTCGGTCCGCCTCCCCCTCTCTCCCTATTTATTCCAGACCCCTCACCCCATCCCCCTCTCTGATGAAGGGTCTCGGCCCGAAACGTCAGCTTTTGTGCTCCTGAGATGCTGCTTGGCCTGCTGTGTTCAGCCAGCTTCACACTTTATTATCACATAATTTCTTTTGGTCCAAATTCAATCATGGAAGAGGCAATAATCTCTGGATGATCACAATAACAATCATAAAAATTAAATTTTACCATCTTATTTTGGGCCTCTCCTTTGTGTATCACTAAGAATAATGTTATAACCAAATGGTTCCAAGATAATTGCAATCAGTCAACGTATAAAGTTGTAGTTCTCTAATTTGTTTAGGAGGCCACAGTATAATAATTATTATGTTATCAAATTGCTAATATCTGGACTAGCAATTTGGATTTATAAATTCCCATTCACAGTGGGAGAATTTGATTTGAGATTTTGCTTTAAAGTGACTTATATCAGTATATGTAATAAGGAGGCTACAGTTATTCTTAGAACATTGTGGGAGCTCAGGGAGAGTGAATGTTTGGCTCATACGACATTTATATATTATCTATTCTTTCTTTGATCAAAGATTGTAACTAAATAAGCAACATTCATAGCTTGAAATATCTCTACATTTCAAACTATTCAGCAAACATTTCCTCGGCAGTACTATAAGAGTATTTGTTTTCCAATAATTTCAGCTAAGTGCTTATATAAGTAGCATAGTGTTAACAAGGCAATTAGGATGGATAGAATTTAAAACTGTTTAGAATGTTGGAGATTCTGTTACTTCTTTTTATTTAGCCTTGAAACTTGTACAGTTGTCACATAATGAGGTTAAAGTGCACTGGTTTCCTGATTATAAGCATATTTGAATTAAGGGATGATAAAATGTGTTTAAAGCAAAAAACAGTCATAATTTATGTACTAATCAAGAGTTTTAAAAGGAACCAGAATCCAAAACCATCATACCTGCATGCGATCTTTTCCTAAATTTCAGAAATGCAGAGATTACTAACACAACAAAAGGTAATGCCATAATCACAGGGACAATTACGAAAGCATTTTTCCTTTCCTTTCCAGAACTCTCAGCAGAGCTAGAATTTGAATGAGAGACTGCAACAGAAAATATGAGTGAGAAATATTTAATTAATTAAATGCTTGGTAGAAGAGAACTACAATATTGCTAAAATGAGACTAAGAGTTGTAGTTTTTCATCTGGTACTCCTTAGAATTAGGTTGTAATAAACAGATTTGTAAAATAAAACATAACCTCATTTTATACGTTTTGTACAGAATGAGAAGAGGGTGCTGATTATTTGGGTCATAAGTGACCTGGAGCTACAGCATGAATAATTAATTATCAACGTTAATTCTTAGACCAGCTGCATAGATTCTGATTGGGCTGGGCATAGATATACCCAACTACGACGCTGTTCATTAACAATAACAAAGTTGACCTTTCAACAACAGTGAGGAAAAGGACTGCAATAATTAAAAAATAATGTTCCACAAGTTCTCAGCATAAAATAGCCTTGAGTAATAAATATGATTTTGCAATATGATCCACATTTGCAAATAAATGAAGCATATTAATTCTCTAAATATGTACTTTCCAAAACCCTTTCAAGCATAAACATGGTGAACTTACATGAAATATTTTCCATCACTTCATATTTACTGTCTTCTATGCTCCACATGGCACAAGTATAAACACTTCCTGAAGTTTCTGTTTCTTCCTTGGTTTGAAGTGTGCTGCTGATCTTGTACAGTCCCTGTGGTGTTTCTTCAATACTAGTATTAGTACTGGATGTGAGGTTCGTTTTTGTATTCAAGAACCAGTGCATCTGACCCAGTGGATATCCAGTTGCTTCACAAGTGACACTGACTATTCTCGATGATACGATGTTTGGAGAAACAGTCATGTTGTATGGAGCTAAAAATGACGATTGCATTGTTATTAGTGGAATGAGCTTCATAATTCAGATTTAGAAACTGAAGTTAAATTGTACCAGTTGTCAGAGTGAGATTTTCACCATAATCATTGAGGTTAACATGGGTCTCCTGGAATTCTCATCCTATAAACGTGGTCGCTATGCCACTATCACCATTTGTTTGGTCAGTTGTTTCCAGGGCACAGTTTAGCAGCAAAACTATGTTGTTGGAAGAGTGATTATCATTCATTCTTGAAGTAAAGGTTTTATTTTATGAAGCAAGTTTGAACTGGTTGGACATAAATCCATTGCTTTTTAGAGAAGTGAGAGGTTATCCTGTTAATACGTAGAACTGAATCCTTTTTTTTTGGTTAACTTTGGGATGTGCCAAATTTTTTAGAGGGTTTCTCACCATGAGACTGATAGGTTTCCTTGCAGTATCTGAGTAAACTCACCACATTAATTAGGTATCCTGCTTCTGAGACATCACAAACATTCATCAAGTCATAGAGTCATAGAGTAATACAGCATGGAAATAGCCCTTTGGCCCAAACTAGTCCATGCTGACCATGGTGCCCACACAGTTAGTTCAAATTGCCTGCATTTGGTCAGTATCCCTCTAAACCCTTCCATTCCATGTACCTATTCAATTTTTTTTTTAAATGGTGCTATTGTACCTGCCTCAACTACTTTCACTGGCAGCCCATTCCAAATATTCAACACTTCCTGCATGAAGAAGTTGCTCCTCAGGTCCTATCGTCTATCCTCTCTCACTTTAAACCTGTACTGTCTAGTTTTCAATTCATCATTCCTGGGAAAAATAACTATATGAATTCATTCATTTCAATACCCCTCATGATTTTATAGATCTCAATAAGGTCACCCTTCATTCTCCTACCTTCCAAGGACAAAGTCCTATCCTGGCCAGCCTCTCCCTATAGCTCAGATCTACTAGTTCTTGTAGGACTACAATCCTCGTAAATCTTCTTTGCACACTTTCCAGTTTAGCTATGTCTTTTCTATAACAGGGTGACCAAAACTGTACACAATACTCCAAGTGTGGCCTCACCAATGACTTATACAACTGTAACACAGCGTCCCAACTCCTGTACTCAGTGCCTCAACTGATGAAGGCCTGCATGCTAAATGCCTTCTTTACCATTCTGTCCAATTATGATACCACTTTCAGCAAACTATGTGCTTGAACTCCTGGGTCTCTCTGTTCCATAATACTCCTTAGGACCTCATCATCACTGTATGAGTCCTACCTTGGTTTGACTTGCCAAAGTACAACACCTCATGCTTATATGTATTGAATTACATTTGCCAATCCTCAGCTCACTTCCCCATCTGATCAAGATCCCTCTGTAATTTTTGATAACCTTCTTTGCTATCAATGATACCTTCTAATTTTGTATCATTCACAAACTTACTAATCATGCCTTGTACATTCACATCTGGATCATTTATGTAAATAACAAATAACAAAGTTCCCAGCACCTACCCCCGTGGCCCATCATTAGTCACAGGCCTCCAGTCCAAGAAACAACCTTCAACCGTCACCCTCTGCCTTCTACCTTTGAGCCATTTTTGAATCCAATTAGCTAGACCGGACTGGATCCCATGCGATCTAACCTTCATGACTAGCCTGCCATGCGGGACCTTGTCAAAGGCCTTACTAAAGTTGATAAAGACAACATCCACTGCCCTACCCTTATCTATCCTCTTGGTTACCTCTTTGAAAAACTCTAGTTGATTTGTCAATCACAACTTTCTGTACACAAATTCATGCTGACTATTGCTAATCAGACCCTAACTATGCAAATGTTGATCGATTCATTTCCTGCCCCATTGTAAAATATACATTTCCCAGAACAACTTGCCTTTCACTGGATATCCCAGAATTCACTAACATCCCTTGCACCAATGCAATCTTTAAAAGCCCAATGTGCATTCAGATAAACACTATCAGTCTGGAGCTACCCTGCATGGTTCCTGACATTTACCTTGGACTTTTCAAATAGAGACCAATCATTGGCCTCTATTTTGGAGAGTGTCCAGGAGCTCCTGCTGGATGGGGTGGTGCACTGCTGGGACTTCTTGTTCCTCAATGACCAGCAGTGGAGCCCGTGACCCCTGATTGTGGCAGCCTGGATTGCTGTTTTTGTTAAAGCAATCTCAGCAGCCTCGAGGAATGTCCAACAGTGTAAGAAGAGGGTTAATGTTCCTCTCCATTCCGCCAGCATAAAGGCCACCAACATCTCTCCAATATCTCACATTCACTGTATCCTGCTATTCTACCTCCACCTCCTCCACCAACCACTCCCCCGCCACCACTACAGCTCATGCTCTAGCCCCACTCTCACTATTTGCAACATCTTGCCCACTCACCTTCCCCAACCGCAAAACCTGACATCACTAACCCTGTGTGCTTTGTGTGCTACTGACTCACTTACGTGGGCCACCTGCCCATTTAACTATGCTACCCACATTCATCTCCCTTAATATCTGCCTTCCTTTCATTCCATGAGGAAAACAGCCCACAGCAGGGAAGAAAGAATCAAGAGAGATGGTGTACTTATGAGGACAGGATCTCATTCTGACTGCCCTGAACAGGGTTTGGACTAGTAGTAGAGGCTGCCCATGATTGACTATGCTGGGAACACCTGAAACAAGTCTATCCTTCTTGACTTGACTGGGGCTTGCTGACAAGAACAAGTTCCCTGGCTCCCTGATACTAAAGATGTGATAAGTTTGCAATACTGTGAGCCTGGTTTCTCTGGCTAAAGGGACAAAATGTAACAAGGAACTTGAGGCAATGCAAGCTGGGAAGTTATAAGCATCCAGGTAGGTTCAGTGAGAGAGTGCAATGACACAAGCAAACAGGGCTGAGGTGCAGCGTAGTCCCGTTCATGATCTGGATGTGTTTTCCTGAGCAGAGTGCCATTGTTGCAGCATTACACTGAGAGCTACTGAAGTTACCCAAGATGCATCACTGAATAGCAGAAGCATCCTATTAGTGCATGGGAGATGTGCCATGAAGGTTCTTAGAAACTGGCACGTTAAAATTGCCAATGTCTGCAGATGTGAGATGCATGTGCCCAGCCCGCATGGAGTATGTCTGAGACATTGGCACCCAGTTTCTAACTTGGAGATCACTCCGAGCAGGCAGCTGGCTGCACCAGATGCTCACTCAGGATTCCTTGTTGATTTTTCCCAACATCAAGCTTGATTTGTGGGTTTGGTAAGATGGGAGGCTGAATATTAATGATTCCATTTGTGGCATTAATTGGGCATTTAACATGTCAATTCGCAACTCATCTTTACCAAATAAGACTCTCAAAATGGCACTTGTGAAAAGCATCAAAGATGGTACGAGTTGCTCCCAACATCATGATGGACCTGATTATATCACACATCTCATCGTAGCCCATGTTGTTCAAACCCCTATGAAATTCTGCCCACAGAAGAATCTAACGGGCACTGAAGCGGTCAGATTCCTAGAGGATGTTTCTACCATCATTTGAGAATAAGTGATTTCTCTTTTAAGACAGAGATGTGGAGATTTTTGTTTTCTCTCAAATGGTCATTGGAGTGTGGATTTCTCTTCCCAAGAAGACATACTTTTATTGGTTACATTAGACGGAACGTTCACAAGATTATTTGCAGGAATGGGAGGGGCTGTGCTATGATGAGAAATTGAGTGAATTGGGCTTATATTACTGTACATTAATGGGGCTTCGAAGAGTGAGAGGTGATCTCATTGAAACATACAAGATCCTGAAGGGGCTTTACAAGATAGCTGTACAGAGATTATTTCTGTCAGTCAGGGAATCGAAAACATAGTGGCACAGTTTCACGTAAACTAATTTAAGGTTGATTTGAGGAGAAAATACTTCATTCACAGGGTTGTAAACTTTGTAAACTTTCTTCAACCCAGAGGGTTGTGGATGCTCCATTGTTGAATACATTTAAGACTGACAGATTTTGGGGGAGCGATCAAGGCAGTAGAGCTGCAGCCCATGGTCAAATAACATTGTACTGAGAAATGGAGCAGGCTTGATGGCCTGAATCATTTATTCCTGCACTTTTAAAATGTGAACAAAACTGGAATTTGTTATGAAATACCGCAACCAATATCTATAATATCAAGAAAAGAGTACAGTCACCCACCTTTAACCTTCAAATTGATGTCAGCATTTTTGTGACCAACAGTTGTCTGCAAATGATATTGATATTTCCCAATATCTGACAACTGTGTGTTCTGGATCACCAGTGACACGTCTTGAGGTCCTGAGTGAAGTAATTTAATCCGACCCTGAACTTCATTGACACTTTTAAACACTATTGCATCTTCTCCCTGTTTAAGTAGTACAATGTCTGTCCAGTGCCACTCCACTTGTGAAGTGACTGTGCACCGTAGTTTAGTGTCTTTATTGAATATTCCTGTCACTGAAGAGCTACAAAATAAATCCAAGAAACCTGAAAAACAATAATTTTCATTCACTCACATTCCTTCAGTGGGAATCAGTATTCGATAGAGCTATATGTTGAAAAGCATTTTAGAACTTACTGTTTGCAAATGATGGAAGGATGTAGAAGATGACAGGAAGAAGATTTATTGTCTGGTATGAAACCATTTCCAGACTCGTTTCACCTGTTAAGGCATAATACAGAAAACACGTTAACCTAATCTGATTTCACTTTATTTATGCATCAGATTTCTTTCATTAATGATAATGACTAACAACCAGTCTATCAGATATATTCACATTGGTAGAAATGGTATGAACGCTCACAATGATTATATGTTAGCGTATCACTTACACATTTTTGTGGCAGATGCCGACCACTCTCACAGCAAGATTTCTGAAATGTATCACCAATCAAACAGTGTAGCAAGAGACACTGCAATAATGCCATGGCTTCAAACTTGACTGAGATGGGCAGCGTTTGGCTCAGATTGCAAACTTCCACGTGCTGACTGACATTTTCAGTCCACAAAGGGTGTCTTGTTGCCAAGACCCTTCCCCGCAACCCCTCGACCATTTCCAGCTGCCCCTGTTTGATGGGTTTGGCTTTTAAGTTGGGCAGGGACTTGACAAGACTGCAGCTGTGACTCAAAGCCTGGTGTTGTCCTATCCTGGACCTAAGGATGATCTGATCCTGGATTGGACATCCTGCCTCCATATCCAGTGCTGAGATGTCGAAATCCAAATAACCATCAATCATTTTGCAAGCCCTGATATGTAGGCTCCAAATTTGGTGATTCCCACAGATATTACCATAATTTCAGTGAAAGATAAATTAAAGTTCTGAACTTAGTGTTGGCTTTATTTCAATCTCAGTTTGAAGTGATAATACAATTCTGGTTAAATCAAGGGTAAACTCCAGACTATCCTGCTTTCTCTATTGCTCATCTACTTGCAGAATAAAGAACGATGAGCAATCAGAAAAGACATGTTTAAACATCCCAAAGCATTTGTAGTTCATTTTGAGTTATAGAGTCATAGTGTTCTACAGCACAGAAATAGTCCCCTCAGTCCAACTCACTCATGCCAAGCAATTATCCTAAATTCATCCAGTCCCATTTGCCAACATTTTGTTCATATCCTTCAAACCCCTTTCTATTTATGTAACCATCCAGATGTATTTTAAATGCTGTTATCGTATCAGCCTCCACCACTTCCTCCGGTAGCTTCTTCCATTCATGGACCACCTCTGTGTGATAAAGTTGCCTCTTCGGTCCCATTTATATCTTTCTCCTCTCACTTTAAGCCTATGCCCTCTAGTTTTGGAGATCCCCCATCTCCGGGAAAAGACCTTGGCTATTTGTTCTATCCATGCCGCTCATGATTTTGTAAATTTCGATAAGGTTAACCCTGAGCCTCAGACACTTTGAGAAAAATGGCCCCAGTCTATCCAGCCTCTCCCACAGATCAAACCCTCAACCCTGGAAGCATCCTTGCAAATCTTTTCTGAACCATTCCAAGTTTCACAGCATCCATCCTATAGTAAGGAGACCAGAATTGCATGCAGTATTCCAAAACTGGCCTAACAGATGTACTATACCGTTGCAACATGACCTCCCAACTGCTACACTGAACCAAAAAAGGCAAGCATACCAAACACCTTCTTCACTGTTCTATCTACCTGTGACTCCACTTTCAAGCAACTCTGAACCTGCGCTCCAAGGTCTCTTTGTTCAGCAACACTCCCCAGGACCTTACCATTAAGTTATACGTCCTAACCTGATTTCTCTTTTCAAAATGCAGCACTTCACATTTGTCTGATCAAGATCCCATTGTACTGTGAGATAACCTTTTTTTTACTGTCCACTACGCCTCCAATTTTGATGTGATCTGCAAACATTCTAATCACACCTCTTATGTTCATAACCAAATCATTTATATAAATGTTAAAACAAAGTGGACCCAGTACCAATCATTGTGGCTCACACCTGGTCACAGGACTCCAGTCTGAAAAGCAAGGCTCCAACACCAGCCTCCATCTTCTACCTTCAAGCTAGTTCTATATCCAAATGGCTAGTTGTCCTAGTATTCCATGTGCTGTAGCCTTACCAGCCAGTGTCCCACGAGGAACCTTGTCAAACACCTTACTAAAGTCTATATAAATCATGTCCACTGCTCTGCCCTCATCAATTCTCTTCATTACTTCATCAAACACTCAATCAAGTTAGTGAGACACTATTTACCGTGCACAAAGCCATCTTGACTATCCTTAAACAGTCCTTGCCTTTCCAAATTCATGTAAATCCTGTCCCTCAGGATTCCCTCTAACAACTTGCCCACCACCATGTCAGACTCACGTGAACAATCTTTGAATATTTCCAAATATTTATACTGGCTGCTGGAGCTTAACTTTTAAGATTTTAACCCACAGACATCTCCAGAGGTTTAGGTTTTGCAAATACCGTCTGCAAGGGAAGACCTCATCCTGCAGGGCAAAGCCAGTTTCTGGAGATATGACCAGAGTTGTACCAGACTGGAAACGTTAGCTCCCTTCTCTCTCTACAGATGCTGTCAGATCCACCGAGGTTGTCCAGAATTCTCTTGTTTGTTTGTGGAGGTTTGGTGCATAGCTGAAATCAGTGAGGAGCTCACTACTGCCCACAGTGAGAAGGAATTGCATCAGGAATCTATTACTCTCTCCTGGATAAAGCAATCATGCAAATTACAAATACAAGACCATTTCTGAAGAAGAGTCCCGACCCGAACCGTCAACATTCCTGCTCCTCGGATGCTGCCCGGCCGGCTGTGTTCCTCCAGCTCCACACTGCGTTACCTCTGACTCCAGCATCTGCAGCTCTAGCTATCTCGTATAAATTACAAAGTAATTATTCTTCACTAGTGGAGTTCCAAAGAGCAATAAACTATATTAAGGACCTTTCTCCTTTTTTATGTAGCTGCCCGCTTTCCCGTGCAAAGACCTACGGACAAATTCCTGGTTGTGATTTTTTTTTCCCATAAATTGAACATCAAACTGTACCTTTATTGCAAGTAATCTGTGGAAATCCGACCAGCCCAGCACTAATCCGAAGTTCAATCTGATTCAAGGAAACTCACCATTTATTATCGGACGCCTTGACAATTCTGAGAACGATTCAGGGATATCGGCACAAAAGCGGCGAAGTTCCCTTTTCCCCGTTGCCTTGTCCAAGTGCAAATAGTGAAACAGTCTCCTGCAGTCTGTCTGAACTGGGGAAGACAAAGAACACAGCTTGCGCTCCCCTTTTTCCCTTCGGGCTTGTGAAAACACTTTCTGTTTCGAACTGACTGGACCGCGGACGAGTTCATGTGGACAAGATTAAATTATCGGGAGAAATGGAATGGCGTGGGCGCACGCAGCGGACTTTCCCAGGAGCACGAACCAGCCTGCATGTTAAACCGAGGTGACGTCAGGAGCAGGATTATGCAATTGTTCCCCCCGGTGTGTACTAATATGAGAACTTCGTTTATTAAATCATACTCTGTGGTTTTCAAATCACATCGCAGGGTGCGTAAATGCTTCTGCAGAACGCTAGATGGGGTATAAACCCAATTTTGCCAAACAGCGAGACGAAATCGTGTTCGTTCGTATGAAGAGTTCAGCCTGGAATTTATAGTCCTCCAAGGGGGTGTCTTGCTGAACTGGTCATTAGTTTTTATTTTATTTAAACGGCTATTGCAACCTTTTTTTCCTGAAAGTAATTTGTTATTCTCTTTCTCTTGCTTTTGTTACACAAACAGGGTAAAATAAAGCTACTTTGTTAAATTCAGTGACATATTTCTAACTCTAAAATACAGTAATGCACCAGGTGGAATTTACAATAATCACCAATAGTTACATAAAGACCAGCTTTTATGAACATGCATTAAATTCAAATTCCACATCAGCCATAGTGGGATTTGAACTCATGGCACCAAACTATTAAAGACAATAAGGATTGCAGATATTGGAAGCCAGAGTCTATAGGTGTAAGGCTGGAAAAGCACAGCAAGTTCTCACCAAGAGCTTCAGCCCAAAACATTGACCCACCTGTTCCTTGGTGGCTGTCTGACATATTGTGCATTTCCAGTCTCCTACCAAACTATGAACCTAGCCAATAGATTTCTGGTCCATTGACTTGGCCACTAAACCAGCGACCTACCTTGAAGGTCTACAGTAAGTTCAAAAATCTTTATAGCATCTTGAATCCTGCCCTCTTTAATAGGAATGTACAGTTCAGAAGCATGGAAGGTATGATAAACCTGTAGAAGGCACTGAGTCCACCTCATTTAAAAATTGTGTCCAGTCTAGGCACCACATTAGGAAATATATGAAGGTATTAGAAAAGGTTAAGAAAAGATTCGCAAGAATGGTTCTGGGGTTAAGGGATTCAGTTGCACTGATATATGGGAGAAGTTGGAAGTAAAGTCTGAGAGTTCATTTGTGTGAGGTGGTCAATAATGTGAATGTCTGGGCAGAGCAGACGGGGGAAACTGTTCTTACTGGTGGGAGAACTGAGAACCAGAGGGCACAGATTCAAGGTGATTGACTAAAGAAACAATGGCAACATGAGGAATTGAATCAAGTAGCAAAGATCTGGAATGTATTGCTTAAAAGGATTATGGAGATACAAACAGAATGTTGGAGATACTTAGCAGGTCTGGCAACATTTGAGGTGAGAGAAGTAGACCTAATGTTTCAAGTCTGGTTTGATCCTACTTCAGAGCTGCAGCGGAGCATCACAGAACTGTGCTGAATGATTTTGATTCTGTGATTCTGTGAATGATAGTACCTGAACTTAAACAAGTTCCAGCTCATCCCATAGACACAGATGAAAGAGTAATGTGCCACGGTCACTGACAGTGACATAGAATATTCTTTAAGATTTTGGGGGAGTCTGTTTTATTGCTGGAGAAGGACGAAATGATTCAAACAAGGACTTATAAGACTGATAGCCACAGAGCTGGGGCTGATATTGGCATTCACGGACCTTCAGAGAATAAGGAGATGGAGTTGACAGACAGTTCGAGAGCACAGAGTGGGCCAGGGATGACTAATTTGAGTGTTGATAGTGTTTTAAGTAGTAAAGCACAGACAGTGGGAGTGTCTGAACTAAAACTCGAATATGTGTTTCCTTAAAGAGAAATGATTATTTACATTGTTAATCAAAATGGGGGAGGAGGGGAGATTGATAGTTCACTGCTTTTATTAGCTTTTCAAGCAGTAAAAAACAGATGTCCAGCTTTGCCTGCATGAAAAAGTTCCCATCAACTCCCTTGTAATCCTTCCGTAAATTACATGAGACCTATGCTCCTAATTATTGGCATCACTACTAAGTGGAATAGATCCTTCCTGTGCAGTTTATCTTGTACCCCTCCCCACTGCAATTTCATACATCCATGATCATCCTGCTCCAAAGTAAACAAATCATCTTATCTGATCTTTCCACAAGGCTAAAAGTTGTTTTTGCTGGCAATTTTATGGAGAATATTTGGGAGGAGTGGATTTAAACTATTAAACAGTTCACCTTCAGAACATGTCAGCTGGCAACCTGGGCATCTGCTCTGGCAGTGAGGAGGTTGGAGCAAACAGGAGGCAAGAGTCCTCATTGAAAGAGAAGCAATGTTGAACAGGCTGCTTCTGGAATCATAGAATGGTTATAGCACAGAAGAAGGCCATTTTTCCTCTGTATTTCTGCTGGCTCTCCACAAAATTAACTAGTTAAGTAATCTAGCCCTTCCTTTCACTGCATCAGTGGAATTTTTTTTTGCTTTTCAGATAATTGTTTCTGAACATGGACAAGTACAACAGCATGTGACCCACCCAGCAACGAAAGTCAGTCTGGGTGAGTGAACACTCACAATTGGGTATTAGGAGCATGGATTCTAGGACATCTGTCATGCAAGAGTTTTAACAATTTATCACTCTCAAAGCTTTTCAGCAGTACTAGCAATTAAATGTACATGTCTAAGCTCAAGTATTTCTAAATTAAAATAGTAATGGCTGTCCTAAGCCTTTCATTGGACCTATGTATTTAATATGAAGGGTCTTGTGATTCCATAGTAATATCCCTACTTCTAAGCCAGAAAGGCTGGGTTCGAGATCCACCTGTTCAGAGGCGTGTCATAATGTGCCCAAACAGGTTTAGTCAAATTCCTATATTTTCTCTCTATTTATTGACAGGATGAGGGCGTCACTGGCTAGGCAGCATTTATTGCCCATCCCTAACTGCCCAGAGGGCAGTTAAGAGTCAACCACATTGCAATGGGCCTGGAGTCACACGTAGGCCAGACCAGGTAATGATGGCAGTTTCTTCCCTTAAAGGGCGTTAGTGAGCCAGATGGGTTTTGCCGACAATTGACGATAGATTCACAGTGATCATTAGAAAGTTAATTCCAGATATTTATTGAATTCAAATTCCACCGTCTGCCATGGTGGGATTTGAACTTAGGTCCCCAGAACCTCATCTGGGTCTCTGGATTAACAGTCCACCGATAATATCACTAGGCCATCGCTCGCCCCGTCTATATACTGAAGGAGGTCTACTACCTGTAACAGGAAGGCATCTAGGGAATTCAGTGGTGGAAAACATGGAAACCTCAAGAGCAAGCTAATTGGTTGCTGACTATGAGTTGTTATCAAGGAAATTACAGACTCACAAAAGGCGTGATAAGATCACCAGGATCAGGTTTAGTTCCAACAATCTGCAATGCTAAATAACCTACTCACATTCACAGGCATGGGTTGACAGGTTCTTGGAAATTTACTGTATCCAAGAAACATTAGCACAGCAAAAAATTAGATTGTGTTTTCTTAAGAGGAAAACTTGGAACGTAGGAAAGCATGCAAGCAATGTTATGACAAAATTAGCTACCAGGAGGCGTGCACAAAGGAAAAAAAGCTCCAAAGGCACACAGTAGTGCAAATTTGCACGAACAAGGATTATGGTAAGAGAATTTTTATTAGAGGATATGACCAGAATAATTAATCTTGCAGTTTGGCATGACAACTGCCCTGCTCAGAACTGCATGAAACTACAGAAAATTGTGAACACAGCCCAGTCCATCATGCAAGCCAACCTTCCATCCACTGACTATGTCTATACTTCTCACTGCCTAGGGAAGGCAGCCAGCATAATAAAAGACACCTCCCATGCTGGTTATCATCTCTTACAACCTCTTCCATCAGGCAGAAGATACAGAAGCTTAAACACAAGCACCAACAGATTCAAGAAGAGCTTCTTCCCAGCTATTATTAGAATTCTGAATTGGCCCCTCAAATTTTAAGTTCAATATTGATCTCGCTCTTTGTGCACCTTCTCTGTAACTTAGCATTGTATTTCTCGTTCTGTTCTGTTACCCTTATGCACTTTGTGAGGTATGATCTGCCTCTACTGAATGCAAAACAAAACTTTTCACTTTACCTAGGTATATCTGACAATAATAAATCCAATCAAATCAAATCAAATAAATATCTGACAAGTAATTTACAAAACATATACCATCTTTGGAGTTTACATATTCAAACAAAATTAAGATAAGGTAAAAAATATATTTTAATAAATGTATTTACATATGTTATCCACCAAAAAGTAAAACCCAACACTTCAGACAAAACCAAATCCTACATTTATTTATTTTTATAAGATGACTACAACTCATAGAAAAAAAGTAAGAAGGCAACATTTTGCAAGACCAATCAGAACAAATTCTTTTACAATAAAGTGGTTTATCAACATCACAAAGTTTAAATATAATTGCCCATTGGAACATTTTTGAAAATACAGGAAATTCTTTCTTGAATTCAGTGTTCCAATGAAGTTGGCTGCAAGCACATTTCCTCTTTTAACTGAGCAAGAAGGACAATTCAACTTCAAAAAACTTCTGTGCAATATTTTTTGTAATAAACTAGCAGTAAGTGCATTTTCAAAACACAACTGAACCTGATTTTCTTCTCCTTTTATGGAGTGTTATGATATCACACATTTCTCAACATTCCATCTGTTATATAGGGTTAATGTTTGTTAGGCACTAGCAAAGATTATGTATTGAGCTCAGTAGTGTTCAGAATTCTGTTTGGAAGGCTGGTGTATGGTATGATATTATGATTTCTATTGAAAACACGTAACTCATTAGTGGGATTTGCTCATTATAGAAATAAACAATGAAGAGTTTGACACAACACTCGAGGACAATCAAACATATGACTCTAGACAGGAACTGAAGCAGTTGAATTAAGAACAATAAAATAAGTAACACATTTTTTCTGGAAATTAAACTTTGATTTGAACTGACATATCCAGTTGTGAAAATTTGGAGTTCCTTATTACTAATTATAATTAAGAAAATTCCTAATCATAATTAAGAAAACAATAATTTCTGTAAAATTGTAATAATTTTGAAAATTGTAAGCAATAGTCATCTTTTTCAAAGTAACAGTCAACTATTTTTCCAACTTCTTTGTTCAAATCATTTGTTCCAAACAATAAATATTTTATAACCAAAAGGATCCAAAATAAGCACAATTTTGCATCCTATGATTTTGGTCCTTTCGCTTGACTAGGAGAGATCAGTATTAATGGTTTTCTATTACCATGTTGTTGAAGTAATTCTGAAATCGTTGAGTTAAACTTCCACCATCACAGCGTGTGTTTCAATTCAGTTCAAAGCATTCTACATAAAAGTGACTGTAAATCTTTGCTGTCTTTTAGAATATTGTCATTAAAATCAAATTGTATTATGTATGACCTTTATGCAAGGTAAACAATGTTCCATTAATTAGTATTGATCTATATGTGACTCCAGCCTTATCCCAATAAGGCTCCCTCTCAATTTGTTTAACAAGCCACATCATTGCATTAAACTGTAATAAAAAGACCACAAACAATTCAGAATTACAATAAATGCTGGCTTTGCCAATGGTGTCAGAGGTAGGTAATATTTTTATGTTTTACTTTTCACTTCAGTTGCTGTTAAATGATAATTAACCTTTTCACTTTCCCATTTTCCTTCTTAGGTATTGGATTCTGTAAGCAGATTTATATTGGAATTGACAAGCTCATGGTAAAGTAGCTGATATCAAGTTAGGACCAGAGTGTTGCGGTAGCGATTCTGGGTTAGGTTATTTCACTCAGGCTTCTGCAGCATGTTACATCTCCTCAGTATTAGCCTGGATATTCTGGAGGTGTCATAAACAAGGCCTTGAGGGGGTAGCCATTGTCTCCAGTAGCCAATCCTGAATTCCCTGATGATCAGGAGCTCCCTGGATATTACCAATCTTGTACTTGGTTGGTGTACCCACAGATGATCAACACAATAAGGGAATGGAACCCTTTCCATTGGCAAACACAGGCAGTTATCAGTTTACACACTGATCAGAATGTGGGTGCCATAATTTGCACCCTGAACTTGTGAAAAACATGCAATTATCTGCAAGTCCAACTTTCCTAGCCACCTGACTCTCTCCATCCTGGACAAAGTGTAAAAACTGGGACGCTTTAGTGAAAGTGCAGTAATCACCTCCAGGACACATTTATGAGCAAATGCCTGTGAAAATGCACAAAGATCCCTATTGCCTCCCTGAAGCAATCCACAGGCATAAACATGACCTTCCAGGAAATTGGCAGGGAATTTGTCTTCAATCTTCAAAGAGGTGCTCACCCAGCAGATATGGGCAACAATGTCTCAAGACATCCTGCGATACTGCAAGTGGCTCCTGGTTGGCAGCAAGATGACCTGAAATATAATAGGTTGGCCAGGGTCACGGCACTGTCAGTTTAAGTAGATCTTCGAAGACAGCATTTTGATGTACACAGTTAGAATTCTCTTTGACCGTTGCTGCACAGGCCTACTTTCCCAGTTGGTGTGCTGCATCCTCTGGTAACCTCTACCTTGTGTGACTTAAGTGGGCATTACTTGCAACCAATGTTTCAGGAGCATGAATATGTGTGCACTGGCTGGACTACATAAAGCAAGTCACTAAATATTTCTATCCACAATTGTTAGCTTGCCTTTAGGAAAGTTGGGATGGAACCATTTTAATCTTGCCTTGGAATACTGGCATACTTACTAGCACCATGACTCCCCCTACCCACTTTTCTTTACCCTTCCTCTCCCCTACCTTTGTTCTCGTGTGGTGGGAGCTTTCAATCAGCTCTTCAGAATTTGCAATCCCTGTGATGCTTGACCAATGGATCACATTAACTACTGTTAGCAGAAAAGATGGTTGGTGAGCAATAGCAGAAGCTTAAAAAAAATCCAAGATCCACAGCAAAGATACATATCAGTGAAGAAGAAGAATTCTATGAAGGGGCAAAACCCTAAGAAAGTTAAGGATAATATCATATTGAAAGAAAGAAAATACAATGTAGCAAAGATTATCAGTAAGCAAATGAATTAATAAGTTTGAAAACTTGACCAAACAAATAACAAAGAGGGAGAAAATAAATTTTAAAGATAAACTGGCAAGTAAAGATAGTAAAGTAAGAGCTTCTTTAAAGATATAAAAAGTAAGAGAGAGGTCAAGGTGAACATAGGCCCCTTAGAAAATGAAGCAGAGGAATTAATAGGTAAACAGGAAATGGGACAAGACATGAATAGATACTTTGCATCAGTCTTCATGACTGAGGACATGAATAGCGTTCCAAAAATATTAAATATTCAAGGGGAAAAGCTGAAGAGGAAATAGATGTAATAACCATCACGAGACAAAAAGTACCATGGAAATAATTGGAGTAAGTCCCTGGACCTCTTATGTTGCATCCTGGGATCCAAAAGGAAGTAGCTGGAGATAGTTGATGAACTGGAAGTGATCTTTAGATTCTGGCAAGATTGGAAAATTGCCAATGTGTCACATTTAATTAAAAGAGGAAGGAGATAAAAGTGGATAACTGTAGATCACTTAATTTAACATAGGTCATTTGGAAGATGTTAAAGTCTATCATAAAAGGTATAATAGCAGAGCATTTAGAAACACATAAGACAATCAAACAGAGTCAGCCCGAATTCATGAAGGGGGAAATCAGGCTGAACAAATTTATGCAAACTGGTATAACTTTACAGTCAACAAAATATTTTTTGAAATTTTGCCATTGTTTCAATGTAGGAGGCAAGGCAGCCAATTTATGTGCAGCAAATTCCCACAAATGGCAAGATGATAATAACCAGATATTCTCTTTTGGTGACTTTGATGGGTGTTAACTATTGCCCAGGACCCACAGGCTAACTCCCCATTCTTCTTTGCAAACAGAATGGTGACAAGGGACACATTTGGCCTTTACTCATTGAATTTTAAAGGAATATTATGATTGCAAACGCTTCAATAATTTGTCTTTCATGAACTAAAAATAATTTTATAAAGGATATGTACAGGCCTAAAATGGCTGCTGTAATCACCTGAAGAAGAGCCAAGCTCACAAAGACATAAATATACAAAGATCCATCTCAGCCAAAATAGATATTGTAAATATTAATTGTAAAAGGGAACTGAAGTTAGTGGCCCTTGTGATGTGGTGGTATTGTCCTTATCACTGGGTCAGGAAGCCTGTGTGTCAAATCCCAGCTGCTCCAGAAATTTGTGATACCATCTCTGAAAAAGTTGATTAGTAAAAAAGAACAAAAGGGAACTGAAACTCAGATTTGTGTGACACCTTTCCAAAAGTTACACATTAAGGTTAAAAATTGACTGTGGAGTAATCAGTTTGGAAAAAAAGCATGAACTGACTCAGGAATGTATGTATGGATCCTTATCAACAGCTGCTTCAATGCAGCATAACAGGGAAAAATGGAAAATAAACATTTGTAAGCAAGAATGGGAAAATATTCTCTGTGCCTAAATAGGCAATGACTTTTGAAAAGCAATGTAAACCAAGAAATTTTTATTGAGAGCTCAAGAATATCAGCTAACTTCACCACTGCCGAGGAAACAAGACCACAGCAATATGTTGATACATACGGTTCAATCTCACAATTTAAGTTCTCTAAGAACTTTAAACTGCAATTATCTTTACCTTCTTGTATGAGCCAATCTCCTTTCCATAAATTCAGAGATCCATACAGGAGGTAAGGTAGCCAATTTATGCACAGCAACTTCCCACAAACATCAAGATGATGATATCCTTGAAAGGCCCATTAAGTCAGCACCACTTAAGAGCTCTAATTCCAATTTCCTGCACTGGTCCGATATCCTTGAATGTTATGACAGTTGAAATGCTCATCTAAATATATTTTAAAGGTTGTAAGGTTTCTGGCCTCCATTACCTTCACAGGTAGTGCATTCCAGATTCCCACCACCCACTGAATAACAAAGTTTTTTTTCCCAAATCCCCTCTAAATCTCCTACCCCTTATTCTAAAAGCTTATCCTCCCATGATTGATCCCTCAAATAAGGGGAATAGCTGTTCTGTATTCACCCTATCCATATCCCTCATAAACACATACACCTCAATCATGTATCACAAGAGCCATTAAATTTAGTTCCCGTTTACAATATTAATTTTGACTCAGACAGTTCTTTGTTTATGGTTGTTTGAGCTTGTCTCAGATTGGTAATGATAGTTGCAATTCTAGGTCTGTATCTGTCCTTTTGAAAATGCATCTTCCACCCCACCTTCTGTGCAGAAACCTGTGGTTATGCATTGTTAATGTCATGGTTTTTTATAGTTCTTGGGTTTAATCGGTAATAAAACTCCATGTTTTTTCACTCATGGAAACTTTGGAATTGGTTATCCTTCATTTGTTATTGGTTAACTAACTTTAATTGAAGTGTGATAGCTCTGTGCTTAAAAAAAACTGTTGCAAACACCGAAAGGAAACTGTTGCCCTGCTTCATTTGTGTTCAAAGGCATATGATTTTATGGAAACAATTAAGATAAGGTGGTTCATAAATGCTGAGAGCATGGTCCAGAAGTTGTGGCCAATGTTGATTCTGTTGTGAGTAATCAGGGTATGAGTATTCAAGCTGTATAGCTGGGTACTCGAGCAGTTGAGCAGTCAGTGGACAGACGAGGAGGGTGGGGAGATGTTTCGTAGTCCCGTTGGTAGTCTGGATGGCTGTAGAGTGTGTAGTTAGGGTGGTGGGTAGTCAAGGCCTGAATAATTAGTTTAGGTAAGGGTGCAGAGCTGGCGGTATAGTAATTAGGATAGTAATCAAAGACCCAGCAAAATTTGAATGTAACCATGGCAGATGATAGCATTTGAACTCAATCAACCAATCTGTAAAAATAAGCAGGTCCAATGGTAACCTTAAAACCAATACCATGTGTGTTTGATGATGCCCTCTGAAGTGGCCTAGCAAGCCACTGAGATGCATCCAACTGCTACTACATCTGATAGAAGAAAGAAAACTAGATGAACAACTCAACATTGGAAACAACAGTGTACACAGCCTTGTCATCTCTGCAACGTCCTCGTTGCTACCATTTGGGGTCTTATTTGAAAACCAAGAGCATTGTCCTACAGGCATGTTAAGCAATAACCATACCTAATCATAAACATGGGATTACATCCTATTGACAATGTCCCAGATACCACCATCTCATCCCCGGCATATCCTGTTTAACCGGCAGGACAGACACACCATAGGTGGCAGCACACAGTGGTATGCAGTCAAGAAACTGATGTCACAGAAGTGTCAACATTGACTCTGGGCTCTACTAAATCTCATGTCATCAGGTCAAACATGGCCTAGGAAGCCTCCTACTGATTATCCTGTACCACCCTCCCTTTGCCGATGAATCAGTACTCCTCCATGTTGAGCATCAATTAAAAATGGCACGAAGGGTGCCAAAAGCACATTGTATATTCCAAGTGGTAGTATCCCTGCCTCTGAGTCATGAGGCCTGTGTTTAAGCCCCATGTGCTCCTGATGTTTGTATGGGTAATAGATAAAATTGTTCTCCTCTGAGTGGGGGCTTTAAGGTCCATCACTAACAGTGACTCAGAAATGCCACTACCAGCCAAGCCAGCCAAATCTTTAGGAGCATAATTGCTTGATGGGTCTGCACCAAGTGGTGAGAGAACCAAGACGAGAAAAATCTGCTTGACCTGCTCCACACCAACCTACCAAGGAGCAGATGCATCGGAGCATAACAGCATTGGTAAGAGTTCTTGTGGGAAAGCAATCCCATTTTCTCCTTGCAGGTAGCATCCATTCTGTTGTGCAGCACACAACCATGCTGAATGAGACAGATTTTGGACATGTCCAGCAACTCAATACTGGGCATCCATGAACTACTATGTGCTATCAGCAGTTGCGGAATTGTAATCACCCATACCGATTGTGATATTTAATATACAAATTTGATTACGCAATGATCGGTATTGTGCAAAAGTAATTGACTCATTGTAAAACACCTTTAAGCATCCAAAAGGATGTGATGATGACTTATGTCAGTAAAAAAATTTTCCAAACACATTAGAAGTATTCACTTTTATTTCCCAAGTTGAAGTTATTCTCTCAATTTTCTTTTTCATTCACAGGATGCAAGTGTCACTGGCTAGGCCAGCATTTATTACCAATCCTTAATTGACTAGAAGTTAGTTAAACATGAGATACATTGCTATGGGTTTGAAGTCACATGTAGACCAGGCCAGGCAAGGATGACAGAGATAATGGGAACTGCAGATGCTGGAGAATCCAAGATAACCAAGTATGAAGCTGGATGAACACAGCAGGCCAAGCAGCATCTCAGGAGCACAAGAGCTAACGTTTCGGGCCTAGACCCTTCTCTGATGAAGGGTCTAGGCCCGAAACGTCAGCTTTTGTGCTCCTGAGATGCTGCTTGGCCTGCTGTGCTCATCCAGCTTCACACTTGGTTATCCAGGTAAGGATGACAGTTTCCTTCCCCAAGTGACATCAGTGATCCAGATCGGCTTTTCCCAACAATGGTTTCATGACCATCATTAGATTTGTAATTCCAGATTTTTATTAAACCCAAAATCCACCATCTGCCAAAGCAGGGTTTGCAACAGGTCCCTGCAACATTGCCTGGGTCTGTAGATTAATAGTCTAGCCATAGTGCCACTAGGCCATTGCCTCCCCCTACCATTGCAGGAACTGTTTTCCTTTAATGAAAAACATTACATGGAGGGCAAACCCAAAACACCCATAGCATTTTGTCAAAGACAGTCTACTGATATAAAAGAGGCAATATTGTTTAACCTTTAATCAGATCAACATCTTTATAATGTCGTAAACCTATTTTGTCTTGAAGAAAAATATTTGACATTGGAATCAAGAGCTGAGTTGAAACAAGTAAAGGCCCTCCCATTGGGTAGAACAACAGATGGGAGTGTTTGTGATAATGGGAACTGCAGATGCTGGAGATGCGGGAGTGTTCTGATTGATTGTCTGGAATGTTGCAGATTGTGGAGGAAGAATAGTATTCCACAGACATAACCACTCCCACAAAGAAGGTCATTGTTGAGATTTTGGGTAATGTTATGTTGATGCTGTCAGAGCATGGGATAATTCAATAAAATTTACAAAGCTATAGAGTCTGTTGTTAGGGTAGTGAATAGTCAGGGCCTGAGCAGTCAGTTTAGGTAAGGGTACAGATGTTATTAAATTTACAAAGCAGATGGCCGTACATTTGTGGTATAAAGTATTCAAACACCTTGGAGAAAATAAGGAGTTTGGATTTGGGAGCAGATGAGTAGTTTGCAAAGCATGCATGGAGATTGATTGAAGGCTAAGGATGATGGAGGCATTGTGGGGCTGTGGGTGGGGGATTTGTAGGGGTGGGGTCTGCTGACAGGACTAAAACTCAAAGGTAGGATGCAAAAAATAGATACATATTAACAATGATAACTAAATAAGGGCAGGAAGAGAGATTTGGGGTTAGGTATTTAGTGGCAATGGAGTAAGCAGGAACAAGAGGGTAGATCACAGCTGGAGCTGGCTTTGGTAAGACATGGTGCAGAGATGTGGGATGAGATTTGGTCTGAGCTAACTTGCCTCAGTTGGTGTTAGAGTGAGCAATCCGTAACTTACTATTGTGGTGGAAATTGTCCCAGACCATACTGGATTGTATGAGAGGGAGAGCATGGGAACTGGCAACCTGAGGTGACAGCATGGAGATGAAGCCAATTCGAAGTAGGAACCTTCATTTAATTAGGAATAATATGAATAGGCGTGACTCCATTGGATTACAGTGTAATACCATGAGAAATGGTGAGCAGCCAAAATAAGTCTGGAAGGGATTGGAATTATGGGGAAGTGGATGATGTTTGAAATGACACTTTGACTATGACAACAGCCCAGGTATTCCCTTGTCTATCTTAGGACAATCATAGTCATCATTGCTGTGCAAATATCACTTGAAATGATAACAAAGTGTGGGGCTGGATGAACACAGCAGGCCAAGCAGTATCTCAGGAGCACAAAAGCTGACGTTAGACCCTTTTCTGATAAAAGGCCTAGGCCGGAAACGTCAGCTTTTGTGCTCCTGAGATGCTGCTTGGCCTGCTGTGTTCATCCAGCCCCACACTTTGTTATCTTGGATTCTCCAGCGTCTGCAGTCCCCATTATCTCTGATCACTTGAAATGTATGCATTTTAGTCCTATTGGCAACAAAATATAAAATGCAGATGGTGTACGCAAACAGCTCTACCCAAAAAAATGTTGATTGACACTCCTGACACATCAGTAGCATCTAAATTATTGTCTGAAATACGAAGGCGCATTGTTTTAGAACTTTGCAAGATTTGGGGGAGACCAGATCATCAGCAGAAACAGGATACTGATTACAAACCCAAAACAGATTCATTAATCTCCAGATTTTACTAGCTTGCTAATAGTCATTGTCAGAGCTGACATGAGTTATAGAACATATTGACAAGTTATCTGATATGAATGGAGACCAAATGTAATGATTTAATGAGGTCAGCCAGATAGACCTCATAGAATAGGATGGAATGTTGCTTCCTGGGTGCTAGGGTCTGCGATGTCTCGGATCATGTCTTCAAGATTCTTAAGGGGGAGGGTGAGCAACCAACAGTCATGGTACACATCAGTATCAATGACATAGGAAGAAAAAGGACAGAGATTGTGAAAAACACGTACAGGGAGTTAGGCTGGAAGCTGAAGTCCAGGACAAACATATAGCTATCTCTGGATTACTACCAGTGCCATCTGATAACGAGGTAAGAAATAGTGAGAGAGTGCAGCTAAACACGTGTCTACAGGACTAGCATAGGAGGGAGGGCTTCCATTATGTGGATAATTGGAGCACGTTTTGGGACCTGTACAGTAAAGACAGGCTGCACCTGAACCAGAAGGGCACAAATATCCTGGGTTGGAGGTTTGCTCGAGCTATACAGGATGGTTTAAGGTAGATTGGCCGGGGGTGAGGAACCGGATTTATAATTCAGAGGATGAGGTATTCAGCCTTCCAATGGACACAACAGGGAGTAAGGTTGTTTATAAAGAAATGCAGTCAATGGAGCATAATTGTGAATACAGAGATGGTTCAATGCTAGAAGCATCAGAAATTAGGTGGATGAACTTAGAGCTTGGGTCGGTACTTGGAACTACGATGTTGTGGCCATTACAGAAACTTGGGTAACTCAGGGAGAGGAATGGTTGTTGAGAGTTCCGGCATTTAGATGCTTTAAAAGAAATAGGGACAGTGGGAAAAGAGGTGGGAAAGTGGCATTGCTAGTCAGGGCTAATATAGCAGCTACTTAAAGGCAGTTCAAGAATGATGTGTCTGCAGAGTCAGTTTGGGTTGAAGTCCAGAACAAGAAAGGACCAGTCACTTTGTTGGAGTTTTTTTTTAACAGACCCCCTAATAGTTGCAGTGAAGTAGGAAAGTGGATTGGGAGGCAGATACTGGAAAGGTGCTGAAATCATGGGTGACTTCAACTTTCCAAATATTGATTGGAAACTTTTTAGTTGCAATTGTTTAGATGGAATGGATTTTGTCCAGTGCACTCAGTAAGGATTCCTGACACAGTATATAGATAGACCAACACGAGAAGAGGCCACTTTGGATTTGGAGCTTGGCAATGAACCGGGCCAAATGTTAGACCTGTTAGTGGGAGAGCATTTTGGTGATAGCGATCATAACTCTGTTATTCTTACAATAGTCATGGAAAAAGATAGGTACATACAGCAGGGTAAGGTTTATAATTGGGGTAAGGGTAATTACAATTCTGCTAGGCAAGAACTGAGTGACATAAATTGGGAACACATGCTGTCAGGAAAGAGCACTATTGAAATGTAGAGATTGTTTAGGAAATACATACTGCATGTGTGTGATATGTTTGTTCCTGGCAGGCAGGGAAGATGTGGTCAAGTGAGGGAGCCTTGATTCTCAAGAGAGCTCGAACGACTGGTTAGGAGGAAGAAGGAGGCTTATGTAAGGTTTAAGAAACAAGGAATGGAAAAGGCTCTAGAGGGATACAAGTTATCCAGGAAGGAGCTGCAGATATGGCTTGGGGAGCTATAAAGGGGCATGAGAAAATCTTGACAGTTAGCATCAAGGAAGACTCCAAGGCATTTTACATGCACATATGGAATAAGAGAATGTCCAGAGAAAGGGTAAGGCTGAGCAAGGATTGTAAAAGGAATTTGTGCACGGAGCCTAAAGAGATAGGTGAGGTCCTTAATGAATACTTTTCTTCAGTATTCACAACTGAGAGGGACTTAGTTGTAGAGGAGGACAGTGGGAAACAGGCTGGTAGGCTAGAGGAGGTCAATGTTAGTAAGGAAGATGTGCTAGGAATTTTGAGGAAGTTGAAGATAAATAAGTCCCCTGGGCCTGATGGCATTTATCCAAGGATTCTATGGGAAACAAGGGAAGAGATCACAGGGCCTTTGGTGATGATTGTATCATCCTCACTGTCCACGAGTATAGTGCCGGAAGATCAGAGAGAGGCAAACGTCTTACCCTTGTTCAAAAAAGGGAATAGGGATAACTACGGAAATTATAGGCCAGTTAGTTTTACTTCAATAGTGGGCAAACTATTGGAAAGGGCTCTGAGAGATAGGATTTATAATCACTTGGAAATGCACCATTTGATTCGTGATAGTCAGCATGGATTTGTGAGGGGTAGATCATGCCTCACAAACCTTATTGAATTCTTTGAAGAGGTGACCAAACACATGAATGAAGGCAGAGCAATGGATGTGGTATGCATGGATTTAAGTGAGGTGTTTGATAAGGTACTCCATGCAGAAGGTAAGGAGGCATGGGATAGGGGGAAATGTGGCAGATTGGATTCAAAATTGGCTGGCCCCTAGAAGACAAAAGGTGGTAGTAGACAGAAAAGATTCAACATGGTGCTCAGCTACGACTAGTGTACCATAAGGATCTGTCATGTGTCCTCTTCTATTTGTGATTTTTGTAAATGATTTGGATGAAGGAGTGGAAGGGTGGAATAGCAAGTTCGCGGACGATACGAAAGTGGGTCGTGTTGTGGACAGTGCGGAGGGCTGTTCTAAGTTACAAAGGGACATTGATAGGATGCAGAGCTGGGCTGAGGAGTGGCAGATGGAGTTTAACTCTGAAAAGTGTGATTAATTTTGGAAGGATAAACTTGAAAGCAGAACACAGGGATAGCAGAAAGGTTCTTGGCAGTATGGAGGAGTGGAGGGATCTTTGGGTTAATGTTCACAGTTCCCTGAAAGCTGCCACCCAGGTGGATAGAGTTGTTAAGAAGACATATGGTGTGTTAGCTTCCATTAATAGAGGGATTCAGCTCAAGAGCTGTGAAAAGCTGTACAAAAGCCTGGTTTGGCCACATCTGGAGTATGCGTCCAGTTCTGGTCGCTTCATTGCAGGAAAGATTTGGGAGAGTTGGAAAAGGTGCAGTGGAGATTTACCAGGATGTTGCCTGAAATGGAGGGAAGGTCTTGCGAGGAAAGATTGAGAGAGCTAGGGCTTTTCTCTTTAGAACAATGAAGGATGAGAAGTGACTTGATAGAGGTGCACAAAATGATCAGAGGTATAGATAGAGTAGACAGCCAGAGACTTGTTCCTAGAGTGTAGGTAGCTGTTACAAGGGGGCATAGTTTTAAAGTGAGTGGAGGTAGATACTGGGGAGACGTCAGAGGTAAGTTCTTTACTCAGAGAATGGTAGGGGTGTGGAATGCATTGCCGGAGAGGGTAGTGGAGTCGGCCTCATTAGGGGCATTTAAACGCCTATTAGATAGTATAAGGTAGGGTTGGAGGTTAGATAGACCTTTGGAATCAGGTAAAAGTTTGACACAACATCATGGGCCGAGGGGCCTGTACTGTACTGTACTGTTCTATGTTCTAATATAAGTTCCTTGATTGGGGCCGTTAATCTGGTCCTATGAGGGAGCCCCAGCTGACAGAAAAGCAGGAGTGTCAGACATCGCGTTCACTCTGAGAACTAGTTCTGTGGGAGCTGGATCAGTGTCAAGGACTTTCCATGAATAAATAAAAGGTGGCCTGATGATGGGACACCAGACTCTGTGGCATTATTTCACCCATGAAACAAGATTTCTGAAAGGAAAAGATAGAATGTATAAAAATATTACTGACATTGACAATCTTTTCAAAAATAGTGCCTGTATTAAGATTATGGGCTTCAAAAGACAGATTGTTCAAAGTCTGAATGTGCCATTTGAACATAAGATCATGAAAACCTTGTGTAGGAGTGGGCAATTCAGGTTCTTGAACCTGCTTTGTTTCTCAATATGATCATGACTGATCTCTTCAGAGTCTTAACTCCACATTTCTGCCTGTTTCCCATAATCCTTTAACCCATTAGTAATTAAAAATCTATCTCATCCTTATATGTATTTGGTATCCTGGCATCTATCGCACTCTCGGATAATAGATTCTGCCAACTCAGGATCTTTCAAGAGAAATAATTTCTTTTCATCTCTGATTTATATCTGCCACTTCTCATCCTAAAACTATGATCTCATGTTCTGGACTACCCAGCAAGGGAAACATCCATTCTGTGTCTACTTTGTCAATCTTCTTTAGCACCTTTTATACCTCAATTACATTTTACTTATGCTTCTAAACTGCTCACTCTCTCCATTGAAGACAAGCATTTCATCTTTGGAATTAATCTAGTAAATCTTCTCTGATCTGCCTTCAATGCAGTTACATACTTTTTGATTTGGATGGCCAAGACCTTAGTTTATGGAATTTTTATTTGACGTATTTTGAATAGCAAATCTCCCCTTCAGGAACACTTGGAAGGCATCAGTTTTTGCATACTTAGGACTTGTTATCTCTTTTTTTTTAACCCTGTAATTGTATAAATACAGATAAAGCAAGAGAATCCATTCATTAAACTTAATCTTTGCACATAACAAACTTTTCCAAAATAGAACATATTAAAATGTTGTTAAGATCAGAACTGACATTGCTGGTGGACAAGTCAGGTTCTAGATTGAAATCCTGCTTGAAAGATCATATTTTGTTTATTTTTAATATAGTGGACTTTCACTGAATCATGAACATGCAGGTTCCATATTAGATTTGATGAGAAGATGCCCAAAAGGGTTTCAATAGTACATAGTTTGAAAGATTTTGCAACACATGGCAAAACATATTCCATTTGCACCCCAACACTGTCATTTTGCATTTACTCAAAGCTCAGAAAAGTTCCTTCCCAATCAAACCTATAGATTTAAAGTAACTGCTTCTTCTGTGTTCCTTGTCTTTTGAGCCATTTGGCTTTTATTCTTGCTTGCTATGGCTGACAGTTTAGACTTCCTCAGCCCTTTAATAATTTGCACAAATCTAACCAAAGGCTCTTGTTTTTGCACGCCTCACAAGCTTCATTCTTTCACCGAGGCAAAATAATTTGATAAATGTTCAGAATATCTTCCTTTTCTAGGAGAGACTAGGCTTACATTTGACCCATCAGGTCATTCTCAAATGTTTGAACTAAATTTAACTCACTCATACTAGCTTCTACTAAGCTAAGAGCTTAATGTTTTCTCTCTCCACTTATAGGTCCTTTCTGTGCGGAAAAGCTTCTATCAACACTTCAGGGACATGTACGGATTTAAAATCTTGGCTGGTACTGTTGAGAAAGTTGGGAAAATTGCATGAGATCAGCAGGGTGGAATTTCCCATTATCAAGAGAAAATGTCTCATTTTCCAACCAAGTGTTGAATAGTGAGATGAGATTCTGACCAGCAAGTGATGAGAATGTGTTTACATGCATTCTTGTTGTTACATCATCTCACTGATATGCAGTTTTATATTTTCCGCACACTGGAGAGAAATGCATAACAACTCATGACATGAAAGTTAGAGCAGTTACCAGGTAACTCCAGGCCCACCAATTTTTGTTCCACACCTCCAGGATCCACCAATAACTCAGGACATGCTCATTGGGCAGGAAAGGCATGCACCCGCCATCCAACAAAGCCTCTAAGCCTCCTTTGGCAAAATGCAGTGTCAGTTATTCTGGTTCCAACATGTCCGAGGCAAATAAACCAACCATGCAGGTCAGCTCTGGATTGGCAGTGTTTGAGTATGTGCAAGATTGGGTTTAAAGTTTGTGCCAATGCCAGGGATCCTCAGAGTTCCTGGCAGTGTCCATTATTTCTGTTGTGATAAGTAGGAGAATACAATGAGTGGGGCACCATAGGGGTGAGATGCATATACAATAAGATGTGTTTTTTTATTTATATATTTACTTATTCATTTGTGGGGTGTGGGCATCACTGGCTGACCAGCATCTATTGCAGACATCTAGTAATCCTTGAGAAGGTGATGGTGAATTGCCTTCTTGAAACATTCGAGTCCATATGCTGTACGTTAACCCACAAAACCCTTAGGGAGAGAATTCCAGGATTTTGACCCAGCAACACTGAAGTAACAACAATCTATTTCAAAGTCAGGATGGTGAGCAATTTGGAGTGGAACTTGCATGTTGTAGTGTTCCCATGCATTTGTTATCCTTGTCCTTCTAGATGGAAGTGATCATGGATTTGAAAGGTACAGTCTAAGGATCTTTGGTGAATTTCTGCAGTGCATCTTGTAAATTGTACAAACTGCTGCTACTAAGCATCAATGGTAGAGGAAATGGATATTTGTGGATGAGATGCCAATGAAATCTGTTGCTTTGTCCAAGATGGAATGAAGCTCTTGAGTGTTGATGAAACTGCACTCATCCAGACAAGTAGGGTGTATACCATCACACTCCTGATTTCTGCCTTGTAAATGGTGCATGAGCTTCAGGCAGTCAGGAGATGAGTTGCTCGCCACAGTATTCTTAGCCCCTGACCTGGTCTTGTGGTCATTACGTTTATGTGGTGTGTCCTGTTGAGTTTCTAGCCAACGATAACCCATACTGTTGGAAATGGTCATTGCCTAGCATTTCTGTGGCACAAACATTACTTGCCATTTATTAGCCCAAGACTGGACATTGTCCAGATCTTGGTACATTTGAACATGAACTCCTAAAGTATCTGAGGAGTTGAGAAAGGTGCTGAACTTTTCTGCAATCATTGGTGAACATCCCCACTTCTAGCCTTATGGCAGAGATAAGGTTATTGATGAAGCAGTTGAAGATATTTGGTCCTAGAACACTATCGTGAAGAACTCCTGCAGAGGTGTCTGAAGTTGAGATGTCTGACCTCCAACAAATGTAACCATATTCCTATGCATCAGGTGCACTTCAACCAGCAGAGATTTTGCCCCTGATATCCATTAATTCCAGTTTTCCTCGGGCTCCTTGACACCACACTCAATCAAATGTGCCTTGATATCTAGGATTGTCACAGTCACCTGGCCTCTGGAATTCAGCTGTTTTGTCCATGTTTGAACCAAGGCTGGAATGAGGTCAGGAGCTGAGTGGCCCTGGTGGAACCCAAACTGGAGACAGTAAGTAGGTTATTGCTGAGCAGGTGCTGCTTGAAAGCACTGTTGATGACATCTTCCATTACTTTACTGGATTGAGAATAGACTGATGGGGGAGGTGAGATTGGATTTCATAGAATCATAGAATCCCTATGGTGCAGAAGCATGCCATTTCGCCCAACAAGTTACACCAACCCTCTGAACAACATTCCATCCAGATTTATCCTCCTATCCTGTGCCTGTATCTCCACATTTGCCATGGCTAATTGACTAAGCTGCACATCCCTGGACACCATGGGCTATTTATCATGGCCAATCCACCTAACTTGCACATCATTGGACTGTTGTTTGTGTACAGCACATACCTGAGCAGTTTTTCACATTGTCGGGTGGATGCCAGTGTTGTAAATGAACCAGAAGAGCTTGGCTCAGGGCAAGGCAAGTTCTGGAGGACAAGTCTTCAATACTATTGCTGAAATATTGTCAGGGCCATAATCCTTGCAGTATCCACTGCCTCCATTTGAATGAATCAAACTGGTTGAGAACTGGTATCTATAATGCTGTGGACTACTGGAGGAGGCTGAGATACATCATCTATTTGGCACTTCAGGCTGAAGGTTCCTGTAAATTCTTCAGCCTTATCTTATGGGAACTTCCATCATTGAGGCTGAGATCTTTGTGGACCCTCCTAGTCCAGTGAATTGTTTAATTGTCCACCATTCATGACTGGACATGTTAAGACTGCAGAGCTTAGATCTGATCTGTTGGCTGTGGAATCACTTAGTTCTGCCTGCTGCTTGCTGTTTATGTGGTTTGGCATGCATGTAATCTTATTTGGTAATTTCACCAGGTTGAAAACTCACTTTTAGGCATGGCTGGTGATGTTCCTGGCATGCCCTGTTGTACTCCCCATTGAACCAGGATTGATCCCCTGGCTTGATGATAATGCATGAGTGGGAGATATGCCAGACCATGAAGTTTCAGATTGTGCTGGAGGACAATTCTGTTGCTGTTGATGATCCAAAGGTCCTCATGGATGCCCAGACTTGAGTTGCTAGAACTGTTGGAAGTCTGTCCCATTTAACATTGTAATTGTGCCATACCACACAATGGAGAATATGCTCAATGTAAAAGAGGGACTTGTCTCCACAAGCACTGCGTGGTGGTCACTTTTACTGATTCTGTCATGGGCAAGATGCAACTGCAGCCTCTTGTTTGTTTCCTCACCACCCAGTCTAGCAGCTATTTCATTTAGGATGCAACCAGCTCAATCATTAGGGCTGCTGCCAAGCCACTGTTGGTGTTGGTTGACTTTGAAATCTCTCACCCAGGTACATTTTATGCCCTTGCCACCCTCAGTAATTTTTCCAAGTGTTGTTCAAAATGGAGGAGTGCTGATTCATTAGCTGAGGGAAGACAGAACATGGGAATCAGCAGGAGGTATCCTTACCAATACTTAACCTACAGTGACAAGACTTCATAGAGTGCAGAGCCAATGTTGAGGACTCCCAGGACAAATCCATCCGAACCATATAACGCTGTGCCGACACCTCTGCTGAGTCTCGGCTCCTGATGGGACAGGACATGTCCTGGGATGGAGATAGTGGTCTGGGACATTGTCAAGTATGATTCCATGAATATGACAGTATCAGGCTGTTGCTTGACTAGTCTGAAACAGCTCTCCTAATTTTGACACTTGCCCCCAGATGTTAGTGAGGCAGCAGGGTAGCTCAGTGGTTAGCACTACTGCCTCATAGCGTCAGGGACCCGGGTTCAATTCCAGCCTCAGGTGACTGTCTGTGTGGAGTTTGCAAATTCTCCCTGTGTCTGCGTGGGTTTCCTCCGGGTGCATTAGTGTATTAGCCATACTGAATTGCCCATAGTGTCCAGGGATTGTTTAGGTTGGGTGGATTAGACATGGGAAATGCAGGGGTAGGAGAATGACTCAGGGTGAGGTGCTCTTCAGAGGGGTGGTGTGGACCTGTTGGGCCAAATGGCCTGTTTCCACACCATTGGGATTGTAAAACAAAAGGACACTCTAGGGTTGACAGGGCTACTTCTGCCATTGTCTTTTCCAGTGCCTAGATTGACACTAGGTTATCTATCTGGTTTCTTTTCTTTGTAGTTATTGATACAACCAAATGGCTTGCTAGGCTATTTCAGAAGACGCTCACGAGTCAATCACATTGCTGTGGGTCTGGGGTTCACATATAGGGTAAAGCAGGTGAGAATGGTACAGAAAGAAACCAACACGTCAGAGAACAAACTGTTCATTCTGATTTAATTCTAAATGATTAACAATCAATAACGTATTAATCATCTATTTGCATAATCTTGGAAAAATTGGGAAATCTGTTCTCTGTATCGAAAGTTTCAATGAAGGAATTTAGCGAGACAGTTTGTTTTTGACAATGATTTCATGGTCATCAGCAGATTCTCAATTCCATATTTAAAAAAGATGAATTGAAACTCCACCATCTGCTATGGTGGGATTCCAACCCAGTTCCCTAGCTGAGTTTCTGCATTAATAGGCTATAAGCCTAGCAATAACACCACAAGGTTATCACGTCCCCATAAGCTCAGGAAGTTTATGTGAGAAACCTTTTGGGGTCTTGGAGAGAAACCCTCCATGAAACTTGTCAAAATTAACATTTAGATTATTTCTGACCAGGTTAAAACCAAGGTCCCTGAAACACTGAGATAACAAAGTGTAAAGCATTTCTGAAGAAGGGTCTAGTACCGAAACATCAGCCTTCCTTCTCCTCTGATGCTGCTTGGCCTGCTGTGTTCAATGACGAGCTCTACACCTTGTTATCTCAGATTCTCCAGTATCTACAGTGCTTGCTATCTCTGCAAGACTGACCTAGTTAACTTTAAAACTCCTTCACAAAAGTAAAGCAACATCTTATGCAATACTGGAGGGGAGGCATTAACCTAGTGGTATTATCACTGGACTGTTAACCCAGAGATCCAGCTAATTTTCTGGGAACCTGGATTTGAATCCTGCCATGGCAGATGGTGGAATTTGAATTCAATAACTATCTGGCATCAAGAGTCCAATGATGACCATGAACGTACCACTGATTGCCAGGAAAAACCCATCTGATTCACTAATGTCCTTTAGGGAAGGAAATCTGCCATCCTTACCTGGTCTGGCCTACATGTGACTCCAGACCTACAGCAATGTGGTTGACTCAACCACCATTCCACTTAGGGATGGGCAATAAGTGCTGGCCTGGCCAGTGATGTCCCCATCTTGTGAATGACTAAAAAAAGTTTAAAATTTGAACTAAAAGGTACTTATATAAATCACATACCTTTCATTACAAAACTATTAAGTTTATTTGCATATAGTATATACATTAAAATAACAAAATTTTGATTACATCAGATTTGACAAACATACTTATATTTATTTCCTTCGGAGGATACCAAAAAAAATAGAATTCCAAATCAACCTGTCAACCTGATTGACTTTTAAGCAATGAACAGTGAGTAATATGCTAATATAATCATTCATTTCCAATCTTATGAAGACAGGAAATTTTTATGTAGAATAGCTTTTATTATTATGTGCACTCGAATCATTGCAGTGAAAAGTTTGCAAGGTTGCCTTTTGGTTCCATCTTGGGTACAGGGTACCTACGTATAGATATTTTAAGTGTCTTTACAGAATTGAAACAGTCAAAAATAAACTCAAAAAAGACCACAGAGTTTAAAAAGTCCAGAATGAGAATAAAAACTGTTTTAAAAGCATTCAAGTTATAGTTATTTTTCACTGAGTCCTTCACTGTACATATTTCCAACGTTCTTCTCTTTAAAGGTATTTCATTTTTCTAAAAAAAAGTGGAGTCCAGGCCACACCACTTGCACAATATTCCCGTTATCAACCAGCAGGATGTGTTTTGAATATATGCAGGGCCAATAGTTTTCTTCTTCTTGGACACAGGGCTGTGATGTAATTCACTGATTCATAAACCATCATAGTTGTAAAATGGTGGAACTTCTTTCAGCCAGCCTGGATTGAAGGTCAAATTCTTTACTTTCTGTGCTTTATTGTTTTAAGGATCCAATAATTACTGGTGTTAGCAGAAAACCGATGTGAGGCACTATCTCTTCATGCACAAATAGCAAACCGCATAGAACCGTGACAGAGATAAATCAAAGTTATGGTACTGAACAATTGCATTGTATACATAATGATTGGAAAGTGACAGTGCTTTAAATAATGCTAGTGATCGACCTTCTATTGTTCGCAAAATCCAGTTTCAAATTATCATGTCACAAAAATGTTCTTAAATCAGTCCAGGATATCAGTGCAGCTCTCATAGTAGGGAGCAGAATTATTCATTGCAGCCACTGCCAAACATCAAACAAATTATATCCAATAAAACAAAGAAAGAAAATAATGAAACCAGTGAAAGAAAACCTTCAAAACCAAACTGATTTTTGAAATCGCACCTACCATTGCATTTCAGATTCTCTTCTTACTGCTAAAACAAAAAAAGAAAAGAAAACCATTTCTTTTAAATTTTTGGAATATTAACTGTGATATGAATTTTGTGGAAATTTCTATTTCATTCATGATGTTATTGACAGTTATAATAAATTTTATATCTTCCATAATTAACATACAAATAATTTATCCTAATACATTGTTCAAAATCACGAAATATTTTATAAAGCAAGTGATACAAAATAAGTATGTTCATCTATTTGCCATATATATTTCTGGTCCTGGAACTTGGCCTAGTTGTGTCTGATGCTGTAGTGATTATATTTATAAACTATTCATTCAAAACGCTGAAACAGTAAACCTGAGGCCATGACTTCAAATTCCCACTTTAACAGTATGTGAGATTGAATTCAACTTACAAAAATGTTGGCATCAGTAATGGTGACCATGAGGTTTTGGACAATTTTAGGACATTGTCATTGAACCCTAATTAGTTCAGTGGTCCTCCATTAGGAAGGTCAATTTATGGTCCTTAACCAACCTGCCCAATATGTGATTGATTCTCAGTTGAACTCTGAGTTAGCCCAGTAGGCCGGAAAATCATATCAGAGTGAAAGAAGAAGGCCCACCAGCATCTTTCCAGGGCAGCCCAGGATGGATAGTAATGTCAGTAAATGTCAGTTTAGCCAATGGCAACCAGAAGCAAAGGGTGAATTATTTTAATGCCCCAGGACTTATATAAATAATTTTTCCATCCAACATCTTCATGATTGGATTTGCCCTGAATGAAACCCTTGATTTATGAGTATATAATGTGGATTTCAGCTGCTGACATACTGAGTTGTATGGTTGCATATGGATTCAGAGGAGTTCTGTCTGATGTACCTGGAGCTTTCCTGCATTTTCAAGGTAGGATCTGGGTGGCAGGTGAAGGACATTTTACATAGCACATTATCACTCCCTTTTCACCCAACAACTTCAACCTACTACAGTGTAAGGAATAAAAGCAAAATGCTGTGGATACTACAAATCTGAAATTAAAAAAAGCAAACAGAAAGTATTGGAGAAACTCAGCAGGTCTGGCAGCATCTGTGGAGAGTGGTGCTCCTATTCTCCCATCCTCCCATGCTAATGTTTCTGTCCTGGCTTTGGTATAATGTTCCAAAGGATGTAGGAATAATTTCTCATTTTCCACTGAGGCACTTTTCAGCTTCTAGGACTCACTTGATGTCCTCTGTTCTCCATTTTGTTTACAGTTCTACCACTTTCCTCCGTGCATGTGTAACTTTCTTCTTACTAACTTATCTCTCAACACAGCCAACCATTTTCTCTATTTCACCTTTCATTTACACCCATTTTCCAACACTATCTCTTCTTTACCACCATGAGCAGTTCTGTCATCTTTTACTTCTGGACAATTCTGACCATCTGCTCCATTACCTCCTTCATCTGTCCGCAGCATAAAAACTATCATTTTTAAACTGGTTTTTGTTCTGAATAAGTCATTTTGAATTTAAAATGTTGACTCTGCTTTTCTCCCCACTAATTGCTGAGGTTCTCTGAACTTCTGTTCGTATTACAATGTCACAACATTTGAAGATTATAACAAAATTGGTAAAATTCAGACCTTTAGTCTTCTATCTATTTTACATATGCAAATATCATGTTAATGTTGTCATACCTCGATGAGGTCACTAGCAGTGATTTAGCTGAGAACTTACCTAATAATAAAAATAAACCCAATAAAATGGGTTTAGAATGACAGACAGTACTGGAAGCCTTTCAAAGTGGACTTAGATTATACCACACCTGGAATACCCCATGCAGTTATGTTCTCTAAAATTAGTGCAGGATATACTTGCATTGGAAGCAGAACCTTAGAGATTTATTAGATTGGTCCCTTGGATGATATGGTTGCCCAAAATGAAATGCTGAGTAAATCGGGTTCACATTCTCTGAAGTGTAAATGCATGAAAGGTGATCTCGGAGAAAAAAAAGCGCAATTCAAAAGGGGCTTGAAAGGATAGGCAGTGGAATATTGTTTCTGTTGGCTGGGGAACCTAGAACAGGGAGTCACAGTCGCAGGAGATTAGGAGTGAGATGAAGAATACATTTCTTCAACCAAAGTGTTGTGAACCTTTGGAGTTCTTAAGACAAAATATTCTGAATGGTCCATCATGGATTAGGGTTCACCAGACTGAGTCATGAGATGCCAGGACTGACATATGAGGAAAGAGTGAATTGATGAGGCTTATACTCACTGGGATTTACAAGAATGAGGGGGGATCTCATGAGAAACAAATAAAATCCTGATGGGACTGGACAAGCTAGATGCAGAAAGAATTTTCCCAAAGTTGGGGAAATCCAGAAATTGGAGTTATAGTCAAGGAATAAGGGGAAACCCATTCAGGACTGAGATGCTTAAGTATTTCTTCACTGAGAGGGTTCTGAACCTATGGAATTATCTCCCACAGGAAGCTCTTGGGGCCAGTTCATGAGATATATTTAAGAGGGAGCTGGACATGGCCCTTGAGGCTAAAGGGGTTAAGGAGTATGGAGAAAAAGCAGGAATGTGACACTGAGATTGCATGATCAGCCATGATCATATTGAATGCTGGCGTAGATTTGAAGTACCGAATGATCTACTCCTGCACCTGTTTCTTAAACGTCTATGTTTCTAGTCTAAGGCTAGGAGGGATGGATTTTCATTGGATGTGAGCAGTGAGCTGGAAAATGGAGTTGAGGCTCAAGTTCAATGAATGACAAAGGAAGCTTGATAAGTCAACCTCTTCTGTTCATTCGTAAAGTCTGAAGATTTTCAACAGATATCGGAAACATTTATAATACCATCATACCTGAATAGATAGTTCTTCTGTATCGTTGAACTGTCAAAATGATTATTCCAATTGCCAGTGCTCCAACAATGACAAAGACAGCTGTGAGAACCTTAGACTTTTTCTCTCTGCTTTGGTGATTTGTGGTAGGCATATCTATAATTGAAACTGAAAATTTAGGGGACAATTGAGTTTAATTCTAAATTCCATCTGCAATCTTTAAATGCAGAATAATCGTCATACTTTTTGTCACCAGATTTCAAGACTGAACAGTGTTGAGGTAAGTTATTGCAACGGTTTTTATACTAAGTCCCACAACCTTAAGTTAAATGTTTATGGGTAGCAAACATGATATTGTAGCATTGCTTATGTTTCAATACATGGAAGGACAAAATCAATCCTTTAAGAACAGCCATTTAATGATAATCGTTTTAAGTAAATGCCAGTAACTTACTTGGAAAGTGTTTCTGCACCACAATAGCATTTTGTTCCAAATCATACACAGCACAAGTATAACTGTCAGCCAAGGCAGTTTCCATGACTTTGATGTGAAGTATGCTGGTGACATTGAACAACCCTCCTGGGGTCAGAACACTATGAATTTTAGCATTGGCTGTGAGATTCAATTTATTGTAGTCAAACCAGTGAATCTGCGCAAGTGGATATCCAGTAGTTTCACAAATAAGGTCCATGCTTCTTATTCTTCTTGTGATATTTTGGAGTAAGGACATTTTTGGCAAACTGTATGGAGCTAAGTAAAAACATAATTATTAGTATAATGCTAGGGAGATGTAGCATAATGAACATGTTATGCTCCTCATCCCTTACCTAACAAGAAAAAACAATCATACTTGGTAAAAACAATCACTTCTAGGGATAATGGGAACTGCAGATGCTGGAGAATCCGAGATAACAAAGTGTGAAGCTGGATGAACACAGCAGGCCCAGCAGCATCTCAGGAGCACAAAAGCTGACGTTTCGGGCCTGGACCCTTCATCAGAGAGGGGGATGGGGAGAGGGTTCTGAAATAAATAGGGAGAGAGGGGGAGGCAGAACGAAGATGGATAGAGGAGAAGATAGGTGGAGAGGAGAGTATAGGTGGGAAGGTGGGGAGGGGATAGGGTCAGTCCGGGGAGGATGGACAGGTCAAGGAGGCGGGATGAGGTTGGTAGGTGGGAAATTGAGGTGCGGCTTGAGGTGGGAGGAGGGAATAGGTGAGAGGAAGAACAGGTTAGGGAGGCGGGGACGAGCTGGGCTAGTTTAGTGATGCAGTGGGGGGAGGGGACGAGCTGGACTGGTTTTGGGATGCAGTGGGGGAAGGGGAGATTTTGAAGCTGGTGAAGTCCACATTGGTACCATTGGGCTGTAGGGTTCCCAAGCGGAATATCAGTTGCTGTTCCTGCAACCTTTGCGTGGCATCATTGTGGCACTGCAGGAGGCCCATGATGGACATGTCGAATAAGGAATGGGAGGGGAAGTTAAAATGGTTCGCGACTGGGAGGTGCAGTTGTTTATTGCGAACCGAGCGGAGGTGTTCTGCAAAGCAGTCCCCAAGCCTCCACTAGGTTTCCCAAATGTAGAGGAAGCCACACCTGGTACAGTGGATACAGTATACTACATTGGCAGATGTGCAGGCGAACATCTGCTTAATACGGAAAGTCATCTTGGGGCCTGGGATGGGATACGAACAGAACCATAGAATACCTACAGCGTGAAACCAGGCCATTTGGCTTATTGAGTCCACACCAACCCTCTGAAGTGTATTTCATCCAGACCCACCATGCTACCCTATTCCTATGATCCTGCATTTCCCATAGCCAATCCAACTAGCCTGCACACCTTTGCACCTTAGACAGACTATGGATCTTCTGAAGGAGGGCCTAGGTCCAAAATGTCAGCTTTCCTGCACCTCTGACGCTGCTTGGCCTGCTGTGTTCATCCAGCTCTATACCTTGTTATCTCAGATTCTCCAGCATCTGCAGTTCCTACTATCTCAATCAACATAATTTGCATATTTTGCTACAGCACTTCTGAATCTTATATCTGCTGATACTTCATGATGGATGCACACTGATAATATGTCTTAGTACAGTTAAGTGAGCAATGAAACACAATTTTAATTAATCAGAAAATTTACTATCAATTAATTGGTAATGCATACATGCACAAAACTTGGAATACTTTTTAAAAATAGAGACAAATCAATTATTCATTCAAATCATCATTATCGGATTAAAAAGCATTAATTTACAAATGTACTAAAATAATTCCTCTCTCTATGGGATTATTTAGCAGTATTACAACATTATGTTACAGAAAGAGTGGTTGTCACTCTACCAATTGAAATCAGGTTGAAGAACTAGCTTGTCTGAATAGGAAAGATAGTAGGAACTGCAGATGCTGGAGAATCTGAGATAACAAGGTGTAGACCTGGATGAATGCAGCAGGCCAAACAGCATCAGAGGAGCAGGAAGGCTGACGTTTCAGGCCTAGGCCCTTTCTGAAGAAGTGTCTAGGCCAGAAACATCAGCCTTCCTGCTCCTATGATGCTGTTTGGCCTGCTGTGTTCATCCAGCTTTACACCTTGTGGTCTCAATAGGAGCCAGTTTTGAACCACAGGTGGTTGCTTCATTCAACTATGCGTCTAGCATTTCAATACAACTCTATGGGAACGGTCAGTACCGAAAATGTTGTCTTTGAGATAGAAGACATTACAACATCCCACAGATTCAGGAGAGTGGGGATGCAGACGTGAGGACATCATGGAGGAGAAAGTGCTAGGGAAACTAAAAGTTCTGAAGGTGTATAAATCACCCAGGCTAGATGAACTATACAGCGGAGTTCTTAAGGAGATACCAGGAGAGATTGTGGAGGCATTGGTGGAGATTTTTCTGCAATCACTTGAGTCAGGGAGGGTCCCAGATGTCTGGAAAATGGCTAAGGTAACACTCCTGGTTAAGAACAGAGGGAGGCTGAAGACAGAAAATTACAGGCCAGATAGTCTGACCACCATTGTTGATAAGATTTTAGAGTTTATTGCTAAGGATGAGATTGCACAGTACTTGGAAATACATGGTAAAATAGGTCTGACTCAGGACAGCTTCATCAAGGAGAAGTCATGCCTGACAAAATTGTTAGAATTCTTTAATGAGTTAATGAGAAAGTTAGACAAAGGAAAGCCAGTGGATGTGATCAATTCAGATTTCCAGAAGGCCTTTGACAGGGTGCTGCACAGGAGGCTGCTCGATAAGATAAGACCCCATGGTGTTAGGTGCAAGGTTACTGGCATGGATAGAGAATTGGCTAACTGTCAGAAGGCAGACAGTGGAGTTAAGGGGGTGATCTTTAGGATAGCAGTCAGTGACTATGGAGTTCTGCAGGGGCTCATGTCGGGACCACAAGTATTCATATTACACATTAACAATCTGGATGAAGGAATTGAGCGTATTCTTGCTAAGGTGGCAGATGACACATTGATAGTTGGAGGGACAGATAGTGTTGAGGAAGTTTGGAGGCTGCAAAGTGATTTCAATAGGCTAGAAGAGTGGACAACGAAGTGGCAGATGGAACACACTGTGGGTATGTGTGAGGTTATGCACTATGGTATGAAGAAAAGAGGCATAGGCTATTTTCTAAATGTGGAAAGGCTTTGGAAATCTGAAGCACAAAGGGACTTAGGATTCCAAAGTGAAGATTCTCTTAATGTTAACTTGCATGTTCAGTTGCAAGTTAGGGAGGCAAATACAATGTTAGCATTCATTTCAAGTGGGCTAGAATACAAAAGTGGAGATATACTGCTAAGGCAGTGTAAACCTCTGGTCAAACTGCATTTGGAATATTCTCAACAGTGTTGGACCTTGCATCTAAGGAAGGATGTGCTGGAATTGGTAAGGGCCCAGAGGAGATTTGCAAGAATGATCCTGGGATGAAGATCTTGTCATAAGACGAGCAGTTGAGGACCCTGTGTCTGCACTCATTTGAGTTTAGAAGGGTTGGGGGTAAATCTTATTATAAAGTGCTGAAGAGGATTGCTCAGGGTGGATGTGGAGAAGATGTTTCCACTAGGAGGAGAGATTGGGATCAGAGTGCATAGCCCCAGAGTGAAGGGATAAACCGAGAGAAGGAGGAATTTGTTCAGCCAGAGAGTGGTGAATCTGTGAAATTCTGTTGCAGGAGGCTGTGAAGGCAAGTCATTGAGTGTGTTTAAGACAAACCTAGATAGTTTTGTAATTAGTAAGGGGGTCAAATGTTATGGAGAGAAGGTAGGAAAAAGGGGTTTGAGAAACATATCAGCCATGCTGGATTGGTGGAGCAGAGCTGATTGGCCAAATGGCCTAATTCTGCTTCTACACCTTATAGTCTTATGAAATATTAGATGGAAACTACCAACTACTTTTGCAGGTGGCTAAGAAATATTGTGGCCACTTGTCAGAGATCAATAGAAGGTTCCATGTTAGGATTTGTTTTTCAACCAACACTAATAACATCAGAAGAATAAGTTCAGTCTTTTTTTTCATCAAACTACTCTAAGTGTGAGCTGGTTATTGAGATTTATTACATAAAAATATTGGCTGCACTTCTAAGCATTGTTATCATGTCTTATTAGGGTAACCAAGTTATCAATACATCCTTCCATATCTTCTGTGGTAGAAATACATTTTGAGGTTTTTCTAGAATAGGAAGAGTGCTACAGAAATGTATGGCCCATCTTTCTTTCTTCTCTTAACTTGTTCCTCATTATAGCTTACTGTTTGTCCGCCTCACATGTTAACTTTTAAGAGAGAATAAAACTAGATTTTGTTATTAATTAATGTAATAAATATTCTACAATGAATGCAGTCACCTACCTTTGACATTCAATTCAATTTTACAACATTTGTGACCAGCAGCTGACTCCAAATAATATCGATACATCCCATAATCTGACAACTGTGTGCTCTGGATCACCAGTGATACATCTGGAGATCCTGGGTGAAGTAATTTAATCCGATCGTGAACTCCATTGACAGTGGAGTTAAATACAGTTTCTGTTTTTCCATCTTTGCCTATCTTAAAAAGTTCAATGTCTATTGAATTCAATGTCAATTCTGATTTTAATGTGCATGGTAGTTTAGTATCTTCATTTAGTATTCCTGTCACTGAAGGTTGACAAGTTAATGTCACAAAACCTGAAAAGAAAGAATAATTTTCATTCATTCATTTTACCTCAGTGAGAATCAGTGTTCAATGGAGTTGTATATTGAGAAACATCGCAGTACTTACTAAATGCAAATGCTGGGATGTTGCATAAGATGACAGGAAGGAGTCTTATTGAGCGGTATGAAATCATTTCTCCAGATGGAGTTCCAGCTAAACGAAGGACAATACAAACAAATCATGTAACATTCTAAATCTACTCTATATTACCCTTTTTGTAACGAGTTAGGTTTTGACAGAAATTCAAAATTGTTAAAATTAAAATTCACAGCAGGTGCATTTGTATCGCTTAATTCACTTTAGTTTTACATAAATGTGAAAGACGTTTCTAAAAACCAAACAGCGCTTTGTTCCAAATAAAAGGCTCGGAACAAACCGAACCAGCATCAAACCCAGCTTCAAACTTATTCAAGCCAACATTCAAAATCAGATACCTGGGAACTGCTGAGAATGATATAGGGATCTCGGCACAAAAACAGCTCCGTGGAGGCCGGTCCGGCCCTGGGGGATATGCGGGAAGCGGAGTCCAGTTCAGGACTCAACTCTGCCCAGTCTCGGAAAGATCCTAGCTCCAGTTGTCTAGTGTTACAGCAAACAAAGAGACGCGGTCATATTACACCGTTTTTCTGTAAATTCCTTTGTTCAAAACGAGCTCCGCAAGCTGCCGGTACTCCGTCTGTTTCCTCTTCCTTATTTTTGTTCTGAATTTTTAGTTTCGATATGACGAATCCCTCGCCAGAGGAGAGAATTCCAAATGAGCAGAAAATAAGTCCCCGTTAGTAATGTTGTTCGTCAAGTTATTGATAAACTCTTCAGTTTTTTTTCCTTTACGAAATTTTCCACCAAGTAACAGGATAGAAAGATGCAGCTTTGAGCTACACCACCAGCACAGGAAACTGACAGCAACTATACCTGGGAAATAACCGGCTTGTTAATTTCACGCGACTTGTTCCTGTTGGGAAAGCTTGTATTCTGTCCATCCGTACTTTCGGTATTAGTTTCTCTCTGCGAGACCAGTGCCGAAATGTGCTAAAGGAGAACTTTTATTCTTTTATTATGTCCTCAAACGAATCTTCTGGCTTTATCATACGTTTTCTGTATTCTGCCCTAAGGTCTGCGCTTTTGCTGATTCACTTCAGCGTCATATCGACCTTCGCACCCATAGCGCCAACTTGAAGGGTTCCAGACAAATGAAAGTGATTCTGATCATTGCATCCTGGCAAAGCCAATTTCTTGAAAATGTTATTCATTAATCTGGTGATGTATATTGCTTCATTTATGACATTGTTTGTATTCTGTGCATACTTTAATGCTAACAGAATACAATTTCAGCGTGAAAATGTAAAAACAAAATCAAACAGCAAGAAGTCTCCCTGCCTTGGATGTTCTTGAATTTCAGAAACCTGCAGTTTATAAGGTGGTTGGTGAACAAAAATTTAACTTTAAACAGATATCTCAGCTCTGAAGAAGGGTCACTGGACTCAAACTATTAACTCGGTTTCTCGTTCCACAGATGCTACTGGAACTGTTGAGTTTCTCCAGCATTTTCTGTTTGCTCAGGTTCCTTAAACTCTTGGAATTAGCATGCTTTTATGAAATTATTCAACCGTCTATATTGAAAAGTAAATCGAGCCACAGACTTCTGCACTGTGTTCCACCCAAACCCGAGGTGAGATTCCCAGAGTTCCAGATGGGACACCCAAACTGTTAAGCTCCCCAAGAAGGGATGAACTGGTTCTCTGTCTTTACACACACACCACCTTATTGGGTTTCACAAAGATTAATTTAAAAAAAGATCCCTTCCCTCGCAAATGTCATTCTTCCAGGCTTAAATGTGTTTTTGTTTTAAAAGGAGCCAATTTAATGAGACTTTCTCGAATTAGCAAAGAGTGAGTTTATTGGTTGTTGAACACTCAGAAGAAATAGTAAGGTGACACACATGCACAGACGAGAAATAAGAGTCGGTCCTAAAGATACAAGACCATTTTTAAAAAAAATGATCCGCTTCTGAATTGTGCAGGAAAAGCGGATAGATGGCCAGCAGTGAAGCAGCTGAGAGAGTAGTTTCACGAGCATTAATTTGTTGACTGGTTGAGATTCTGTAGTTCTGATTCCTTTTGACCATTATGGAGTTTCAGCGTTCAGAGTGACAGTGAATCCTCTTGATTCCCTGATTCTTTTTGTAACTGGTTTGCAGCATTCGGAATAAGAAAATGGGGACAAAAACAAAGTTGCTGGAAAAGCTCAGCAGGTCCAGCAGTATCTGTGGAGGAGAAAACAGAGTTAACATTTCCGGTCCGGTGACCCTTCTTCAGAATAAGAAAACGGCTTACCCTGCAATTCAGGGGTAATCTGTCGATAGTTTTCTGATTGTGGCTTTGATAAAATGCTAACCCTCAAACTCAGGCTGATAGATATGAAAATATTCAGTCACTACCACACTCCAGTAGAGCCGAAGCAAGTTTTTATAACCCTTTTTTTCTGCATTGTTCAAAGGAGAAACACAAAATATGTCGGCCAGGCTGCAACAGAGGAGTGGGAAAGCTGAAAAAGCGTCCCGACCTGAAACGTCTGATCCTCTGATGTTGCTTGGCCTGCTATGTTCACGCAGCTCCACACTGTGTTATCTCTGACTCCCGCATTGACAGTTCTTACGATCGCTCACACAAAATGTGTCTGCTGTTTGGGACATAATCTGCGGGGGGTGGCTTGTGTTTGACCAGGAAGTTATCCGCCCCTTGTTATCTTTGTAGCTCACAAGAGATTACAGTCCTGTCTGCCTTGATTTAACTCTCTCTACCAGTTTGGATGATTGTCATTCGAAGTTCCTTGCACATCGATAGGTGTGACTTTCCATGGACTCATCACTCCAGATATATACTCCATTTACATCCACTTGCCTTTTTTTTTAAAAAAACACACACTTTGGAATTACAAGTGAAAAATGTCAGCAATATTTTGGTGTTGAGAGCAGTGGACCTAACAAGTATAATAAAAGTTGAGTTAATAATTGTATGTAATTTAATATCCTGTTGGTGAGTAGATTAGTGTTCAAGCTCCTGGCTTCCATCCTAGAAACATGTTGAGCATGAGTAGACCCACTTCTTTGTAATTAAAGAACTGCTTTCAGTTGTTCAGGCTATATAATTTGATGAAAAACAGAATTGGAGTATACGCAGCAAACAACATATTACAACAAACAACACTTTTGACAGAAATGTGTTATCTGAATTGACGTTTCGTCCTGAACAAACTCTTCTCAAAATTTTCTTTGTCAGTGTGCAGATGGACAAGGCTGATGACTTTGCTGCAGTGTGTCTCTGTAGCAGAGCTTTTGCAGAGCTTAGCTGAGTCATTATTCATTGAGCACTTCCATGCACAACTTATACATTGACATAAATTAGTGTCTTGAGGCAATCAAGAAGGGTTATATTACATTGAGTTTATATACATTGAGGTGACTTATAGGAAATCTGGAACTGACATGCAATGAATCTGGACACTCAGCTGGTTGCTGTGTCCTAATAGGTTAATATACCTGTCTAGAAACAGAAAACACTAAGTTCAAATATCAATGATAACAAAGTGTGGAGCTGGATGAACACAGCAGGCCAAGCAGCATCTTAGGAGCACAAAAGCTGACGTTTCGGCTTTGACTCTTTTCTGATGAAGGGTCTAGGCCCAAAATGTCAGCCTTTGTGCTCCTAAGATGCTGCTTGGCCTGCTGTGTTCATCCAGCTCCACACTTTGTTATCTCGGATTCTCCAGCATCCGCAGTTCCCATTATCTCTGATTCAAATATGAGTGGTTTCTTTCTTCAGGAGATCTGGGGTCAATTCCCACCTGCTCCATTCCAATGGTGCAAAACCATTCCCAAACAGGTTGGTTAGAAAAGGTTAAAAGAAATTTAATGTTTGGTTCTCTGCAATAAGAGCAGGCCAATAAACCTGTATGATCTTGTCATACGTTGCTGTGATAACAAACTGAATAAATTCCTCAGCAACATGACTAAAGGATACGGTCAGTAAATAGGAAGAAAGAAGTTCAGCAATGATGATAAAGCAGTGAAACAGTATATATAGAATTGAGGAGGTACACAGGATGCAAAACTCTGGTCGGAAGTATAGGTTCAATATACTTCAGAACCAGCAAATTATATTTAATGATGAGTAATGAGCCAGAATTAACTACTAATTTGACAGAAAGTGTGCATCATGTATAGAAAACCATGAATGATGGAATTTTATATAAGTTTGATAAGGAAAAAATGTAGAGTTTGCAAGACAGAGTTTTGAAAGAAGGCAAACTTAGGGCAGAGAGAGGTAAATCGGCCACAGTAAACGTGCCTGAAGTGTTAAAGGATAAACTTGCAGATAATTTAACATCTCTAAAACACCTTCATGTGAGTAAAAGCTCCCCTACTGGAGTTAATCAACCATCATCAACAAATAATCTATTTGTTTATTTATTACTGAGCTTGCGCACAGTCATGCAAAGCATTGTCAGTGCTAATCTAACAAATAGGGTAAAGTAAGTTCAGCTAACAGGAAATGTTGACACAATGTAGGGAAAATGCATGCGCTACCTGCTCTCCACTGGGCCTTTTTCAAATTCCGCTGTCCACTGTTTTCACTCTAATTGCTCCTGCAGTCACTCCACTGTCCTTGACAGCAAGCTTTGAAGCCTGTATCATCTTTATCTTCTCTGGGACTTGCTGTGTATCGAGTGCACAGGGCTACATCTCTGTTTCAGGTGAATAAAGCTATATTATCTTTCACCCCATACACACCCACACTTACACCCCAATTATACCTACACCCCACCCTTTCACCTCACAATCACATGTACTCTAAACATGCACACACACACACACACGCACACAACACAAACATGATCACACCCCGATCACATACCTTTAACCCAAATACACCTGCACTCCAAACACAGCTCTTCATTCCATAAACACACAAAACCCAAACACACTCACAACCACATACAATTGGATTTCATACTGATCCATACCCTATATACACACAATGCACAATAGACACACTAGCAAGCCATATCACATTAACACCCTTCCTGCACACATATCTGCACCTGAACTCAAACTCTCTCTGCCCCACAGCTGCACACTGTACACACTCCTTTGACTCCCTGTACGACTGCACATTGCCTTACAGACATGGCCACATGCATTAGGCTGAGGTGTCATCATCATGCAAGCTCCCTGACATTGTACCTTCCCCAACCCCACAATATTCCAGCTCATCATGGCAGCAGGTAGGGGTGAGAGGTAAGTAAACTCATAATGGAGTAGTTTCACTTTTATAGGGGCCAATTAGAAATCTGGCCCAACCCACCTGTGAATAACATAAATGGAATCGGTAAGAAAAAAAACATTAAATATCTCCATCATAATTTTTCTATGTTCAGCAGTAGCTGGATGGATTGTAAAGCAGCATGTATCACTCCAATAGTTAAGGAGAAATTAACATTCAAGTAAAGAAAAACCTGAAGCTATCATTTAACATGAAATATTGTGAACTTGTCTTTGTCATTAATGACACTGGCTGAACACTTAGAGATGTAGACATGGAGTCATGATGGATTACTAAGGGTAGACTATATCTGACTAATCTAGTTAAATGTTTTGAGGAAGTCATTGCCATGACAGTTAGAGAAGTATCCATTAATATTGTCACATGAACTTCCAGAAAGTAGTTGATGATTGCACACAGAACTATCAGCAAAGTTGGAAGAACATAAACTTAGTGGCCACGTTGTAACAATGGTTAGTGATTGGTTGGGGATAGTTGATAAATTGTAGGTTTGCAGAGAATCAGTGAAGCTTCTATTAGTGTGAATAATCAGACAATAACATTTCAGTTATTGCTTACTCCAAAATTGTCATTGTTTCACAGATCTTCCAACAGATGCAATTGTGGAAATTGCCCAGGACACTGACATTCTTCATGTCAGTTATCCAACATCTGGAGTCAGAGTTAAAGTCAGTGACTTTGGAGGATTAATTGTCAGCCAGGAAAAGTGTGGAGATGAATGTGGGCTGTCACTCCGAGCCAATGCTAAAACTGACACATCCAGCACATAATGGACACTGCTGGATTGCCTCCCCCCAGCTGTCCCCAGATTCCTGACCCATCCTCCTGGGTCCATCAACACCCAGAAACCAACACCCGCCACCACCTGGACCTGAACTCTGCACCTCATTATGATTCCAATTCCTGCCAATACACATGGGTGCCTGAAACCCCAACCCTAGCTGAACCCCGATTCCTCCCAAGACCCAATAGATTCCCCCAACATCCATCTCTCAGATCACAACCACCCAACTCCCACCATTGCACCTGAATGCCTCAGCTATCTCAGACCCTACTCCTATCCATATGGTACTGGTAGCACCCATAAACCTGCAACATAATTCCCCTATCCACATGCTGGCTGCACCACTCATAGTTTCATACTTACACCCTACCTCCTTGCTTATTGTACACACTTACTTTCTCTCAGTCATCAAAATGGCTTTAAGGATTTCAAATTAAAACCATGGAATACAACAGTTAGTGCCGTAAGAAAGGGTGTAGTTTCAGTGCCAATCCACTCTGATGCTTATGTGGATTTGATGAACAGGGCTGGTCTGCAACACTTTAGTTGGGAAGGTTCTTGTCTCAAATTTTGTCCTGAAAACTTCTCTGGAGGTTGGTATGTCATGATTTACTGGAGTAACACACTGGATATCGAGCCCTGCTATACCCAGAATCATTGCAAAAATTTCATCAAAGTAAATACCCAAAATTCCTATTTATCTGTCCTTTTAGACCCAGATGAACAGAAAACATGAACCAGGATTCTATACTTAATATGAATTACTATTTATTTAAAAAATACAAACTGTAGCTGCAGGTATACAATTATGAACTGTGACATATAACTCTACTTGTTAAAGCTCAAACCCCTTATAAAACTACCTCTACATACATTCAGGCAAAGAAAAATTGGTGTCATGTATTAGGGAGTGTACAATGGCCTCTATCCACAAGATGTGTTAAGATGATGCAATTGCTGGGCTGGATTTGCAGTTCTTCAACCTTTCTTCTCCAGGTACTTTTCATTTCCTTGCGAGTGGAACGTGGAAACTTGCTTACAAATTATAACATTATTCGTTCAAAGCAACAGTATACAGGAACTGGTGATGGCAAATGAACTTGCTTTCTTCAGATTTCAGAGTATAGAAGATTCCTGGCAATATTGTCGTACCCCAAACATGTTCAGCTACCCAGGGGCCAATCATAGAGTTGTTTGCAGGCAGATGGCCTTCGTAATCCACAACTGGTGACAACTCCTTGAACCAATCAGCTACTTATTTCTGGCTAAATCTTATGTGTACACATTTCCTGGTGCCAGCCTCTCTGCCTCCTCCATTGCATGAATAAAGCAGTAGTATGAACACCACTTAGAATGTGTTTCGGTAACTTCATTCAAAAAGTGCCTTGGTCTGCTACAAATCCTTAGTTTTAAAAGTCCTTTTCCCATTTCATTTCACAACCAAAAACTCAGATAAATAGATACAGTATTTACAGATGGACAACATTTTGTTTTATCTGGGTTGGAAATAGGGATTCTAACACAGATCAGAAGATTTGAACAATTGAATTCCAAGACTACTGGACTGAAGTTTGCAATGGAAAACTAACATAAACCGCATCCAATTTGGTTTTCTGAAATTAAAAAGCAGTTAGTCATAATTTATAATAGAAAGTACTGAACATGGTTTTGGATTATTGCAAAAAATTTATTTTATAAATCATCACAACTATTTTTGTCATGAAAACTCCACCACAATTCCAAGAATTCTGAGCATGCAAGTAACATGGACTATGGTTTTCACTAAATATGGTTACAATTGTATGTGAATATAATCATCAGGCCTCTAGTGTTCATGTGAAAAATTACTTTCATATTTTTCATGATTACAGTATTCAAGCATACCTTTAAGAAACAAGTTGAATTTAGCAATCAGTCATGGAATCATACAGCATGGAAAGAGATCCTTCAGTCCAACCAGTCCACACCAACTGTAATCCCAAACTAAACTAGTCCCATCTGCCTGTGCTTCAAGGATTTCTTATTCATGTACTTAGCCAAATGTCTTTAAAGCATTGGAACTGTACCTATATCCACAACATCCTCTGGACACTCATTCCACGGATGAACCATTCTGTAGAAAAAACGTTGCCTCTCTTGCCTTTTTTTAAATCTTTCTTCACTCACCTTAAAAATATACCTCCTAGTCTTGAAATCCCCCACCCGGGGAGAAAAACAACTGCCATTCACCTTATTTATATCCTTCAATTTTATAAACCTCTATAAGGTCACCCTTCAACCTCCTGTGCTCCAATGAAAGAAGTCCCAGCCTGACCAGCCTCTCCTTATAACTCTAACCCTCCATTCCCAGCAGCATCTTTGTAAATCTCTTCTGAGCCCTCTCCAGCTTAATATCCCTCCCATACAAGCACGATCAAAACTAGACACAAAACTCCAAAACTGGCCTTATTAACATACTGCATAACTCCCGAGCAATGAAGGTAAGTCCTTTCAATTAAATGATTTCCAATTCATTTTAGTGCTAATTCCCAAACGTCTACTTAGACTAATTTATTAAATCAGCTTAAGCCTCACAAAAAGCAAAAAGCAATTTCTACCAAGTATTTTTACATCATTTGATACATGTTTTCATAGAGATTACGTTTAGTGTAAAAATTGATTAATAAGATCAATGTCATTCCAGGCCTTCTTCATTCTGTGTTCTCTGTTGGAAATAAATTTCATTAATAAATGGTAAAGCAGTCCTTCTTATTTCAACTTGCATATCCATAAAAATTGCATACCTACTAAATTAATTCGTGCTGATTTTTTTCGTTCTTGCATGAATGCTTTAGAGAAAATGAAGACATTAGGATTCAGGTAACTGACAACAGCAACAGTTTTGAAATCATACACCACATTAAATAACAAGCACCAGTCCAAACAGATAAAGATCTAACAGAACTGTTTTATTTGTGTTTATTGAATTTTTTTAGTTTTATGTCATCAAAGCATGATAACCCTACAGGGGAAAGGCCATTCAGCCCATTGAGTCCTCATCGACCCTCCAAACAGCATCCCAACCAGATCCATCCCCTCAATCTACCCCCATTACCCTGCATCTCCCATGGCTAATCCACCCAACCTGCAGACCCCTGAACCCTACGGGGCAATTCTTTTAGCATGACCAATCCAACTAAATGGCACATCTTTTGACTGTTGGATAAAAACAAATAACTCGTTGGAACCTCATGGAGATAGAGGGAGAATGTGCAAACTCCACACAGTCAGTCACACAACAGTGGAATCAAACCTGCTGTGAGGTAGCTGTGCCAACCACTGTGCTAAACGTGGCTTGGAAAATAATATGTAATCAAATAAAATTAGTTCTCTGTAGCTCCTGAAAGCTTTAATAAGACGAGTAGACATCTCTGATGATCAATTCCCATGTCAAGGACAGAGGAATAAAAACCAGGTGATCTAATGTAATGGTTTAAATTAGATCAACTAATCTCTGCCAAAGCAGCTACTGAGGACAGTGCAGTTACAATGCAGTGCTTTTTGGCTGAAAATCTAACAAAGCTCCATTTGCTGGTGTTTGCTTAATCTGAGTTAGGGCCCAGTGAGGGAGCTGCATCCTCCACCCCATTTTTCCACCTAACACCCAAGCAGGCTTACTTGTCATCCATCATCCATGCCACAACCTTCTCTAACGTCAGGCCAGCAACAACCCTGAAGTGGTCAGAGATTGGGTGGACTACCCTAGGCCTGGCCTGCCACCAAACCAACCACCCTCCAACTGAGACCCCTAACCCCATCCATAAATTACAGGCAGCTTGGGAGTAAGTCGGAATTTGGAATGGCTAGCTGGGTAATTTATTCCAACCACAGTTTTCAAACATTAGCATAATGTCTTCAAACTTTGACATAAAATTCGAGAAGAAAATAGACACTTAAGCAACAACTATTCTGCTTTTTCCTTGAACAGAATGGATATAATACCTTGAGGAGTTTGCTTTCTACAGTAAAAAGCCACCAGAAATGCCAAAAGTATAAAAAGGATTACGATTAATCCCAGAGATAAATGAATACCAAAAGCCGTTCTGATCTTTTCTTCCCTTGACTGAGAGGCTATTGTACTGTTGGGACACTCCAATCCTGAAATCAGACATGTACGATTGAGATTTTTTGATTACAATTTACATCATGCACTCAAAAAGCTTTAATTCAAAGACCAGTCATAGGGAACAGAATGAAGCAAATTATCTTAATTCATGTGATCACAGTACCCTGGGTTAAGTCAACTATGTGCTGACTACAGCTAATTCTTTAATGGAATAGCTGTCATATGACTAGATGCTGCTTTAGCCACACTGCCAGAAGTAGCACTCAGAAACAGGAAAACAAATAACAGGAAGCTATTGGATTTTATCAGTTTGACGAGCTGGCAGCCAAACATGATGAGTTAGGGAAAGAGCTTGTTGCCAGGATCTGGTAATTAGAAGCAGAAATTATTTAATAATTTAAGTATGATCTGAAATGTAGAAAAATATATCCGTACAAATATATCCGTATCTTAATAAGCAGTGAAGAGCAGATATTTTGGTGTTGGTATTGGTTCAGTTTGATTCATTCTTGAGCTTTGTCAGGAGACAAAACATGGCTGGGTACCATATCTGTACATTATTAGATGCTGGCTTCACAATTACTGATAGATTACAAATATAACTTTTAAAAATAAGTTTGTATCCTCCTGTAGTCTGTATGTCACTTTGAAATCACATGATCATTGGCAGCTTTAAACCAGTGGCAAAGTAAACTGATCTCAAACTCCATTTTAGCAGCTGTGAGCTTCCAACGATACTCTGCGCTGAAACAGACATCTCTTTAAACTAGCTCTAGTTCCAAGCTGGGACTTATTCTTTACTCCACTGACATTATTAGCTCTTAGCGTCCAATCTGAGCAGCCTGCTCTAGACATGCCCACACCAGATCAAGAGTCACTGAGCTTTCTGTTATCCTGGCCAAATTGTTGAGTTTCTGATTTTATCTGGTTTAGCGTGAGACTCCAGTCACTGGATTCGAGGGAGCTGAGTTTCTTGCCAGCTGGAGTGCTTAGAAATTTAGGACAGTGATCTGTGCAATATTTTTAGGAGTTTCAGGAGTACAGGTAATGGTTCCTTAAATTTAAACAAAGCATTTACAAATGACAATTGAATCTTAGCACAAGTGTTTTTATTAATAAATCTATATAATTAAGAATAATATGGTGTTCATTTTCCCACCACTCTTAAGCAGCACTGGTTCCAAATACAGAAAAACATAAATCTGACTGGGTTCTGTAGAGCCAACTAAAATGAAATTAATGTACATGAAAACTAATTCATTATGACATGTATTTGGCTTAATAAACACAAGGGGATTTTTGAATTAATCAGGGAAAGTGCAGTTTGAATTTTGTGTTGCGCACGGTGAAAGCTGTTAGTGCCTGGAACTTGAACACTGTCCAACTTTCTCCAGCTGGTAAGAAAGTGGGAAGTTCCACACTAAATTCAGAATATGTTTATACCAAAGCAACGCGCTTTCTCAGGAGTTCATTTCTTGCAGTATTTGCTCACATGTATATTTCCTTCTGTAGTCAATCTTAATATCTCATTTAAAAACGACAGCTAACTATATAACATTTACTATCTGCCTTCAATCATCAGAGAAGCTAGTACCTCCAGTTTAACCTGGAAGTTCCTTACTTTAGATTAGTCATAAGATTTCTTTCCAGCTGTCTGCTGGAAGAGTCGGCCAATGTTAAATAACACTCTACCTGGTGTTAAAACAGTTTGGGTAGACATGAGAAATCAAAAGGGGAAAAATCATTTGTGGGAGTGGTGTACTGGCCCCCTACAATGGTTGAACTTCTACCTTCATTTCTTTATTTTTAAACTTAATACTAAGAATGACTGTAATGTTTAACTTTAACTTTTTTAACATGCTATACTAAGGGTGATTTTACTGTTCAACTTTTAACTTTGTTCTTTATTTCATTCTATCTTGTTCTTATGTTTTTTACTTAGGCACCAATTGCAGCAACATTGAAAACTCAATGTACTCCTATGCTTTTATACTTGAGCACACGTGACAATGAAGTTTAAACCTAAATCTAAGTATCCATTAGCAGCCACATATTGGAAGGGGAGTAAGCAATAATGAGAGCTTGACAGAAGAGCACTTTGATAACCATGGGAGATTTTAATTTACATATAGAATGGAAAAGTCAAATGAGCAAAGGTAGCCTAGATAAGATGTTCATAGAATATTTTTGGAATGGTTTCCTATGATAAAATGCAAGGATACAAAGGAAGTGAGAATGGAAAACACAGGGGCACTGGCCATAATCATTCAGTCTTCCAGGTTTTTGAATGGTGCCAGAACATTGGAGAATTGCAAACAACATGCCCTTGTTAAAAAAAAAGTTATACGGATAAGCCCACCAAAATGGACCAGTTTAACTTCAGCGGTGAGGAAGCGTCTAGAAAGAATTATTCAGAATAACATTAGTAGTGACTTGGAAAAGGTGGGCTGATTAGGAACAGCCAACCTAGTTTTCTAAAGGGAACATATTGTTAAACACACATGCTGGGATTTTTTGAAGAAGTAATTGAAAGTGATGCTATTGAAAAGGCATTTGATAATGTACCACACAAAAAAATTACAAGTAAAGCTGTAGCTCATGGACTAAATGGGACAGTACCAATGGGGACGTAAAATTGGCCAAGTGAGAGGAATCTGTGAGTAATGATCAATGGTTATTTTTCAGGCTGGAGTAAGATTTGAAATGGAGTCCTGTAATAGTATTGGGACCTTTCTTTTCCTGAGACGTGTTAATGATCTCGAACTAGATCTTAGAATGCAAGGGACAATTTCAAATTTTGTGATTGTACAAAAATTGGAAGAATCACAAACTCTGAGGAGATTAGTGTTGAACTACAAAATGGCATCGACAAATTGGTGAAGTAGCTGATAAGTGGAAGATGAAGTTCAATGCAGATAACTATGGAGTGTTATATTTTGACAGGAAGAACATGGATATCTAAAATAGAATGCACATTTCTGAACGGGGTGCAGGAACAGCATAACAGCATAAGTGTATATGTGCACTGATCATGGAAGGTCCAGGACAGGTAGACGGAGCAGTTAGCATACAGTTTCCTCAGCTTTTTTAAATAGGCACACAGAGTACAAGATAATGGACATGATGCTGAACTTGTATAGGACACCTGTTCGACCTCAACTGGAGTACTGTGTACAGTCTGGTCATTGAACATAGAAAGGATATAAACACATTGGAGAGAGTGCAGAATTGAATTACACAAATGGTTTGAGGGATGAGAAATATCAATGATGAGGATAGATTGCAGAGGTTGGGACTGTCCTCCTTGGATAGAGAAAATGAAGGGGCGACCTGATAGAAATTTTCAAAATCATGAGGGGACTGGATGGAACTGATAGAGAAAAACTGTTCATGCTTGTGAAAAGATCAAGTTTAAGAGGCATATTTAATGTAAAAACAAACTTTTCACACCAGTGGTTCAGATCTGGAATGCATCTTGTAGAAGTGTGCTAGAGGCAAGCTCAATGAAGGCATTCAATGAGACAGTGGATAATTATTTAAATAAAGATAATGTACAAACGGAAAGGCAGGAGAATGGCAATAAGCCATAATACTCATTGGACAGGTGGAGCCAAATTCGGCCAAATTGCCTCCTACTGCATTCTAACATTTCTGTGATTCTCTAACAGTATGTTGTGGAGAATGAGTCATACCAAATCTAGCCTTATACGATGACATAAGGTAATTAATAATCTCAGAGTGAAGATGCCCCAAGGTAGCCACAGTTAGAATATGTTGAAATTTTACATTCAGTTTGAGGGACAGTGGAGTGGGTACGACTATTTTTCTTAAAAATAAAAAAAAATTAGGAGGGCATGAAACCAGAGCTGGCTAAAATGCATTGGTAAGTTAGGTTAAAGGACAGATCAGTATTGGCAGTTATTTAAGGGGGCATTTCTGAATAGTGAATAAATGCATTCCAATGAATAAGAAAAAAATCCAAGGGTTGTACCCACCACCAGTGATTATTAAATGAAAGAGAAAGCGTTTAATTGTGAGAAGACAATTTATAGGTGGTGGGTCAGAAGGTTGGATAAAATATAGAGAAAATCAAAGAATGAGAAAAGAATATTAAAATTAGGTAAATTAGATTTTGAGAGAAAACTAGCCATAAATATACAAAGAGTAAGAGTTTCTATAAGTATGGCAAGGAAATATTTAACAAGACTTGGTAGAGTCAGCATTGTTCCAATGAGACTGGAGAATTGATAATGAGAAAAAAAAACTAGCAGGTGAATTCAATAGATAATTTGCATCAGTGTTCATTGTGGAGGGTGCAAGTCAAAAGCAGTGATTAATCAGGAAATGGAGACAGGAGGAATTCCAGAAAACCACAATTACTGGAGAAGTCATACTGACTAAATTGTTGGAGCTGTGAGCTGACAAAGGGTCACTGGATTTGAAATGTTAACTCTGTTTTTGCTTTCACAGATGCTGCCAGACCTGTTGAGCTTTTCCAGAAACTTTGTTTTTGCTCTTGGGTCAGATGGACTTCATCCTAGTTTTATAAAGAGTGGCTAGAGTGATCATAGATGAGTTAGTTTTAATTTTCCGAAACTCCCTCGATTTAGGGATGGTCCCATTAGATGGAAATGCTGAATATCATTCCCTTATTCAAAAAAGGAAAAAGGACAGAAAGTAAAGAACTGCACTCTGATTAGTTTAACATCTGATACAGGGTAAATATTGAAAGTTATTATTAAAGAAATCAGTGCAGAGCATTTGGATAAGTTTAGGATAATCAGATGTCAACATTTTTTTTGTGAAAAGCAATCCTCTGGAGTTTTCTAAGGAGGTAATATGTTGTGCATAAAGGGGAACTGATGGATGCACTTTACCTAAATTTCCAGAAGAGATTTGATAAGGTACCACATCAAAGATACTTGTGGAAAATAAAGCTGAGACTGGCATATTGACATGAACAGTAGATTGGTTCGCTATCGGAAAGCAGAGAGCGGGCATTAATGAGCAGAGATAATGGGAACTGCAGATGCTGGAGAATCCGAGATAACAAAGTGTGGAGCTGGATGAACACACCAGGCCAAGCAGCATCTTAGGAGCACAAAAGCTGATGCTTCGGCCCTAAACCCTCATCAGAAAAGGCTTTTCTGATAAAGGGTCTAGGCCTGAAATGTCAACTTTTGTGTTCCTAAGATGCTGCTTGGCCTGCTGTGTTCATCCAGCTCCACACTTTGTTAGTGGGCATTAATGATTTTTTTTTCAGGTTGATGAGATATAATGCATATTATTTCACAGTAATCAGTATTAGGATTTCATCTGTGTACAATTTAGATAAATGATTTAGATGAAGAGACAGAAGATATGGTTGCCAAATTTACTGACAACACAAAGACAAACAGGAAAGTAAATTGTGAAAAGAGTATAAGGAGGCTGCAAGGAGATATAAACAGATCAAAGGAGTGGACAAAATGTGGTAAATGAAGTATAATGTGGGAAAATGTGCAATTATCCATTTTAGCAGTTAAATAAAAAGAAGAAGCATATCATCTAAATGGTGAGAAATTGCAGAACTTTGAAATGCAAGTGATCTAGGTGTCCTCATGCATGAATTGCTAAAAGTAAGGGTGCAAATAGAGCAAGTAATTAGCAAAGCAAATAGAATGTTCTCATTTATTATGACAGGAACTCAGTACAAAAGTAAAGAGGTTATGCTTAAAATAGCCAAGTCACTGGTGAGACTGCATCTGGAGTACCATGCACAGCATTGTTCAACTTAATTAAGAAAGGGTGTAAATAAGTTGAAGGAAGTTCAGACTAGTACCTGGACTGGGCAAATAGTTTTATAAGAAAAGGTCGGACAGACTAGGCTAGTATCCAATGGAATTCAAAACAACAACAGGTGACTTGATTGAAACATGAGGGATTTTGAGGGGTTTTGGCACTGTAGTTATGGATGTTCGCTCTTTTGAAAATTAAATAGAACTTCTGGTTTCTTTTTAAAGATCAAATTGTCATCCAATTGAAACAAAAGGTAGAGTGATTTTCTCAGAGGGTTGTGAGTCTTTGGAGCTCTCTTCTCAAAAAGGTGGTGGAAGCAAAATCCTTGAATATTTTTAAGGCAGAGTTCAATAGATTTTTGTAAGCAAGGGGATGGAAAGTTATCAGTGATAGGCAGGAATGTGGACTTGAGGTCACAATCAATCAACCATGACCTTTTTGGATAATGGAGAAGTCTCATGCATCTGAACAGCCTATTCCTGCTCCTAATTTACATGTTTATAAGTGCATTTTGACTTCCTTCCTTCCATACACTTTCTTTTCACTATGTCTAATGGACTACTTACACAATAGGAAGTAAAATAAATAAAACTTACTTGCAGAAACGCATGAGTTTTCAGAGCACAAAGAGCAGCTATAGTTTACAGAGCATAATTCTCCAAAAACTGAAATGAAAGTAGTGGTGTTGAACAACTTATCCTCTGTTTCTCTAATGTTCAAATTAGCAGGCAAAATAGTGCCAGTTGCATTTTTCCAATGGAGTTCTGCCGGTGCATGTCCAAGTGTAGAACAAGAAAGACCTTTGTCACCACCTTCAATCCTTTTGGATATTTGCAGAGCAGTATATGGAGCTGAAAAATATGTTTTACAAATTTCAACTTTTGTCTCCAAGTACCTGATGTACAGCTGGATCAAACAAAATCAACACCTATCTTTCACGTTGCATCAGAAACACTAATTTCCCAATACTTCTTTTAAGACTGAATTGACCCACATTCATGCCATTATTGAAGTTTGAAGCCTTGCTTAAGTGAACTGAATGAGCAATTTTAAATCATTAATTTCAATCGCATTTTCTATCCTTGTATAAAATCAGTGACTAATGCTTGTGCATGGTGATAATATGTGCCAGCAGTTCTCAAGTACCTCAACCAAAGTGGCTATTTATCATTTGTGAATCCTGGAAGTAAGTGATGTCAGGAAGTTTAATCACTCAGTCACATCCTCATCCAATGTCTACTTACGTGCATTTTCAGAAAGCATCATTTGACAGCAATAAATACCAAGACATCTGGCTGATTATATCATGACAGCATTACTGCCAAATCTATAAGTGCACAGTTACCCACGGTGAATTACAAGTACTTGACCAAGCCTTAAGAACAGGAAGCTGTATTGACTCAGAAAAGGCCAATGATGCAAGTAGCTTCTTTACTGATGCAATTGTACTAGTTTTCATCTTCAATGCTTTCTCTTAAATATTGTAATAATTTTTACTGTTTTATTGACGAAAAGAGAATTTCTTTACCTACCTTTAACGGAAAGTTGGATAAACTTTTGAACGTAGCCACCCGGCCCACAGTCTATGAAAATCTGATAATTCCCTGCATCCAAAATGTCTGTTTTCTCAATAATGAATGATACCTTTTTGTCCTCTGTAAGGCATCTTTTTTGTTGCTTTTCATTATTAGATGTGCATGGAGTTGCAGTCTGCTGAGAATTCCTATCTTCCCAGTTCCAGCTAATATTGCAATTTTTCTTCCATTGTGACTCGTACTCACAAAACAAAACAGTGCGGTGGTTATGTATTCCAGTAAATTGATTGTTACAATTCAAAGTTATAAACCTGTCTGCAATAAATGTGGATATTAGTTAACACTTTAAATTAATGGTAAAGGCACATATCGGTCAAATACTGAATACAGCAGAAAGTATGCACCAGTAAGACTTACCATTGCCTGTAGTGGTTGGGCAAAAAATAATCACAATAGAACACAAAACTTTTGGAAAATAGTAAGTGGTCATCCTTTTCTTGGGATTTTAAACAACCTGTTTAAAATATTTGTATAATACACATAACATTACTTCTGTGTAATTACTGTTGGAAACAGTTTGTTTCTATAGTCTATTGCTATGCCATTATTAGTTAAGATTCGGAGCTAATATTCTTGAGTATTCTGCACAAAGGAAGTCTACATGCATGTATTTACATTGCTTTCTGCACATGCATAGATAGTTACATTATGCTCTGAGTACATATGTGCTAGAGTTGCAATCTGAACAGATATGCATTTACAATGGTCTGAGACATGCATGCTTACCGATTGCCATAGATTCCAAATAGGAACGTAGGATAGGTTGTGTCCAGCTAAGTTTGTAAACATGACATTGGTGTAATTATTCATCTGGCAGAAAAATCAGCAATGAATCAGTGTCAACTTGGATCTGATACTTAAGATTACAGTTGTGTTTGAAAATATGACCATATGATCTAGGAGAAAAAAAGGTGCTAACTTTTGGATTAAGTTGATCAATAAGTTTTGGAGTGTAAAAGAAAGTGTGGATAATTCAAAGGTAATTCATAATGAACAGAATAATACTTAATTATTGAATATAAAAAATACATTTGAGTGCTCTTCACAATCATGTTTTTAACAGTATAAGATTTTTCACCAAATTAATTACTAATTATCGTTGTTAAAATAATAGACTACTTATAGAAACACAGATTGGATGGTGCTGAGAAAAGAAACTATGATTATTTTATTAATACTTCCTTGTGGGAAATAGATTCTTTCATATTTTTAATTGATGCTCATAAGGTTCCAAATTACATAATTAGGCATTAAATATAAATATATAATTCCCCTTTGATTTCAATTGTTTACACTAATGAAGTTAATGATACTGTTATAACATCAGAGGGAAACTTTTCTATCTTATCTGTTCCCCTTAATACTTTTCAAAATGGGATCAAATCACCCTTAATCTTTTAAATTGCAGGGAATACAAGCCTAGTTTGTGTACCCTTTCCTCATTATTTAACCCATGGAGGCCAGGCATCAATCTGGTTGATGCTGCATTCCCTTCAAGTCCTAGTTCAAGATTTCAAGTCTGTGATTGATAGGTTCTTTGTTAGTACAGCATATTAAGGGTAATAGAGTCTGTATGGATTCCAATTGATGAAGACATGGATAACTTCCAATGAGACTGTGGAACAGGCTTCAGAAGCTGAATGGTTTAAGTCCCATTTCAACTTTTATTGTGTTTAAATTAATTGGAATCACTATAGGTAAAGAAAGCATGATGTGATGAACCATTTTCCAACAAACTTATTTGAAATCACCGCTGATCCGAATGGTCCTCCATCTCTCTCCTTTGCCTTGTGTTCATCTGCTCCCAAGACCTCTGACTCTGGAAGTCTGGGTCACTTGCCGATACTTAGCATTGGCCCAGTCTGACATGGTCAGAGAATAGGCCACTTCTACTAGTCCTGGGTAATGAGGACGGACGGGACATGATGTATCTGTGGATGGGTTTTCCTTCTCGTCGCAAATCCCCCTCCCCTGCCCCCACCCCTATCAGATAGGGGTGGGGGAGGAATTTTCCAGAGCTTTCCTCGTCCCTTATTAAGTTGCCCCACTTTTTTTTCTTCCTAATTTTCTCTTCAGAGATTAGAAGGCGAGAGGAGTGAATAGTGGGTCAGTGTTAACCTCAACGATGGCCCAACGCAAAAACGGGAAGGTGAAGGAGGGGGACTATGCTGAAACCAGAAGTTAATCCCAATATCAGTAAGACACAAAGCTACAGTGAATATCCTCCGCCTCCAAGAGAAACAAATACTGCAAGATACATACACATATATGTGAAAAAGGGAAATGCTGGAGAGGCAGCTGCTCTGACAGTATCTACCCTGAGTCGTCAGAACTCTGAACGTTTGTAAGCAAATGATTAAAAGCCATGGCAAACATTTTCTATAGCAATGACTCTAACTTGTAAAAGACAGGTGAACTGGTCCGTTAGAAACACTCGGCCAAACACACAGAGACAAACGCATGCATACCCTAACAGACGCACACACATACTCGTACACAAACAAACACTCGGTAACCCAAATTCAGACATTTCTCCTCTGCACACACTCTCACGCGTACACTCTGCTGTTTTTGTCCGTGAAGTTTAATGAAAATGTCCTTCCATCGAGAAATCCAACAGGTTCGAAAAGCAAGACAAATACATCCGTCAGTGAAAGAAAGAAAAGCAAGTGGCAGTTAGACAGGTTTTGAAGGGTTTGTTGAATCTTGCGAACGAAAACAAAGACGAGCAGCAGTGACTCTATCCATGAAGACTAAACTCGGTATATCTAAGCCATACCAAAAAATCGATCATTCATACTGCTTTCCTGAAATAGCCACATCCTAATCTATTGTAACAGCATGAAAGATCACTTCACCTTGTTATGTCGCCATTGTCGACTCTACCCGTCCAGATCTGACTTGACGCAAGCCCTCAGTAAATGTCGATCGTTGCTGCTGGCCGTCTTATTTAACCCTTCTCATCTTAATCAATTTCCTCCCACGCAAAACAGCTACTGGTATCGTTCTTCTCAACACTTCAATTTTTGCACTCTGCTCGTTCCAATCCCTCTCCGACCGCTGTTAACCAGAGTTTCTGTTTCATTACAAAGCAACCCGGAATACAAACACTTCGTCAAGCATAGCTACACTTGTATGCGTCAGAAGCAAATGAATGTGTGTGAATATTGATCACCAGTGCTTATCTGTTGGTTTCCCATCATGAGGCCGACAGCGAACTCTGCACAGCAGCCACCAGCTAAAATGGTCAGGAATCCAAAGGTCCAGACGTTGCGTTTCTCAGAGTAGCCTTAAATATGCCTTTCCACCCGAACAAGTGTTCGATGGAAGTGGTGTGTGGTGCAGCTCTCTTTTTGAACTTGAACACAGAGGCATTGGAGCTGACTTGTAGATATCCACCAGTCCATCAAATGGATTCCTGTACAGACCCACACTGCCACCAGGTTGATTTTCAGATACTCACTTATGCTCAGCAGCATTACCACAACCATCTACAGAGCTAGTGAGGGCTTCTGTCAAACACATTGGCGCCGGGAAACGGGATTTTTCGACGGCTCCTCATCGATGCATCCACTTTACATGGGGGAGCAAGAGCTCTTGGGCTCCTTCACCTTCAGAATTGATGCATCCACCTGCAATGTTAATGTTGTTTCTCCCTAGAAATGCTGCCTGACCTGCTGAGTTTTTCCAATGTTTTCTGTTCTTGCTTCCCCATAAACTTTGTTCAGGCACACAAAAGTTAGGGCAAGTAAAGCAGAGCAAATAACAAAGATTGGACCTTTCCAGGAATTGTTTCACCTTCCAATGCCACAAAAATGCGCCACTGTCCGCAAGGCACAAATCCTAGCGATAGGACGCTCTCCAATTCTCTGACCTCAGCAACAGTACCCTCAAGAAATTTGTTATAATCTAAAGGAACCTAGTCCCCATCTGCTTAGCACTTTACATTCTGTTCAAAATTAAGTATTTTTATCCCCTGGATCCCTGTAACTAATACTGTGAGAAATCCGTTGGTGACTGAACGACAATCCCACTAGTGACCCAACAAAAGGCCAAAGTGTTCCATTTTTAATGGTTTTCCAATCTTTGCTGTTGATCCATGAACATGAATTTACAAATCAAAGTACAAAATTCTTTAGACCGTAAGTTTTCTTGCTCTGAAGTAATGGTTATTGAATATGGACATATTATCAGTTAGAATATGTCTTCATAATCGTATGTTTAAGCAAACAGGACAGAAATTAATGGTGACTCTGGATTTGACAACCTTTTATCATGTAGACAGAACAAGCGTTTTGGAGAAGATTGGACATATTGGATTGCAAACTACAATTTCTGGTGGCAAATGAAAAAAAAGCGTGACCAACCTATTTGCCAGACATTTTTCATATTTATTCAAAGGCATGTGGTTATTACTAGATAGCTCAGCATTTATTGCCCATCACTAGTTGCCCTTGAGAGGATTATGGTAAGTTATCTTTATGAATCACTGCAGTCCTTGTGGTATAGTGACACCCACAATACTCTTAGGAAGGGAATTCCAAGGCTGTTGACACAGCAACATTGTAAGAACAGCAATATAGTTTCATGTCAAGATGGTTTGTGGCTTGAAATTAGACGGTTGTGTGTTCCCATGTTTATGTTGCCCTTGTCCCTCTTAGAGCTGGGGTCATGTGTCTGAAAAGTATCGGAGAAAGAGGCTTGGTGAGTCAATGCAGTGAATCCTGTTGATGATACACATTGCTGCCATAGTGTGCTATTGGAAAAATCATGGCTAAATTTGGTGGGTGGGTCAAGTGGGCTATTTTATCCTCAATGTGGTCAACTTTCTTTAGTGTTGAAGTTGCACCCATCTAGATAAGAGGAGAGTATGCCATCTCACTCCTGACTTGTGCTTTGTAGATGGTGAACAAAAAGTGGAGAGACAAGAGGTGAGTTACTCTGCAGGATTCCTAGCCTTTGATGTGCTCCTGTCACCAGAGCGTTAACATACCTGGTGCAGTTCAGTTTTTGTTCAGTGGTAATTCCCAGACAATGATGCCTCTAAGTTCTTGGCTATGTCTGTGTAGCCGCTCCAAAATTCCCTGCATGACGATCAGCATGTCAGCACATCAGCTGTGGCACTGGCTTTGGAAGTCACTGTTGGTCATGGAGTTTAATGGCCCATGCAGTTGGAAAGAAAATTTGAGGAACGCTGCTCCCAGAGTGTGGGTATTGTGAGATGCAGTAATAGTAGTGGCATTACATGTCAAAAGGCAATGTCTAGATTCTCTCCTGTTAGAAATGGTCTTTTCATGGCACTTTTATGGTTCAAATGTTACGTTCCACTCATTAACCTGAAGTCGAGATGTTGTCCAGGACTTGTTGCTGGGAGCAAAGGACTTCATCAGTATCTGGGGGGCCACAAATGGTGCTGAACAGTGTGTAATTATCAGTGAACATCTGAACTGATGAAGGAGGGAAGGCCATTGATAAAATAGCTGAAGATAGTTGGACCTAGGACACTACCTTGAGAAAGTCATGCAGAGACATCCTTGGACTGAGACAATTGACCTCCAAAAATACCCAAACAGCTTCCATTGTGCTGGCAAGATGCCAAGCAGCACAAGACTTCTCCAATTCACTCCCGTAGACTCCATACTTCCTTGATGTCATACTCAGCCAACTGTTTCTTAAGATGAAAGTCGTTTCATCATTGGAATTCAACTCTCTTGTTGATCCAAGCCTGTATTGAGGCCAGAAGCTTAGTGGCTATAGCAAAACTAAACTGAGCAACATTGAGCGGATTATTCATTTGTAAGTGTTATGTGATAGCACATTTGATGTCCTGATCTATCACTACACTGTAAGCATGGAATAGACTGATAGGGCAGAAATTGATGGGTTTGATTCATTCTGCTTTTTAGGGGTAGTTCTTAGTACAGCAATTTTCCATCAGGTTGTATAGATATAGTGCTGCAGTCATATTTGAACAGCTTCGCTAAAGGCACAGCTAATTCTGGAGCATATATCTTCATTACTATTGCTGAAAGATCATGAGGGCCCTTAGCTTTTTCAGTATCCTGTGCTTTTATCTGTTTTTTTAAATCTCTCCCAGAAAGATTCAACCTGGCAGAAGCCTGCCATCTATTATGTTAGGAACTTCCAGAGAAGACTAAGATGGATCATCCACTCAACGCTTCTGGCTGAAGATGAATGGGCAAGTGTTTGCCCCATTGCTGATGATAGGGAAATTCACAGAACTCCTCCTGTTAGTTGTTTAATTGTTCATCTCTCCCAACTTGATGATAATGGTAGAAGGGACATATGATTGCCCATGAGATTAAAAAATGAACTTGAATGCTGTTCAGCTGCTGATGTCCACAGCACCTTGTAGATGCCAAGGCTTGATTTGCCAGGTCACTTTGAAATCTACCCCTTTTAACACAGCCATAGTGCCACACCACAAGACAGAAGTTACCCTCAAAATGAAGAGAAGATTTCTTCTCCACAATGTCAGTGTGATGTCTACGCCTATTGATGCCGCTGTGGACAGATGTATCTGCAATAGCTACGTTGTTCAGGACAAGGTCAAGTAAGTATTTGCCTACTTGTTAGTTCTCTCATGACCTACTATACGCCCAACCTAGCAGATATGTCCTTCAAAACTCAGTGAACCCAATCTTTAGTGCTGCTGCTGAACTGCTCTTTGTTACTGAAGTCTTCCCACCACGAGAACATTTTGTGCTCTTGAATTTTTGAAATCCTCTGTGCATCCTTGAAAAGTTGAACATGGGAGCTAACTATTCATTAGCTGAGGGACAAGGGCATTTATTTGTAATTAACAGGGTGTTTCCTTGCTTGTGTTTGCCTAATGGCAGCAGTCAATGTTGAAGACTTGTAGTACAATGTCATCCGTTTAGACTGCCATGCTATCATTCTGACTTGTTGATCGACAGCACAAATCCAGCATGTTGATGGCACTGTCTGGGACATTCCATAGATGCAACTGCTGCTGACTCATCTTCATTTTCATAATTTTAGCACAAGCTATAGTGCAACACAGAGTGATACGAGTAGCAGAGGTTCAATTGCTAGACCAGTTGCAGTCATCATGAAGACCCTACCTTCTTAACCTTGCTTGAGATGGTGACCTTCAGATTGAAATCGCCACCAGTTATCCCTGTATAATAGGTCTTTAGGCCTATAGTGGTGTTCACTTTCACTGTCACAGTTCCCTGTTGAAGTATCAGCCTTGATCATGTGCTCAGGCCTCTGGGAAGGACTTAAATTATGATCTTCTGGCACAAAAGCCACAGTTGGCAACATTTACTGTTCCAATCTGTTTATGGATGCTACTCAAAATAGATAGGTGACATACAGCTAGAGCTATACATTTAAGTTACCTTTGAACTCAGTGATGAAGTTACATGTGAAGTGATAAATTCTGGACCAAGCTCATGATTTCTTATGTTGGGCATTGTTGCAAAGTTGTGTCAAGGACTTGTAGATTGGGAGACTGGAAATTATAATTTGGTGTTTATAAAATACTGGGGGAGGGGGTGAGGATTGCATGGTCCCTCTAAAAGATGACGTGCTTTTTCTGTGCTTTGAGATGTAAAGTGGATGTCTGTGGTTTGCACCTAGAAGGATTGCAAGTACGCGGACAGCACCCAAGGTTGAAACATTTACACGTATCGGATCCATAGTTTGGGTTGGATTTTCAGAAGGGCCATGCTTTTGAATCTCTGATTCACTATTTCTGCTATTAGTCTGGAAACCACTTCAACTCCCCCTCCCACTCCTTGGACAACATGTCCATCCTGGGTGTCCTCCAGTGTCACAACGATGCCACCCGAAGGTTGCAGGAACAGCACCTCATATTTCACTTGGGAACCCTGCAGCCCACTGGTATCAATATGGACATCATACTACATACAACATACCCAACTCCCCCTCCCACTCCTTGCCTGTGTTCCCTTGACTGACCAACCCCCACCCTAACTCCCCACCTACACTCACCTTTACTGGCTCTATCCCTGCCTCCTTGACCTGTCCGCCTCCTCTCCACCTATCTGCTCCTTTATTCGTCTTCCATCTGCCTCCCCTTCCCTCTCTATTTATTTCAGAATCCCCTTCCCCTCCCCAATTTCTGAAGAAGAATCCAGACCCGAAACGTCACCTTGCCTGCTCCTGTGATGCTGCTTGGCCTGCTGTGCTCACCCAGCTCTACACCTTGTTATATCAGAGGATGAATGGATTTTTTTGGGTTGTGATGGAGTTCCCTGCTCTTGGTTTTGAGACCCTTGCTTTTTTGATATAAATGGTAATGATCTGGATCTTGGTTTGGGAGGTACTGTTTTCAAGATTATTGCTGATGCAAAACCTATTAACATTTTACACCATGAGGAGGATTTCATAAAATGACAGATAAATCGGTTGAGCGGGTCAATGATGATGTGGAGAAGTGTGAGGTAATGCATGTTGGTAGAAGAAACATTGGGGATGTGTATAAAGTAAGCTCTAATGGACGTGTATGAGTACGGAGACCTGGATGTGTGTGCATATAAGTCACTAAATGTGATAGGACATATAATGTGAGCAGTTGGTAAAGTACATAGCTCCCCAGGCTTTAATAGTAGGGTCACAAGAGAACATGAGCAAGGAGGTTATGCTTAAAATGTATAAGCCACTAGACCTCAGTTGAAGTGTTGTGAACAGTTCAGGGTGCCACACATGATTAAGGATGCAAATGCATTGGAGAGAGTAGAGGTGAGGTGTATGAATTTGGTGCCAGGGATGAAAACATTCTCTTGTGAAAGTTAATTAGAGAAGTTGGGACTGGTTTTCTTGGAAACAAGAAGGGTAAGAGGAGATTTGGTAGAAGTTTTCTAAATCATGAAGGGACTGAGAAGTGTAGACAGAAAGAAACTGTTCCTTCATGATCCTGATCAAGAACAAGAGGGCAGAGATATAAGGTAATTTGAGCAATGTGAGAACAAGCTTTTTCATACAATGAGTAGTTATGATCTGGAGTGCACTGTCTGTGGTGGAGGCACATTCAATGGAAGCACTCAACAGGGCATGAGGTGATTATTTGAATAGCAAGGGTCTTTTCCCTCGAGTGGGGGAGTTCAAAATGGAGAGGGGGCCATATATTTTAAGGTGAGAGAAGAAAGTTTTAAAAACAATATGAGGGGCAGCTCTTTTACACAGACAATAGTTCGTGTGTGGAATGAACTGCCAGAGGAAATGGTGAATGTGGGTACTGTTAGAACATGTAAAAGACATTTTGATTAGTTCATGAAATGGAAGGGTTTGGAGAGATAGGGGCCAAGTGCAGGTGAGTGGGACTAGCTTAGTTTGGGAACATGGTTGGCATGGACTAGTTGGACTGAAAGATCTATTTCCATGCTACTTGACTCTATGATTCAATTCAGGGCTGTAGGGAAAAGGCAAAAAAATTGCACTAAATTCTAATACTCATTTGATAGAGCTGAACAGAAGAAATCGGAACAGGAGTGGGCCATTTGGCTGTTCAATCTGCTCTACCGTTAGATAGGATCACGGCTGCTCTGATACTCCTCATGTCCACTCTCTTGAGCTTTCTCCATTACATACGATTCCCCTACAAATTAAGAATCTATCTATCTCTGCATTAAATTGGGGTGGTAATGACTGAGGGACTGAGAAATGAAGACAGAAAGAAACTGTTCCTTCATGATCCTGATCAAGAACAAGAGGGCAGAGATATAAGGTAATTTGGGCAATGTGAGAACAAGCTTTTTCACACAATGAGTAGTTATGATCTGGAGTGCACTGTCTGTGGTGGAGGCACATTCAATGGAAGCACTCAACAGGGCATGAGGTGATTATTTGAATAGCAAGGGTCTTTTCCCTCGAGTGGGGGAGTTCAAAGTAGAGAGGGGGCCATATTTTTTAAGGTGTGAGAAGAAAGTTTTAAAAACAATATGAGGGGCATATTTCGACAGTATTCACTCTAGAAAATGACATTGTAGTCGAGGAGAATACTGAGATACAGTCTACTAGACTAGGTGGGATTGAGGTTCACAAGGAAGAGGGATTAGAAATCCTACAGAGTGTGAAAATAGAGAAGTCCCCTGGGCCAGATGGGATTTATCCTAGGATCCTCTGGGAAGCCAGGGAGGAGATTGCCAAGCTTTTGGCATTGATCTTTAACTTGTCATTGCCGACAGGAATAGTGCCAGATGACTGGAGGATAGCAAATGTGGCTCCCCTGTTGATGAAGGGAGTAGAGACAACCCTGGTAATTATAGACCAGTGAGCCTCACTTCAGTTGTTGGTAAAGTGTTGGAAAAGGTTATAAGGGATAGGATTTGTAATCATCTTGAAAAGAATATTTTGATTTGCGATAGTCAGCACGGTTTTGTGAAGGGTAGGTCGTGCCTCACAAACCTTATTGAGTTCTTTGAGAAGGTGACCAAACAGGTAGATGAGAGTAAACCGGTTGATGTGGTGTATATGGATTTCAGCAAGGCGTTCGATAAGGTTCCCCACAGTAGGCTATTGTACAAAATGCGGAGGAATGGGATTGTGGGAGATATAGCAGTTTGGATCAGAAATTGGCTTGCTGAAAGAAGACAGAGGGTGGTGGTTGATGGGAAATGTTCATCCTGGAGTCCAGTCACTAGTGGTGTACTGCAAGGGTCGGTGTTGGGTCCACTGCTGTTTGTCATTTTTATAAACGACCTGGATGAGGGCGTAGAAGTATGGGTTAGTAAATTTGCAGACAACACTGAGGTCGGTGGAGTTGTGGATAGTGACGAAGGATGTTGTAGGTTACAGAGAGACACAGATAAGCTGCAGAGCTGGGCTGAGAGGTGGCAAATGGAGTTTAATGCGGACAAGTGTGAGGTGATGCACTTTGGCAGGAGTAACCGGAATGCAAAGTACTGGGCTAATGGTAAGATTCTTGGTAGTGCAGATGAGCAGACATCTCGGTGTCCATGTACACAGATCCTTGAAAGTTGCCACCCAGGTTGACAGGGCTGTTAAGAAGGCATACAGTGTTTTAGCTTTTATTAATAGAGGGATCGAGTTCTGGAAAGAAGAGGTTATGGTGAAGCTGTACGGAACTCTGGTGCGGCCGCACTTGGAGTATTGCGTACAGTTCTGGTCACCGCATTATAAGAAGGATGTGGAAGCTTTGCAAAGGGTGCAGAGGAGATTTACTAGGATGTTGCCTGGTATGGAGGGAAGGTCTTACGAGGAAAGGCTGAGGGACTTGAGGCTGTTTTTATTAGAGAGAAGAAGGTTGAGAGGTGACTTAATTGAGACATATAGGATAATCAGAGGGTTCAATAGGGTGGATAGGGAGAGCCTTTTTCCTAGGATGGTGATGGCGAGCACGAGGGGGCATAGCTTTAAATTGAGGGGTGAAAGATATAGGACAGATGTCAGAGGTAGTTTCTTTATTCAAAGAGTAGTAAGGGTATGGAACGCTTTGCCTGCAACGGTAGTAGATTCGCCAACTTTAGGTACATTTAAGTGTCATTGGACAAGCATATGGACGTACATGGAATAGTGTAGGTTAGATGGGCTTGAGATCGGTATGACAGGTCGGCACAACATCAAGGGCCGAAGGGCCTGTACTGTGCTGTACTGTTCTATGTTCTATGTTCTATCTTCTATTTATGTCAGAAGGCCATACAGTTAGCTGGCCAAGCAGCAGTTTTGTTTTGTTACCGAAACAGCAAGCTTTCAATTTAACCAATCAATTTGAATCAGGCACTTAGATACCAAAAAACAATTACATTTAAATCTGATGGTTCTTACAACATAGGACCAAGCATATTATAAGAAATTGATATGTTATCAAGTATATAAAAAAAGGGGGCAGTTGAACAAAGACGGGAGAGCTAACTGCCAACTGCCAGAGATAAAAGTCTTCCACCCTCAAGAAAGAATCACTAGTTCTCACAGTATCCTCCATGTCTTCGAAAAAGCACCATTTAAGTTACTAACGGTACAACTAGTTAATATTCCTGACAGAAGAATCGATAGGGAAGGCATTTCTGACAGCCAAATCAACAATGACAGCATTCCAGAAGACATGTAACTTGGTGTAATCCAGAGAGACTACATTCTACGCTTTTTTTATTCATTTAAGCTGGACATGTATTTATTGGAACAGCATACCATTAGAATATTATTATATTTGGGAATAGTTAATAGTTAGAAGGGATCTATTTGATTTGTTAGTAATTTAATCAACTTGTTCACTGTTTGAGTAAAATTAATAAATTGTTACTAGTCAGAGACTTCTTTTATTAAATTACTAGAAGTTGCTGAAAAACAAATTACACTACTTTTCACACTCCTTTTACAGATTATACGGTGAGTTCTCCTCTTTGGCTATTTCAGTGTTAGTGCTTGGAGTGGGGTGGGGGCCAACCTTCACTTTATAACAGGCATCAAAGGGAATCAAAGGTTTTAGTTATCCAACATCTTCAGAAATAAGTTATTGACAGCTGCTGGCAGCATTGCTTTTATTCCACCATCGGAGACACACTGATTTCTTCTCAATACTTCTGAAATATTTCCAAGATTATTTGAACTACATGTAGTGGAACAAAAACAAGAAAAAAGAATGAAGGTAAACATATTTTCAGGGACTAACCAGTATTTTGAGAACTGGAAAAAACACGTGTTAAACAAACTAAATATAAAAAGACAAGGAACAGATAATATGACAAAGAGAAAGTTGATGTATTGTAGAAGATTAGTATCTATGATAAACAAATGCTAGACTGCCTAGAGCAATACAGGAAATAAACTACAACTTTTGGAACAGTTCTAAAGGTGGTAATAGCTTCTGGGAAAGTGTAGGTGTAACAAAGAATCTAACTAAACTGAAACTCCAGTATATAATTGATAGTTGTGAATAGATTCTTTATTAACTTATTAGCCTTCTGTATCAGCAAAGTAAACTTACTGTATGATAGATATGACAGACAAGTTAAAGACTCATGAATTTAATATGATGCAATAAATAGAATAATAATGTTGCATAATATAATTTTAAAAACAAATCAAATTATGGATTGATTCTTGAACAAAATAAAACATTTAACTTTTTACAAACTTTACCATACCAAACTGGATAATTAATCTGATGTAGTTTCCACCCTACATGCAAAAAGAAATTGCAGATGTAATCTCAACTAGAAAATGGATGATGTCATGTTAGTACTAATTTAGATGTTGTTACCTTAAAATTTTATTTTCTGATATAGTCATAGTTTAATGATAAACACTAGCTTAAAAACACCAATTCAATTAATGATTAAGGTCGGACATGCAATGAATATGCTAGAGGAAAACCCTATTGTATTTTTCAGCAAATGTGCTACTTATCTGTTGGAAACCCTTCCTGTTGTTAACATTTTTGGTGAAGTATGATAGCAAAAAACACTTATCATTACACCTACCAAGTTTCAACAATAATTACACAAGTACACTTTTAAATGCATCCCTACAACATTCTGTTCTCCACAAACTTGAAATAATCCGAAGCTCTGCTGTTCATGTCCATAATCATATCAAGTCCCCTTCACCCATCACTCTAGTACTTGCTACATTGTCCCCTAGTTTGGCAATGCCTAAGATTGATATTATGATCTTTATTATTAAGCACGACCATAGCCTAACCTCTTCTCAAGGCTGGGGCTTTTTTAGACCTAAAAACATTTGCAATAGCTGTAATTATGTCTTTTTATCTCTAATTTGAATTGTTCCAATTAATTGTCTGGGACCTAAACACTGGAATTTCCTCCCTAAATCACTCTGAGGGAAATAAATGGCATTTATATAACACATTTTAAGATCTCAGAACTTCCCAATTCATTTGATCTGTAGTCACTGTGGTGATGTAGAAAATGCAGTAGACAACTTTGCAAAATAAACTCCCACAAACAGCAGTGGGGTCATGACTGGGTAGATAACGTGGCGTGAAGCTGGATGAACACAGCAGGCCATGCAGCATCAGAAGAGCAGGAAAGTTTGATGTTTCATGTCGAGACCTTTCTTCAGAAATGGGGGAGGGGAAGGGGATTCTGAAATAAATAAGGAGACGGGGGAGGTGGATAGAAGATGGATAAAGGAGAAGATAGGGTGAGAGGAGACAGACAGGTCAAAGAAGCGAAGTTAGAGCCAGTGAAGGTGAATGTAGGAGGGGAGTTAGGGAGGGGATAGGTCACTCCAGGGAGGACGGACTGGTCAAGGAGGCGGGATGAAGTTAATGGGGAGGGGATGGGGGTGGGGCTTGAGGTGGGAGGAATAGTTAGGGAGGTGGGGACTAGCTGGGCTGGTTTTTGGATGTGGTTGGGGGAGGGGAGATTTTGAAGCTTGTGAAGTCCACATTGATACCCTTGGGCTGCAGGGTTCCCAAGCGAAATATGAGACACTGTTTTTCCAGCTTTTGGGTGGCGTCATGACTAGGTAGCCTGCTTTAAGATGTTGGTTGAGGAAAATCTATATTGGCTGGGAGACTGGGGATAATTCCTTAAATATTGCCATGGAATTTTTTTTACGTGAAGGGCAGATGGGGCTTTGGACTGGCATAGCTACTTTGCTTTCATCTTTTAAAATCCTCCATAAAAGCAATCTTCTTGAGGACCAAATTAGTCAATTCCCCTAATGTTCCCATATGTGGCCTTGACATTCAAACAATGCTTACATTTGAATGTTCTCCATGTTAAAGGTACTATTGTATGTTGTTTTATCCTGTTTAAAACACTTCAGTACACTGAAGAGACTATCAGCAATTTTCTCTTATTTTTGTCCCTTTTTTGTGGTTTGGAACTGTGAATTGAGATTAGGAGGTGAATTTTGAATGGCTGCTTTCTTTATAGGAGAAGAGAACAAAGTCACATTGTTCATATTGGCTTGGAAGATTTTGTGACTTAATTTTTGTTATAGACAAATCGTAGAATCCCTATGTTACAGACAGAAGCCATTGGGTGTGCACCGACCTTCCGAAAAGCATCCTATCTTTTAGGAATGCCCATATTTGAGAGACTCAGCTGTCCCTCTACCACTGCAGGAAATTGCTGACAAGTGATTAAGCAGAATTAAAAGCCTGCTCCAGCATTTAAGTAAGACAAAATGGTACCTTGGAGAAGAGGCTACTCTGATGCAAACAGGAGCCTTGAACAACCCAGGTTGACAGGGCTGTTAAGAAGGCATACAGTGTTTTAGCTTTTATTAATAGAGGGATCAAGTTCCGGAACCAAGAGGTTATGGTGAAGCTGTACGGAACTCTGGTGCGGCCGCACTTGGAGTATTGCGTACAGTTCTGGTCACCGCATTATAAGAAGGATACGGAAGCTTTGGAAAGGGTGCAGAGGAGATTTACTAGGATGTTGCCTGGTCTGGAGAGAAGGTCTTACGAGAAAAGGCTGAGGGACTTGAGGCTGTTTTCGTTAGAGAGAAAAACATTGAAAGGTGACTTAATTGAAACATATAAAATAATCAGAGGGTTAGATAGGGTGGATAGGGAGAGCCGTTTTCCTAGGATGGTGACGGCGAGCACGAGGGGGCATAGCTTTAAATTGAGGGGTGAAAGATATAGGACAGATGTCAGAGGTAGTTTCTTTAGTCAGAGAGTAGTAAGGGAATGGAACGCTTTGCCTGCAACGGTAGTAGATTCGCCAACTTTAGGTACATTTAAGTCATCATTGGATAAGCATATGGACGTACATGGAATAGTGTAGGTTAGATGGGCTTCAGATTGGTATGAAAGGTCGGCACAATACCGAGGGCCGAAGGGCCTGTACTGTGCTGTAATGTTCTATGTTCTATGTTCTATGTAAACGACACCTGCGAGAAGATTTGTCAGAGACAGTTTGATGAGAAATGTCGAAGGACAGACGGTTTGAAGATTTGCAACAAACATTGAAGGGGAAAGGAGACTCCTGCACTAACAAAAAAAGATGAACTAATGGGATTATGGTTCATAAATAATCTGGAGGATCAAACAAGTTCATTAAATTACAATAGTGATTGGTTCGAGTCTCATTAATGAAAGGATGTTGTGCCATTAGGTGAACAGAGTTAGTTAGAACAAGGGGTGTAAATGATCCCAGAAGACACTCAGCCTAGCTCATCCTGCAGCTGTGAAAACACCAGACAATGCCATTTTGTAGCAATTAGTTGTCTTTTTGAAATTATGCACAATATTAAGAAATAGGTTCCAGTTAAAAATTCTTCAGATAATCAGCGAGATAGGTTTCAATGTAATTATCGATACATATAAATAAAACTAAATATAAAGATCGCTAAAAGCACTAGGGGAAAAAATTTTTTATATATATGTGAAAGGTAATTAGCCATGAGAAGCTTTCTTTTATCACTAAAGGGATGCCTAGTGCATCCTGTAAGAACCAAATTCATCATAATTCATTCGCTAAAGATTGCTAACAGTAAGGGTAGATATAAAATCTTTGCATATAACTAACTTTATAATAGAATTAATATTATTAATCTTATAGCAGTTAGTAAGAAGCAATTGTATTTTGCATTTTTTATAATTGGGACGGTCAATTAGAAGAGTGGGAAAATACAAGAAGAATATCAGAATTTGATAGAGACAGCAGATGAATACAATAAATATCAGCATTGAAGCAGCCCTTAGAGTTAAACAATTCCTAAGGAATACAGCCAAAAATAACTTTGGAATGCAAATTAATAGGATGCATTGAAAGATCCCAAGGCCTGGTGATTGTAATGCCTGTTAAAATTCATGAGATCATGGGGAACCTAGGGCCGTCCAAAGGAGTTTCCATCATTGATTGGATGCATAGAACAAGGGGAAGGGCACAGTGACAATGCTGTATGTGATTATTATAACACAAAAATACTGTACCCCGCTGTGAAAATCAGAGTTCCATTGACCTTTCTTCTGATTTGAGCTAAAGATTAAGGGGATAATTGCGTTCTCACGTCAAGGTCGGATTCAGGGGCGTCCGTGGCCCTCTCCCTGCATAATCCGATGACTGCTAATATAAAGACTGCCATATTCCTGAATTCTATCTGCCTCCTGAGTCTTTGTCTTCAGTCAGGAATTTTTCTCCTACACAATCGTATCCCTGTAACCCCACATTTACCATAGCTAACCAACCTGGCCTGCACATCCCTGAACACTCTGATATCATTTAGGATGGCCAATGCACCTAATCTGCACATCTTTTGTGTGTGGGTAGAAACGACACCAGCACAAGGAAACATCCAAATTCCACAAGTCATCCAAGGCTGGAATCAAACCCGGGTCCCTGGCAGTGTGAATCAACAGTGCTAGCCACTATGCCACCATGTTCTATGGAAACAGTAGACAATCAGCATGAAATTTTTGCCATATTCAGGGCAAGCACCTGGTTGGATATTGAATTGACAACTATCAACAGAGAATGTTGATTGAAAAGAAAATAAGTGGGAATCAGTTCTAACTAGATTTTAACATGAGGCAGTGTAATTTTAAAAAAAATATTTCTGGAGACTGCTTTTGACTCTTTCTTATTTTCTATCCATTTCTATATTGAATTGTTGAATGTTCAGAGAAAAGAATCTTGTCGTTAAGAAATAGGAAACTATTTCAAAGAGTCTGCTGAAACTGTTTATATTAACTAGTGACTTCGGAATTCAAACAAGACATATAGACCTACATGAAAGTCTTCATGAAGGCTTGGAATTCATTGTTAAAAATGATTTATTGAATGGCCAAAATATCAAATTTACAGCTGGCCAGTGACAGTTTCATACTCTGAAAGAGAATGCAAACAAATGTTTACAAAAGGAACCAATAAGGAATCAATTTATGTCTCTGGAATTATAAATTAATGAGCAGTGCTGACATTGAATTCATTTGTTTGTTTTCTGAGAGAGTCGGTGACAACAACAATGTATTGCTGTCATTAATGCAGCAAAATGAGGATGGCATGTAACATACATCATGATTTGCGTGTCCTCAGGTGTCTCAATATGCCAATCCCAAAACCACCGGTCTTTGGGTAGAAAGGGTAGGAGTTGCTCTGTAGAAGGATGGATGGAGTTCTTGAGTTTATGATGTACTGTCTCTCCTTCCACTTCTCCACAGCAATGTTTACACAATCCATTTCAACAGTGTTATGACTAGTTGGATGCTGGTGTCACCACATGTTATGACATACTGCAAATTCCTCCAACAAATCCAGGTTAATTCTTCCTCTTTTCAATCAGGTTTTCAGATGGCTGTTAAAGCAGGACTGTAAAGCAGGACACATTGATTGTGTGTCATCCTTAAGCTGTGAAAAGATGATTTGCTTTAGAAGTTGATTACCTGCCATGCTAACCTTGTATCCAGACCTGTGGTGCTAATTTAGCATGACTGTGGCTGTGAATTTGGTGGAACTGACTTCATTGAGAATGCTGAAGTTTGATCACTTGCCTTACCACTTTACTCGGAGTATTTTGCAAAGACATTACTGGAGAAAATTCTCCAGGACCCAGAGGCGCCTTCAGTCGGTGACCCAAGTCTCAGCGACACATGGAAGGTGATTACATTAATAACGTTAGAGACTAAAGCCTTGTCCTGTTATAGAGGTCACTGATGTCGAAGACCCAGTTCCACCATTTTTGGAAGGCTTTGCTGACACATTTGATTTAGTCAATCTCAATTCAGATGATGACTTTTTCAGAAAGGCACCTGCTGAGATCTGAGAAATTTTCAATGGCATCTTCAGTTTCTCCATCAGTAACAATAGTTGGAGCTTTTGGATCTCTTTCAGAGGGAGCTGGTGGAAGACTCGGTCTTGCACATGCTGAGTGGGAAATCAACATGGTGATTGTAAAAATAAAACAAAGAACTATGGATTTTGGAGATCTGAAACGAAAACAGAAAATGCTGGAGAAATCCAGCAGACCTGGCAGCACCTGTGAGAAGAAAGCAGAGTTAATATTTTGAGTGTCATGACTCTGAGAATAGGTGATATTTATGTTAAAGACGAGGCTGGCGGAAGAGGACAGAAATCAGCAGATAGATTGAGATAGAGTCCAGAGACCAAGAGAGATAACGAAAAAATGGGCAAGCAGACAATGGAATTTTTGATGGTAGGTCAGGGCAGGAGAACAACTGGATAAACAATTATCGATTCTTTGGAAAACCCCATCGATTCATTATTATCCTTGAGGGAAGGAAACTTCCATCCTTACTCAGTCTGGCCTAGCTTTGACTCCAGACCAAAAGCAATGTCGTTGACTCAGAACTGCCTTCTGGGCAATTAGAGATGGATAATAAATGCTAGTACAACCAGTGATGCCCTCATCCTGTGAATTTTTTTTTTCAAAGTGATGGTTGAGTGTTGGATAGACTGGGTAGGCTGTGCTGAAACCAATTCAAATCAGAACAAAACCAGGATGTTTTTATCTGTAAATAACATGGAAGGATGGAATCAGACTCTAAGGTTATTGAACTAGATGTTGAGTCCTAGAGGCTCCAAGGTCTCACTGAAGCATTGCAAAAGGCCTGAATCAGAAATGTTGGCATGGGAATATGGTGCTGTGTTGAAGAAGAAGGCAACAGGAAGCTCAGGGTCATTTTTAAGGACAGAACGTAGATGTTCTGCAAAGAGGTCACTCAATTGGTGTTTCATCTTCCCAGTGTAGAGGACAGAACGCTGCGAAGAGCAAATTACAATAGACTGGAATGAATGAAGAACCGTAAATCTTGCATAGCCAGTTGATGATGTTAAATGTAGCCTGAATACTGCTATTAATGTGATCACAACTGTGTAGTGTGCGGATATACTGAAGAGTCATCTTCGTCTTAACTCTCAGTGTGTGGAGATTGAAAGGTGTTCTGATGTCTCAAAGCTCAATTCTGTGGAAATTGATCATGAATGAGTTCATGGCCAGGTTGAGGTAAACAGGAAAGTGACCTCAGCGGTCACATAGCTTTGCTTGATGCATATTCAGATATGAAAGGGCTCAGTCACCAGTTCATCACAAAAAAATCAGTTGTTATCATTACTATCAGGCAGGAATTCCAGGATAGTAACAAATTTTGCTGGGCACACATATTTCTTGCAGAGTATCCTAGTATTTATGCTTGATGGAATCAAAAGATTTTGACAAACCAATGAAGGCTGTGATGAGCTGTTTGTATCATTCCAAGCCATTTCCTTGAATTTGTCAAGCAACAAAAATCGTATCTTTGTTTCTCCCAGACAGCCTGAACCAAACGGAATCTCTGGAAGGATGAATTCACTGACTGATAGGAGGTGGTTCAGAAGGATTCGTGTGATAGCCATCCTCACAGTAGACAGAAAGAAAATAATCCATAAGTAATTACCACAAACTGATTCATCACTTTCCTTGATAAGTGAAATAATGATTGCACTTTGAAAATCAGGAGGTAGTAGCCCTCAGTCCCAGAATTTTTTCATAAAAGGCTCTGAGAGGTTATGACCACCAATATTGTAGATCCATACAGGAATGATTTCCAGAACTCATATTTTTGACCTGTTAGATTTATATCTCAATAGAGTAGGCAGCATGACCAAACGTGACATAAATAAATAACTTATTTTGATTGTTTAGATTGATACTCTGGACTCCAGGTTAATAAGATTCCACTTGCATTCTTTCCAAAGATCTTGGACGATTATATTAGCATTGAGAAAAGCTTAGGCTTAGACTCATAGAGTCATACAGCACAAAAATATGCTCTTCGGCCTGACTTGCCCATGCCAACCACGTTTCCCCTCTGCTTGTGTTTGACCTATGTCCCTCTAAACCTTTCCTATCAATGTATCTGTCCAAATGTCTTTTAAATGTTGTAATTGCACCCGCCTCTATCACTTCCTGTAGCAACTTGTTCCATAGACTCACCACCCTGGCAATTAACCTTACCTATACCCCCCAAGACTTTCTAAACCTCTGTAAGGTCACCCCTTAGCCTCCTACACTCCAGGGTAAAAAAAGCCCCAGCCTGTCCTTATAATTCAAGATTTCCAGTCACATAATCAACTATTATTGAGGAAGAAGCATTTGTTTCTGATTCATAGGTAGATTTGGTGCCCCAGAAGTTGTGAATGTTGTACAGATCTGTTTAATGTTAGATTTTATTGCTCTTCTTTACCCAGCACTGCTTTCTAATCTCAGGCAACATTCACCGAGTTTTGGATGTGAGTAGTAAGTATTTAAAGCATTTATACTGTAACATAGGGTCAGTTTGATTTGTAATGAACACCTAACATTATTGATTGGGAATTCTGTGAATTTCATTATCGTTCTTTATCATTCTTGTAAAACCAATCTTGGTGCCTGTATGCTTCAAGCCTGACAACTTTGGTGTATGTCTCTTGGATCATAGATTTGATTTTATCCCAAAGCCCTTGCATACTGACATCACTGGAGCCTGTAAAGCATGTTGTAAGAAGAAAGTAAAGTGGATGATGTAAGTTGCAACTAATTCTAGCATTAAGACCTCCTAGTCGAAACAGTTTGTCTTGTTTTGGGTGGCTACCAATACAGAATCCACATGTGGTTGGAAGAACTACATGATTGCATCAGTAGATTTGAGCATGACCATTTAATTACTAATGGTTGTGCTCCATTGGTTGCCATTAAGCTGAAGAAGTAGTGTTGTTAGCCATTCACTGAGCCAATTCGAAGTCCTGTTAGCATTGCAGTTGTATTTTTGGTGATGAACTCTGGTTTTCCCTTTTTTGAGGAAAGTGTGTCCTCCTCCTTGCTTTCATTCCAAGCTGTCTGTAGGGCGCTGGGTTTCACTAAGAGCAGCAACAGCATCGCTGTGTTTTTCAAGATCCTGAAAAAATTGTGGCTGCTTTACGCTCAGAGAATTGACTGTTTTGATTGACAAAAATCATAGAATCCCTACAGTGCAGATCAAGGCCATTCAGCCCATTGAGTAGCACTGACCCTCCAAAAAACTTCCCACCACCAAGGTATTCGTGCATTTCCCATGGCTAGCCCACCTAACCTGCACATCCCTTCAACACTATGGGTTCTAGGTTCACAGCTCAATCTCTAATATTTTCAATTCTTCACTGCAGGGCATTTTGGGATGAGGAGTGCTCACGTCAAAGCTTAACTTGAGAATGTCAGTATGCTGTTGACAACTACATAATCTTATCTGGCAATCTCCATCCAATGGCATGACAAGCCATGATGGCAGGAGAATGTCAATTCCACTAAAGCCATTGATGTCAAATGTGCCTTAGACATCCACTTGATCCATTATCAAGGAGTTAAAATATCATTTAAGGAAAAGCTTACCTCTGTAGATCTCTACTGATTAGGTAGCAAGTTCACCTTTTGCAGGTTTTAGCTGGGATGGAATCAGTGGAAAGACAAACTGTGAACAAGAGCTAAAATGAGTACACTTCCTTGGAGCACAAGGAGGAAGAACAGTCTTTTTGATCTGTACATCCTTTAATTGCTGTGATCTGCCTGTACCACACATAAACAAAGCCTTTTTCTGTATTTCAATACATGTGACAATAAAATCAATCAATCAGTGGGAAGGTAGCATGTATTAGAGGTTGTGAGCCCAAAGCACAAATAGAAATTGTTAGTATGTTTCCATCTTTCTTTTTCCCTTTATTCATTCATGGGATGAGGGTAATTGCTGGCTAGGCAGCATTTATTGCCCATCCCTAATTAACCAGAGGGCAGTTAAAAGTCATCCACATTGCTGGGGTCTGGAGTCACATGTAGTCCAGGTGGGATAAGGATGGCAGTTTCCTTTCCTGAAGAGCATTAGTGAACTTGATGGGTTTATCCTGACAATTGACTTGTGGCCATCATTAGATTTTTAATTGAATTTATTGAATTCAAATTTCACCATCTGCTATTGTGGGATTTGAACCTGGGCCCCCAGAATGTTATCTGGGTTTGTGAATTAACAGTCCAGTGATAATATTATTAGGTCATTGCCTCCCCCACCATTGCTTTGCCCCTATTTAATGTAATTCAATGTTGAAAAGCATTTCACAGGAATGTGGTCAAAACAAACCATAAAGAAAAATTAGGACAAGTAGCCAAAAACTTGGTCATGAGGTAGGTTCCAAGAAACATCTTCAGGAATGATATGACAAGCTTTACTGACCCATATTGCAACATACAGTACCCGAGCAGAGATCAAGAGTATTTGGAAAATTTAAGGCCGTTGTTGTAATTTGTCACCTTCGCAAAGCAATTAACTGCTTAGCAATTTAGGAACTGAATTAACAATGCACAAAATTATTTGATTTGATTCAATACTTAAATTTAAATGTAAAATACTGCATTTGTAATACTGCTTTTTGAAATGTGATTTGAAAGTTCTTTTGGAATCCATAGATGTAATGAACTATTGACACAATAAACACAAGCTGGATACATTCATGCATATATCATTTATTATCTTAGGGGCGGCTCAGTGGCTCAGTGGTTAGCATTTCAGCCTCACAGCACCAGGGACCCATGTTCAATTCCAGCCTCTGGTAGGAATTTGCACATTCTCTCCATGTCTGCATGCGTTTCCTCCAGATGCTCCAGTTTCCTCCACAGTCCAAAGATGTGCAGGCTAGATGGATTGGCCATGCTAAATTTCCCATAATGTTCAGGGTTGTAGGGAGATGGGTCTGGGTGGGATGCTGTCATGGGCAGTGTGGACTTGTTGGGCCAAAGGGCCTGTTTCCACACAGTAAGGAATCTAATCTTTGCACCTTTCACTAGATCTTGAATTTATTCCAATATTAATTCCAGTGACATGCAATATTGGAAAGTTGATTTACAGTTTACAGGAAGACCTGACAAGGATTATGCGTTATAATTTGGAATTACAACAATTAGTGAGCCATATCTCACTATAATGTTCCACTCAAGTAGATTATAGCACAATAATATTAGTGCTGGCTGGTTAACCATATTGGCAATATGGTTGACTCAGTCGGCCAATTACTGTAAGTGTTAAATCAGGTACATTTTTATTACTGTTAATCTCTGTTGTACTGCAGGAGGGTTGCTTGGAATGAAGGATTTGAGTTATAAAGATAGACTGGAACTTGTTCAATGGAGCTTGGGAGGTTGAGGGGTAACTATCTGGAAGTTTATAAAACCATGAGGGGCATAGATAAGGTGAATAGCCAGGGCCTTTTCCTGGGGAGGGGGAGAGTTCAAAACCAGGGGGCATGTATTTACATGTCTTTAACATACCAGAATTTTGAAAGGGTTTGCATGAATATTATGAAGCAAGATTTGATATCTTGCCACAGAAGGAGATTTTTGTGTAAGTTAGAAGAGTACAGTGACCTGGGAGGCTTAGTCGGGAGAGATAATGTGGAACATGTCATGCTTGAATTGAAAATAAAAAATAGGGTTATGCAAATGGAGTCATTGCTGCACTGGAGCCTATTTAGGTGAGACACACCATAAACCCATGCAAAATAGTTCAAAAACATTAACATGTATATGAACATATAAGGTAATAAACATTAAGCATTTTTTGGAAGGTTGTAGTTCTCTTTCATTTAAATATATTCTTCAAAGGTGGGAAAGATGGGATGATTATCATTAAGGAAACAATTTAAAATATTGGCAAATTTTAAAAAAATACAATTTCCTACATGTATGGAAATATTTCCCTGTGTGATGCTTTTGTCCGATGGTTAAGTTGTTAAGTCTTTGGGACCTGGTGAATATCCGTTCCCTGAAATTACAACCATAGTAGGAATTGGCACAGCTTGAAGAATTACAACTACACTACCAAACTATTAGTTACTTCAGGGTGTGAAAATGTCGTCGCTTTGTGAGTGACTTATTCATCTCAGATTATAATTACGTGACTGAATTGTAGTTCTGACTTTGATTAGAGAGAAATAAATAGTTTTAATCTGATGAAATGTAGCTGCTTAATGGTTTTATTTTCTGACACAGCTCTTAAAGGTGCATGGTTCAGACTTTCTAAAGTCCATGATTATAAATTGAGGTTATACACAGAGCAGCAGGGAAGCATTTATAATAATATTGATTTGAATTTAATGGCAATCTGAATTGCTGATTATTCTTAAGACTCACATTTATTTCCATATTAATCTTCTAAATAGACAATATAGTGTAACAGTAGTCTGCTTGAGAACAGTTCCTATAATGCTATCCACATTTCATACATTTCACAGAATTTATAGCGTATCCCACTTAAAGCAGTTTAGAAGGACAACCATCTAAGAATGCACCTGCTGTATGTCATCTTTTCTGCACCTTGTTGTTTAATTCACATCAATGTATTACAATATTAAATATTACTTTGTTACTTTGAAGATAGAATCAATAAATGAAACTTAAATCAGGTACATTTGTATTACTGTTAATCTCTGTTGTACTGCAGGAGGGTTGCTTGGAATGTAGGATTTGAGTTATAAAATAGACTGGAACTTGTTCATTGGAGCTTGGGAGGTTGAGGGGTGACCATATGGAAGTTTATAAAACCATGAGGGGCATAGATAAGGAGAATAGCCAGGGCCTTTTCCTGGGGAGGGGGAGAGTTCAAAACCAGGGGGCATATTGTTCTGCTGAGGAGAGAAAGATTTAAAAAGGACATGAGGGACAACCTTTTTACACAGGAAGTGGTTCATATGTAGAATGAATGACCAGAGGAGTGGTGGATGTTGCTACAGTTACAACATTTTTAAAAAAATTAGATAAGTACATGAATAGGAGAGGTTTTGAGGGGTATGGGCCAAATGCATGGAAGTAGATCTAGTTTGCTTTGGGAATGTGGTCAGCATGGGCTAGTTGGACTGAAGAGTCTGTTTCCATGCTTTATGACTCTATAACTCTATTCTTTTACAAATATATGACAGCCCATGAGACACAATCACAAGTTTTGTCATTGCTGTTAGAACCAAGAACATAGAACAATACAGCACAGTACAAGCTCTTCGATCCACGATGTTGTGCCGACCTATTATCATTCTAAGATCAAGGTACCCTGCATATGCTGCATTTTACTGTTCTCCACGTGCCTATCCAAGAATCACTTAAAAGTCTGTAAAGTATCTGACTCCACTACCACTGCCAGCAGCGCATTCCACATGCTCACCACTCTCTTTGTAAAGAACCTACGTGTGACACCTTCCCTGTACCTTCATCCAATTACGTAAAATTATGCCCCTTCATAATAGTAATTTCCACCCTGAGAAAAAGTCTCTGACTATCCACTCTATCTATGCCTCTCTTCATCTTGTACACCTCTATCAAGTCACCTCTCATCCTTCTTCACTCCAATGAGAAAAGCCCTAGCTCCCTCAACCTTTCCTCATAAGACCTGCCCTCCAGCCCAAACAACATCTTGGTAACTCTCCTCTGCACCCTCTTTAAAGCTTTTACATCCTTCCCATAATGAGGTGATCAGAACTGAGCACAATTTTTCAAGTGTGGTTGAACCAGACTTTTATAGAGCTGCAGCATAACCTCATGGCTTTTAAACTCAATTCCCCTGCCAATGAAAACGAACACACCATGCATCTTCTTTACAAACCGATCAACTTGGGTAGCAACTTTGAGGGATCTATGAACATGGACCATTGGAACCAAGATCTCTCTGTTCCTTCACACTGCCAACAACCCTGCCATTAACCCTGCATTCTGCATTCAAATTCAACCTTCTAAAATTGCTATTGGTTGTGAATATTTTCTAATCAATTGTTCAGTGATATAATTACTCACCTTTGAATCAGCTAGGATGTGAACCCAAACCTCCCAGCTTAGACAGGGACATGACTAATGCACCACAGAAGCCCCTAACACAGGTTGCGAGAAATTGATCTATACAGATTTCACTTGACAACTCCACAAAGGCTTCCAGTCTTTACCTCATTGCATGTGCATTAAGTTAAATGGCGTACCTGAATCTCATAAAGTAGGAGAGTGTCTGGTGGATTTTGATTCATCAAGGCTATTAATGGATACAAACCAAAAGCAGGTAGATGGAGTTGGATTGTAAATAAGCCATGAGTTCATCGAATGGAAGCACAGGCTTGAGGAGCTGAATGGTCTACATATGTTCCTTTGCTTGTGAATTTTTCAGCAGCTACTTTTGCAAGGTACCTGTGAAGGGTTGAGTCCTTCTTGGGTATCTGTGCATCACAGGACAATAGACTTTACTGTTACCCTAAACATTTGTGTCAGGGCTTTAGTTTTAGTTAACCACTCCTTTATAACAGATTATAGGGGCAAAGTGCATCTCCCTGTATATATTGGTTTTAGTTATCAGGGGAGGATCAACTTCTGCTTTATAACATCGACTGGTCCACACTGACCATGATCCCATACTAAACTAGTCCCACCTGCCTGCTCCTGGCCCATATTCTTCCAAATCTTTCCTTTTCACGTACTCATCCAAATGTCTTTTCTAAGTTGTAGTTATAGCCACATCAATCACTTCCTCTGGAAGTTCATTCCACATTTGAATCAACCTCTGTGTAAAAAAAATTACCCCTCAAGTCTTTTTTAAATCTCTCTCCTCTCACCTTAAAATTGTGACTTCTAGACTTGAATTCCTCCATCCTAGGAAAAAGACAGCTGTCATTATGTCTTTCTGTTCCCCTCATTATTTTATAAACTTCTATAAAGTTGTTTCTCAATCTTCTACATTCCAGTGAAATAAACCTCTCAGCTTATCCTGCCTTTCCTTATATCTCAAACCTTCCATACCTGGCAACATCCTGGTAAATCTCTTCTGAACCCTCTTCAGCTTAATAATATCCTCCCTCGTAACTGGGTGACCAGAACCATAGACAGTATCCTCGAAGAGGCCTCACAAATCAGTGAGGTTTCTGTTCTATGTTACAGTGAAGGAAAGAAGTTGATTGCTCGGGGGAGTGGATGAAGTGGTGGGGAGGAGATCTTTGTTTTGTAGAAAGAATCTGGTTCATTCTGGATCCATAAGACCATTTCTATGAAACAAAAAAGAAAAGAAAAACTGGATGTCTGTAGCTAATTTTGCCAAGGAATTACACAGGAATGGCAATGAGACATAACGGGATGAAATAGGTCTGTTCACAGGTTTCCTGTAAACGTGCTTAGTTCATAGCCAGACCAGATTGATCGATGAAAATCTGCTACTATTGCTTCCTGTGCTACTGTGAGGGCATGTTGGCACTTCGTATTAAAGCACTCTTGTTGCTTCAGTATTTACTTTAAATGAAGCTCACTGTCTGACAGTACATGATGGAGGCCCTGTTCACAATGGTAACACCATTGTTTTATCTTTTACAGCTGGGTGCTTCTATTTGATTTTGTTGTTTCTGGTAGTAACTGAATCACAAAATTGTAGCAAAAAATTCCCCCTTCCATTAACAATATGAATTTGCCTTAAATTAAATTACTGCATAAAGGTGTAAAGCTCTGAAAAGTAGAATACCGAGGAGTACCTTAAGCAACACCCAAATCGATGATGTCATTTGAATATGGTTGGGTGAACAGTTTTGGATTGCAAAGCAATAACAATGAGGGATCCCTCATAAGTCTAAATAACTTAAATTACACAAAAATAACTTGCACCCCGTTGTTATCATGCAAGAAACTACATTTTGTTCAAAGCAAGAGTTTTTCTCTTAGGTATACTAGGTTGGTTTTCTTTACCATGATGTAACTGTAGATCTATATCAGAAAAGGAGGTAATGCCAGCAAATACATCAGCTGGATCTTACACCACAATGAGCTGTGCTGAGCTCATGTCTTACAACACAATGAGAAGTTCGCATTTAAAGCAGAACTCTTCAAGTACCACTGCCCTAAACTTACATCTTCACTTGGTTTGACAGTTTTTCCACACTCCATATCTACTGTCATCACATTAATTCTTTTGGCATGAGCATGACATAACCCCTTATATTTTGCTAAAATTTATAGGCATAGACATGCCAAGCACTGGGAGCACTGAACAACATTACTACTTTCCTCAAGGTTTTTGCTGATCTGATGATAGCTTTAACTTCTTCTAGAATCGTCAGATCCAGTCTGAAACAGAAATGACCAGTTTCAGGTCCACTAATTGTATTAGAAGGAGGTGAAAGAAAAGGCATGACCTCTTTTTATTGCTGGGGCTGCTACACTCAGATGAGTTTTTAAGAGGTTCAAATCTTTCAATGAATGAATGGGATTAGCAAATGAATGAATAAACATGTAAGTAGATGAATGGCTGAATGAGTGATGGGTGAATGAATTGGTAAGCGGATGAGGTGGAAGTGGTGATTTGGTGAATGCATAACTGAAAAAGAAAAAGAATCATCAAACCTTCTCTGGACCATGGAACTCAATACAGAGAATTAATTGGCGGCAGCTTAATCTAAGGTTCACTACACTTCAGGCAAGGCTTGAGATTGAGAAGGAATGTCCTTTGTTAGCAACCTTAGTCATCACAGGAATCAAATCTACATTGTTGGCCTCACAACAGGCCATCCAGCCAACAGAACTAACATGAGTGAGGTGGTGGAGGCAGATAAGTGGTGAGTGAGCAGACAATTCAGGGTGTAATCAAAGGATAGTCAAGTAAATGAGAGTAGTTGAGTTGTCAGTCATGCTTCAGAGGGTAGTTAGATCAGATTGGGAGTGTTCCAATTTGGGATGTTGAAGGGTCAAATTGTTGTGCTCTGCGCTTGGCCTCAGGGTAGCTGTCTCTGGTGGGATAGTGCATGTGTAGCTACAGTATTAGTGGGATCAGGTCAGTGGCTAGTCAAGCGGCCATTGGCATTTGGGTCTGTTGGGGGTGGGGTTTGGGTAGTGTTGTGGCATGTCCTGATGGGCAGTTGGATCTGATTGTGGGATAATTTGGTTACTCAGGGGTTTTTGTTTGGTTGAGGATGGTAATCAGCTGGTTGAGGGAGACTTGTGTCTGGTTGAAGTGATGGCTGGATATTTTGGAGTGTAGTCAGGTGGTTGGGGGTAATTTTGTGGTGAGGAAGCAATGGACTCTCATTTAGGTGTAGTTGAGTTGTTAAGATTCTTAAGCTAGGGCAGGAGCAATAGTACATCATTCAGCCCATTTACTTTGTTCCATAGTTCAATGACATCATGACCGATATGATAATCCGTAACTTCACTCTTCTGCAATGTTCCAATGAGTCACTTCCTATTTTTCATACCCCAAGCCCAACCTACTCATCATCTCCTCATAAGACAGTCCCTCCATACCTAGTGTCAAATGGGTCAACATTCTTTGAACTGCCTCCAATTCCAGTTTATCTTTCCTTAGCTAAGGTGTCCAAGATTGTAAAGTATGGTTTGAATAGTGTCCTGTATAATTGGAGCAAAACCTCCCTACAATTTTGATCCATTCCTCCTTCTCTTTGAAATATAGATCAACATTCCATTTGCCTCCCCACTGAATTTGGATGTTAGTTTTCAGTGGCTCATGCGCAAAGACTCACAAATGTGCATGTCCTGCAGCTTTCTGCAGTCTTCCTCCACTCAATAGACAATAGGTGCAGGAGTAGGCCATTTGGCCCTTCGAGCCAGCACCACCATTCATTATGATCATGGCTGATCAATAATAAATAGCTCCTCTATTCTTTTAGCCCAATTGCATAACTTAATTCTCCCACGTTATATTCTATCTGCTAAGACTTTATTCATTTGCCTAATCTGTCACGTTCCTCTACAGACTCTTTGTGTCATCCACTTGCCTTCCCACTTATCTTTGTGTCATCTGCAAATTTGGCAAAACTATTATTTGACATGCCCATTAATGTCTTTGGGCTACAAATGAGCCTGTTTTTTGGTGCTGGGATTACACTTCCTGACTTTCCTATGCCTATATTGATTAAGGCTTGTAACAGGTACAGTTGTGCACCAATTTCAATGATTGTCAGCAATGGCTGGTGCTGTCTGATAGCCCTGAATACAGCAGAAGACCTTGAGTATGCTGTTTATCATTATGTAGCACTGCAGCATTCTTCATCTGAAAAGCAGGCTCTTCCCCAGTGGGAAGCTGTACAAAAATATTCTATTAATGTAGATTGTTGAAAACAATCAGGCAGTGAGAAGGATCCAATGTGATGGATAAGATGTTAGTGGTGAAGGTGTTCAGGGGGAGGGGTGCAGCAGTCAATCAAAGACCACCATAATGAAGAAATCAAATTAGTTGTTCATGAACTTTTGGAATCTGAACCCGAAGAACATGCAACAATGCCTCAAGGAAACAATTGATCTCGCAAAAGTTGTCAGCATCAGTGGATGCATTTTCACGTGACATTTTTTGCTCACTCCACCTACAAGCCTCTCATGCTACTCAATTACTCAATCAATGACATTCCATGGAATTCAGGATTTATCCCTAACATCCAGATATTCCATCTAATCTTTATACATCTATCAGTGGGGTCATTTGTACCATGTAAATGGCAGATAATGGTACTCTCCAACAAGAGAGAATCCAATCATCGATCTTTGACATTCAGTGGCATTACCATCATGAACATCCAACTATTAACTTCCTGCAAGTTATCATTGAGCAGAAACTGAATTAGTCTCAACATATGAATAGTTACAAGAACAGGCCAGAAGTTAGAAATCCTGCAGGATGGTAACTCACCTGCTGTCTTCCCAAAGCTTGTTCATCTACATGGTACAATCCAAGAGTGTGATGGAATACTCTCCACTTGCTTGGAGGAGTGCAACTCCAACAACATTCTGGAAATTTAACATCATCCAAGACATATTAACCTTTTGATTATCATTGCATCCACAAAATCCCTATATCACACTGGTCAGTAACAACAATGTGCACCAGCTACAAGCTGCATTACAGGAATTTACCCAGGGTACTGAGACAGCACCTTACAAACATGACCACTACCATCTAGAAAGACAAAAGCAACAGGTATACAGGAGCACTGCCAAATGCAAGTTCCACTCCACGCTAAAGGCCAGGATTTTCAAACAGTAAAATTGAAGAATAACATTTGACTAATTTATTAGAGTTGCCTTAGGAACTAATAAGCAACATGAATAAAGGAAGTACCTGTGTTGTGGTATACTGGAATTTCCAGGAGGCATTGAAAGATTCCACACCAAATGATACACAGTAAAATCTTGTGCATGTTAGCAGGGCTGGAGCACTGACAAGAGAAATAAAAATAGTGGAGCTGGTCCTTTAAGTAACTATGCCAGTGCCTAACTCGCTTTCGATTTCATTTCTTCTTTGGACAATGCAGGGAATGCCTTGACTTCCATTGTCCATTAATGGCATCACATTAGCAGATTTAGCTATAGCCACCTGGTTTGAACATTAATACAAACAAATGCCTGGCCCTTGTGTCTTTGCTGACAGTACTGTTTATCTCATTCTGATCAATGCTTCAGATCTTTATTTTGTATCTATGATATAAGCTTTTCACATATCCTGACAGATATTGCTGCCATTACCAGTTACCATATTATTTACTTTTTTTTGGGATGAGGCCTGCTTACAAGTTCAGCATTTGTTCCCTTTCCTTAATTGCCCCTGTTTCTAGTGGATCTCTTCTTACTTCCCTGCCAGTTTTGTGGAGAGATTTTCCTTATTTTACATGAGATTGTTCCATCGGTTCATTAAAAACTTTTTTTAATGTTTTTCATCCTGTGCTTGTAAATGTCAGATATATATTTGACCTGTAATACTCTTGTCATGCTTTGTCAATCTGCTGTAGGTCTTATGATCATGGCTGATGTTTTTTTAAAGTGTAGATTTTGGAGTTTCAGGCAATGTTAAATCCCAGGTTATATTAAACTGAATTATGTTATGGCTTCAAATCCTAAGATGTGTCGTGACTTGCATTTTTGGAATGCTATCGAAATAACTTACAGGATATCCAGGGACTGGTATCTCGCTTAGTTTCAGGTGGCATGCAGCATGCTAAAACAATGATATAGTACGTTCTCAAATTCACGCCTTAAAATGACTTGGGGATTCTCATTTCATTTCTATAAATTCTCAAACTGTTGGCAAACATTTCTCTTTTTATGTACCTTTAATTTTTCATAAACTAGGCAGCTGTCCTTGTTCTAATTTCTAACACAAAACCCAACTTACATGATTTGCATGTAATTTTTCCACATTTTGCATTACGTATTCCATCTCTTCTGAAATGTTCTATTTTTGTTGAATAGTCTAACCATTCTATTTTGCATTCATCCACTGGAATAAACCACAATTGTGTCACAACAATCCTTCATTTATAGTTTCTTACTATGTACTTAATAAAAAAAAGTGCGCTAAATGACTAGATGCTCATCAAAAAGTCACCTTTCAATAAAGTAACATGTAAAAATTAAGTTACGTTTATGACCTGTAATTTTTACGTTAAGAGCCTATTAGTTGCTTTGAACTCAATTTGTTTATAAATCCTCATCCTAAATGTAAATAACTTATCAACTCTTCATAATTTAGAGTATTTTCTCTTTCTACTTACTACTGCTCACTTGCTTCCTACCTCCAGCCTATTGCTTCTCTGGTTCCTGACCCTCCTGATCCATAACTCTCCCTCATGTTAATCCTTTTACTCATCACCTCTTTTCCTGCCTCACTTGTTCTTTCTCGAAACCATGTTCTCCTTGACTCTCCCACTCGCTACACTACTCCTTAAAACTGTCTGCCAAAAAGCCTCCTGCTTAGCTTTTACTCCTGGTAGCCTTTCTCACTCACCATTTCCATCTATCGCACCGTCACTATGAGCAAGTGCCCAGGAGAAGGGTGACAAGAAGGAGAGAGGGAGCAAAAGCAGTTATGAGTAGGAGGAGTGGTGAGCAGGAGGAACAGGAAGTGGGAGAGCCAGGGAGGAAAAAAATGAGTGGGAGAAAGGGAACTGGAGGGTCAGTGTGAAGCAAAATGATTGATGAACAGGAGGCTTGGTAAAACATGAACATTTCGAGGGAAACAACCACTGGGAGGCTCAAGGGGGAAATGATGAGGAGCAGTTTGTGTTTTTTTAAAAATTCCCTATAAGCACACTAATGTAAAAATAGTAGTCTCGCAACTGGGAAATGTCCCTAACTCATGGTCGTGCTTAAATGAAAAAGTGTTATTAACACACATTTCTCATGGAGGTCACTCATATTTTCTATGCCAGACTGGATTGAGTTTCTACTGCTCAGCAGGTCTAGCAGCATCTGTGAAGAAATAATCAGAGTTAACGTTTTGGGTCTCGTGACTGTTCCTCAGAATTCTGAAGACATGTCACTGGTCCAGAAACGTTAACGCTGATTATTTCTTCACAGATGCTGCCAGGCCTGCTGAGCATTTCCAGCAACTTCTGTTTTTGTTCCTGATTTACAGCATCCACAGCTCCTTCGGTTTTTATTGAATTTCTACTGTTTTGTCACAAGCGTTTAGAGCATTCATCTACTTGCACATTTAAGATGTATTATTTTCTTTGATTCTGCCTCAAAACAGAAGTGCACTAATTTCACATCTTCAGTATTCACCATAGAGTCATAGAGTGTTGTACAGCACAGAAACAAAATATTTGGTTAACCTTGTCCGTGCCAACCAGATATCCTAAATTATTCTTGTTCCATTTGCCAGCATTTGGCCCATATTCCTCAATTCATATACCCATTCTGATGCTTTTTAAATATTGTCCTTATACCAGCCTCCATCACTTGCTCTGGCAGTTCATCCCATATTTGCACCACCCTTTGCATGGAAAAGTTACCCTTTAGGTCCCTTTTAAATCTTTCCTCTCTTGCCTTAAGCCAATATCCTGGGGAAAAGACTTGTGCTCTTCACCATATCTATGCCGCTCATGGTTTTATAAACCTCTTTATGGTCACCCCTCAACCTTAGAAACTCTAGGGAAAATACTTACAGCTATTCAGCCTCTCCCTATAGCTCGAATGCTCCAAACCCAGTGACGTCCTTATAAATCTTTTCTGAACACCTCCAAGTTTAACAACATCTTTCCAATAGCGGGGAGACAAGAATTAATTGTAGTATTCCAAAAATGGCCTAACTAACGTCCAGTACAGCCACAACGTGACGCCCCAACTCCGATACTAAATGCACTGACCAATAAGGGCAAGCATACCAAATGCCTTCTTCACTACCCTGTCTACCTGTGAATCTAACTTCAATTGTGAACCTGACACCATACTCATGGGATAGTCATAGATCCATAGCAACTGAGATGTTTTGCTGACCTGCCTTTTTATTTCTCACATGACCTTTCTTTGTCTCATTTTTGATTTAGCAAAGTAAGATTTGTGTTCCAACAATTCCAGAGAAGTACTGTGAAACTAACTTGAAAAAATGATTGAAATTAAACAATCTATTGGAAATGTGCAATTTCAATAAGTTAGCATAGAAATGGAAGAATATAACCTGCTGCCTTTGTTGCGGCAATGAATACAATTAAATATCTGTAAATGAACATGACTGACAAGAAAAAGATACACAGGTTATTTCAGATAACAAAGTGTAGAGCAGGATGAACATAGCAGGACAAGCAGCATCAGAGGAGCAGGAAGGCTGACGTTTTGGGCTTAAATCTGAAGAAGGGTCTAGGCCCGAAACGTCAGCTTTCCTGCTCCTCTTATGCTGCTTGGCCTGCAGTGTTCATCTAGCTCTACACCTTGTTATCTCTGATTCTCCAGCATTTGCAGTTCCTACTTTCTCCAAAACAGATTACTTCATTTGTCCCACACAAACCTGCAGCTTTTTCATTGAATGAGAATTATATAAGGTTTGAGATCGATCTTTGGTTCCTTGAGGAATCAAGGGATATGGAAACTGGACGGGAAAGTTGAGTTAAATCCAAATTTCATTTTGCAAACATATTGACCGGTGGAGCAGGCTCACCGGACTGTAGGGTCTCTTTCAGCTGCTCTTTCTTAGGTTCTTAGGTATCAGAAGATGGGCATTGTCTACATTCGATATGTTATTTTAAGAAGAGTTGAAAAACCAGTTAAAAATAATTGATCAATTATCTGAAGGAATCTGTAATATTCCTTTCAGCGATCAAAACCACTTTGGAGGATTAAGTTGGATTTGTTTTATGTAAAAAAACACCGATTGCTTCTACAGGGTGATTTCCACCCCAGTCAGAAATAGATCCAGATTGCTCACTCTCTGAGGCATTAAGAGAATCGACATTATTCTAATCTAGTGGAAAACAAGAATCTCATAACATCTAATATAGTTTTACCCATGCATGTTTTTCTTCCAATTTATAAAGAAACAATTGCCCACTTAAATACTGTCTAGGCTATTCACTATTTCATGAACCTTATTCAAATTGTTAATTGTAAGTCGAAGTAAAACTTTCTTTTCAGTAGTGCGTTCAGTCAATAAAAGAATTTCCAAAAACAATTCTTCTGGTTAACCTAAACAAGGCATAGCCTTAAAATTAAGCAAATGGGCATGTGTTACGGAAAAAGTTGGAACTGCAGATGCTAGAGAATCTGAGATAACAAGGTGTAGAGCTGGATGAACACAGCAGGCCAAGCAGCATCAGAGGAGCAGGAAAGCTGATGCTTTGGGCCTAGACTCTTCTTCAGAAAGCATGTTTCATAGAAAGAAAACTAGAAGTGATTATGTACGAATATAGCTTATTGTGCTATTCTGAATATCATTACATAGTGTGTATTTGTTAGACAGATATATTATTGTTGATTGTGCCATTCATTGTGCTGATGAATCCATTTTTTGTTTCATTCCAAATGTACATTCACTTAATCAAATTATTTCTATTTGTAAACATTTTATTATGACAATTACTAATTGTGACAATTATTGAAATTTGCAGTAAAGGGTCTTTTGAACTAATTGCCCCTTGTCTTCTCTATGAGCTCTATGAATTGCCCATATATTTCCATTTTGTTCCAGGCCTAGGTTGCTGATGACGCCTGTACAAGAATTCTCAGATCCACATTGAGGTTTTCTCTTCTCCAGTTTTTAAATGCGTTGCCAAATTTATTACTTTTTTTATGACTAAGTTCACAGATTTTGCTGACTTGAATCTATTTTGTTTTTACTCTGGTCATCTCAGGCAAACATTTTCACAGATGAGAAATAGAGATAGACAATACCTCTTGAAGATTTAGCCTCAAATTCAAAGGGATTCCCGAAACATCAGTAATGTTTCTTTCCCACAATAGTCATGTTTAATGAAAATTTATTTTATTTTACGGAAGGAAGAATCCTGTTTCTAAAACAAAAACTGACTTGGGTTCACTTGATAGACATGGCGCTGATCAGAGTCACTTCAGCAAGCTGTGCTTCTGGTTGAGATTTTCATTCTTGGCAGAATTTTGGTTATTATTTATCCAGTACACTTAAATATTTTCGCAGACCTCAGAAGGGCAAGCCAGGAATGGTTAATGTATATTCCGTGTTTACTCAGGAAGAGAATGCTGCCATAATTTTCCCAGAAATAGAGAAAAAGGGGAACAATTTACAAAAACGCTATGAAGAGGTTGAAATATTTATTCATAATTTACTCTAGTCCCATTTCCTTAGCCTTTTCAGCTATTCATTTTTTTGTTTTTCAATTCCCTTATAAATGTACTTATAGCCATTTGTGGCAAAACATTTCATGTTCTAATAATCTTCTATCTGCCACTGTTTTTCAATGTTCTCTTTGATGTTCCAACAATAATCTTCAGTTCATTCCATCTTGTGACCAATTCATCAAGTCAAATCAGTTTGTTCACTATTGTAATTATTTCCGAGATTTTCTCATAATTTTGAAAATATTTTACCAAATATGCTTTCAGTGGAGAAGAAAATCAAAATTCTCATTGTCATTTTAATCCTGGATATAATTTGAATGAATTTATGCTATCACCCTTTCCTAATTTTCTGCAATGAAATAACCATTGCATGTCTCAACTAATGACTTGTAGATCATTATTATCACTCACTTGTTTCTATGCTCATTCAGCATTAATACAGACATCTGAACATTTTTTTTCTGTTATTATTCCACCACTTTACAGTTAAAAAATAAGCTCAAATTTTACAGAAATGCCTCCATTGCTATTCAGGTATGGTGACAAATTAGTAAAACAGCTTTGGACAGGAGTGTTTCTGAAGTTTCTCTGGGAGAGTCAATCCCGAAGACAGCCTGAAAGTCCTCTCTCGACTTTGCTCAGGCAGTAATAAAAACTGAATATTTGGTTCTTTCATTTGCAGTCATGCCAGCCCCATCTATTCATTGGGGAATTTTGCATTTGGTGTCCTACCACCGGCATAGAATATTTTCCTCCTACGCTTTGCCAGTGTCAGGCATCCTAGGTGACTACAGCTACTCAATTAAGCTGTCAGTTGTACTCCTAGTCAAAAAGGAACCAGGTCATTTGCAACACAAAATTTGCTGGTCTGATCAACATATTGTGAGTGCACAGCAGGCAGTCAAAAGTTGCATTCCTCACCACCACCAGCCCCTACCCAAGGCCCCTCCAATACCACGCCAAGTATTGATAAAATTTGCAAATATGTATGGATCAGTCAAGTATATTACACACTACTTTTGAAGTGCAGTTTAATACAATTTATTTATGAATTTTATACATTTAGTTGCCCATGCAGCCATTGTGCTGTCTAATACAATTGAAGTATCATTACTTTTCTGAATACAGGACTTTCAGAATGGCACATAAAGTCATACTGGTATAAAACTCTTTGAATTGAATAATTGCATAACCTGCTAACTGCAATCTCATCCCATCCTAATTCAGATCCACATAACATCAGCAGGAGCACTTAATTCACCAATTGGGGCGATGTTGGAGGGGGCTGGGGTGGGGGTTGGTGGTGGTGAGGAATGCAACTTTTGACTGCCTGCTGTGCTCCCACAATATGTTGATCAGACCAGCAAATTTTGTGTTGCAAATGGCCTCGTTCCTTTTTAGAACCTTTGGGTTCTCCTGTATCTAGCATTGAAGAAAGCTCAGGATCTAGGATGGACATGGCGGATGTTGCAGCCTCGACACCTTTATTGCGTGAAAGAAGGTGAATTTCATCCAAGACGCTCCGGGCACACGAGGCAGGCCACAGTCTGGTACATGCTGCCTGTGTCAGATGCTGAGTCAGAGGAATTGGACCCAGAGCGAAAAGTACCCTGGATAGGCCACAAGAAAAAGAACAGGCTACATCCCTGGACATAAAGGGGGAAGGATGTAGTTATTGTAATGACATCTGGCAGGTGGCCCTGGATCAATATGAATTCCTTGATTTGGGCTGTTAACCTGGTCCAATCAGGGAGCCCTGGCTGACAGATATAAACATGCTGATGAGATACAGATGCATGGAAAAAAGGTGAGATTCTGAAGTTGCCATTTAAGGATTAAGACAAAATTCATGTCATGTAAGACAAAATTCATTGAGATTTTGAGTTTTCTTTCTTTTCCATATTTTCCCAACTTACTCGCCATTGCACACACGCACGTGCGCGCGCGCGTGTGTGTTTGTGTGTGTGTGTGTGTGTGTGTGTGCGCGCGCGCGCAGTTTGTCTGTCCGTCTGTCTGTCAGTCTGCTCAGGGATATATTTCAGCACAATTTGTCTCAAAAGAATTCAGTTGTAAACAGTCACCATGACTGCATCCTTTGCAAAGATGTTTGGCAGTTAAAGTTTGTAGTTTTCATGTGATTGAACATGTAGTTACAAAACAACAGTTTGAAGCAAGATCTATCTACTCATCGGTCATCTCAAAGTTCTTTGAAGATCAAAGTAGTTAAAGTTGGCAGACTACAGATACGGAGGCCTGGAAAAAGCAAAAACATTCTCTGATCTGCTGAAACATTTCAAGAAGACAACATTTTTCCTTTAATTATATTGTAGCATATCAACTTTAAGGAAACATGCATAAACTTGCACGAGATGTGTTTTTTATAATATTTTGGCATTTGGCCAATGAAAGATTATGTTTGAACATGAAAGAGATAAGTGTTCTAAGATGCTGGTTAAACAATATCAATCTATAAAGCTCATTCCTTTTCACATGATTATTTGGACCAAAATAATTAGCTCCACATTCAACAGTCTTTGGGTGGCATCATTATGGCACTGCAGTAGGCCCAGGATGGAGATGTCGTCAAAGGAATGGGAGGGGGAATTGAAATGGTTGCAGGAACAGCAACTCATATTCCGCTTGGGAACCCTGCAGCCCAATGGTATCAATGTGGATTTCACAAGCTTCAAAATCTCCCCTCCCCCTACTGCATCCCAAAACCAGCCCAGCTCCTCCCCGCCTCCCTCACCTGTTCTTCTTCTCACCTGTCCCCTCCTCCCACCTCAAGCTGCACCTCCATTTCCTACCTACTAACCTCATCCTGCACCCCTCAACCTGTCCATCCTCCCTGGGCTGACCTATCCCCTCCCTACCTCCCCACCCATACTCTCCTCTCCACCTATCTGCTCCTCTATCCATCTTCAGTCAGCCTCCCCCTCTCTCCCTATTTATTCCAGAACCCTCACCCCATCCCCCTCTCTGATGAAGGGTCTAGGCCCGAAACGTCAGCTTTTGTGCTTCTAAGATGCTGCTTGGCCTGCTGTGTTCATTCAGCCCCACACTTTGTTAACTTGTGTCAGAAGTTCTGTTCACTCTGGCAGCTGGTTCTGAGGAAGCCAGACCTGTGTCAAGTACTATGCACATAAAAACAAAGGGTAACTTGGTAATGGAATACCAACCTCTCTGTGGAGTTATTTCATTGTGAATTTCTTATTTGTGCTTATTTCCTTTTATTTCATTTCTCATCTTCTTACTCTCTTTACTCCGGTCAAGAGGACTGTTTCATGTGATTTCCCCATCTTTTCCTTGTTGTTGTTTGATGGGATGTGGTCAGCATCACAAGCTCAGGATTTGTTCCCCATCCTTTACTGTTCCAGAACTGGGTGTTGGGCGACTGTGGAGGCCAGTTAAAAGTCAACCACAATACTATAAGTCTGGAGTCACATTGGTAAGGATGACTGCTTTCCTTCTCTGAAACTTTCCCAAGAATTGATAAGAGTTGTCAAAAACATCACTGCTGGGACTAGCTTCACATTCTACATTTATTAGTTGAATTGAAATGCCGTTAATTGTTGTGGTGATATTTGAGCCTGTTAGCCTTTGCTTCTACTTTACCTAGCCCTGTAACATTATTGCTATGTCAACGTCTCCCTTCAAAGCAGGCCATACAGCATTTTGAATGTGTTTATAGTTTCACATTTGATAGGAAACAATGTGATTCTTTCTTTATGATTTTGTCTGACATTTGAATTACTCGATTCTATACAGAATGAGGAAGTTGATTTTAGGAGTCAGAGAAATGAAAATAGTTCCAAATATCTGTCCCATCAGAACTGAGTTGCCTTGAGCTAATTCTGGAAATTTACTGGCTGAACTTTAATGAATTTGTTTATATAGCGACCACTTGAGAACATTCTTGATTATTGCATCTAATTGTCAAAGTATATATTTCAATTCTGGCAGCAACTATTGCGATAAACTCAAACTTATTCTTCAGTGGAGTAGTTTGTCAAAACTACTGAATAACAAGAAGTTAAACAATAAATTGAACGTTGCAAATTTAAAATATATCATTCAGGCATAATGCAAACAGCGTTGGACAATCACTTCCATTAAATTTCTTTTATTATTGGCTTTCATTAATAGAGGGATTGAGTTCAAGAGCCGTGAAGTTATGCTCCAGATATACAAAAGCCTGGGTCGGCCATGTCTGGAGTATTGTGTCCAGTTCTGGTCACCTCATTATAGGAAAGATATTGAAGTGTTAGAAAAGGTGCAGAGGAGATTTACCAGGATGTAGCCTGGAATGGAGGGAAGGTCTTACAAGGAAAGATTGAGACAGCTAGGGCTTTTCTCTTTAGGACGACAAAGGATGAGAGGTGACTTGATAGACGTGTATAAAATGATCAGAGGGATAGGTAGAGTAGACAGCCAGAGACTTTTTCCTCGGGTGGAGGTAGCTTTTGCGAGGAGGCATAGTTTTAAAGTGAAAGGAGGTAGGTATCGGGGAGACGTCAGAGGTAGGCTCTTTACTCAGAGAGTGGTAGGGGCGTGGACTGCATTGCCGGAGAGGCTAGTGGAGTCGGCCTCATTAGGGGCATTTAAACGGCTATTAGACAGGCATATGGATGATAGTATAAGGTAGCGGTGGGGGTTAGATAGACCTTAGGTTTAGGGTAAAAGTTTGGCACAACATCATGGGCCAAAGGGCCTGTACTGTGCTGTACTGCTCTATGTTCTAATTACATACATGTATTTCATTACATTTCACGAATGCATAGATTGTGGAGTTTGTGAAAATAACAAAAGCATTTCACCCTTTTAGTTTAGTACCACAGAGAAATCTATTGTACTTTACCCATCTCATCACTTGTGTCTTGTATGATTCCAGAGTTTAAGCCTCCTCATAGTATTCTTTTGACTGTATGATCCAGTACACAGCACTAACATAGAGAGAGAAGAAAATGCAAAGTGGCTCATTCTCCTTACCCTTCCCTGCAGTGTCTCTTTCTACTGTTGGAACAAATGCCTTTTAATATTTATATCTTCGCGCAAAGATCTGGCACAGACTATGTAGCCCAATTGTCCTCTACCTGTGCTGTTCCCATTCTTTTTAACAAATGAGATGTGCATGAATGAGCAGCTGTTAAATGTCAAAATGAAATCTTTTGTTTTATGGAAGTCCATCCATACTTACCTGAAAATGAAAAAACGAAGTTGGAAAGATTCGGCATGTCAGGCAGCATCTGTGGAGAAATGTTTATATTCTTTATTACAACCAGTTGGACCCAATATGTTTCACATAGATTCTGAAATTCTATCACTTTGTGATCATTCTCACTTTGAGGATCCTTTATTATGAGATAACTGATTCAACCTCAATTTCTAGGCCTAATATAGCTGGTCACCCAAGATAACAAAGTGTGAAGCTGGATGAACACAGCAGGCCAAGCAGCATCTCAGGAGCACAAGAGCTGATGTTTCGGCAAGGGTCTCGGCCTGAAACATCAGCTTTTGTGCTTCTGAGATGCTGCTTGGCCTGCTGTGTTCATCCAGCTTCACACTTTGTTATCTGGGATTCTCCAGCATCTGCAGTTCCCATTATAGCTGGTCACCTAGATGGCTTCAGAATTCATTGTTCAAAGAAACTGTCCTAAATGAAAGCTATGAAATAATTTCCAAGGTTTTTTGCCAACTTCATTCATCCAACACTCTTGAAAATGAAAATCATCCATGATTATTGTGGTACCTTCCCTATAACCCTAATTATTGCTTTATTTGTACTCTACCCTACACTAACCTACTGAAAGGAAGTCTATAAATGACTCGTACCAGTGATCTATTTCCTTTACTATTTCCATTATGACCACTGGCTCAGAACACTGAAGTAGTGTGGGCATTTGTGACTTGTAATTCTAAAACAGCTGCAGACATAAACTAAATGGATATACAGAAAGGCCCATGGAATTTCACACTAATGGATATGCTGAAATTTCAAAAAAACAGCCTTTGAAAAGGGAAGGAGGCAAATCCAAACAGGTTGAATTTTGATCACTTGTGACTGTAAAGATAATGAGAAACTAGTACTTGCCGAGGATCATGTCCTCAATTGCACACATATGTTGTGCATCTCTCTTTGCAGAATATGTAAGGATATAGGTTAAAAAAAAAGTCTCATGTCTACTGGAGGGTACAAGTGGGACTGAATGTTCTTGTGCATACCAACCTGGGTTTGAGTGACAGCCTACGACGAAGTTGAAGAACTGCCCCGGATTTATTGCTGTGTTCTAGGTAAAAATGCTTGGTAGGGCAAGCAAAGGCCTGGTGGGATTATCACTGGGCTGTTAATTTAGAGACCCAGGTGATATTCTGGAGACCGGGTTTTGAATCCCGCCACGGCAGATGATGGAATTTGAATTCATAACATATCTGGAATTAAAGCCTAATAATGACCTTGAATCCAATGCTGATTGTCGCAAAAACCAATCTGGCTCACTAATGTCCTTTAAGGAAGCAAACTGACATCCTTGCCAGGTGTGGCCAAGATGCGACTCTACACCTACAGCAACGTGGTTGACTCATCACTGCCCTCTGGGCAATTACGGATGGGCAATAAATGCTGCCCTGGACAGTGACACCCTCAACCCATGAATGAATAAGGGAATGAATGACTAAAGGATGACTCTAAGTGCTAGGAGTCAGGTAATCAGCAGCCAGACAAAAGGAACATCTTGTCCTACTCAAAGAGTACCATGCAAGTTAAAAAATAAGATGGAACTTGGGCAAAGGAACAAAAATGAGAATTTCCAAAACTGATGTTCAACTACTGTGGTTAATACTTGGATAACCTACACTGCATCGACCTCAACTTTCAACGCTTTTTGGAAATAATTCAGAAACTGATCCTTTTTTCGGAACTTGTTCCTTTCCAGGCTCAAATCTTATTGCCAATCTGTCTATGTGCATTGCGTTAGTAATTATTTTCACATTGAGTAAGGAGCAGCTGTTGAGGCAAGATGCTATGGAATCTCTTGATGAGGGCAAACTCGTTAAGAATGTTAATAAATCAGCTATTTCCGTGTGCTTTCTCTTTTTGAAGACAATCTCTATCTAGGCAAAAATAAAATCTTTTTTAAGATTTTAAGCTTTGTAAGATGCCAGAAAATGCTGAAAGTACTCAGCAGTTCAGGTGGCATCTATGGTGAGCTATTTTGGGTTAATGCCTTTGTAACATGAGTTAGATATGTCACAACTGGATTTGTGATAGGATGAGTGGTCAGAGAATTCGATGATGAAAGGATGAAGTTACAAGACAAAAGGATGGTGGTGGTGAGGCTGTGAAGAAACAAGCATGCATCCGATAGAGGTGTAAATGTCACCAGTCCAATTATCATCAACATCTGCCGTTTAAAAGTATGGAAGCAACAATTATAATCAATATGTGACAATGCGATTCTCATTTCACATGAGTGTAATACAAGACCATGAAATCAGGCTTGTCAATGGTAGGAGATGATTGGATGCTGTTGCATGGAAGAGCAATTTTCTATTCATTGTGTTGTAGCTGAATCAGGTATTTATAAAAGTCAGGCTTACTGGTCTATGACATGTCTTACTGGGGTAAAAGGTTGTTCAAAGGAAATAATCTTTGGTCTCGCTCACTCTCCTATCAGCTGTTTTCTTATGGTGCAATTGTAACCACCTGCAAAACCATCTGTTGACATGAATATGTGCAATTATTGCTGTAAGGTTATTAAAGTTTATCAATTCACAATTGTTTGTGATCTGATTAGAACAATTCTAAAAGAAGCAATACTCATGTTTACCTAATATTGGAAACAATGCAAAGATAAACAGCTTTGAAGAGCTTATTCTTGCTAAAAATCAGTTGAATGGTAAAAACACATTGCATTTCACTAACTATGTTTTCACAAAGGTGATAAGTTGCACAAGCACTGTTGATACAGTTAATCAATTGCATCTACATAGCCATCACCACTCAGATCCCCATGCAAATGAAATACAATCTACAGCAAATGGATATCAGTCTGGACAAATATTAGGTGATGCACTTGGGCAGGACAAAAAGGCAAAGGGACAAACCATGATCAGTAGGGCCGTAGAAAGCCCTGAGAATCAGAAGGACCTTAGTGTGCAAGTACAGCAGTGTCTTATGCTATCAGGGTAGGTAAATAACATGGTTAAGAAGGCATAACATAAGAACATAAGAATTCGGAGCAGGAGTAAACCGTCCGGCCCCTTGATCCCGCGCTGCCATTCAGTAAGATCATGGCTGATCTTTTTGAGACTCAGCTCCACTTAACTGCCCACTCACCATAACTGTTAATTCCTTTACTGTTCAAAAATTTATCTAACCTTGCCTTAAAAACATTTAGCGAGGTAGCTTCAACCGCTTCACTGGGCAGGGAATTCCACAGATTCACAACCGTTTGGGTGAAGACATTCCTTCTGACCTCAGTTCTACATCTGCTTCCCTTTATTTTGAGTCTACACCCCCTAGTCCTAGTTTTGCCTGCGAGTGGAAACAACGCCCCTGCCTCCAGCTTATCTATTTCCTTCATAACCTTCTGTGTTTCTATAAGATCACCCCTCACTTTTCTGAATTCCAATGAGTACAATCCCAGCCTACTCAATCTCTCCTAATAACCCAACCCCCTCAACTCTGGAATTAACTGAGTGAATCTCCTCTGCACGCCCTCCAGTGCTAGTATATCCCTTCTCAAGTAAGGAGACCAAAACTGCACACAGTCCTCCATCTGTTGCCTCACCAGGGCCCTATACAGCTGCAGCATAGCCTCCTTGTTTTTAAACTCTATATCTCTTGCAATGGCAGACAAAATTCCATTTGCCTTTTCAATTACCTGCTGCACCTGCAATTCTATTTTTAGCAACTCATGCACAAGGACACCCAAGTCCCACTGCACAGCAGCGTGCTGCAATTTTTTACTATTTAAAACTTGGTTCATTTTGCTATTATTCCTTCTAAAATGCTAGTTGCCTTTATTAGACAAGGCACAGATTTTGAGTGCAGGGAAGTTATGCTGAAATTGTATAAAATGTGGATTAATACACAACGGTCCATTGTGTGCAGTTCTTGAATCCACATTACAGAAAAGGTGTGATAGCACTGGAGAGGGTGCAGAGAAGATTTACCAAGTTCGGAAGAAGGGTCAGTAAACCTGAAATGTTAACCCTGCTTTCTCTCCACAGATTCTGCCAGACCTGCTGAGTTTATTCACCAATTTCTGTTTTAGTTCTGGATTTCCAGCAAATATAGTTTTTTTTAGTTTACCAGGGTGTTGCTTAGGATGGAGGGTTTTAGTTATGAGTAATTACTAATATTTTAGTAAAAATTATTTCCCTTCACTTCCTGTTTTCAACGTTGCTCTGAATCTGTTGATGTTTTTCGATGTGCATAACCGTTGCATAAATCAAAAAAAAATCTCCACTTTCTCTTTCCTTGCTGTCACAGTTTACTGTCTGGCATTCTGTCTATAAACACAAGTCAGAAACTTATCAGGGACTGAACAGTATGTGTGACATTGAGATTTGTGACAGATTCATATGACACTTCTGGTGAGGTTAATCTCGACACTGAAATATCTCACTGCATATTTTTCTGCATTTTGCGAGTGGTGTGGTGAGCTTCTCATAAATTTTGATGATTAGGGATGATCTTTAGCTTGTTAAACACTTTATTGATGGCCCAATTGCCTCATTAATATTTAGCTTTCTACCTTACAAAAATTATGAAACCAACAAGATGTCAAAAAAATCAACATGGAAACCAGATCATGTAGCTGCCAATTAAACTGGCTGCATACTCAAAAGGAGCTCCATGTTGCAGATAGGCACCCACATCGCATGGCATGCTCCATGGGAATTGACCATACACACCCTGCATGCACAGATATTGGCATCTGATATGTGCCAAATAAGTACAAGGCTCTTCTGTAATTCCATGCTCTAAAAGCAGCTATCATTATAATGCTGAGATAATATCCAGCTGGATTTCATCCAGCTATATACCTTGCTATCTCAGATTCTCCAGCATTGGCAGTTCCCGCTATATCTGAATCATTATAATGCTGCTGCATTCAGAGACCCTGTACACTCAAGAAAGTACATCCTGGACCAGGCTGCATTCTCAAGCTCTTCACTCACTGTCATAGTACTCATTCATTCTGAGCTGACCTAGATTCTCACAGCATCGTTGGCTTGCATTGCTTTGTCTTGTCACTTCGCAATTTAGCCCTCAGCCAGAGGCACAAAATTTATATTAGCTCTATCTCGTCTTACCTTCTAGCACATGCGCAAAGGAAGGAAGATGATTATAGTTGTCATCAGGCATCTGCAAAGTTAAACAGGAACTTCACCTAGTCATAATCTTTGGCTCTAACACAAGATGTCAAAAAAAAACAACATGGAAACCAGATCATGTAGCTGCCAAATTAAGTCAAGGGCAACCTGCAATTTCTATCAAGGGCCTTGGATGTAGTTTGTCAGCTGCTGAGGGCAGACAGATTCAGGATGCTTTCTACATAACAAGTAAGGAGATTAATGTTGGACAGCCCACTACCCGTCTTGTATCTTTCTGCCCATTGGGCTGTGTTCCTCCTGGAATGAGCAAGAGACAGATATTAATCGAGATGAAAGTTGGTGGACAGTCATTACTTTTGGCCCAGGTGGGTAGATTTTCCAAGAGAGTAGGCAGTACAGAGACCATGACGATTTAGGGTTTGGAGTGAGTGACTGCAAGTGAGCAAAGATAATGCAGGCAATAGTGAGAGTGGTTGAGCAGGGATAGGGTGAGTGTGAGGTATCAGAGAGAAAATGGTGGCATTTATGTTGACAGAGTGAAACAGGCCTTTAAGGTTCTTCCTATTCTGCTCTGCATTCCTTCAGATGTCTCAGTCTGCTTTAACCCAGGTGGCAGATGAAGCTGGCATGCTATAATATCATGGCCTCTACATCAGACCCCAGGGAAGATGACATCACATTTTGGCCCAGCGTGATATGCAGGACGCTCTCTCAAAAGCAGAGCACTGATTTCTCTTGATCTGTTATATTTGCTGTGAATGCAATGAAGCATGCAGGCCAATTCCAAAGTGGCAATGCTTGTCTGGTTGCACAATGGGCTTTTAAAGATGCCATGTGTGCCAAAGATGTTGATGAATTCTGGGATATCCGTTAAGTGATGAGCTGTTCAGGAATATTGCTTGGTAATTTGGAACCAGAACTGGACATGACAATGCCATTTGGATGGGATACATTTTTAATGTGGTGAGTTTGGTAAGATTTGACAAGAAAATATGCTGGGTGTTGTGATTGAAATCCCTCCAAAAAACTCAATACAACGCAGACTTGCAAAAAAAAATAAGATTGGGCCTGTTGATATTAATTTTGTATCGTTTATATCCGAATGCCTGACATTAACCACAGATATGTCATGTGCATTCCCAAATGTTTATAGATGATAGCAATGCCTATGTTACATGAAAATAAGTGATGATGTCTCCTGCACTTTGTCAGTCAAAGTTATATTATGCAATCATTTTAATTAGTGAATTTTTCCCACAATGAAAGCTGCGACTGTAGATCCTTGTCACATGAAACATTGTCCATTCCAGAGAACTCAACGTTGCCAATTCAACTCATCTTCAACAGAAAGCAAAAAGCCCAGAAAATCTTTTCACTTAAAAAAAACTACAAACTTATATAATTAAAATGCAGTTAATTGATGGAATTACGAACATACATTAATTTGTCGAATTTTATAGAAATGACAATTGTAAACAGGTTTGGTTTGACCCATTTAGTTTATGCTCCCAAAGAATATGACGGTAACTATTACAGTGTGAAAGTTTTTGCCTCTTCTGCATATTTTGTTGACTTATGCTACAGTACAAAGGACTCATGCGGAACAAGAAAAACAATGAGTAACCCATCTTATCTTTCCAATTATCCAAGTTCACTTTCTCATTATTTCTAGTTTATTCAAGCATTTTGAATAAACAAAACATACAACATATACTGCTAAAACTGAAATTTGACTCTTTTCAATGTGACGTTTCTTTATTATTCGTACTTGGGATGTACAAAGGCAGCACTTTGTTTCCCATCCATAATTGTAAATATGTAGGAGGTAGAGAGCATCCTTTTTAAACCACCGTAGTGCTGCAGGAGTAGGGACAGCCATAGTGCTGTAGGAAAGCAATCCCAGCGATGGCGAAGGAACAGCAACATAGGTCAGGATGACTTGAAGGGGAATTGCAGTTTCCATGCCTCACCTGGTGCTTCACCTGCCCTTGCTAAGTTAGTGGTCATGGGCTTGGAAAGTGCAGTCTAAGGAGCATTGGTGTGTTACCACAAGGCATCCTCAAGTTGATGCACACTATTGCCACTGTATATCAGTTTTGAAGGGAATGAATGTCGAAGGTGGTGGATGGTGTGCCAATCAACTGGACTGCTATGTCTGGGATGGTGCAAATCACCCTAAGCATTGTAGGAGCTGCAACCATCCAAGCAAGTGCAAGGTATACCATCACTTGCCTGACTTCTGCCTTGTAAATAGCAGGCAGATGTTGGAGAGACAAGAAGTGAGTTATTTGTCACAGAATTCCTGCCTCTGACCTAATTTTGAGACCAAGGTATGTAGGTATTTTCAGAGATACTAAGACAGGGTGTTGTTAGTGCAGGTTTCAGCTTTGGTAATGACATTGGACATCAAAGGATGATGATCAGACTCTCTCCTGTTCAAGATGATCATTGCCTGACATTTGTGTTACCTGCCACCTATCAGCACAAAGTTTGTTGTTTTCCAGGTCTTTCTGTTTCTGGTCATGGACTGCTTCAGTAGCTGAGTAGTTGTGAATGATGCTAAATATTGTGCAATCATCAGCAAACATCCCCATTTCTGAACTCATGATGGACTGAAGGTAATTGATGAAGCAGTTGAAGGTACTTGGGCTGAGGAAATTACCCTGGGGCACTCCTGCAGTGATGTCCTGGTGACATGATGGTTTAACTCCAACAACCACAACCATCTTCACTTTGTGCCAGGTGTGATTCCAACCTGTGGAGAGAGTTCCTTCAATTCTGCCTGGTTCCGATTTTGTTAAGGTTCCTTTTAGTCACTTGGACAAATGCCATGTTTATGTCTTTTGAGCTCTTGAGCTTGAGTTCAGCTGTTTTATCTATGTTTGAATCAAGACAGTAATGAGGTCAAGGCTGAGTGGCCCTGTTGGAACTGAAACTGAGAGTCTGTGAGCAGTTTGTTCCATTGCAAGTATCACTTGATATCACTATTATGATCTCTTCTGTTTGCTGATGATCAAGAGGACTGATCAGTAGACCACATTACCTCTGTCTGGTTGTTTTTGCACAGATATCATGGGCAATTTTCTGCATTGTTGGATAATTGCCAGAATTGTTGTTTCAGTAGAACAACTGGACTGGGGTTCAGCTATTTCTGGAGGATAAATATTCAGTACTATTGCTAGAATGTTCTCAAGACCCATAGACGTTGCAGTATTCAGCACCTTCACCTCTTTCTTCATGTCCTTTGAAGGGAATCAGATGGGTTAAAGACTCAGCATCTCTGATAGCGGGGACCTCAGAAGGAGCCCAAGATGGACCGTTCACTCAATACCTCTGGATGAAGATGGATGGAAATACTCCAGCCTTGTTTTTTGAATGTATGCTCAGGATTCCCCAGTCATTGTGGACCCTCCATCTTCTCTTTATGTTTACTATTCCATCACCATTTACAACTGGATGTGCAGAACTTAAATCCATTGGGTGTGGGGTCTCCTAGCCATACCTATTACGGCTGATCCAGTTCAGTTTCTGTTTCTATGGTAACCCTACAGGATGTTGATAATGGGGAATTCACAAGCTTACACTGGTTGTTGATAGCTTCACACATCTAGACTCTACAAGCACCAACAATCTGACACTTGACGAATGTTATCTACCTGGACTTCAAAAAGGCTTTTGATAAGATGCCACACAGGAAGCTGCTGAGTAAGATAAGGGCCCATGGTGTTAGAGACAAGGTGCTAGCATGATTAGAAGATTGGCCGTCTGGCAAAAAACAGAGGGTGGGGCTAAAAGGGTCTTTCTCAGGATGGCAGCTGGTGGCATGTAGTGTTCCACAATGGTCAGTGTTGGAACCATAACTTTTCACTTTATACTTTAGTAATCTAGATGAAGGAACTGTGGGCATTATGGCTAAGTTTGCAGACAATACAAAGAAAGATGGAAGGACAGGTAGTATTGAGGAGGTGGCGAGGCTGCAGAAGGAATTGGACAGGTTAGGAGAGTGGGCAAAGAAGTGGCAGATGGAGTACAAAGTGGAAAAGTGTAAGATCATGCAAGAAGAATAAAAGTATGGGCTATTTTCTAAATGGGAGAAAATTCCTAAGTCTGCAGTGCAAAGAGACTTGGGAATTCCAGTCCGGGATTCTCTCAAGGTAAACTTGCAGGTTGAGTCAGTCGTCATGAAGGCAAATGTAATGTTGGCATTTATTTTGAGAGAACTTGAATATAAAAACAGGAATGTACTGCTAAGGGTTAATAAGGCCCTGGTCAGGCCACATTTGGAGTATTGTGTGCAGTTTTGGGCCCATATCTCAGGAAGGATTTAATGGCTCTGGCGTGGGTTTAGAGGAGGTTCACGAGAATTGTCCCAGGAATGGAAAGCTTAACATATGAGGAACATTTGAGGACTCTGGGACTGTACTCATTGATGTTTCAACAGATGAGGGGAGATCTAATTGAAACTTTCAGAATACTGAATGGCCTGGACAAAGTGGACATTTGGAAGATGCTTCCATTGGTGAGAGAGTCTAGGTGCCAAGGGAACAGCCTTAGAGTAAAGGGAAGACCTTTTAGAACGGAGATAAGGAGAAACTTATTCAGCCAAAGAGTGGTGAATCTGTGGAACTCACTGCCACAGAAGGCTGTGGGGGCCAGGTCATTGAGTACATTTAAGACTGAGGTAGACAGGTTCTTGATTATCAAGGGGATCAAGGGTTATGGGAAGAAAGTGGGAGAATGGGATTGAGGAACTTATCAGCCATGATAAAGAGTGGAGCAGCCTCAGTGGGCCGACTGGTCTAATTTCTGCTCCTATGTCTTATGGTCTTATGGTCTTGGTGCTGAAATCAATATTTTACATTGCAAAATCCGCAGCTATGCCTAGTCTGAATATAAGTGAAACAATGGTAAACTGACCTAGATGAAAATGTGAGTTTACCCATGCATTATCCTCAGTGTAACCCTCACAGTTGCACTATTTAGACAACACTTGATGGCAGGAGAAAAAAATGCATTGTTTTCTCCTACGCTGTCTCGACTGTATTCTCAGCATCTCTTGGCAGTACAAGATCATCAACTCGGAGGTCATAGACCATATCATGGACCATCAGGGCAGACTGAGTACTAAACCAATGATTGGCTCAGTCACATTTATGATGATGACCATTTCCCCAAACTCCTTCTGTACAATGAACTAGACACTGGGTCGCGACCAACTGAGTGAACCTACCTTTCAATGAAGAAAACCTGCAGGTAAGATGTTAAGATGATGGACATTGACACAGAAAACTGGAAGGCAGTTGTCAATTGCCATGTTCTCTGGAGACTGACTGCCTTCAGAGACAATTATTAAGGCAAGATGAAGTGGAAACACTAGTTAACTGAGTAGAGGGCCCAAAAAAACTGGAAGTCAGTATATCCTGCGATTTCCTTTGCAGTGAATATCGTTGAGAGTGCCATTTCAGAGTCAGGATCGGAATTAGCAACCAACATTTAACCCAGAGTTAGCTGTAGACCAAGATCAAAATCATTTCCTCATTAGATGGAATGTTGCCAAAGAAAATGCTTGTGAAGTGAGTGCACTGGAACAAGTAACTTTCATTTGTCAAGAAAATGCTAGTTTATCGGGAAATTATCTTTTGTTTGGCCAAAAATAAAAATAGAAAATCATGGAAAATTCAGCTGACCAGGCAGCATTGTTGAAAGATGTTTATGCTGATTGAAGATAAAGATTTAACAATTTAAAGTATAAAGAACTATTTCCTCCTCACTGTATAATTTGAGTTTTGTGCCATACTATTATAGGTTAAAATGGAAAAAGATGCTTGGTCAGTCCTCCCCACTTATCAGTATCATTCTCAAGTATGCCTTTAGTGATCCTGAAGGTTATTTGCTGAGAAAAAGAATGTCTTAATCTTTTCTGAAATTAATGAAAATTCATTGCTTTCTCTCCTAAATCACTAATCTGTTCAACATCTTATCAATCTTTAAGCAAATAAACAGCCCCCATAATTTCACCATCCTGCTTTAGTTATTTGCAAGTCAGGAAAATGTGTTCTCTACTCATCATCAAAGTTAAGCTTTCTTCAAATAAAAATAAATTCTAGCATTTCTTTAATTGCACTCTTATGCAAAGCTAAATTTATCTCTGATTTCTTTCTTTAAACTCTCCCATTTTCAACAAGATCAGATCTAATCCAGAAGACCCAAATTCAAGTCACACCTGATGTGTGTCACAACATATCTCAATAAGTTCAGTAACAATATCTAAATCATGCCATGATTTCCTGCTATTTTACTCAGTGACCATAGCAATTCAAAAAAATCATGGATTGTTGTGAAACGGAGAAAGCTCTCTGACTTATCAAGTGTATAAGTCAGCTCCTTCTGAGCAATTCAGTCCAACCCATTCTTCAGTAATTTCCCACACAAGCACTTCTGAATTAAGCTTGGAGGCAGGAAATCCAGTTGATTTAATATATAAGGAAGAACTATGGATTCTGGAAATCTGAAACCAAAACAGAAATTGCTGTAGAAATTCAAAAGCGTGACAGCATCTGTGCTGAGAAAGCAGGCTTAATATTTCGAGGCCAGTGTCCCTTCTTCAGAGTCTCAGCTCTGAAAATGCTAGCAGCATTGATGGGGGCAGGGATGGAATGAAAAGTGTTCTTCCAAAGTCAATCACAAAGCCCCCGCTGTGGCCACCCCGTGGGATCACCGCTGAATAGTATAATCTCCCGATACCTTCAAGGCCTGCCCACCTAGGCCCTGGTTTATTACATTAAAGGAAAACATATTTGGCTTTCAAGCATGCCTCAACATGGGGATACTCCTTTTATTCCCTGCAAACACAACTTCTATCAATAAGGATATTCAAGACTGTCGACTCCCCATTTTGGACTACCAGCATGGGTTGGGGGGGGGGGGGGGGAGGGGGGTGTAGGAGGGAGGGTACCAACGCCCAGGCACAGCTTCTTAATTGGCAGGTGCTGGGAATTATCACCCAGGAAGCCAGCAATCCCATTGTATGCCCTTAGAGATTTGGGTCCCACTTCTGTTTGGGCAGAGGAACAGCCCAGGCTTTAATAAAGTCTTGGCCTAGATCCAAGACTTGTGCTACCACCAGCCAAACTAAGCTATTGCCTACGGCAACAAAATACTGCTGGTTTCTGAAAAAAACACAAATTGTTTTTATATAAGTGATAATGGGAACTGCAGATGCTGGGGAATCCAAGATAACAAAGTGTGGAGCTGAATGAATACAGCAGGCCAAGCAGCATCTCAGGAGCATAAAAGCTTTTGTGCTCCTGAGATGCTGCTTGGTCTGCTGTGTTCATCCAGCCCCACACTTTGTTATCTTGTTTTTATATAAAGCTGGCACTTGAACCGCAAAGCTGCCAAAAGGTTTATCCTGCTCCAAGGAATTGTCAGGCATTTTCTTCTGAAAGGGCAAAAAATAGCCAGAGAAGTAAATAAGAGAATGTTGGAGGGACAGAGCTGCTCTTCCATTCACAGATTCTACTTCTCCCTTTATTCTGCTTATGCTACAGCTCCTACAATCAAAGATATAAAATCTGGAGATACAGTAAGAGAGAGGCCAAGTGATCTTTGGGATTGTTACAAGCTGACATTAACGTGTTTCAAAAATGGATAACCTAATTAGAATGGTCAAGTTTATGGAACCAACTTTAAATTTTCTGGCTTCTGTTTTTTTTTCAAAAAATTATCAGTATCTGCCATTTCATACTGTCAGATAATATATGCCAGTGGGATATTGCTCTTAGATAACATGGTGTAGGGCTGGATGAACACAGCAGGCCAGCAGCTTCAGTGGAGCAGGAAAACTGATGTTTCGGGCCCAGATCCTTCTTCAGAATGGGGGAGGGGAAGGGGATTCTGAAATAAATAGTAAGGGGGGAGGCAGATAGAAGATGGATAAAGGAGAAGATAGGAGATGATAGGAGATAGACAGGTCAAATAGGTAGGGTTGGAGCCTGTAAAGATGTATGTAGGTGGGGAGTTAGGGAGGGGATAGGTCGGACCAGGGAGGACAGACAGATCAAGGAGGCGGGAAGAGGCTCGTGGGTAGTAGTTGGACATGGGGATTGAGGTGGGAGGAATGGTTAGTAGGGTGGGGATGAGCTGGGCTGGTTTTGGTCAGGGGAGGGGAGATTTTGAAGCTTGTGATGTCCACATTGATACCATTGGGCTGCAAGGCTTCCAAGCAAAATATGAGATGCTGTTGCTGCAGCTTTCAGGTGGCACCATTGTGGCAATGCAGGAGGCCCAGGATGGACATGTTGTGCCAGGAGTGGTAGGGGAAGTTGAAATGGTTCGTGACTGGGAGGTGCAGTTGTTTGCTGTGAGCCAAGTGTAAGTGTTCCACACAGCAGCCCCCAAGCCTCTGCTTGCTTTCCCCAATGTAGTGGAGGCCTCAATGGGAGCAGCGGATACAGTATAACATATTAGCAGCTGTGCAGGTGAATATCTGTTTGATGTGGAAGGTCTTCTTAGGGCCTGAGATGGATGTGAGTGAGGTATAGGGGTAGGTGTATCAATTCCTGCAGTTGCAGGGAAAAGTGCCGGGTGTGGTGGAGCTGGTGGGGAGTGTGGAGCGGACAATGGAGTCACGGAGAGAGTGGTCCCTCCGGAAGGCAGGTAAGGGTGGGGATGGAAAAATGTCTTTGGTGCTGGGGTCGGATTGTATATGGCGGAAGTTTCGGAGGATGATGCTTTGAATCCGAAGGTTGGTGGGGTGGTATGTGAGGACAAAGTGTATTCTGTTTTGGTTGCTATTGCGGGCAGGGGGTTGAGGGATGAGTTGTGGGAAATATGGGAGACATGATCGAGGCCGTTTTTGACCGCTGTGGAGGGAAAGTTGTGGCCCTTGAAAAACGAGAACATCTGGAGTGTCCGGGAATGGAATGCCTCATCTTGGGAGCAGTTGCGGTGGAGGTGAAGGAATTGGGAATATCGGGGTGGCATTTTTGCAGGAAGGTGGGTGAAAGGAGATGTATTCTTGGTAGCTGTGGGAGTCAGTGGGCTTGAAGTGGATATCGGTTTCCAGGCTAGATGCCAGAGATGGAGACAGAGAGGTCCAGGCAGGAGAGAGAGGTATCAGTGATGGTCCAGGTTGGGGTGGAAGCTGTTGGTGAAGTGGATAAACTGTTTGCACTCCTCGTGGGAGGATGAGGAGATGCCGATACAGTCTTCAATGTAACAAAGGAAGAGATGGGCCATAGGGTAGAGGACCTGTTCAGGGATTATCAAGAACTAGGAAAGAAATTGAAGTACAGGTCCTCAAGGGTCATAATCTCCGGATTACTGCCTGACCCACGTGCTAATTGGCACAGGGAAAAGAAAGTTAGGGAAGTAAACATGTGGCTAAGGGATTCGTGTCGGAAAGAGGGATTCAATTTCATGGGGTATTGGCATCAGTTTTGGAACGGGGGGGGATCTGTACCGTTGGGACAGTCTCCACCTGAACCGATCTGGAACCAGTGTTCGCGCGAAAAGGATAAATGGGGTGATCAGTAGGACTTTAAACTTCTGAGTTAGGGGAAAGGGAAAGGGAAAGTGACGGGATGTATGGAGTTAAATGGAAAGATACGCATGTGTACAGGTGGGTTTAAGCTCGAGGCAGACTAGGAACACAGCAAAAAGGAAGGATAACTTAAGACATCTTAGGATTTCCAATATCTCTAACAATGATAAGAAAGTTAGCATGAAGGCACTTTACCTAAATGCTTGTAGTATTCGCAACAAAGTAGATGAATTAACTGCAAAAATCATCTTGAATGGTTATGATGTGGTAGACGTCACAGAGACATGGTTGCAGGGAGTTCAGGACTGGCAGTTAAACATCCAAGGATTCACAATTTATCGAAAAGACAGGGAGGTGGGCAGAGGGGGTGGGGTTGCCTTATTAGTTAAGAATGAAATTAAATTTATGGCACTGAATGACATGGGGTCAGAAGATGTGTAGTCTGTGTGGGTGGAGTTGAGGAACCACAAAGGCAAAAAAAAACCATAATGGGAGTTATGTACAGACCTCCTAACAGTGATCAGGACCAGGGGCGCAAGAAGCACCAAGAAGTAGATAACCCATATCAGAAAGGCAAGATCACGGTAATCATGGGGGACTTTAATATGCAGGTGGACTGGGTGAATAATGTTGCCAGTGGATCCAAAGAAAGGGAATTCATGGAATGTTTGCAGGATGGCTTTTTTGGAACAGCTTGTGATGGAGCCCACAAGGGAGCAGGCTATTCTGGGCTTAGTGCTACGTAATGAGCCTGACTTTATAAAAGATCTTAAAGTAAGGGAACACTTAGGAGGCAGTGATCATAATATGGTAGCGTTCAGTCTGCAGTTTGAAAGAGAGAAGGCAAAATCGGTTGTAATGGTGTTACAGTTAAATAAAGGTAATTACAGGGGCATGAGAGAGGAATTGATGAAAATCGACTGGAAGCAGACCCTAGCGGGGAAGACAATAGAGCAACAATGGCAGGAGTTCCTGGGTGTAATTGAGGACACAGTACAGCGGTTCATCCCAAAGAAAAGAAAGATTATCCAGGGTGGGATTAGACAGCCATGGCTGACAAAGAAAGTCAGGAAATGTATCAAAGAAAAAGAGACAGCCTATAAAGTGGCCAAGAGCACTGGGAAATCAGAAGATTGGGAAGGCTACAAAAACAAACAGAGGATAACAAAGAGAGAAATAGGGAAGGAGAGGATCAAATATGAAGGTAGGCTAGCTAGTAATATTAGAAATGAGAGTAAAAGTTTATTTCAATACATAAGAAACAAACGAGAGGCAAAAGTAGACATTGTGCCACTCCAAATTGATGCTGGAAGGCTTGTGATGGGACATTAGGAAAAAGCTGAAGAACTTAATAAGCACTTTGCGTCAGTCTTCACAGTGAAAGACATGAGTAGCATCCCAACAATTAAGGAGAGCCGGGGGCAGAGTTGAGTATGGTAGGCATTACAAAAGAGAAAGTGCTAGAAAAGCTAAAAGGTCTAAAAATTGATAAATCTCCTGGCCCCGATGCGCTACATCCCAGAGCTCGGAGGGAGGTGGCTGAGGAAATAGCGGAGGCTTTGGTTGTGATCTTTCAAAAGTCATTGGAGTCTGTGAAAGTTCCAGATGATTGGAAAATTGCTGTTGTAACCCCCATGTTTAAGAAAGGATCAAGCCAAAAGATGGAAAATTGTAGGCCGATTAGCCTAACCTCGATTGTTGGTAAGATTCTAGAATCTATTATCAAGGATGAGATTTCTAAATTCCTGGAAGTGCAGGGTCAGATTAGAACAAGTCAGCATGGATTTAGTAAGGGGAGGTCGTGCCTGACAAACTTGTTAGAATTCTTTGAAGAGGTAACAAGTAGGTTAGACTAGGGAAACCCAGTTGATGTTATCTATCTAGACTTCCAAAAGGCCTTTGATATGGTGCCTCACGGGAGGCTGCTGAGCAAGGTGAGGGCCCATGGTGTTCGAGGTGATCTACTGGCTTGGATTGAGGATTGGCTGTCTGACAGAAGGCAGAGAGTTGGGATAAAATGCTCTTTTTCGGAATGGCTACCAGTGATGAATGGTGTCCCGCAGGGTTCAGTGTTGGGGCCGCAGCTGTTCACTTTATATATAATGATCTGGATGAAGGGACTGGGGGCATTCTGGCGAAGTTTGCCGATGATACAAAGTTAGGTGGACAGGCAGGTAGTACTGAGGAGGTGGGGAAGCTGCGGAAAGATTGGGACAGTTTAGGAAGGTGGTCCAGGAAATGGCTGATGAAATTCACCGTGAGCAAATGCGAGGTTTTGCACTTTGGAAAAAACAATACAGGCATGGACTATTTTCTAAACGGTGAGAAAATTTGTAAAGCAGAAGTACAAAGGGATCTGGGAGTGTTGGTCCAGGATTCTCTAAAAGTTAATTTGCAGGTAGAGTCTGTGATTAAGAAAGCGAATATAATGTCGTTTATCTCAAGACAGTTGGAATATAAAAGCAGTGATGTGCTTCTGAGACTTTACAAAGCTCTAGTTAAGCCCCATTTAGAATACTGTGTCCAATTTTGGGCCCCACACCTCAGGAAGGACATGCTGGCCCTGGAGTGTGTCCAGCAGAGATTCACATGGATGATCCCTAGAATGGTAGGTTTATCGTAAGATGAACGGCTAAGCATCCTGGGATTGTATTCATTCGCGTTTAGAAGGTTGAGGGGAGATCTAATAGACACTTACAAGATAATGTATGGCTTAGAAAGGGTGGACACTGGGAAGTTGTTTCCATCAGCCATGATTTAAAAGATGGAGTGACATCGATGGGCCGAATGGCCTTACTTCCACTCCTATGTCTTATGGTCTTATGGATAGGGCCAGTGTAGGTTTAGAAGAGGGATTGTTCCACATATCCTACAAAGAGGCAGGCATAGCTTGAGCCCATGCCGGTACCCTGGCCACCCCCTTTGTCTGTAGAAAGTGGGAGGAATTGAAGGAGAAGTTGTTAAGGGTGAGGATCAGTTCAGCTAAGTAGATGAGGGTGTCAGTGGAGGGTGATTGGTCGGGCCTGCAGGACAGGAAGAAGCAGAGAGCCTTTAGGCCATCTGCATGGGGGATGCAAGTGTTTAGGGACCGGACACCCATGGTAAAGACGAGGTGTTGGGAACCTGGGAATCGGAAGTTTTGGAGGAGGTGGAGGGCATGGGTGGTGTCACGGATGTAAGTGGTGAATTCTGGGACCAAAGGGGAGAAAATGGAGTGAAGATGAGTTCGGTGGGGCAGGAGCAAGCGGAGACAAAAGGTCAACCAGGGCAGTCAGGTTTATGGATTTTAGGAAGGAGTTAGAAACAGGCGGTGTGGGGATGGGCAGCAACGAAGTTGGAGGCTGTGGGTGGGAGGTCACCTGGCGTGATGAGGTTGTGGATGGTTTGGGAGATGATGTTTTGGTGGTTGGGGTGGGGTCATGATGAAGGAGGAGGTAGAAGGAAGTGTCAGAGAGCTGGCGTCTGGTCTTGGCAACGTGAAGGCCAGTTTGCCATACTACAACTGCACCTCCCTTATCCGTGGGTTTTGTGGTGAGGTTGGGGTTGGAGCAGAGGGCTGCATGTTCTGTGGGGGAGAGGCAAGGACAGTTTGAGGTGAGTGATGCCTTGACGGCAGTTGGAGATGAAGAGGTCAAGGGAGGGGAGGAGGCTATTGTTCTTGTTGTGTTGTATGTCAAACATAACATCATATTGTTATCACAGTGGGGTGCCAGTCTGTTCACCATCTGATTGACAATTTCAGGGTTGGAAGGTTAGATACGAATGTAAACACTTGAGTTTCGAAAGGATTATGTATTTGAACGAAGTTAAATATAATTAAGCATTTTCATTTTTAACCTTGATTCAATAACAATGTGAAACAAAGCATTGCAAGATTCTGCCACATTTGTTTTCCTGAGTCATTAACCTTCTATTCATGTCACAGTTACAATGTACATTCACAGTTAGAAAACTTAAGTTGTATTGTATACAGCATCCATAAGGTAATAAAATATGACAAAACACCTGAAAGGGGAATCATTAAGCAACATTTGACAAGCAGTCATGTAAGGTGATATATCAAATGATCAAAGACTGAATCAAAGTGTTATATTTCAAGATGTGTTTTAAAGGCAGATGGAGGTAGAGAGAGGCAGAGAGGTTTAGGGAGCAAATTCCCAGGCACAGCTCCCAGACAACAAAACAAGAGTAGAATAATTAAAAATGAGGATGCTTAAAAGGCCAAAATTAGTTAATTGTTGGTTTACAGAACTCAAAATGTTTAATAAAAGGAAGGGCAAGATTGTGAAAAAGTTTAAAAACAGGAAACAGCATCTTAAGAATAAAATGTTTTTTGACGCAGGGACAATGAAGGTCTTTAAGGATAAGGATATTGAACTTGTGATGGATATAAGCAGTAAGGTTTCGTATAATCTTATGTTTGTAGAGAGTAGAGTATGGGAGACCAGCATTTATACACTGTCTTTGTTTAATAGAACACTCCAAGGTTCTTGGTGTACTGTCTAAGAATGATGAAAGATATTTTGAAGTTGTTGAAAGTTCTAGTGGCATTACTTGGCTATGTTCCATCAGCCATGGTTCCAATGACCAGTCAAGGACCTCTACTGCCTTTCCCACAATTTGAAATGATGCATAATAAAATTATAATTTTACATCTTCAGACAAAAACAAACTTAGTTTCACAACACCCTTGTAAGCAAAAATGAGTTACTTTTGGAATTTACTGACTCTTAGTGGGCATATGTGTTTAGAAATATTTGAAGGAATAGGATCTTTCACGAAATCATAAATGCTACTCAGCAAAATTTGACATTTCAGCAGGATGGAGCATTTAGAATCTATTCAAATATAATGAGCTGAATTTTTGCAAAGTGTTTTTTTTTCAAGTCAGATTCATGGCACCTGTTTCATCATTGTCCATGGTAACATTTCCCATTGAACGTTCTGCTCTTTATTGCATTAAACATGCAGCCTGCCTCTTCAGCACCTGTCTCATGGAATTAGGTATCTCAAGAGGCCAAGGTACTCACTGCTGCAGAATCTTTGTGAAATTTGTGCCACATTTTCCATATTTAAATCCTAGACCACAGCACTTCAGTTTTGCAAGCCTGGAAATGCCACTCACTCCATGGTGTTCCTGCATTCTCCCCAAAGAGATGGCGCAGAAATGCAAGGTGCCTTCCCAATTTTTGAACAGGATCCTTGAAGTGCTGGTAAATGGGGTGCTGAAGAGGCAGTCTATCCTTTTTCTGGCTGACTGGAAAGGAGGCTATGCTAACAGATTTAGCTAGGCTAGACTGAGATCGTGACAAAAACAGCAAGTGCTGGGAAATTCAGCAGGTTTGGGAGCATCTGTGAAGAGAAAGCAGAGCTAACATTTCGCGTTTGGTGACCCATCTTCTGAACTGACTGCAGTTGGTAGAAGGTTTGTATATGTATTGAAGCTGGGGTGGTGGGGCGGGGAAGGAATGAACATTAGGATTGAAGCCCAGGGAGAGAAAAATAAAAATTTGGACAGTCAAAGGAATGGGTAAAGGTCAGCCCGGGGCAACCAATAGCTGCTAATGGGGAACATTAGTAGCTGACAATGGGATTGCTGTGATAGCAAACCATGATCTGATGTCGAAGTCTGGTGCATGGGCACTGGGGCAAGGACATGGGAGAAAGTAGTCAGGTGCTAAAATTATTGAACTCAATATTGAGTCCCAAAAGCTGCAGAGTTTTGAAGCAGAAAACGAGGTGTGGTTCATCTAGCTTGCGCTGAGCTTCGCTGGAACACTACAACAAGCCTGAGACAGAGATATTGGCCAGGGAATACAGTCTTGTTTTGAAGTGGTAAACAGAAGGAAGTTCAGAGTCATTTTTGCAGACAGAATGGAAGTGTTTGGCACAGCAGTCATCCAGTCTGTATTTTATCTCGCCAATGTAGAGAAGGTGATATTGTGAGCAGTGAATATGGTTGAGATAATGGGAACTGCAGATGCTGGAAAATCCAAGATAATGAAATGTGAGGCTGGATGAACACAGCAGGCCCAGCAGCATCTCTCTGATGAAGGGTCTAGGCCCAAAACGTCAGCTTTTGTGCTCCTGAGATGCTGCTGGGCCTGCTGTGTTCATCCAACCTCACATTTCATTATCTTAGCGAATATGGTTGACCACATTGAGTGAAATGCAGGTAAATTACTGCTTCGCATGGAAGGAATAATGTGGAGAAGATGTTTCCATTGGAGGGAGAGGCTAGGACCCAAGAGTAAAGCTCAGCGTGAAGGGATGAAGGGATGAGGATGAATCCCTTCAGCCAGAGGGTGGTGAATATGAAACACATTTCTACATATGGTTGAGGAGATTAAGTAATTGAGTGTTTTTAAGACAGGGACAGATAGGTTCTTGATTGGTAAGGGGTTAAACCGTAAAAGAGAGAAGCAGGAGAATGGGGTTGAGACACATATCAGTCATGATTGAATGGGGAACAAACTTGATAGGTTGAATAGTCTAATTCTGCTCCTATACCTTATGGTTATTTTCTGTACTTCATTTTGTTTTTTGCAGCCACCTCTGAAATGGTCTTGCATGCCACTCAGTTCAAGGGGGATTAAAGATAAATAATAAATTCCAGGCTCGTCAGCAATGCCCATGTCAAAATTAAAAATAATATTTCCAGAATCCGCTTTATTATGCATAGAAGAAAGGTATTACAGAAAAAGTAGCTGGAAAAGCCAATGGGCAATTTGGACAAATCTGCAGGCTTTAAGTCACAGGCAAATTAGGTAACTGTGTTTTCTGGAATAATAGGTCTGGTGGATAGAGCCAGCAGCTCCTGGGAATTTGGGTAATGTTCACTGAGGAAAGGTTGGAAGGATCTTGAGTGTGTCATTGTATGATTCTGCCGCAGTAGTTCTTGTCAGGGCTTGAAGCAGTTAGACGTAAAAAATGAGGCCTTTAAAGGCATGCACATAAGGTTGTCTAAAAACTCAAATACAGAGGAAGTAAAATTGTGTTCTTTGGTATGCATCCAGAAGGGAAGGGCACAAGGTCATGAACGCAACTAGGAATGTGAATGAACAACTGACCTCATAACATTAATCATGACTTTTTTGAAATGCAAGGAGCATTTAAAGGAAAATTGTGCTGCTACATGAGAATAAACAAAGGCCTGTACAGGACATAAAGTAGACAGATGGGTTTTAAGGGAGGAGAAAACAGTCATGAAGCCAAGAATTATGGAGGGAATGCTGATGCATGACAGGAAAAGCCATGGCTGCTAATAGTGAAGTAAAAAATCTCTGGGACAATGTGAACTCGTCAAAAGGGGAGATAAGTTAAAATATTTGCAGTGCTTGTAACGAGGTCAGCCAGTTCATAGGATATGAGTTGCCTGTTCGGGGTTGTTAATCTGGTCCAATCAGGGAGTTCTGGCTGGCAGATATAAACAGGAGTATCAGAGGTTCTGTTGACTCTAAGGTCCAGTGTTGATGAGACCAGACTAGTGTGGTAACTTGGTGATGGATACCAGCTTCTGTGGGTGACTTCCTTATTAAATGACATTGAAACAAGAATCTAACTTTCTCAGTTCTAGTTTTAATAACGATGTCATGACAACCAGGTAACTGATGCATTCTCATGACACAGTTTGGAAATTTGAATCTTTTAAGGAGACTGTGTGTTTTCGCTAACAGTGTTCCTACTTTTCAATCACTGTATCTTGGTGACTGTAGTGATGGTAGGGAAATCAGCCAGCTGCACCCCATAATATGAGTTCCCTGAATGGGGAACCAACCAGGGAGCCATGGTTGACAGGTAAAAAGGGTCAGTCTCAAAGATGCTCTCACTCTGGTGCCTGACACTGTATGAGACAGTACTGTAGTGAAATATTGCTCATGTGTAAGTAAATGGTGACTTGGTGTTAGGATACCAGCCTCTGTGGAGTTATTTCAGTGTACCAGGGTTCAATCAGCCAAAGATGTTAGAAAGGATGATTCCATATGAAAAGTCAATTTTAACACTGCTTCATAAGGAGGAGAGTGATGAATATTACCAGCCAGCTGAACTAACTGAAGTGTTAAATTCTGTTGAGCTTGACTTTTCCATGACTGCAGTATCGGACATATACATAATTCCTCTGAGAATTAACCTTTGGATTTGTAATTGAGATTCTTCCTACCTGATATTGTTACAGCCCAACTGGAGAAATTGGGCAGCACGGTGGCTCAGTGGTTAGCACTGCTGCTTCACAGCACCATGGTCTTGGGCTTAATTCCACCCTCGGGCAACTGTCTGTGTGGAAGTTGCACATTCTCCCTATGTCTGTGTGGGTTACCTCCAGGTGCTTTGGTTTCCTCCCACAGTCCAAAGGTGCGCAGCTTAGATGAATTGGCCATGCTAAATTGCCCATAGTGCTCAGGGGTGTGTAGTTTAGGTGGGTTATATGGGTATGGGTGGGCTGCTCCAAGGGTCAGTATGGACGTGTTGGGCTGAAGAGCCTGTTTCCACACAATAGGGATTCTATGATCAAGATCTGTTTTAGTACTCTTTCTGAGTTGGGTCCATGCAAAAACAGAATTTCCCTTCCAAGAAATTTCTTCAAAGCCTGAATTGACATTCCTGCACATTCCTGGTCTTTAACAATCCCCCATCCATGTTGATCACTGACCAATAAATTTGAACTAAGCATTCATCCTGATCCTTGCATCTAATTGACTGATCTTTCCCTGAAAACCCAACTATGCATCTGATCTCTCCCAGATTACCACCAGTTCATCTAACTACTCTGGTATATTCCTCTACTCTGATCGTTTCTTCCCCCAACATTATTGAACCTATATGTTCCTTGGCAGGAGCCTCCTCTATAGCAATAGAGAGCCAAGTCTATCAATCAAACTAACATTTTGAGTATGGATTACCCCTTTACCAGAGCTCTCTTTCCATGGATGCTGGCCTGTTGTGATTTCTAGCTGTTTTTGTTTTGGGTACAGATTCCAGAATTTGTAGGAATTTGCTCCTATCCTCAATCAATCAAACTAGCTTCTGTGGAGAAGGGTGGGTTTAACTTTCATAAAAACCCACATAATGTAGAGGAAAAACTCCTTGACATTCAGACGAGCCCAAAATTATAGTCTGTTGATCACTATTCACACCCTCACCCCATTTGGAAATCCCATCCCATTTGGAAAGTCCTTTATGCTTTCCCATATATCTTCCCACTTGTAAAAATCTCTCTGATTGAAAGTTAAGTCAAATACCAATTGTTCACCACATCCTAACCCACCCACATGAATCTTACTCTCTGTTTATTTCAGTTTTTATTTTAAAAAGCCTTTTGACAGATTGATGTATTAAATCAGCTTAAGACATTATGGGTAACTGTACTAACAGTATTTTGCTTCTGGTTTATTCCCAGATTTCTCTTAGAATCATTGAGTCATGAAGCAATACAGCATGGAAACGGGCCCTCTGACCCAAACTAGTCCATGCTAACTGTGGTGCCCACTCAGCCAGTTCCAATTGGCAGCATTTGGTCCATATCCCTCTAAACCCTTCCCATCCATGAACATATCCAAAAGTTTTTTTTAAAATGTTGCGATTGTACCTGCCTCAAACACTTTATCTGGCAGCCCGTTACATATACGCACCATTCTCTATGTGAAGAAGTTGCCCCTCACGTGCTTCTTAAATCTATCCCTCTCACCTTAAATCAATGCCTTCTAGTTTTCAATTTTCCATCCCTGAGGAAAAGACTGTATGTGTTTATCCTATCTATGCACCTCATGATTTTATACATCTCAATAAGGTCACCCCTCATTCTCCTACATTCCAAAGAATAAAGTCCTATCCTGGCCAGCCTCTCCCTATAACTGAGACCTACTAGTCCTGGCAACATCATTGTAAATCTTCTTTACACATTTACCAGTTTAACTACGTCTTCACCAATGACTTATATAATTGTAACGTAACGTCCAAACTCCTATACTGAATGCCTTGAACAATGAAGGCCGGCATGCCAAATGCCTTCTTCACCACCCTGCCCACCTGTGATGCCACTTTCAATGAACTGTGCACTTGTACTCCCGGGTCCGTCTGTTCCACAACATTCCTCAGGGCCTTACCAGTTACTGTAAAAGTCCTACTTTGGTTTGACTTTCCGAAGTACAACACCTCATGCTTATCTGTATTGAATTAGATTTGCCAATCCTCAGCCCACTTCTCCATCTGATCAAGATCCCTCTGTAATTTTTGATAACATTCCTCACTATCAATGATACCTCCTAATTTTGTATCAGCCATAAACTTAATAATCATGCCTTGTACATTCACATCTGGATCATTTATGTAATTAACAAATAACAAAGATCCCAGCACCTACCCCCGTGGCCCATCATTAGTCACAGGCCTCCAGTCCAAGAAACAACCTTCAACCATCATCCTCTGCCTTCTACCTTTGAGCCATTTTTGAATCCAATTAGCTAGACCGGACTGGATCCCATGCGATATAACCTTCATGACTAGCCTGCCATGTGGGACCTTGTCAAAGGCCTTACTAAACTCCATGCAGACAACATCCACTGCCCTACCCTCATCTATCCTCTTGGTTACCTCTTTGAAAAACTCTGAAAGGTTTCTCAGACATGACTTCCCACGTGCAAATCCATTTGACTATCCCCAATTAGACTTTATTTATCCAAAGGTTGGTTGATCCCTCAGTATTTTCTCTAATAACCTGCCTACCACTGACATCAGGGTCACTAGCCTATAGTTCCCTGGCTTTCCTTTTGCCATCTTCCTTAAACAATGGAATAACATTAGCCAGCCTCCAGACTTCCAGAAATTCATCAGTGGCTAAAGATGAAGCAAAAATCTCTGAAAGGGCCTCTGTAATTTCTTCCCTAGCCTCCCACAACATCTGAGGATGGACTTGATAAAGCCCAGGGAATTTATCCACATTAATGCACTTTAAGGCTGCAAACAACTCCTCTCTGGTGATATGTATGCAGCCCAAAACATCCCTATTTGTTCCCCTTATTTTTTTAGCATCCATGATCCTTTCCTCAGTAAGCACTGAGGCAAATTGTTCATTAAAAATTACCCACATCTCCTGTGGCTCCACACATAGACACTATGTTGATCTTTAAGTGGACCTATTCCCTCTCTATTCTCCGTTTTACTCTTAAGACAGATATGGAACCTCTTGGGGTTATCTTTAACCTCGTCTGCCAAATCTTCTGATTTCCCTCTTAAGTGTGCTCCTCCACTTTTTATAGTCATCTAAGGATACACTTGAACTAAATAGCTTAAACCCAATATATGCCTTCTTCTTTTTCCTGACCAAAGCTTCAATATCCCTCATCACCCATGGATCCCTGAACCTGTCAGCTTTTCCCTTCACCCTAACAGGGACGCACTGTCCCTGGAATCTTGATATCACACTTTTAAAAGCCTTCCATTTGCCAGTGATTCCTATTCCTTCAAACTGACTGACCTGATCGACCTCTGCTATATCCTGCCTAAAGGCCCTAGAATTCGCCCTCCAGTTCAGCACCTTAACCTGTGACCTGTCGTATCTTTTTCCATAACAAAGTTAAAACTAAGAGAATTATGGTCGTTAGATTGAAAGGACTCTTTGACTGACACTTCAGTCACTTGCCTAAACTCATTTCCGAAGAGGAGGACCAATGTTGCACTCTCCTGAGTAGAGCCCACTTCACAATGACTTGGGAAGCTTTCTTGGACACATTTGACAAATTCCACCGCGTCCGGGCCTTTTACTCTCTGGGAGACTCATCCAATATCGGGAAAATTAAAATCTCCAACTAATACTACTCTATTATTCCTACAAATATCTGCAATTTCTCTACACATCTGATCCTCTAGTTCTGCTCAACTTCTTCACGTAGAGAATGGTGTGCATATTTGTTATTTGTTATTTACAGAAATGATCCAGATGTGAATGTACAAGGCACGATAGTAAGGTTACGGATGATACAAAAGTAGGAGGAATCGTTGATAGTGAGGAAGGTTATTAAAAATTACAGAGGGATCTTGATCAGATGGGGAAGTGGGCTGAGGATTGGCAAATGTAATTCAATACAGATAAGCATGAGGTGTTGTACTTCAGAAAGTCAAACCAAGGTAGGACTTTTACGGTAACTGGTAAGGCCCTGAGGAATGTTGTGGAACAGACGGACGCGGGAGTACAAGTGCACAGTTCATTGAAAGTGGCAACACAGGTGGGCAGGGTGGTGAAGAAGGCATTTAGCATGCCGGCCTTCATTGTTCAAGGCATTCAGTATAGGAGTTGGGACTGGCTATTTTGGGGTCTATAATACATTCTCAACAGAGTGACTATCCCCTTCTGGTTTCTATGTTCTAACCATATGGTCTCGTTTGATGACTCTTTAGAACTGTTTGTATGTCCTCCCTTATCAAAAGGACAACTTTCCCACCTCGCTTACTTGTACTTCTGCCTGTAGCTTCTGTATCCTGGAACACTGAGCTGCCAGCCCTGCCCTTCTCTCAGCCATGTTTCTGTTATGGCTTTAATATCTCAGTCCGCAGAGCCAATCCATGCTCTGACATGGTCTGCCTTATCAATCAGGCCTTGTGCATTGAAATAAATGCTCTTTAAATCAGAAGTCTTTTCTTTGCCTTTACTGTGCCCCTGTCTATCCTGAATAGTTAACTTGTCCTCAACGGCTAATGTATTTTCACCTGATTTCTCAATGGCCCCTCTCTTATTCGGCCTCCAACCGCCCCTGCCAAACAAATTTAAACCCTCATGGGTAACAACACCTTGACTCCAGGTTCACTCTGACCCGCTGTAAAGTCGTGATGACTATGGCAATATCTCCCAGAATTCCACTATGATGACTCTCAGCCACCCTCTAATTTGCTCTTCTACCCAAAAAACCAAAACGGGGTGGTTTTTGCCTGAACGGTCTTCTCTGCAGTTTTGATCAAATATTCATTTGTCTTCCAGGGAAAGTCAACAAGTAAGTCAATTGACTTTTTTCCATTTCTTTCATTTTACGTGAGTGGGTCCTAATATTACCTGTCATGTTGATTACCTTGCTCTATAATGACTTTCCAAATGCTCAAGTGTAAAAGGCTTGGGCAATAAGTACTGGCCTCACCTGAGATGAAAGAATCAGCCCGAAACTGTTTGAAAGAAAGACTGGATCTGCAAGTTGAACTGGATAATCTGGGAAAGTCCAGATAAAATAAATATTTATACAGTGTTAGAATAAGATGGTTTTCTTTTCAATTAATGATGTAAACAGTTTACTGTGAATATAATTCCAAAACATGGGAGGTCCCAGTAGATTTTTGAGTGCATATGAATGGATAGATTTTCTTGGAAAATTAAGCGTTGAAGATTTAATGAGTTGTATAACGTCAAAAAGGAAAGCAACTAAATTTGATAGCACTCAAAACAGATGCACAGTGTGAATACTCCGCCTCTGTCCTTTATGATACAGGTAGCTTGGAGATTCTTTCCTGCACGTGATTATTCCCAAACCTTAGGTCATACACTTAGTACCACAGGCTGTTACGTAGCTATACAGGGGCTCCAAAACCACAAGAGGCTGCTATATGTTTCAACACACCTAAAGAGCTAAATATGGTGATACAAAATGTTTAACAATGTCACATGAGTGGTGACGCATAGTGAATTCAACTTTAAATTTTATATCTCACCAAAAGCACTGCTAGCTTCAGGCATTATTCCATGCTGGCACTCCCGACAGTCAAAAATCTGCAAGTTGCAACAATGAGTACACTCCTCCTACACACACTTAGCATCATTGCAAACTTTCCAGCCACACCAGCCTGTTCACCTTGCTACTGATTCCTTTTGACTGCCAGGGTTAGATATCACGAAGATTCTGCTACTCTTAGCCCAGATCTCTGCCTCCCAGCTCCCGAATTGAGCACAGCTCCTTTCTGTTTCCCTAGAGCTGACAACCGGAGAGACAATGGTGGAAAAGCCATTAAAAAAAATTGTGTTAAAAATACACTAGATTTCATACATTTGTCCACCTGCTCAGGTACTGAGGCTGTGGGTGAAATGGATAGCAGTCAGACAGTGTCCTTTCCAAACATATGCCAATGGCTTTGCTCCCTCATTTAAGCAGAGAGGTCCCACTCCAAAATGAGAACAGCAGGCCTCTAGAGCCCAAGGGTCTCAATAATATTGGCTTGATATGACACCATCTTGGGCCATATTGACAGCCTTATCATCTGAATGCATTGCATTGCATTGTATTGGCTGACATACTTCCCTCTCAATTGCAGGACAAGCTGGCCTGTAATAGGGGGCAGCAGGAGCTACCTGTAAGAGGCATGTACACCCCTAATGTGCTAAACCTTATGGATACAATGCCATTGACCCTGGGCATCAAGGATGTGGTCATAGCCTGAAAGCAGGGCTGAAAACACTGAAAATGACTGTGTGCTTATTACATAATGTCCTCATTCCAACATAATTTCTGTTTTACAAGCTGCTAATAGTGTTACTTTCTTCTTTCACTACACCACTACTCCCACACATTGCTCCTCTCTGTCTCCCAAGAACTGACAACCAGAGGGACAATGATGGAAAAACCAGAAAATAAATTAACATTAAAAAGACACTAGATTTCATACATTCTTCCACCAGTGGGGACTGAGACTGTCGGTGAAATGGATAGCAATCAGACAGCTGTCACCTGCACCAAAATATTCAGCCTGAAGCTGGACCTGCAAAACCCACAGTTACTCAAGGGCAGCCTCCAGAACTAAATGTAATCTCCCCCATTGAAAGTTGGCAGCCTGCCACCAGCCATGTTGTAGCCATTAGGTTAGCCTAGCACAGGAGCACTAAGACAGGTAAAGGCAGATGGAAGCCAGGCACTGAACACACAAGAGTGATTAATTTCTATTTGTAGACAATATAGCATGTTGGGGTTCATAAATTTATTTAGGAGTGTTTATTTTATGGCATATTTTATTTTTGCATTATGGTCGCACAGATTCTGTGATGGTCAGTGACAGAAAGGGAAAGTAATGTATAGGACAGTAGGTGAACAGGGGATTTGGATTGCGTTCATTGCTTTCACTATTTGATGAGTTCTTCACATTTGGCTGTGCCATAAAGACAGTGTCTACACTGCTTGCTTCCTTCCTCCTCTGCTTCCACCTCTCTCTGCCAGTCAAATGATTATCATATAGTAGATACTGCAGGGCTTCTCTAGCGATGTCAAACAGTGAATGTTGTATCCCTGCATGCCAATGTTCTCTCTGCTCCATTACATTTCACATGACAATATATGTTTCATTGAATGCGTGCTGCCTACATGTGCATAGGTTCCACACTCGAGCCACTGTAGGGAAGCCTGCAATTCTTCAAATCCCGATCATGATGGAGCTAAATCTTACTAGTCCTCTTCAAATAGTGACCCACCTTACCCAACGGTGGACAGCCAACTGTGAGATGTTGCAATTCTTTACTAGTTCTGCACTGGACAAACCCAACACATAAAAATTCATGAAATTGGGAACTGCAGATGCTGGAGAATCCAAGATAACAAAGTGTGGAGCTGGATGAACACAGCAGGCCAAGCAGCATCTCAGGAGCACAAAAGCTGACGTTTCGGGCCTAGACCCTTCATCAGATGAAGGGTCTAGGCCCGAAAGGTCAGCTTTTGTGCTCCTGAGATGCTGTTTGGCCTGCTGTGTTCATCCAGCTCCACACTTCATTATCTTACATAAAAATTCGTGACCACTGTTATCTTGACAAAGTGGTTTTTACTCTGTTCTGAAGTTGTGTCTTTGTTTGCAGTAAGTGACCGATTTCAGTGAGTGTTTATTTACTGAAGTGAAAAATGCTGAAAGTGCAGTCCCACACATTGTTTGTCATGAGGTTCCATAGTGATTGTAATGAGGTCAGCCAGCAGGACCTGTTTGGAGCTGTTAATCTAGTCCAACCGAAGAGCCCTGGCTGACATATATAGATAGAAGTGTCAGACATCCTGTTTCTTCTGCACAACATATTGTGCAAACCACTTAAGTTATCCAGCCAGTTTTGTTATTTTCTTTTATTTACCCTTTAGCTGTGTTAGTTTGTCTGCCTGCCTTTTGTGTGAATGGGGCTGAAAACAATGTATTCTGTGTTTATAGCATAGATCAATTAGCTTACTTTGCCGTTTCATTTTGGTCTACTAAAGTTTTTGTATTATTAATAAGTTGCTGAGTATTTTGTTCAAGGTACAAACTAGTATCTGAAATTGCTTATTCACAGAACCTAGGGTTGGTTATTCAAAAGTCTGAGAAGGAACTATTGGTATCAATTTTAAGGGTCTTTGAAGTTTTAATTTTACCGTGCTGCAAATATAGATGTAGAAAGGATGATTTTGTTCAAGAAAGGAGGACATGTGGCAACACTCTAATCCACAAACTGTTCATTGTTAGCTCCACAACATGTATCAGCCACATTCTTTTGCAGGCTCACTGTAAATATTTTGGTAATCTTAACTTCAACAAACAAAGATGTCACAATCATCTACACAATAATATTTCTATTACGCAGAACATGGAATATACTAATATATTTTGTCTCACTTGTGTCTACAAATTCACATACTTTGCATCATTATTTTTAAGGATTCATATCTTTGGGGGAAGAGGAGAAATTTGATAATTCATTGGGCATTTCCTTAACAATCGTTGGCCAATTTAGTTAGAGACAGTTCGACAACTGCCTTATTAAACATACAAAGTAACTTTACACAAACACAATAATAAATGCAAGTAGATTCAACAAGGAGTAATCTGTGAACAAGATTAATTATTACATGATAAAATGGATTGAAACAAGACAGATATTTTTGCATCTAATGACAATGAATTGGCTACTATTGAAGACAGATCAGACAAAATCCTTTAATAATGGTATCAGTTATATTGGTTTAATCATTTCTGCAGTCCACAGCAATAAAAGGAACGCAGCAATAAAGCATATATGTTTTAAAATTGGCTAAACTCATATCTCAAATTTTATATTTGAGGCATGAAAATTGGCACTTCAAATTTAGTCACTTAATACTTAACTGTTCTGCCTCACCACACTTTTACAAATTCCAATATTGCAAAGGACTTGTTACATTCCTTCATTATCTCTGCCAACGTACAACTCCCAAAAGCTGCAAAGTTCTCAAGAATTTATGTTGTAACTCCATAACTGGAATTTTGTGGAGGCTTGCATAAAGTGGGCTACATTGAGATTTGTAGCAGAATCACATGGGAATTCCATCGAGGCTAAAATAATTGCACAAAGACCAGTATCCTGTCACCAAGTCACCCTTTATTTTCATGTGCACAGTACGTGGGCTCTGACCAACCAGCTCAGAACGAGTCCCTAGACTGAAGAGGCTTTTTCAATCTCCTGTTTATATCTGTCAATCAGGGTTCCCTGACTGGCCGAATTTAACAACCCAATTCGAGGATTTCATAGTCAATGCAATCTACCTGGCCCTTGTTCCAATCACTATAGAGGCCTTCTCAATATTGAGAGCAACTCATTGCATCTTTCAGGCTTCTGCCAGATATCAGGTCAAGCTTCTCACTACGTAGCACATTGCCTCTTTAGGGGCATTATAGCTTGTTAAAGGCTTTATTAACTGTACATCTTGCTTCTATAATATGCAACTTACTACCTTTCAAACATGCTGAACAAACAAGATGTCAAGAGTTCCTGACGTAAAGTCAGAATGGGCATCTGGCAACTTCAATTTTTCCATTGGCTGTGACGTGGCCTTCTTGTTGCTCAGCATGAATCAATACCTCAGGGCATAGGCTATGGGCATCAGTCACATGCATTCCTCATCCATGGACTTTGGCATCCAATAGTTGGCAATTTCTCAGGGTCATCATAGCAGCTCTCTGATCCATTAGAAAATACAGAAGTACATTATAAGGGGTACCAGCAACTAGCATGGAAGGCTACTGCAGTGACACTTTGCACCCAGCTCACTCTTTAGACGAGGTTGCATCTCAGGGCTGCTCACTTGATCTCTTTGTGCTCCCTCACCTAGTGCTAGCTGCATGCTTCTGGCATCTCTACTTTGCCTTGTCTTGCAAATGAGTGCCGTCAAATAACCATGCAGCTTTCCTCACTGGTCAGCGGTCCTCAGTCAAGGAGAAATAGATCTTGGTGTAAAGCATTGTGCTACATCAATCTCATAACTTCACTGTGCCACAAAATCTGAGGGGAGTAGTCTTCACTGAAGCCAATGGAGACAATGGTCAATCAGAGGGTCCCAGCACAGAATGGCAGGGGAAGCTTCCAAAGCCAATCCAGGTATTTGGCCACGGTTAGTTGTCCAGTCAGGACATTCTCAGTCAGGGGAGTCCATGCTTCTGCAGTCTGGAGAGTGGGTCATATTCTGACTGGTGGCTCCATTCATGGCCAATCCCAGAAGGTGGGGCTAATGCAGTCAGAGAGATGGACAGGCATCAGTCAAGGGTCTGTCTGTGTCTCAGCTGGGGCAGTGCATTCAAATCACATGGGGTGATGAAACACAATCACTCTGTACGGTCTGTCTAGAGAAACTAAGGGGAAAGGAAGGCGGGGTGGAGGGAAGGTGAAACAAGAGGGGGCTGCTACTGTGAAAAGGAAGCTTATAAATCTATTCACGCAGATCGGGGGGGGGGGGGGGGGGCACCAGACTGATAGAAGGGAGGATTGACAATTGTAACCAGGGGTGGGGGGTAGTTTAGGGAATTTGTATTTGCTCATAAAGCTTAGATTAGAATGGGGTATTGTGGGGCCTGGCATGGTCACCTCTTACGCTGGATAAAATACGGCAAGAAATCTCACGAAGCTTCAGGGCAAAAAAATCATCCAAAAAATTTGTTACAACTGATGCTTATCCAAAGGCTAATGTAACACTCCCTGTTTAAGAAGGGAGGGAGGCAGAGGATGGGAAATTACAAGTCGGTTAGCTTGATCTTGGTCATAGGTATGATTTTAAAGCCCATTGTTAAAGATGCGATTGCAGAGTACTTGGAAATACATGGTAAAATTGTGCTGAGTTAGCAAGGCTTCATCAAAGGGAGGTCATGCCTGATAAATATGTTAGAATTCTTTGAGGAGGTAATGAGCAAGCTAGACAAAGGTGAGCGAGTGGACATGCTTAATTTGGATTTCCAGGAGCCCTTTGACAAGGTGCAGCACAGGAGGCTGCTAAGAAAGATAAGAGCCCATGGTGTTAGCGGGAAAGGTACTGGCATGGGAAGGGCATTTGGCCGGCTGGCAGAAGGCAGTGAGTAGGAATCAAAGGGTCTTTTTCAGCATGGCAGTCAGTGATTAGAGAAATTCTGCAGGGGTCAATGTTGGGACCATAACTATTCATGAGGTACATTAACGATCTGGATAAAGGAACTGAGGGCATTGTTGCTCAGTTTGCAAATGACGCAAATATAGACAGAGGCGCAGGTAATATTAAAGAGGTGAGGAGGCTACAAAAGGGCTTAGACATACAAGGTGAGTGGGCAAAGAGGTGGCAAATGGAAAGCAATGTGGGAAAGTGTTAAGGATATGTGAATTGGTAGGAAGAAAAGAGGCTATTTTAAGAAAATAAACTATTTTCTAAATGGGGAGAGGCTTCAGAAATCTGAAAAATGAAGGCAATTTTCTCCTAATTCAGGATTCTTTTAAGGCTAACATGCAGATTTAGTTAGCAGTTAGGAAGGCAAATGCAAAGCTAGCATTCTTTTCAAGAGGGCTAGAAGAGACGAGCAGAGATGTATTACTGAGAATGCTTTCTTCAGGCTGCATTTGGAATATTGTGAACAATTTTGGAACCTGAATCTATTAAAGAATGTGCTGGCCAAGGAAATAGTCCATCTGAGGTTTACAAGAATGGTCCTGGGTTTGAAGTGTTTGTCATGTGAGGAGTGGAGGAGGACTCGGGGCCTATATTTGGTTGAGTTTAGGAGGATGAAGGGAGTTCGCAAAACTTACAGATTACTGAGAGGCCTGGAAAGAGTGGATGTGGAGATGTTTCCACTATTAGGACATACTAGGACTTGAAGGCACAATCTCAGAATGAAAATTTGACTGTTTTGAGCTGAGATGAGAAGGGATTTCTTCAGCAATGGTGGGGAATCTGAGAAAATCATTGCCACAGAAGGCTATGGACCCAAGTCATTGAGTGTATTTAAAACAGAGATTGATAGGTTCTTGATTGGTAAGGGGATTAAAAGTTATGGGAAAAAAGGCAGGAAAATGAGGTTGAGAAATATAGCAGCCATGACTGAATAGGGGAGCAGAGTTGATTACCTAATTTTCCTCCTATACCTTGTGGCTTAAGGAAAGTAAAATTCAGCTGTCTGTGATGAAGCTTTGTTTGCTTATCACTATTTGTACATATTATTTACTTGTGTGCTGTCTAAATCTGTTACTTCTGAGGTTGCTTTCTGTCCCCTGGAGATTTAGAGACCAGAAATGACTCTTTTTGAACAATACAGCTGTCATATCAGTTTCCTGCAGCCGTTCTTTTGCAGTCTCTAGGGTTACTAGATTCATCAAAAGCTTCCAGAAGTTTTGACAGTTGACTAACTTTTAGGTTTTGTTTTTGTTTGAAAATTGTATAGAATACAGAATAGCAATTTATTGTCGCTTGTATTTTTACAAAAATAGAACAAAAAGTGTTCAAGATTTCAAACTCTGGCATTTATATTAATACCAGAAATCATTTTTAAAAAAATATTAAGACAAGGTCCATCTTTATTCAAATGACAGCCCATGGGTTCCTAAGGTTGAGGAGTCACATTCGCCACCAAGGCAGAGAGCCAATAATGAAGCTGTCGAATCTTGGGGCTTTGGAATCCAGGGCTGGAACACCATGCCACCAAAGATATAACAAAAGCTACTTATAGCACCCACCTCTTCACTGAAACTCAGGACTTTGTCTCGTCTGTCCTTTTAAATAATTTGGTCTGAGTTTCTGTTGGTGGGACAATGAAAAGTCAAGGGCACTGCTTTCAGCAAACTGGTTTTAACGACCTGAAGTATATTTAAAACTGCTGAAAAGTCTGTGTCAAATAATTGTTACTGTTTTGACTACTCTATGCATAATTAAAGGCCTCTTGTCAACTTTACATCTATAAAGAAAATGTTTGAACTCATGAACTCCGAGTACCTCAGCTAAATCCGACCCACAACCTGCTTTCATCTCCCTTTTCCCCTACCACAACATCAATAGGTTTCACCACATCCTCACCTGCCATGTGACCAGCATCCAATTCTAAATGGCCATTCGCTGCCATTTCCGCCGCCTCCAGCAGGATGCCACCAAAAGGCACATATTCCCCTCCCTTGACAGCCTTCCATAGGGACCATTCTCTCAAAGACACCTTGATCCACTCCTCCTCCAATCATAACACCTCCCCACACACCCTCAGCAGCCTCCCCAGCAATCCCAGCCATTGTAACATTTGCCGATTTGCTTCCTCCCTCCTCACTATCCAAGGCCTTGGATATACCTTCCAGTGAATTAGCAATTTACCCACACTTCACTCAATTTAGTCTACTGTATCCACTGCTCAAAATGTGGTCCTCCCTACTTGGGCAAATGAAGCATAAATTGGGCAACCACTTTGCAGAACACCTAAGTTCTGCCTGCAAAAATGACACTGAGCTTCTAGTTGCCTGCCACTTTAATACTACCCTGTTCCCTGGCCAACATCCCTGTCTCAGGTTTGTTACAGTGCTCCAGTATAGCTCAGCACAAGCTGAAAGAACAGAACCTCATTTTCTGCTTGGGGACCTCTAATTTTAGAATCTGAGCACCCCCTTCCATGTCCTAACCCCAACTCCCACACACCAGACCTTGTGCTGCTACCACATACAACCTTTGTTGCCCATCAATGGTCTGCATTAGCAGCTCTTCATTCTCCAAGATTGATCTTCACTCATTCTTTTGTCTGCCTAATTGTTTTTTCTCTTTCTCTGGGCTCCATTTCCACCTATTGTTTACTATTCCCTCTCTTCCCACCCCTTCTTCAGCCCCATATACCAACCTTTTCCTAGCTACAATCAGTTCTGGAGAAGTGTCACTGGACCGAAAATGTTACCTCTGTTTTCTCTCCATAGCTGCTGCCAGACCTGTTAAGCTGTCCCAGCAAATTCTAATTTTACTAAAATTAAACTTAAACAGAAACCTTACACACTTTGAGTAGGTTTTAGTTTATTAACTGTGGAATATTTGGGTAAATTCATTTATAACCTTTTGGACAAAGTGGTTGATAAGTCCTAAATGACTTGGACAACAAGCACAACATGATAGTGTCTTACATTCAGTTTTAAAGAGAGAAGAGTGTGTCTACAGTTAGCATTTTAGACCTAAATATTGGCAATTATGTGGGCATGAAAACTGAGCTAGTTGAAGTAAATTGTCTTAACGGGTTGGGAATAGGTCATTAGAGAAACATTTAAGGGGACATTTCAAAATATTTGGACTAGAAATATCTGCATAAAGAAAGATTTTAAGCGGACCACACACTACTTGAAATAAGCCCACGAAAGACAGCATCTCATCACCAAGTCACCTTTTATTTACACATGCATTGTTCGTGACACCAACCTGGCTAACACAGAGCTGGCTCCTGGAGTAAGCAGAACGCTTGACACTCGTGTTTATATCCATCAGCCAGGACCTCCTGATTGAACCAGGTGAACAGGCCCATTCAGGGAATGCATATTTCACGAGATCTACATGTTGGACCTTATTCAAATCACTACATTACCCATGTTTAAACTGAATGCTCAGAAAAGTGACCAGAGGCTGGTGTTCAGTGGTGTACCATAGGGACCAGTGCTGGGTCCCTTGTTGTTTGTATAAATAGAAACAATATAGAAGAAAATGTGTGAGGAATGATAAGTTAGTTTGCAGAAGACATAAAGATTGGCCAAGTGGTTGACATGGAGGAAGAAGGGCTTAGGTTACATGAGGACATAAATAGATTAGTCAGATTGGTAGATCAGTGGTACTTGGAATTTAACTCTTTTAAATGTGAAGTGATGCACTTTGGAAGAAGCAACAAGACAAGTGAGTACTAAATGAATGATAGCATACTGGAGCAGATTTGTGGGTGTTTGCCCTGATGGAGCAGGGCAGGCTAATAATGTAGTTAAAAAGGTGCACAGGATTCTTGCCTTTATTAGCCATACCATAGATTATAAGAGCAGGGAAATTCTGTTGGAGGTGTACAAAACTTTGGTTAAGTTACAGCTGGAGTACAGTGTACAGTTCTGGACATTGCATTATGGAGTGGATATGATTGTACTGGAGGGAGTGCAGAAGAGATTCAACAGGATGTTGCCTGAGATGGAGCAGTTTAGCTATGAAAAGAATATGGATAAGCATGGGGTTTTTTTAGAGCAGAGACAGCTGAATGGGGATCTGATGGAGATGTATAAGATAATGAGGGACATGGACACAGTGAATAGGAAGCAGCTATTCCCCTTAGCTGAAGGGTCAATAACAAGGGAACAAAATTTTACGGTGAAAAGGAAGAGATTTAGAGAGGAGTTGAAGAAAAGAAAATTCACCACGAGTTTGTAGGAAACTGGGAGGGTATTAGCGGGAAACCTCACAATTTTTAAAAAGTCGTTGGATGATGTTGTTAAATGTCATAATATTCAAAGCTATGGGCCAAGTGCGAGAAAGTGGGACAAGAGTAAGTTTAGACTGAATTTTATCAGAGAAGATGGACTGAAGGAACTCTTCTGTACGGTGTAATTCAATGATTCTATGGAAGCATCAGACTTAAGGAAAAGGGTATGTGGTAAATGATTAATCAGAATATAAAGAACTAAAGAGAAAACTGAAAGATTAATCAGGAGAATAAGATTAGACTACGAGAGGGAGCTAGACATTGAAAGATAGACCACAAGAGTTTCTACAGGTGTTTTAATAAGGAAAGAAACAAATAAAATAAGTATTAGTTTTCTTGAGAGCCTGAATGTGGAATTGATAGTAGGTAGTATGGGAAATGGCAGGTGAAATAAAAACTAAACTTCCTGTCTTTGCATGAATACAAAAAAGTACCTCAGTAACCACGGTAAATGAGGAATTTGAAGGAAGAGAGTAAATTGGAGAAATTACAGTTACCAGGGAAATGCTACTGAGCAAATTTGTACAGCTTTGGGATGTCAAATCTCTGGCCTCTGATTCACCCCATCCTAAAGTCTTAAAACAGGTTCCTCATAATCTAGTTGACATGGTGATGTTGACTCTTTCAAAGTTTGCTCGATGCTGGAAAGGTTGCGTCGGACTGTAAAGCAACAAATGTAATTCCTTTTTTCAAGAAAGCAGGAAACTGAGAGCCAATTTTTTTCAGAAAGTGGCCAACTGTCAATTTGACTGAGTTTTTCTGTTGGAACCTTAGGGTGTTTTCTCATGCTACCAGCCAGGCTTGCCTCATTACCTACGCACCATACTCCCATGATGCCCCATAAGTTATATTCTCTCACTGGCTGCAGGCAGAGACTATTGCCACTGCCAGGACCTCCTGGGGTTCTTGGTGCTGACACCTTCTGTAAAGCCCAGCTGTGCACCAGGTTAACTGCTGTCAGGCTAGAGTTGCTCTGCATGATCCCTGTCAATTGACCCCGATATATCAGATAAAGGGAAGTTGGCAGTCTGCTTTGTTGAAAATGACCTGGACTTCATGATAGCTGGGGTGGTGTAGAGGATGCTGTCCTTTTGCCTTAGGACTGGCAGAGCAGACCATGCCCACCAGATGCTACGACCTTTTTATGAAGTTGCCACCTAGGCAGGTGTTATTTGCTTGGTCTGGAGGAAGGCAACAACATTCTCTGCTCTGCAAGGAGAGGTAGAACTATTTTTATTTTCTATCACCTCACACTCACTGTGATTGTTCTGCTAGACACACCTCCGACAAAAGCTCATGGTCTACCATTCACAGTTTTGTCTGCAATGTCTTCCCTCACTCACTCAGGCCACCTTGCCACCTATCTTTCACATTTATCAATCCCAACCAATGTACCAGCCACTTTCATTTCACTCAATTCCTCCAAAAATAAGGTGGAAAGAGGCCATATCGAGGATGGCTGTAACGCATTTAGCTCCCTACATCCTACCAGGAGAGGATCCTGACCCTGAGTACTCCAAGAAGCTGTCAGAGCATGCTTAGGGCCTAGACTGATATCAGGCACTGTCCTTGATTTACTGAGCTGGGACCCCTGACCGAAGGCCGTCTCCTTCGATTTGACAGAGAACTACTCCCCTTAAACATTGGGGCATGGACATTTGGGTGAAGCACATAGAGTATGTTTGCTACATAGCTGCTACCACATGGTGTAGATGTGAGATTAATATAGCACAATGTTGTACAGTGACATGTCCACCCCCTTGACTGATCACTTCTGACCCCTTAACAAGTTGCCTGTCTGTGTGTCTGCGCTTAGAGGCAAGACAAGGCAAGACAGATGTGCTTTGAGACTTTAAATGGGGGCTGAGGGTCAAGAAGCAAAAGGGCAAGACAAGGCAGGACAACAGGATTCCCATTTCACCAGACCGTGCTGGATTTTCCTGATTACTTTGATTTTATTTTCCCAAGGACCAGTTATAAACCCCTTTATGGTTGATTCTAAGAACTTCCAAATGACTAGCCTCAAGTCTTCTGTTTCTTGCTTCCCTCCCTTCTTAAATGGGGGGATTGTATTTTGCATTTAATTATCAGATGGACCCTTTCCAGAATCCAACAAAGTTTGGAAAATAGACAATAAAGTATCTCTTGCATTATCAGTGACCCATTTTAAGACCTTCATATGACGACCATCATGATCTGAAAACATATGACCTTGCAGCTGCATCAGTTTATTGAATACCACTTCCTCAGTGATTACAATATCACCAAGCACCCCTCTTCTTCCAACCTCCTGATATGTTGGGGGTTTTTTGGATCCACTATTGTGAAGACAGAAGGAAAATTTGTATTAATTACATGTTCATTTCTTTATTATCTATTAATTTCACATCTTCACCCTCAAGAGACCAACATTCATTTTACTTACTTCTTTTTAAAATCTCTTATATAACCTTTTGCTATCGAGTTTACTTTTCTAGCAAACTTCTCAGGCTGTGATCTAATTTGGATCTAACTAGGATCCAGTGAATTATTACTTTGAGTATTGCTATCCTACATGCAGCACCACATCTTCATCAATTTTTACCCTATCCAAAGTCCCACATATCTCCTCTATCACTATCGATGTGATAACATCTCCTTCCATAGCAATGAAACCGCACAGCATTTATGTACAACCTCAGCTGCACTCTCCATTACTTTTTGATTCCTAATTGGTTTCAACCCATTTCTTATTACCTAACTGTAATCTATATACATCTACAATGCATTTGGAATCCCTTCTATCCTAGCTGCTGATCTTTTCTCATAATCTTTATTTGCCTCTCATGTTCAGCCTGATTCTCACTTTTATTATCAACCTGAGTTCTGCCACTCTCACCTCTTTGTTTGCTTCATCTTATCTGTATGCCTTCCATTATGAAAATCTTTATGTTTGATTTCCCCCTCTCTCTCCATTCATGGGCATAAACTTAACTATATCCAAACCTGGTCATTTTTAATGATGCCTAATATTTGATTTCATTTGGAGTCTGATTTACTTAGCTAGATGTGTTCACAAGCAAATGAAATTAGTCCTCCTCCAATTAATTGGTTTTTATTCTTAATTGCTTTCCCATAGCAAATTAAAGCCTTATAATATCATATCAGCAGTTTCCTAAAAGTTTACAGATTAACACTTGCTCCACATGACCCACTTTGTTCTTATTCTAAACCAGATCCAGCAATGTTTCATTCTTCATTGTCCTGGAAATATACTAAACAACAGTTCTCCTAAGAACAATTAGGATTCTTTTCTACCTGTCTATCCTTTATGTTAATACAAAGCAGTCTCGTTTAGCACCATTGAAGTCCTACACTGTGACTACTCAGTGACTTTTATGCGTCTCTGTTTATTGCGTTCAAATTTGCTCCTCCATGCCTTCCTTGATGCTTAATGGCCTACAGAATGCACTCAGCAATGTAAAGAAACTTCGTTGCTTTTCAACTTTAAACAGAAAGATTCTATTCTTAGATAATAAAATGTGAGGCTGGATGAACACAGCAGGCCAAGCAGCAACTCAGGAGCACAAAAGCTGATGTTTCGGGCCTAGACCCTTCATCAGAGAGCTAGGCCCGAAATGTCAGCTTTTGTGCTCCTGAGATGCTGCTTGGCCTGCTGTGTTCATCCAGCCTCACATTTTATCATCTTGGATTCTCCAGCATCTGCAGTTCCCATTATCTCAGATTCTATTCTTACCTGTCTATGACATCTCTTTCTCCCACGCTGCAATATTCTCTGGAATCAAAACTGTCATACTTCCTCGTGAACCCTTTGAATCAAATTCTGCCTTTCTCTGGGAGTCTATACATTGACCATTGCCTGCTGCACAGCATTGTATTTGATGAAAGCACAGAGAATCCCCAACACCTCATCCTTACCATGGACGTCCAGTCCCTAAACACCTGTATTCACCACACAGATGGCCAAAAGGCCCTTTGCTTCTTTCTGTCCTGCAGGCCCACCCAGTCTCCCTCCACTGACACCCTCATCCACTTAGCCAAACTCGTCCTCACCCGTAACAACTTCTCTTTCAATTCCTCCAGACAAAGGGGGTGGCCATGGGTACCCGCATGGGCTCAAGCTATGCCTGCCTCTTTGTAGGTTACGTGGAACAATCCCTCTTCCTGGCCTAAACCCCACCTCTTCCTCCATTACATTGATGACCGTATCAGCATCGTGTCATGCTCCCATGAGGAGCTCGAACAGTTCATCCACTTCACTAACACCTTCCAACCCAACCTTATGTTCACGTGGACCATCTCTGATACCTCGCTCTCCTTCCTGGACATCTGTCTCTCCATCTCTGGCAACCACCTCGAAACTGATATCCATTTTAAGCCCACCGACTCCCACAGCTACCAAGAATACACCTCTTCCCACCAATCCCTTCTCCCCAATTCCTTCACCTCTGCTGCATCTGCTCCCAGGATGAGGCATTCCATTCCTGTACATCTCAGATGTCCTCGTTTTTCAAGGACCGCAACATCCCCCCCTCAGTGGTCAGACGCCTTCGACCTTGTCTCCCACATTTCCCACAACTCATCCCTCACACCCCCTCCCCGCAATAACAACCAAAGCAGAATCCCCCTCATCTTCACGTACCACCCCACCAACCTCCAGATCCAACGCATCATCCTCTGACACTTCTGCCATCTGCAATCCACCGCCACCACAAAAGACATTTTTCCATCCCCACTCTTATCTGCCTTCCAGAGGGACCATGCTCTCCTTGACTCCCTTGTCTGCTCCACACTCCCCTCCAGCCCCACCACACCCAGCACTTTTCCCTGCAACTGCAGGAATTGCGACAACTGCCGTTACTACTCCTCCCTCACTCCCATCCCAGGTCCCAAGAAGATTTTCCACATCAAGCAGGTGTTCACCTGCACATCTGCTATCGTGGTATACTGCATTCGCTGTAACTGTTGTGGCCTCCTCCACACTGGGGAGACCACGCGGAGGCTTAGGGGCTGCTTTGCAGAACATCTCCACTCAGTTCACACTAAACAACTGCACCTCCCAGTCGCGAACCATTTCAACTCCCCCTCCCATTCCGCAGAAGACATGTCCATCCTGGGCCTCCTACAGTGCCACAACGATGCCACCCGAATGTTGCAGGAACAGCAGCTCATATTCCACTTGGGAACCCTGCAGCCCATTGGTATCAATGTGGACTTCACAAGTTTCAAACTCTCTCCTCTTCCTACTGCATCTCAAACCAGCCCAGCTCATCTCTGTCTCCCTAACCTGTCCTTCCTCCCACCTGTCCCCTCTTCCCACCTCAAGCCGCACTCCCATCTCCTACCTATTAATCTCATCCCATCCTATTGACCTGTCCATCCTCCCTGGGCTGACCTATCTCCTCCCGACCTCCTTACCTCCCTTCGTACACTGACCTTTACTGGCTCCATCCCCGCCTCTTTGACCGGTCTGTCTCCTCACCACCTATCTTCTCCTCTATCTATCTTCCATCTGCCGCCTCCTCTCTCCCTATTTATTTCAGAACTCTCTTTCCCTCCCCCATTTCTGAAGAAGTGTCTAGACCTGAACAATCAGCCTTCGAGCTCCTATAATACTGCTTGGCCTGCTGTGTTCATCCAGCTCTACACCTTGTTATCACAGAGAATCTTGCTTTTTTTTAAACGTACACAGTGATATTTTCCCTTGATTAAAAAGACAAAGTTGTCAATAACCCACTCTCCCATTAGACATAGATGACTGATGTTGATTTAACTTGATGTTTAACAGGCTTCAAGGGAAGAGAGCAATTGAAAGGGACAGTAGATTGTGTGAACATCGGACAGTGCATAAATTAAAGCCACACTGTTGGTAGCACTGCTGCATTGCAAGCCAGCTGCCTAGCCAACTGAGATAATTAGTTAATGTTTTTGTTTAGGAAAGGTGGCAGGGATAATCTAGCTAATTACAGGCCGGTGAGCCTTGTGTCAGTGGTAGGGAAACTAATGGAGATTTCTCGAGACAGGATTTACTCCCAGTTGGAAACCAGTGGGTGTATTAGTGGGAGGCAACATGTTTTATGAAGGGCTGTCATATCTCACTAACTTGTTTGAGTTTTTTAAGGAAGTGACGTAGATGATCGATGAAGGTAGGGCAATGGATGATGCCTACATGGACTTCAGTAAGGCCTTTGATAAGGATCCTCATGGCAGGCTGATACAGAAGGTAATATCGCATGGGGCCAGAGGTGAGCTTTCAAGATGGATAACAAACTGGCTCAGTCATAGATGATAGAGGGTAGCAATGGAAGGGTGCGTTTCCGAATGGAGGGCTATGATGAGTGGCATTCCTCAGGGATCAGTGCTGGGACCTTTGGTGTTTGTAATATATATAAATGATTTGGAGGAAAATGTAATTGGTCTGATAAGTAAGTTTGCCGATGATACAAAGGTTGACGGAATTGCAGACAGCGATGAGGATTGTCAGAGGATACAGTTAGATACACATCAGTTGGTGACTTTAGCAGAGAGATGGCAGATGGAGTTTAATCCAGAAAAATGTGAGGTAATGCATTTTGAAAGGTCTAATCCAGATGGAAAATATACAGTAAATGATAGAACCCTTAAGCGTACTGACAGGCAGAGGGACCAGGGTGTACGGGTACACAGGTCACTGAAAGTGGCAACGCAGGTGGAGAAGGTCATCAACATGGCATACGGCATGCTCACCTTCAATGGCCGGGCCATTGAGTTTAAAAATTGGCAGGTAATGTTGCAGTTTTATAGAACATTAGTGAGGTTACATTTGGAATATTGTGTTCAATTCTGGTTGTTGCACTACTAGAAGGATGTGGTGGCTTTGGAGAGGGTGCAGAAAAGATTTACCAGGATGTTGCCTGGTATGGAGGGCATTAGCAATGTGGAGAAACTTGGGTTGTTCTCACTGGAACGACAGAGGTTGAGGGGACCCTGATAGAGGTCTACAAGATTATGAAGGGCATGTACAGAATGGACAGTCAGAAGATTTTTCCTGGAGTGGAAGAGTCAGTTACCAGGGGACATAGGTTTAAGATGAGAGGGGCAAGGTTTAAAGGTAATGTACAAGGCATTTTTTTTTACATAAAGGTTGGTGGGTGCCTGGGACGCATTGCTGGGCGAGGTAGTGGAAGCAGATACAATAGCGACTTTAAAGGGCTTCTTGACAAATTCATGAATAGGATGGGAATAGAGGGATATGGTTCCAGGAAGGGTAGGGGGTTTTAGTTGTGATGGGCAGCATGCCGGTACAGGCTTGGAGGGCCGAAGGGCCTGTTCCTGTACTGTAATTTTCTTTGTTCTAACATGCCCCAAATGGAATAACAACTGTGTGCAGAAGTGTTACGATATCTTTAGAAAGCATACAAAAATGGCACATTTATGAAAAACCTTGCCCTGGACCCTTACCTCCAAGGTTGCACTTAGATATCTCTTCTCCTACTCACTTGCCTATGAACTGCAGAGCTTGCTTTTCTAGTAAATTTAAACTTTTTAGTCTGAATTGCAATTGCATGCCATCTTTCCCTTTGGGAGATGAGCAAGTGTTGTTCCAGGATAGTGAGTGCATATTGGAGTACGTAAATCCCAAGATGACAAGAGATGCTGGTACATTTTTTCTATAAATCAAGTAAGTCTGAATGTTAATGAAAACCCTTATGGCTGGGTCTGTGAGCTGAGAGTGGCAGTGAGTTCAGTTCAGGCTTGAAGCTGCTGAAAAGAGAACTGACATCTCTGTTAGCTCACCCTCTGTTTCACCTGAATACTTTGCTGTTCTCAGTCCTCAACAATTAACCCCAATAAGAAGTTTTGTCAGGCTTACAGGAGTGTTTTTTATCACTTGTGTGATGCAAGCATTACTGGCTGGCCAACATTTATTTCCATTTCCAGTTACCCTTGAGAAGTTGGTGGTGAGCTTCAATTTGAGCGGTTATTGCATTCCCAGAGGAAAATTGAGGAATGTAAATCCTGGAGTACTGAAAAGACACTGAAGGGATGGATGTGCAGGTGGATAAAACCATAAAAATGCTGATGATATTTTTGACAAATAAGACAATAGAGAACAAGTGCAATGAAATAAACAGAAGAAGTTAAAAAGTCCATAAAACTGCAAACAAAGAAGGAATGAATTATTGTAATTGGAGAAAAGATTTCTATTTGTAGGTTGATCAAAACTTGGACTTAAATAAAAAATCAAAGAAGAATTCAGGAAAAGTCTCTTTTACCCAAACAAGTTGTTCGAATGTGGAGCTTGACCCTAATTGGAGTAAATGTGTTGAATAGCTAAGGCCTTTAAGCAGGAGCTAGATAGGCAAAATAGTGAAAAGTCTAGCACAATATCCCAAGATTAAAATGCAAGTCATGTGGATATAAACATCAACACAAATTGTTTTATTTTTGTATTATGTAACTTGCAGAAGACAACCAGCTAATGATTTATTTCTATCTTTAAGCATACTATGCTAGAAATGGCAATAAAACAATTACGCACGCATGGTGTAACATTATCAGGCGATCATAAAAGAACTAGTCTCAAGAGACTATCGAGACAAATTTTGCTGAATCAGCAAGAGTAAGAAGCGATTTGCTAAAAACTGCCTTGAAAATTTGAAGGCTTTTGATATTGTGAATAGGAAATGAAAGTTTCTATATGTTAAAACATAAGAGGACATGAATTTAAAATTACGATGACAAGATTAAGGAGGTGAGGTTACAAAAATTTTCCAGGGAAAGGATTGGTTGAAGATTGAAAGAGTGGAATTGCATAATGCAGGTCTGAGAGATCAAATAGTTAAATCAGAGAAGAAATCTACAAAGTGTCAAAAGTTCACACACATTAAAAGTGTTGTAAACAAATTGTTTTGCGCAATAGCAGACAAGAGATTAGTTCTAGATAAGGAGTTGCTGGTGTTGTTTTGTCCTGGAATTGACCCAAGGGACATCTTGCTGTTTTTCTCCATGACACTCTTGTGACTGTACTCCTGTCTTGGTTTCATTGGCAGGTTTCAGGGATCACATCATCTATTAAATATGGAAATGAAATCTGTGCCACTGTTGCTCTGTGCTATTAACAAGTTGGAATTGGCTTTCTAATACATGCCAATTTCTGTAGCTTCAACCCTCCAGTTCCCATTCACTTACAAACTCACACGTGTCTCTGTGTTAATATTTCCATTTCCATCTGGGTGTAGAAGCAAAGACAACAATGTGAACAAGACAATTGCAAATCAATAACAATCAGCCTTTATTATGATATTATGTGCAAACTTGCAACACAAATTTATATTTGTCAAAGGTGTTTCTGTTTGGAAACAAAGAGCCACACATCATTTGTATTGCTTTGTTATTATTTGCAAATTATTCAATCATATATTCCAGCATAATGTTACAATAATGGCAAACATGGACTATGAATACTCAACTTCCCACATCTGATGTTAACATGCCAGATCTTGCTGCACTAAGCATGTTTTTTTGAGAAGAGGCAAGTACTTACCTAAGCCAGTTATTACAAGATCCTGATCATGGACTGAAACAGACCAATGTGAAATACTTAAACCAGACTGCTTTCAGATTACCTGTTATCTTGAAAGTAAAAACAGCCAATTGAATCAGTGTCCAGGAAATTTGTATCTCCAGTTTAACTCACACTGTTTGATAAGTTGCACACATTGGATATCAAAGGGCTGCCTGCACTGCCAACTTGGAAGGAACAGTTTCAGAAAACACAAATGGACTGATATCAATGAACTACTTTGAAGTGAAAATGGCAGAGAAGGAAAGAAATATAAACTGATGACAGCAAGGACACTGCAAGTTTCTCTCTCCCTGTCTCTCTCTTAACCTCAGGAGCCCATGAAAAATCAATTGCCATTCACTGAGATCTCAAGGATTTCTACAAACTTTGTCAGTGCTGAGGAAACATAGCAACAGCAAAACAATTGTGGTTAAGGAAAATCCCAAAGCCTTTTATTCATATATAAAGAGCAAGAGGGTAACTAGAGAAAGGATTGGCCCACTTAAGGACAAAGAAGGAAAGTTATGTGCTGAGTCAGAGAAAATGGGTGACATTCTTAACGAGTACTTTGCATTGGTATTCACCAAGGAGAGGGGCATGAAGGATGTTGAGGTTAGGGATAGATGTTTGCTTAGTCTAGGTCAACTTGACATAAGGAAGGAGGAAGTGTTAGGTATCCTAAAAGACATTAAGGTGGACAAGTCCCCAGGTCTGGATGGGATCTATTCCAGGTTATTGAGGGAAGCGAGAAAGGAAATAGCCAGGGCCCTAACAGATATCTTTGCAGTGTCCTTAGACATGGGTGAGGTCCCAGAGGACTGGAGACTTGCTAGTGTTGTCCCCTTGTTTAAAAAGGGCAGCAAGGATAATTCAGGTAATTATCAACCGGTGAGCCTGACGTCAGTGGAAGGGAAGCTACTGGAGAAGATACTGAGGGATAGGATCTATTCTCATTTGGAAGAAAATGGGCTTATCAGTGATAGGCAACATGGTTTTGTACAGGGAATGTCATGGCTTACCAACTTAATAGAATTCTTTGAGGACGTGACAAAGTTGACTGATGAGGGAAAGGCTGTAGATGTCATATGCATGGACTTCAGTAAGGTGTTTGATAAGGTTCCCCATGGCAGGCTGATGGAGAAAGTGAAGTCACATGGTGTCCAGGGCGTGCTAGCTAGATGGATAAAAAACTGGCTGGGCAACAGGAGACAGAGGGTAGTAGTAGAAAGGAGTTTATCAAATTGGAGACCTGTAACCATTGGTGTTCCACAGGAATCTGTGCTGGGACCACTGTTGTTTGTGATATATGTAAATGATCTGGAGGAAAGTGTAGGTAGTCTGATCAGCAAGTTTGCTGATGACACTATTGGTGGAGTAACTGATAATGAAGGGGACTGTCAGAAATTACAGCAGAATATAGATAGACTGGAGAGTTGGGCAGATAAATGGCAGATGGAGTTCAATCCGTGCAAATGCGAGGAGATGCATTTTGGAAGATTAAATTCAAGGGCGAGATATACAGTAAATGGAAAAGTCCTAGGGAAAATTGATGAACAAAGAGATCTGGGTGTTCAGGTCCATTGTTCCCTGAAGGTGACAACGCAGGTCAATCGGATGGTCAAGAAGGCATATGGCATGCTTTCCTTCATTGGGCGGGGTATTGAGTACAAGAGTTGGCAGGTCATGTTGCAGTTGTATAGGACTTTGGTTCGGCCACATTTGGAGTACTGTGTACAGTTCTGGTCGCCACATTACCAAAAGGATGTGGATGCTTTGGAGAGGGTGCAGAGGAGGTTCACCAGGATGTTGCCTGGTATGGAGGCTGCTAGCTATGAAGAGAGGTTGAATAGATTAGGATTATTTTCATTAGAAAGATGGAGATTGAGGGGGGACCTGATTGAGGTCCACAAAATCATGAGGGGTATAGACAGGGTGGATAGCAAAAAGCTTTTTCCCAGAGTGGGGGACTCAATTACTAGGGGTCATGAGTTCAAAGTGAGAGGAGGAAAGTTTAAGGGAGATGTACGTGGAAAGTTCTTTACACAGAGGGTGGTGAGCGCCTGGAACACGTTGCCAGCGGAGGTGGTAGACGCAGACACGTTAGCATCTTTTAAGATATATTTGGACAGGTACATGGATGGGCGGGGAGCAAATGGATGCAGACCGTTAGAAAATAGATGACAGGTTAGACAGAGGATCTTGATCGGCGCAGGCTTGGAGGGCCGAAGGGCCTGTTCCTGTGCTGTAGGTTTCTTTGTTTCTTTGAGACCCTTCTTCAGAAAACTGAACATGGAATTTTGAGTGTTGGTAAAACCCTTGCCATATTGAATTATTTGTGCAATGTTTCTGACATTTAAAAGGGAATATTTTCACAACTCAGTCATCAATTAGTCATTCATGATGACGAGCATAAATAATGAATATCATTTTTCACTGGAAAAATTAGCTTAAGAAACTGTAGAAGCTGACTTTGGTTCAAGGGGCTGCGTTTCCTTGTAATTCCCTGTACAATAATTAACACCTAAAATCATTTTCAAAACTTGGAATTTTCCCATTTTCTGTTGAAGTGGTTTTGTCAAGTGAAATTCATGGCATCCAATCTCCATGGCTGGGACAGAGACTTTCTCATGCAGCCTTCAGTTATTCACTTCACTTTTTACTCAGTTGAGGTCTTGGGTGACTTCCCTGGGGTGTGATATGTCCTGAGAAGTGGATGCAGACCCACTGCCTGGGCCTTTGCACGGCACTGGTACCCAAAGCTAAAGTCTAGTTGCACACAAAATCAGAACAACTGCAAGCAAGGAAGTGTGCTCCATATTACAGCACATGTTGTGGGCATTATGGAGAAGAAGAGAAATTACACTCCCACTTCACTGACAGGTATCTGCAGCTGTTGATTGATGGGTGGTGAAGACAAAAGCAGTCCTTTTTCCTGCACAGTACCAAAGAGAGCCACACCGCTAAATCAAGCTAGCCTGAACTCAAACTGAAGCTCAGGTCAATGCTCTGCCCCAGACGAAGCAGGATACCCAAAAGTACAGGGAGAATTTCAATGATCTTCTGCTTACTGCAAGGCAAAGTACCACAATATTCTTTCTGCTACCACACTCTCAACAAGACTATCATTCATTCTCTCAACAAGAATCATGGACAGCAAGTCTCATTATTCCGTGCAGCATATTCACCTGACGGCTCTCACTGTACCATCCTCTCAAACTTCCAACCCTTTCTAGAATCTGACTTCTTATACAGTCTCTGGGGACACTACACCACCTCCCTGTTCACACAACATCACTAATTGGTCTTCCATCCACTTCCACCATACCTACTGCCTTACACTGCCTCATTGCAGGAAAGATTGGTCCACTTCCCTGGACTAATGGCACCACTTGACTGACCTGCCTGCAATCCCTGCATTGGTTGTCGCACAGAATTGACAGTGGAAACCTGGGATCTGGTAGGATCAAGTGCCAGATCGATCATGGCTAATTAGGGCAGATTCCCTTCGACTTTCACACATACCTATTTTCTTGAAGTACAGGCAATATGTTTGTCATGCAAGATGCAAGCAACAGGCTGAGTTACATGTCTAACCTCTTGTTTATTCAGTGTTCCCCAACATGATATGTTTCCTGCCACTCCCTCTGCACTAGGAAGCAATGCAAGCCATAGAGACTGGCAGCATGTAACTGAGCACCATAGACCCTGTCCTCTGAGAAAGCAATGACAGCCATACAGAGCCTGACAGCCTATCCATCAATGCTGAAATCAGTGTGTGTGTGTGTGTGTGTGTGTGTGTGTGTGTGTGTGTGTGTGTGTGCTAAAAAGTTCTGTGAACAACATAGTATTTGGCAGTCTCCAAATAAGTGCAAAGTGTGTGAGCACTAAGGAAACAAGCTAAAAACCATAAAAGTACGAGATGCATGTGTGTCCTTGTGCGCAAAGTGACCTGGCAGAAACATGTAAGGTATAGGTGTGCCTAAGCTGTGAAGAAGAATGTTGAAGGGTTTAGGTAACTTGAAAGTTGGCCCAAGAACAGGCATGATAGCAGGATTCTGCACACTTTGGAGAAAAATTGCAAGACTTTGCTCAATGCTAAGTTTTGGATTAAACAGCTAAAAACAATGGAGCCTGCATCTAATTATGGCAGGCAAAAGTCATCACATCAGGACCTGTATCAGTCTAGTATTTCCAGGCTCCCAATACCCAATCCCATCCCAGTTCCTCCCTGCATCCCCGAAAAATCAAGGATAATATCCCCTCTAGTCCTCATGCCAGGCAGCAGAGTGAGGCCACTTTAATTCTCCTTGCAATTATTTCTCCTCGTTGGTGTTTTTTTTATGATTCAGCAGGCACTTATTTCTACTAAATGACTTTTCCCGCGTGTATCGTGCTTGCCACTGGAAGCTTAGGTGTGTCTGGTGACTGTAATGAGCCTGGGATCTGGAAGCATTCAGTTTTCACTTTCTTCTACCTAGTGCGAGAGGACAAACACAGTTCAGAATCATGGTAATGCAGAATTTCAGGGTGTGACAAAGTGCTTCACAGGCATTTGAATATTTTTTTCCAAGTCTAATCATGAAAAACAGTGGGCAATTTATTTTCTAAAGGTTTCACAAACAACATCTTGCTTAGGTGTTGATTGAGGCAATAGCTGCAAAGGATGTAGGAAATCTATTTTAAATAGTGCCAAATAATCTTTCATGATCACTTAATGAAAGGTCTAATACCTCATCAGATTTTAGGACAAGTATGTTCCTGCATGTGACACACCTTAACTGAATTTGTTCTTAGTATTTTTCCAGTTTTCCACTGTCCTACATATCCAGGCATAGAAATTTCATGTCCTAACCACAAGATCTCCTAACGACATCTGGGTGATACTACCGTCTGACGAGCAACCATCCACTCTCAACTCCATGATAGTGATGATGTATCCTCTTCGTCTGTAGACGTCCATTCTTGACACAGTAACAATCTGGAAATCCTTCAGCTTCAGCTTCAGTGTGGACAGATGGAGCTAATCTACTAAATTCTGGATCAGTTTGTTGAGCCTCAATGAGAAAACAAAAGGCTGAACAACACTTATTTTGAATTACATGCATTGTTTAAAAAAAGTTTCAACACTCTAACATTTGCTTGTGGTATCACTTTGGTGATGGACTTTGATCAGCCATTGTTCTAGTCACCACATGTAATAGAAAAATACCTGGCACTTATTCCTGTAACAGTTCCAGCTCTTTATCCTTACTCAGAGTCTGTATGATTGGGAGTGATGCTACCGCCAAGTCATTAACTCAGTGTAACTCAACTGCACCCATATGTAATTTCTGAGTAACTCTAGTAATCACTGTTCCAGACATTAATCCTCATGTTAAAGCTCTTTATACAAAGGAATGGGCATACATTCTCTATTTATTCCATTTATTAAGACGTTAGCTTCCACAGTGCTCTCAAACAACTCTTCAAGGTTCTCGTTGATTTTCTTTACGCTTGAATTCAAGGTGTTCATTTTGAGATTCGATATACTTTCCTTTCATTTCTCTGCCCTTTGGAATTCTATTTCTAACTGCCTAATTTCTTTACGTGTTGCATCTGTTTTAAACATTGCTCAGTCACTAAGAAATCTAACGACTGAATATTTTGTGTACCTGGTGTTTCTTGTATTTCTACCAGTCTCAAATTCTGTGCCAATGCTTCAGATATTGCTGCCTTCATTACATTTGCAGGAAATTTTGTCTTAAATTCTTTTGCCAATTCTGGCATTAGTTGATTATTGTGAGGGATATTCCCACCATTTTTATGTGTGGTTTAGCTGTTTCCAATGTTACCTAATATTTATAAGAAACCAGGCATCTGTTACTTTATCCTTTACTAATTACTAATGCTCCAAGCCCAATCTAATCCTGATCCCCCAAAATTTGTTACAATTCTGATGGCAGGATGCATTGATAACTAAGTTCCATTACTCTACATGCTATAACAAAAATAACATTTTTTTATTTAATCATTAAAATACGAAGTTGTTTTCTCTTTATTATTGACAAGAGATTTTAACCATGTTTCTTCAATAAACTAAAATCTAATTTATTTCTTACAAACCAACATATTCTTTAGACAAATTGAAAAACAGGATATCAAATGGGCTATTATTCAGAGCTAAACTAGATCCCTCAATTTAAAACACATCTATTAATACACATTAATAAAACAATACAGCTCTGCAGAGAAATTCTGGATTTGGAGAAAAACAAGCATAAAAGCAAAATCCTCTATGTGGATCAAAGATACAGATTCTAAAGATAGAATTAGGTTATACCTCAATGTCCCTTCGATTGCCTAGTGACAAGATCAAATTGCTGATGCAGAAAGATAGAAGATCTTCAGACCAGATTTCAGATTCTGTTGGGAAGTAGTTAGAAGTCCCAGTACTTTGACACATTTTATCACAATTTCTCATTTCTTTAGTGCGAAAGAGAGCCCTGGGTTTTTCTTTAAATTTGGTCTCTCACTGACAGAGAGAAAATTGTTTTTTGCAGCTACCTCCTTCAACAATTCCACATTCAGGGCTGTGAAAACATAAGTCAATTTGACCCCAGGGCTTGGTAATGAAAAGCACAGGTCCTAGAGTTTTTCCAAATCTGTTTAGCAAACAAGGGCCATACTATTAACCCCTTATCACTCTCAATAGCTCAGCTGGAATTTTTTTCCAAAAAATATTTCCTTTTCCAGTCTTCAGTACATAAGAAGCTTCTTCAATCCAAAAATGTCCAAACAGTTCCTTTGACCAGTTTCTTGTTGCTATTGGACATTTATGAACATCTAACGATGTGTCACAGAATTCAGTTCAGGTTTTACCATTTAAGCACTTTCCCTACTTCATTTGAGAGAGTTTCAATTAATTTATTCCTTAATTTTGGTTAACTCAAGGAGATATGCCTGATATGTTCTTCATACCATTAATCCGTGTGAATTGGGGAATAACACACCTTATGAAAATTTCAGAACTCTGTTATACTAATCTTAGAAGTGAGAAGACAGAAATCTACTTATTCTTTCAGGCTTCATTGTAATACTACACAGTAATTACAAGTCAGTTGCTTCAGAAATTCTTTCGTGCGTTGAGATAAAATTGTTTGCAAACTTGCTATCTGCAGTTGTGCCAAATTTCTTTAGAAACTAATCTCATACAAAATAACATATTTTAAAAGCAACCAATTTTCCAGAAAGCAAAAGTCTGCCATGTAAATTAACAATAAAACTGGTTTGAGTTGTGATCATTTGCTGAATAGACTTTATCTAGGCAATGAAGCCTTACTTGACTGAGGTTGCAATGAAAGCTTTGCCTTCTCAGTCTTGCCCCTGGCTTAACCTTAACCCTAACCCTAACCCTACTTTAGTGACCCTCATGGTTAACTTGTTACTTGTCTATCTCTAACGAGAGAGCAGCTTATGTTCATCTGGGACTATAGAGACTTTCATTTTCACTTCATTGGCATTGTAAATGTTGCTTAAAGTCTATATTCCGGAAACTCCAACCTGATTCTACATTGTTTTCATAAGAAAGCACTCATCTAATGTAAGAAAATCTAATATGTGTACGTTCTTTGATAAAAGAGTTAAAGCTTTATTTGTCAAGTTTGAAAAACATTTTAAAGCACTTTTCTTTTTGTTTAAGATTGTATTTTTAATTATCTACTCTACTTTCCTTTCAATCCTCTATCAGTATATATCCCTCCCCCAACATCTCATTGGTTTATATAAACCAAATTCCAACCCATGACATCTACACACCAGACTCTTTTCTTACACCTGTAATGCCAACTCCTCCTATAATCTCATCAGGACCCATAGTGAGATGAAATAAATTTTAAGTTCCTATTGCAAACAATATTTAAGAAACACTCATAAAGAAGACACACATGTACATTCCTCTAAATCCATTTTCAATTATAAAAACAAACATTGCATTCAGGTATTTAATATAATTAGGAAACAAACATTGGAATTCATAACAATACTTTGCGACGTGAAGCTGACAATCAAATTGAAATTTGGTAGGCATTCCACTGTGATAATGAAGATTGTGAAATCAGTCAAGCAACACTAATCTAGACAAATTAGCCTACAGGATTCCATGAACAGAATATTGTTTGTTATTTTACTCTATCATTCCACACAGTTTCTTAAAAAAAAATTAACTGACAGGAGTCTTAAATCCTTTGACAATTTAGTAGTTAGGTTTGAAATTATGTTCATGGAGAGTAGGATCATGAGTAGGCTACTTAATCTTTTAAGCCTGATCTGCAACTCAATCTAATTGTGGCCTCAATTTCACATTCCCACCAACAATTGACAACCTTTGGCTTACTTGTTAATTAAAAATCTAACAGTCTGTACTTAAACATATTTAGGGATCCTTTCTCCACCACTATCTGGCAAATGGAATTCCAAAGACACACAAGTCTCTTGGAGAGAAAAGAAGTTCTCAAATAGGAGGCTCTTCATTTTTACATTATGTTTCCTAGATAGTTTCTTGTATAGGGAATCCGCCTTGTTGGATTTGATGTGATTTCCAACTTTTCAACTGGTACTTGGTAGCTATTGCACATTTTGAGATTTCTCACGGTCTGTTAAAATTGATAATTAAGAAATTTTTTTTCAGCAGATTGTATTGCAAAGGCAGTCCATTGAATGTTACTCAATGTCAAATTTCTCTGCTTTTCCCTACCCCTTATATATTCAGTTTAAAGAACTAGAACTTTGCCCCTGTAAAAATGCATTTGTTTTCTAAGTTACAGACACTTGGTGTGCATGTTTATTTTTTCTACCTTTTTACAAAAAAAAGTGAGGTTTATCAAATTATTCAATGTTTTGAGAAGTTTAAATAAAGTAACTCAAAAAACATTTCTATTGGTCAATTAATCAACTGACAAGGTAACATAATGAGATATTGAGTTTTTTTTCTCTTTTGATGCAAAGGGTTATTAGGGTATCAACTGTTACCTGAGCAAACCAAAACATATTGTCTTCTTTTAAAAGGAAATGTACAAATAGTTTGGAAAATGATAGTATTTGAAAAAAAATGGGGAGAGGGAAGAGGAAAGGAACAAAACAGATAACAAAACAGATAATTGAATCTGTGATCCAATGATCTTTGTGCATTGGCTCCCAGTTAAGCAAAACAACAACTTTAACATTCGTATCTTTTTTTTTGCAAATCCCTCTATGGCCTGGCGACATCTTCTCCTGCGTACAGCTCTCCATTATATCTGTGACTCTTGACTTCTCAAGTATCTCCAATTGTAGTCACAAAACTATAAAAGACTATGCAGTCAGCTCCCAAGACCTAAAGATCTGGAATTGTCTCCCTAAATCTTTCTACCTCCTTACCTTGCTCTTCTCCTTTAGGATGCCCCCAGTTTTTTTTTGACCAATCTTTTGATCTTCTGTCCTAATGACACCTGATATGCCTTGGTAAATTTGTTTGGTAACGCTTTTGTAAAGCATTTTATGACAATGTATTTTCTTAAAGATGCTGTATAAATGCAAGAGACGTTGTTACCTCTTGTCTCTATGCCAGCCAAGAAGGGTATAATAATATCATGAGCCCTGGAGGCCATCTGCTAAGGTGAAATAGGGCCTCTCAACATCCTCTCCATGGTCTTCACTAAGGTTTCCCTCTCAGATGGCTGAGATCAAATTTCAGGCATGGTTCCATTGAAATTAGAACATAACACACATATGTGAAAATGGCTCCTACAACTTTGGACAGCTGTTCTTGTTGCCTGCTCAGTGTACTGAAATTGAAGATTTTCTGTTCTCCACATCTCCCAGTCAACAATTAATCCAAGCCATTTTCACAACCCACCTGTATGGTGTCAACTAGACAGATTGGTTTAAACTTTAAAGACCAGTCCGACGACTGGAAATAGCACAATGCGTCTGACTATGTAATTTGTTTAGAGTTTGCACTATATGCTATACCTATACAACACTATCTAAAACTCCAGCAACCAGTAAATTTTGGACAATGCGTAATATCTAACATGTTCCCCCTCTAAAACTTGAAGGATCTCCCTAATAATAGCCAGGTTAGTAAAATATCAGCAGCATGAAGCACACTTATGTACATATGCGCTCTCTAGTCTACTTCTCCTCACTTTTCCTCACCAGTAAGGCAAAAAGATTTATGTGTCATGATCATATTTTCTCTAATTCTACTGATTTTTCTTCCTCTCCTTCATAATTTTCCTCCTTATTTCACTTAATTATTACTATCTTTGATTATGAACATATTTGCCACTTGCAGCACTAACTTTATTGTTTGCTTAATCAAGTCAAATCAAAATGAAGGTCACCTCATGATTTCAAATGGAATATGGTGCTCCATATGGTGGAGCATGGTTATTCTCGACTTCACAGTCTTGATTCATTTCTCATCACTTTAAAATTTGCCGTACAAATTCAAATTAAATCTTCCATTTGTGACTCTCTTCTCAGGCTTAATATTAAAAATAATTATTTGTGGTGTTCAGCGGAAGAGTTACTGAACCTGAAAAGTTAACTCTGATTCTCTCGACAGATGCCAAAAGGGGCAACATTGCAAATATTTTACTGCACTTATTCGAGAGCATGTGACAAGAAAGCTAATTCAGTTCAATTCAATTTCAGCTGCTGCCAGACTTGCTGAGCCTTTCCAACAATTTTTGTCTTTGTTTGTAATTATTTAGGGTCATGATTTGTAATGTGGTCCTTCTGAGGCAGATCGCTGTGAAATTCTACATTTTTTTAATGAACTTGTCACCAGGATTTTGTAATGACCTGTTTCACATGTACAAAACACAAAACTAGCCTGTTAAAATCATTTTAAAAATTCAAATGTTTCCTGTTAATTGTAATATGCTCAATGTAAACGCGTATCTTTAGTTGGAGGCAAGAAACTTGATATTGCTTAGTGTCTCTTCTGCCAAAGACTTCTTAATGAATAATCCTTCATCACTTAATAATGGAAAACCACATGGACTAGTACAATAAAGAGATTACTGACAGCATATGAAAAGGTGATCCAAGTAGAACATCATCCAACTTGCAGGCATCCCTGACAACACCACGTCTGTATAAGTTTGAGGCTCTTCCTCTAAGTTTCTTGTCCAACATCTAGACTGTTTGACACCAAAGCTTGGGGCAGCTGCCACCAAGGTGCTATCTGGGATCTTCCTGCTGAAGTTAAATTAGGGTCTGTTCAGTCATTGGACCATCCTAGTGCCTCAGATGCACGTAAATATAATCTTGCACAATTAAGAAATCCCCCTGGTTTGATTGTCGTGTAGATTCAAACTCCTATGTTTGTTTGTTTTCTTCATATGCTACTGTACAGCAAAGAACTACTTCATTGACTATGTATGTAAATAAATTTTTTTGTGAATAAAGTATATTTTTGAAATAAAAAAAGAACCTAGGCTGATTGAAAGCTTTGTTGTCATTCATGTGTAAAAGCTTGTAGCACTATCCTGTCATAGGAGCAGCATGTGGGCTGATGGAGGCGGAAGAATCACAGAGTGAAGTAGGTGTTTTGGGGGAGTGAAGTGATGTTTGCCACGATGATAACATCATGGATAAGTGTAATTTGTTTCAGTTGGTTATACCCTCTGTTTAACTTTAAATATATGACTTTCAGTTGTTGTAGTTTTTGCAATCTTTTTTTCTTTTCAGATGCTTTGGCTAAAAGTGTGATAGGTTCAGCTTTTGGTTGTCAGGTTGCAAGCAGCTCAAAACGTGGCCTGTTGTGGTAGATGACACACAAAACTTAAGCTGCCTCCTCAATCAAATAATTGTAAATTCCAGCTGAGCATTACTCCCATTTTTGGTGGGCTGAATGCTTGGCAGAGGGGCTAGCATTATGTTTGGCTGGTATTTGTTTCAGCTGCATCAAGTTTTGAAGGCAGTATGGTCCTCTTAAAAGGGAACCATACACTTCATAAGAAAGCTGCTGTGGACTACTCATAATGTAAATGGCTGCAAAGAGATATGAATTAGAGAATATGGAGTTCTTTGAAATTCAAGGGTGAAGTACAGGTAAGTAGGGTATTGGAAGTTGGCAGCATGTGAGCAGTCAAACTTTCCAACAGCCTGGGAGGCAGTCAAGAACTACATTCAGAAGGGAGTAGAAGCAGGTCAGCTTCAGAAAACCTGATGGCAATGCTGTAAGAATTCCAACTTGGATAAACCTTCAAAGGTCACCACACACACACAATGCCACCAAGCTCTCATGCTACTCAACACTCTGTTACCCTTGAGTGGCCCCTCATGGCTAATATTCAAACAGTCCATCAAACACCTTTCAAAGATATAAGACTTACATCTACATATCACAACTTCCATGTATCTGCAAATATTCAAATATTGCAAGCAAACTATCCAAATGCAGCCAAGCACAATTTATGCCATTCCATCTTCTGTCTTGCAGGACAAGGTCAAACACAAGTGCAAGAAGCAAAATCAAATTGAAGGGGAACCAACATATCTACATTCCCAGAACCTTTTGGAGGAGATAGTCTTCCACATCACAGACAATCTGTGAAAGTGTCTGTTGTGTCTAACATCACTCAAACTGCTTTCTGAATAAAGTATAAGCTGCTGATTGTGTTACTATACACTTCTTTCTACATTGCTACACTGCCCTAACTGCAATAGACTAATCATGACCAAGTCACAAAATTGCTGTCTTTCTGTCAGAATGCAGCAACAGTCTCTGTCAAATCCAGTAAATCAGGCAAAACCACCAAAATATTCCACAATCTGCAATTTTTGTATAGTCAGAAGCCATTCAAAACCACCAGTTTTGATGCTAGTCAGATGACAGGTCCTGAAAATAGCAGCAACAAAAATCTCTCATGCAGCTGAATACATGTGCAGCTGTGTGAGATTAGCACATGGGTGCAATTGACCAGAACAGTCCAGGTTGCCGGAACATGAGTGAAATGAATGAGAACTGCCAATTGCTATGATAAGGTCCCTATGGTGAAAACTTTAGCTCCATACATACTACATCCACAAGAGAACCCCTTCCCAGCATAAGACACTGAACAGGTCACACTGAAAATGGAACAAAAACAGAATTTGCTGGAAAAGCTCAGCAGGTCTGGCAGCATCCACGGAGAAAAATCAGAGTTAACATTTCAGGTCCAGTGACACTTCCTCAGAACAGACCCTTCCTCACCAGACCCGAATTTTCCTTCACAGATGCTGCCAGAGCCGCTGAGCTTTTCCAGCAGCTTCTGGTTTTGTTCCTGACAGATAGCATCCACAGTTCTTTCAGTTATCACACTGAAAATGACCTCACATTAAGGTTTCCATAGAATCAGCTGCAGTAGACTTTAATCACACTGCCAGTATTCCCATCATCTATTTTCATTTCAGATTTTCACTACTTTTTAGTCCCTACTCAATCTTTCTCTGAATTTGTGTGGATTCAATAATGTTAACATTACACAGTCAATAGTCCAGCTGAGACCATTTCACTGTCACTCTCACTTTTGCCATTTGAGACTGCTGCTTTTTTGTGTTTTTATCATTTTGTTCCAGAAATAATGATGAATATCTTATATATAACGCCCTCCAGTTTACATAGCATTGCAGTACAAATCATTAACCAAATGTCAATAAAGGAGGGCTTGTTGTCTATTCAATTGTGTCGTACGAGGTTTTTAAAGGAAATAAATTTTAAGCCAGTTGTTTTTAAAGGAACTGATAGGACTGACTAAGAAAATGTTATCATGCTGCAGTGATGCATAATATTCTGAAGTCTTTATGCAATAGTGTAATGGCTTGAATGTGTGGCATCTGTTTCTGTTTCACCTCCAAAATGAGAATGGCTTTGATCTTTCTGTGGAATAAGGATGTACAAATTGCTGCAGTCTATCTATCAATGTCTGTAACACCCCTTCAAAAGGTGTAAAATGTTCAATTTAATTCAATGTCCATAATAAGGGTGGTCATAAAATCAGGGCATATTTTTGCCCGCCCAAAGTACTGTTGTTTGGGCTGTGGCCACCATGAATTTAAAATGAATACCCATGTTTTTACAGTTTGTTTTGCTTCTTTCTATTGCTCTTACTCTTATTGCTAAAAAATCCTATTTGATTATGAACAATGGAGCACTGACAAAATCAACAAAAAATTAAAAGGAACTTGATAAGTAATTGATCAAAAGATGAGTTTTTCTGTTCTATTATAATAATTGAATGCTTAGTTTAAAAGAACAATCTAATTTGTCCTGTTCTCCTTCTTGTTCCATTTAACCTGGTAAATGTTTCAAAAACAAATATTTACCAGGCCATAGGGAATGAGAAGGAGAATAGGACAAATTAGATTGTCCTTTTAAACTAAGTACTTACTTATTACAATAGAACAGAAAAACTCATCTTTTGATCAATTTCATGAAATGAAGCAATATTAAGTTGAGATACATATTCTATTCAGGGCATCTCTGCCATGCGGGAAAATATACATACTGTGACATATGGGAAGTCATGGATGTTCTTCACAGCTGAGGCAACAATATGTGCAGGAACTGTCACCAACTACAGAAACTTGATCTCTGGGTTTCAGAATTCAAGTGATGGCTGCAATCACTGTGGTGCATTCAAGAGGTAGAAAACTGCATGGATAGCTCTTTTAGGGAAGACCACAGGTTAAGGCAGCAGGTGGACAGGCAATGTGTGATGACAAGACTGTGTAAGGGGGGTGTTGGGTAGAATGACTATGTGAATCACTTGACTCCCAGGTGCACTTCATTGTCAAAGGGCTTTATTGTTTTACAATGGTGTGAAAGAAACCTTTGGGGCCAGAAACTTCTTCACTGAACAATGGAAAGCAATACACTCTTTATAACATTTGCTTTTAGCCTGTTTTTGACTTTTATAAACCAGTTATATTACTAATCAATGACATGCACATCCAGTCAGGTTAAACATGTGACTGTGAGATCAGTCAATGGACACTTCTAGGTCATCCTATGATTTGATGATGTTTACCAGAAGTCCATATTATTTATCCTTGGGTCTTCATAATGCATCCTATTCAATTACATTCTAGGCTTCAGTACTTCCTGGGCTTCCTATCTGCCTTAGACTGAATATCTAGGGGAATGCAATTAAATCCTGCAATCTTAAAACCACATTGTTTTATTATATCATCTGTAGCTACAACCACCTAAGGTCTTAACTGATGTAGGTCAGCCCCTTCCCTCTATACCATGGTCAGTACCAGACTTTGGGCTAGCTGAGTATAGAGGCTTCTGTCAGCATGTTCTTCATCAAACTGTCTCTATACAAGTAGCAACTGCATCTGACTCTGTGTAACTAAGCCCATTGTTTACATTTCAGAGGACCCTTTGTATGTTACCTTTATCCCATTATCTTGGACTTACTCCATCTATGATGACATCTAATTGGTCTAGTCCATAGTTTGACTTGAAACAGCAGATTGGTCAAGCTATTGTTTCAAACATCTTCCTCAGCCATTTTATGCTAACTTTAGCCATGGGCGCTCCTAACAGGGAAAAAGGAAATTGCAAAGAAACTAAACACTTACATTGTACCTATCTTCACAGATGAAAGTACAGAAAAAGTCTCAGAAAAATATTATGGAACCATGGGACTAGCGAGAATGAGGAACTTAAAGAAAGTATTAAAAGTAAAAACAAGTGATATTGGAAAAAGTAATGGGACTGAAAATTGATAAATCTCCTGGTCCTGGAGACCTACATGACAGAGTGTTGATAGATGTGACTATTGAGATAATGGATGTGTGGTGATACCTTCCAACCTTCCAAAGATTCTATGAAGGGTTCCAGCAAATTAGAAGGTAAGAAATCTAAACCCATTACGTGAGAAAGGAGAGAAAGTTAAAAGAGGAATTATATATATGTAGCCTGATAGTAGGGAAAGCACTGGACTCCATTATACAGTCAGAGTCATACAGCTGGAAGCAGACCCTTCAATCCAACACGTCCATGCTGAACATAATCCCAAACTACACTAATCCCACCTGCCAGCTCCTGGCCCATATCTCTCCAAACCTTTCCTGTTCATGTATCCAAACAAATGTCTTTTAAATGTTGTAATTGTGCCTGCATCCATCACTTCCTCTGGAAGTTCGTTCAACATGCAATCCAACCTCTGTAAAACATTTGTTTCTTATATCTTTCCTAAATCTCTCTCCTCTCACCTTAAAAATATGCCCCATAGTATTGAAATTCTCCTTTCTAGGGAAAAGACAATCACCATCAACTCTATCCATACCTCCAATTAGAAAACTTAGAAAATAACGGGAGGTTTGCAGCATTAACATGGACTTTTGAAAAGGCAATCAAATTTCAGGAATACGTATGAGTAACAATAGTATAGATATGGGAGAAAAACAATGAAAGTGATGCATATGGATTTTTAGAAGGCTTTCAGTCCCGGCAGTAAAGTACTACATTGTTAATGAATAGGGAGGCAGCAGCAACAGCAATGAGGTCAAATGCATCAGGTTAGGTCAAGTTTAGAACAAGAGATAGTCGCAACACATTACAGTTTGCCATCCACTGATACATAAAGGAGGTCATGGAATCTCTATATTCAAACATCCAACAACAGTTTATTTTCTACTTGTACCGTTCAGCAGGTATAGTGATCCCATGGCTTGCTACAACTGTAGGCATTCACATGTTGCATGTTGACAATGTGGTATTCTACGACCAATAAAAATTCCACTTCTTTAGTGTCCAGCTGATGCTTGACCATACACAGAGTATGTCTAAACTCTAATGCCAGAAATACTTCCTGCCTAAAAATCTCTGTTCAAGTTACCAGAATGATGCAGTAAATTATCTGCTGAGGAAGCTTTTGAATTGTAGATTCAGTGACTGAGATTTTCAACTTGCACCTGGCCAGAAGTCTCGTGTTGCAGATCAACTGCTATGTAAACTAATGAAGTTGGAGTCGATTAGTTTGGATGGTCATTTTGTGACGCAGTGTGATGCTAACAGCATGGGTCCAATCCCCACAACAGCTAAGGTTATGATTGAGGACCCTCCTTTTCAATTTCTCCATTCATCCTCAGGTTGATCACCACCAGTAATCTCCCTCTCTAAGGAGAGGGCAGCCCTCTCGGACTATGGTGACTTCATAGTAATGAAAAGTTTTTTGTTTGATGGTCAATATGTCAATATGCTTTTAAATGATGGGCTCATTATATCTTCACTACGTTATAGCATGCAATCTGAGAGTAGAAAGACTGCATACTCCATTTTACCTCATGTTTACAGAAGAATGATACTCTAATGGACCGAATGTTTGCCCAGATGCTTATGTGCCTTAGGAATGTAATGCTGATACGTAGTAGTTATTTGTAATAAATATCTTTTAGATTCTTCAATAATACAATAGTTTCTTATGTTATGGGTGTTATTGCACACAGTTTTGGGTCAGGTGAAAAAAAAGCCTTTTGGAGGCAAGCTCAGACTAGCAGCTAGTTTCTGTTGTGATTATGTTTTAATGTCTATTTCCAAGGCAAACGGTTGATATTAGAACGTTGAAAACCCTCTGTAGGAACTTGAAGAATCAAACCAGCTCAGAACAAGCAAATTTCAACTGAATGGCTTGTAATTATAAATGTACATTATGAGATAGTTGCAGCAAACATGTGAGGAAAGAGGCCTAAGGATTAAAAGGTTCAGGTTCAGCTACATACTAGGGGTCAGCTGCTAGGAAATCCTCAACAGTCACCTCAATTCACAAGAATAATCAATCACAGGAGTTACAAGTAGCTAGAATCACTTATCACTGATGAAAATGGTAGGGAGATTGCGAGGAGTGTAGAATCTTGGGGAGCTGCTCAGATTCTCCTGGCGCCAATCAAAAGTCTTTCTCTCTTAACAAATGAATAAGATAACCCTGCCTTATTGTTAATTATTGGAGAGACTGTTAACAAGCAAAGTGTGCGATAGGCCCAATCCCCTGTCTCATATCAGTAGCAAAGTATACACAAGGATCTTTCAGCAAGCATTGGGCATCTAACTGACATATTTACATGGTCCAGTGCTGACATTGGGTGGCTGTCTGGAATATAAAGCAATGTAACAGTGTATATGTACATGGGGCGCAGGCTGCCATGTAATACATTGGTGTTACGACCGGTTTGCACTCAGGTACTGTGGTGAAACGAATGTGATCCTCGAAGCCAAAGGTTCCGTGCTATTGTAGTTATTCACTAATGAGAAAAGAATAGGGACCCTGCCAGAAGGAAAGCCAGTAGACAGAACAGAAAGCAGAAATATTGCAGCTTAAATTGTTTCCCAGATGCAGAAGTCACGAGTGAAATTAACCAGACTGCTCTGGCTTGGAAATTGACCACTTCCACTTGTTACAGCAGTTCCTGTCAGATGGTGCTGCTTTTTTAAATCTAAAGTTACACTGAGAAAAACTGAAGTGTAAACAGAAGAAACTGAGTAATATTGGCCCATATTATAGTCTGTGATAATAAAGTCACCCAGAACTCCATGAGTAACTAAAAAACTGGCCTAAAGAGTGTGAAGGGAATCAAGAACAACTGCACCTATTTTTCCCGATAAAACATTTCCCTGAATTGTTAACAGCCTGCAGTTATAGCTACCATGATCAAAGTACCTCGACCCGTGTGGCACATAATCACCAGCAGACAGGCGTTCAAAAACTGTTGAACAAGACTGGAAATTTTGTTCTTTACGGAATGTTTATTCTGAGCTAATGAGAGAAATAAAATAAGTTTTCAGTTTCACTTGTCCCAACTGACACCTGTCTGATTTCGCAAGTGTCAATTACAGAATTCTTGGCAGCCATTGAAACCTGGCGACATTTGCTTTTTTATAAGCAGGCATTTTTTCAATAGCATTCAGCTTTGGAAATAATGCTCCTAAATATTAGAGGTGCAAATAGAACCAACTGACTTGAGGAAATAGGCTGGATTTCCTGGAATGCATACCTTAGAAGAGTAGGACTCCATTCATGTGTTCCATGTGTGTTTCACTTGTTGAAAGATGACTAATGCTTTCAATTGTAGCAGGACATTTGCTCTGCATTTTGAGAAAAAAAATGGCCACGAGCACACTCCTTGATCAACGTGGTTTCATTGCTCCATAATGACCTTCAGTGAAAATTTAAAAGTTAATGACAGAGGGGAGTGAAACCACCATCACTGATAGACCTTATTAGATTCCAAGATCAAAATGTGGAACAAACAGGGAAGTGTATCGTTTGTATTATGTTACATGGACAAATATGTCTCAGGTTGTGATGTTATGATGTTGTGAGAATTCTGAACATTTTGCATTCTATGTTGCTTTTATAGTGAAATGGTGCAAAGTTAAATTCAATGGACAGGAAGTTAAATACATAACAAGAAATGAAGATTAAAAACCAGATTTAGTTGTGAAAATTTACCTTTGGCTAGACACCTCAGCCAACATTGAAGTCGTTGAACAAGTTCCCACCTATAAATTAGGCTTTTAACTTCAATAGTATTTACAGATGGGTACGTGGGCTACAAGCAGCTCACACACTGAAATTGACCAATGTCATTTGCCCTACTGTAAGCCACAGGAAGGTGAGCAGCTGGGGACAAGAATATTGGATCAGATGAAATATCAGAGGGAGGCAATCCTCACATTGGATCTCCTCCAATTCCAGCAAAAGGATTCTCTTTGCAGTATATGGTTTTAACAATATTTTATGTCAAATTGGCAGACATAGCAAGTATTGAAGAATGCTGAATTCAGCAGGTCCAGCATTAACTCATCTGAGAGGAAACAAATTTCTCTGAAGGGACTCACTCAGACATAGTAGGAACTGCTGACACTGGAGTCTGAGATAACAAGGTGTTGAGCTGGATGAATGCAGCAGGCCAGGCAGCATCAGAGGAGCAGGAAAACTGATGTTTCGGGTCTGGACCCTTCTTCAGAAATGGCGGAGGGGAAGGAGGTCTGAAACAAATAGAGAAAGGGGGGAGGCAATGATAGAAGGTGGATAGAGGAGCAGATAGATGGAGAGAACTCGTGCAGGCCAAGGAGGTGGGGGTGAAGGCAATAAAGGTGAGTGTAGGTAGTGAGTTGGGATGGGCATTGGTCGTGTGGAGGGTCCAGACCCAAAACGTCAACTTTCCTGCTCCTCTTATACTGCCTGGCGTGCTATGGTCATCCAGCTCCACAACTTGTTATCTCTGAAGGAACTTAAGTGTTTTGCCCAAAGTTAATACTTATTGCAGAGAGCTATCTGGGATACCCAGAAATGAACTGGACCAATTTATCAGTGGCAAAAACAAAGTTGCTGGAAAAGGTCAGCAGGTCCAGCAGCATCTGCAAAGAAAAAAAAAAATCAGTTAACATTTCGGATCTGGTGACCCTTCCTCAGAACTGGACCAGAGATGTTAACTCTGATTTTTTTTCTTCACAGATGCTGCCAGGCCTGCTGAGTTTTTCCAGCAAATATGTTTTTGTTCCCAATTTACAGCATCACAGTTCTTTCAGCTTTGAATTTATCAGTGGATTGATCTCATGTGCAAATTAATAGTATGCTGTACCCACGACTATATTTGTCAGGATTGTGTCAGTATTATGCATTAAAAATGAGCTCAACATGGGCCAATTTCTACTTGATGTAAACCCCCCAAATTTTCAGAGGCCTTGAGGTAAACAAAATTTTCACACATTAAGTTAGGATATATTGAAAAGTCATGGAAGCAGATAGTAGCACCCTGCATGTCCTTGCAAAGAAATATGTTTGATCGGCAGCTGGACAACTTCAGGCATTAAATGTGAGAAAATATTAGTCAAGAAAGACATGCCCAAGGGCAATCTGTGAGTTGTGAATTCTTCTGTTCTCAGAATCAGCCCTGCCAGTGTATTCTATTTTCTGGTTACCAAACTCTGACAGTTTGTGGATAGGGCAGTTCAAGGTCACCAATTCTACTTTCTATGCTGAGTTAAGGACCGGTTGAGTATTCAGGGGTCTCTTACAAAGAAGAGGACCTTGTCCTATGTAAAGATTAGATTCCCTACAGTGTGGAAACAGGCCCTTCAGCCCAACAAATCCACACCGCCCTTGAAGCATCCCACCCAGGCCCAGCCCCCTATAATCCACACACCCTCTGAACACTACAGGCAATTTAGCACGGCCGATCCACCTAACCTGCACATCTTTGGACTGTGGGAGGAAACCCGCACAGACAGGAAGAGAATGTGCAAACTCATCACAAACAGTTACCCGAGGCTGGAATTGAACCTGGGTGCCTGGCGCTGTGAGGCTGAAGTGCTAACCACTGAGCCACTGTGCCGCCCCTTAACCCTAAAGCGGTTTAGTTTATTGCCTGCAGACAATAAATGAGATTTACATTATATGGGCAGGTACAATTGCAACTAACAAGAGCCAGATATGTCAAATCTGGCTCTATTAGAACCACACACAAGCCTAACTGTTTCTCTGCTAAAAGACAGTGTGATAACATCAGGTTGGGTAAAGCTAAGAACATAAAAACAGAAGATCTCATACAAACAGGAGGCAAATCAGCCCCTTGAACCTACTCTGCCACGTAATACAAACTTGGCAGATCTATTCTTGGCCTCAAGTCAACTTTTCTGCCCACTGTCCATAATCTTTTAACCCGTTACTAATTAGAAATCAGTCTATCTCCTCCTTAAGTTCATTCAGTGCCCACCATATTGTAGAATATTGAATTCCATAGATTCACAACACTTTGAGAGAAGAAAATTCACCTCATCTCTGTGTTAAATTAGCAAAACCTTTCTTGAAAGATTTCTCATTCTCGATTTACCCACATGAGAGCACATCAGAGGAGAGGAAATGTTCCAATGGTATTATCATCGGACTGTAAATCCAGAGACCCAGATAATATTCTGGGGATAAAAACAAAGTTGCTCGAAAAGCCCAGCAGGTCTGGCAGCATCTGTGAAGGAAAAAGCAGAGCTAGCATTTCAGGTCCAGTGATGCTTCCTCAGAACTATCGGTGGCTGGGAAAACGTCAGTTTATATTTAAAAGCACACAGGTGGGCGGGGTAGGGAGTAAACGATAGGATAGAGCCCAAAGAGAGAGAAAGACAGTTGAACAGACAAAGGAGTTGCTAACGATCAGGCTGGGAGGGTGAATAGTTGTTAATGGGGATTGTTAGTGACTAACAACAGGGAGTGTGTAATGGAGATAATGGGAACTGCAGATGCTGGAGATTCCAAGATAATAAAATGTGAGGCTGGATGAACACAGCAGGCCAAGCAGCATCTCAGGAGCACAAAAGCTGACGTTTCGGGCCTAGACCCTTCTTCAGAGAGGGGGATGGGGGAAGGGAACTGGAATAAATAGGGAGAGAGGTGGAGGCGGACCCAAGATGGAGAGTAAAGAAGATAGGTGGAGAGAGTGTAGGTGGGGAGGTAGGGAGGTGATAGGTCAGTCCAGGGAAGACGGACAGGTCAAGGAGGTGGGATGAGGTTAGTAGGTAGCGGGGGGTGCGGCTTGGGGTGGGAGGAAGGGATGGGTGAGAGGAAGAACCGGTTAGGGAGGCAGAGACAGGTTGGACTGGTTTTGGGATGCAGTGGGTGGGGGGGAAGAGCTGGGCTGGTTGTGTGGTGCAGTGGGGGGAGGGGACGAACTGGGCTGGTTGAGGGATGCAGTAGGGGAAGGGGAGATTTTGAAACTGGTGAAGTCCACATTGATACCATTAGGCTGCAGGGCTCCCAGGCGGAATATGAGTTGCTGTTCCTCGGTGGGGTCTCCGGCCGTGTCCTCATGGTCAATGGCGGCGGGTGCATGGTGGGGGAGGGGCAGGGACAGAGTCGGGATTTGGGAGGCGCAGGAATCCTCTTGTGGGGGGCTGCGGCCAGTGAGTTTGTTGTACTTACGATTTTTGGTGTCCAGTAAAGCTGAGTGGAACAGGGTGTTCAGTCTGTGGATCCTGCGGAGGATAAAAAACAGCAGAGGTCCTTTGCAGGTCTTCCTCTCACCCATCCCTTCCTCCCACCCCAAGCCGCACCCCCCGCTACCTACTAACCTCATCCCACCTCCTTGACCTGTCCGTCTTCCCTGGACTGACCTATCCCCTCCCTACCTCCCCACCTACACTCTCTCCACCTATCTTCTTTACTCTCCATCTTCGGTCCGCCTCCCCCTCTCTCCCTATTTATTCCAGTTCCCTCCCCCCATCCCCCTCTCTGATGAAGGGTCTAGGCCCGAAACGTCAGCTTTTGTGCTCCTGAGATGCTGCTTGGCCTGCTGTGTTCATCCAGCCTCACATTTTATGATCAGGGAGTGTGTAATGGCAGGCTATGCGATAACAAGGCCTGGCGCGTGGGGTGAGGGACTGGGACGTGGGAGAGTTTAGGTCCTAAAAGTATTGAACTCAATATTGAGTCTGGAGGGCTGTAGGGTCCCTACACAGAAAATGAGGTGTTTGTTCCTCCAGTTTGCGTTGGGTTTCACTGGATCACTGCAGCAAACCAGAGACAGAGATGTTGGCCAGGGAGCAAGGTGGTGCATTGAAGTGGCAGAAAAACAGGTAGTTCAGAGATAGTAGGAACTGATGCTGGAGAATCTGAGATAACAAGGTAACGAGCTGGATGAACACAGCAGGCCAAGCAGCATCAGAGGAGCAGGAAAGCTGATGTTTCGTGCCTGGACCCTTCTTCAGAAATGGGAGAGGGAAAAGGGATTCTGAAATAAATAAGGAGAGGGGGAAGGCGGATAGAAGATGGATAAAGGAGAAGATTGGTGGAGAGCAGCCAGACAGGTCAAAGAGGCGGGGTTGAAGGCAGTAAAGTTGAGTGTAGGTGGGGTATTAGGATGGGGGTTGGTCAGTCAAGGGAAGATTGACAGGTCAAGGAGATGGGGAGGAGGCTGGTAGGTAGGAGGTGGGTGTGGGGGTTGGTAAGTGAGGTGGGTGGAGCAGATTGGCAGGAGAAAACATGGACAGGTCAAGGAGGCGGGGATGAGTTGGGCTGATTTTAGGATTAGATCGGTGGTGGGGAGATTTTGAAGTTTGTGAAGTCAACATTGAGACCATTGGGCTGCAGGGCTACCAAGCAAAATATGAGGTACTGTTCCTGCAACCTTCAGTTGACATCATTGTGGCACTGGAGGAGGCCCAGGATGGACATGTTGTCCAAGGAGTGGGAGAGCGAGTTGAAGTGATTTGCGGCTGGGAGGTGCAGTTGTTTGTCACGAACTGAGCGTAGGTGTTCCACAAAGCAGTCTCTAAGCCTCCACTTAGTTTTCCCGATGTAGGAGAGGCCACATTGGGAACAGTGGATACAATATACCACATTAGCAGGTAGTTCAGGAGAAAGGGTCACCGGACCTGGAACGTTAGCTTTGTTTTCTCCTTCACAGATGCTGCCAGACCTGCTGAGCTTTTCCAGCAACTTTGTTTTTGTTCCTGATTTACAACATCCGCAGTTCTTTCGGTTTTTATTTAGCAGGTAGTTCAGGATCTTTTTTGAGAGCAGAGCGTAGATGTTCTGTGAAGCAGTAACCAAGTCTACACTTCATTTTCCTGATGTAGAGGAGACCACACTGTGAGCAGTGAATGCAGTAGACTAGATTCTAGGAAGTGCTGTTGAAGTGTTGCCTCATCTGGAAGGTATGTTTGGGCCTTTGGATACTAGGGAGGGAGGAGATAAATGGGCAGGAGTTACACTTTCGCCGGTTACAGGGAAGGTGCCGTAGGGCTGTGGGAAGGTGCTGGGAGTGAAGGAGGAGTCGACCAGGGTGTCCCGGAGGGAACGATCTCTGTGGAAGACAGATGAGGGAGGGGAGAGGTATATGTGTCTGGTGGTGGCATCTTGCTGGAGGTGGCAGAAATGGCATCTGATTATCTTCTGGACATGGATGCTGGTAAGATGGTAGGTGAGGATAAGAGGAACCCTATCGTTGTGGGAGGGAGAAGAAGGGGTGAGGGCAGAAGTGTTGGAGATGGGTCGGACCTGGTTGAGGGCCCTGTAGACAATGGTGCTGGGGAATCCTCAGTTGAGGAAGAAGGTGGACACTTCAGAGGCTCTCTTGTCAAAGTTGGCCTCATCTAAACATGTGCGACAGAGACAGAGGAACTGAGAGAATGGGATGGAGTCTTTACAGGTAGTGAAGTGTGAGGATGCAAAGTCCATGTAGCTGTGGGAGTCGGTGGGTTTGTAATGGATATCAGTGGCCAGTCTATCCCCAGAAATGGAAACAGAAATGTTGAGAAAGGGAAGGGAGGAGTCAGAATTAGACCAGGTGAAAGTGAGGGCAGGGTGGAAATCAGAGGCAAAATTGATGAATCTTTCCAATTCCAGATGAGCAAGGGAAGCAGCACCGATGATATCATCGATGTATCAGAAAAAGAGTTACTAACTATCACTAACAGTCCCCATTAACAACTATCCACCCTCCCAGCCTGATCGTTATCAATTCCTTTGTCTATCCAACTGTCTTTCTTTCTCTTTAGGCTCTATCCTATCATTTATTCCTTACCTCACCTACCTCCCTATTTTCTACATATAAATTGACATTTTCCCAACCACCATCAATTCTGTGGAAGGGTCAACAGACTTGAAACTTTAGCTCTGTTTTTTTCCTTCACAGATGCTGCCAGACCTGCTGAGCTTTTCTAGCAACTTTGTTGTCAATTCTGATTTACAACATCCGCAGTTCTTTCGGGTTTTCATGTTCTGGGCACCTAGGTTCAAATCCTACCATGGCAGATGGTGGAATTTGAATACAACAACTATCTGTAATTAAGAATCTAATGATGGCCGTGAAATCCATTGTCAATTGTCCAAACCCATCTGGTTCAGTAACGTACTTTAGGGAAGGAAAAATTCATTCACGGAATGAGGGCCTTGCAGGCTAGACAACATTTATTGCCCATTCCTAATTGCCAAGAGCGCTGTTAAGAGTCAAACCACATTGCTGTGGGTCTGGAGTCACATGTAGTCCAAACCAGGTCAGAATGGCTAAAAATTCCCTCTTTGTCTACTTCATCAATTACCTCAACGTCTTATATACCTCAGTTAGAGTTCCTCTCATTCATCTAAATTCCGGACCATATAGGCCGAAATTACTCAATCTCTTTTCATAAGACATACCCCTTATCTCTGGAATCAATTTGACAAATGTCCTCTGAACTGCATTCAATGCAACTGCATCCCTCCTTAAGTAAGGGGACCAAAATTGTATGTCATACTCCAGGGACAGTCTCATTAATGCCTTGTACAGTTGCAGCAGCACTTCCCTACTTTTATACCGTATTCACTTAGCAATAGATGCCAGTAAATGACGTCCCATCAAAATCAACTCTTTAGAGCAATGGCTCTAAACAGCATTACTGCTATCGAGGGTAAACACTAAATAGTTTTCATGGGTAATTCTGGTCTGAAGAGTACAGTGAACACAGTAACAGAAGAGTGTGTCGTGTCTCATTATTTTGTAGGCTGACAGAGAATTAGGAGAAATACAGACTGGGCCTATATTTTCCGGAGTTTATAGGAATAAGAGGAATTGAAACATATTAAATTCTTAGAAGTCTTAATAGTGGAGTGCTGAGAGACTCCCCTGACAACAGTGTAGAAGTAGGAACCACTGGCTCAGGATACGGAGTTGGGCATTTATGTTTGAGAAGAGGAACCATTCTTTCATTCAGCAAAAGATTTTGTTTTTTATCTACAAGTATTCCAGAATATTCATGTTTGATGTGAAAGATGAGTATGTGCAAATTCCTAAAGTATTCGTCATGAAATTAAGTCTGCCTTCTCCTGAAGAGGTGAAATTAATGATTTTGGTGTGTAATTATCATCATTATTTTATACTGTGGGAAAGTCACTAAAAGTATTTGAATAGTATTGGAACTTTGGCTGTTGGAACATGGCCAACCCATAACAATCACAATGACAAGGGCTTTGCATGAACTTCAAATATATTTCATCACCAATTAATTGCAGGCTAAAGCACCTTTGTCTATTTTACTGCATTAAAGACAATGTACAATGTTGGTTTCACACATTCTATGCTTCATAAACATGAGATAATTCAAAATCTTACTGTCTGTGTGTGAGCTCACACAAATCCCATTCTCCGGTCAGCCTGACCTATAGAGGCATTTGGTCAAGCAAACCTTCATTTCTAAGAATCCTGTTTTGAATTCCTTTCATGCCCTCTCAACTCACTATGTTTAATCTCTTTGAGTTCTACAAGTGACCAAGTTATCTACACTCAATTAATTCTGGCCTCTTCAGCTTTCCTTACTTCAGTTGCTCTATATTTGGTATCTGTACCTTCACTTGTTTAGGAGCAAAGGTCTGGAATTCAGTGCTTATATCTCTCTGCCTCTTTACATCTCTTTCTGCATAGAGGCATATGTTAAAACCTAACATTTTGACTTAAGGATTTAATCATTCATACTAACATCTCCTTATGTCATGTTTTGGTTGTTACTGCTCCTGTGGAGCACCTAAGAAGGTTTTAGTATGTTGAAGTTAATGTATAAATAGAAACTGTCATTTGTTGAATTTGCTAGTTTTGTACACATAACCATGGCATGAATGGTAGATACATGGGTCATGAAAACTATGCAGCAGAAACTTGGATTATTTTGTTTTATACCAAACACAACTCTTGTAAGTTGGTGGAAAGATTAATGTTATTGGTAATATCTTTGAAATAATGGGTGTATGAAGACATAATTTAAAGTGGTAACTTTGAACATTCATAATAAAATTAGGGCAATTAGAACATATTCCAAAAGGTCAAAAGTGATTGGCAATCAAAAACGTGAAAATTATGATAGTACCATTCTTGAGAAAGGAAGCTGATTTTCAGAAAATGCTAGAAGTTAACCATGTGGAAAACTTAGCTCATTGCCTACGATTGCAAAATATTGGAAATGGCCAAAAGTAATGTAGGGGAGAGGAATAGCTGGCAGAATTGAACCAGGGCATAACCCGACTGAAGAGTGGGTATAACCTACGTCATGGCCCAGGACCGTCATTTGTCTGCAGTTATCACACAGGAAACATACAGTCAGAGTAAATGGATCTTTTCTGGAGTAGAAGACAGTGACAAGTAGAGTACCAAAAGGATCCCCAGTATTCATAATATATGTTGATGACAAAATTAAATGTAATACTTCTTAGTCTTCTGGCAATACAAAACTAGGTGGGACTGTGAATAGTGGGGAGGATATAAAATGACTTCTAGTTAAATAGGCAAGTTTACTGAATTGTTAATTACTCGCACCTAATGTGATTAAGTATGAAATTATACACTACAGTCAGAATATTATTTAAACAGTAATTGATTGGGAAATGTTGATTTATCAAAGGACCTGGGCACTCTTACACACTAATTACTGAAAACAAGCATGTATTTGTAGTAAGTAGATAGGAAGGCAAATGTTATGTTGGTCTTTGTTGAAAGAAAACTTGAATACCAGCATCAAACATCCAAGAAAGTTCAATGATGGTTCACCAAATGGATTCCACTGATGGCAGTTAGTCTTCAGAGGCAGAATTAGGTTGACTAGGCTAATATTTGCAACAGTTTAGAAGAATGAGTTGGGATCTCATTGAATCCTGTAAAATTCTGATTGGCTTGGGCAGGTTGGATGCAGGGATGATGCTTCCCCTTGTCTGGGAGATCAAGAATAAGGGATTACAGTGTCAAGATACAGGGCGAGCTATTTAGAACTGAGATGAGGAAAAGTTCCCTTACTCAGAGAAGAGTGAATGTAAAGGTTTCAAGAGAAATGGGGAGAGAGAAGGAGTGTGGCGAAGAGATTAATGATCAGCCATTGTCATATTGTAAAGCAAAGTAGGCTCAGTGGACTGAATGGTCTTGTCCTCATTCTTCCTTTTATATTTCTGTATTCCTACATAAAAAATTTCTCACAAGTTTAATGGAAATAAAATCAATAATGCACATATAATTCCTGAATGGGACATTGAGACTGAAAATTAAATTCTAACTACATTAAAATGAAAAGTGCAAAGCCAAATACTGCAGGTGTAGGAAATCTAAAATGGAACTAAAAACATTGGAAATACTCTATAAGTTAGGCAACATTTGTGATGAGAAACCGAATTTGGCAATTTTGAGGTCAATGATCTTTCCTCAGAACTCCCAATTTAAGAGATGTTTTGAATGTGGTAGATATAAAATAGTCATGGAAAAGGATAGAGCTGATCTATTGGACAAGGCCAGTTTTGATGATATTAGGCCAGAACTTTCAAAAGTTGGTTGGGGGAGGATATTCACAGGTAAAGAAATGACTGGAAAATGGGAGGCATTCAAAACTGAGATAACGAGAGTCCAGAGATAATACGTACCTGTTAGTGTAGAGGACAAGGCTAGTAGGTGTGGGGAACACTGGAGGACAAAAGGAATTGAAGCTCTGGTCAAGGAAAAGAAGGAGGCATATGTCAGACATAGACAGCTGGAATCGGTTAAGTATACTCAAGAGGGAAATCAGAAGGGCAACAAGGAAACGTGCCATAGCTTTGCCAAATAGGGATAGGAAAATTTGGCAGACAAAAGAGTAACTAAGGAGAGAATACGGCCCCTTAAACATCAGTGAGGCCATCTATGTGTAGAACTGCAAGAGATGGGTGAGATACTAAATGAGTATTTCACATCGGTTTTTTACTGTGGAAAACGATATGGAAGCTAGTAAACTTAGTGAAATAAATAGTGATATCTTGAAAAGTGCCCATATTACAGAGGAGGACATGCTGGATGTCTTGAAATGTGTAGAGGTGAATACATCCCTGGGACTAGATCAGGTATACTCCAGAACTTTGTGGGAAGCTAGCGAAGTGATTACTGAACCATTGCTGAGATAATTGTATCATTGATAGCTGCAGGTGAGGTGCCAGAAGATTGGATGTTGGCTAATATCGTGCCATTATTTAAGAAAGGTTGTTAGGAAAAGCCAGGGAACTATAGACTGGTGACCCTGATATTAGTGATGAGTAAGTCATTGGATGGCATTCTGAGAGACTGGATCCACATGTATTTGGAAAGACAAGGAAAGATTAAGGAAATTCAACACAACTTTGTGCATGGGAAATCTTGCCCCACTAATTTGATTGAGAATTTTGAAGTAGGTACAAAGAAGATTGATGAAGGCAGAATAGTGGATGTTGTCTTCATGAGCTTCAGTAAGGTGTTCAACAAGGTTCCACATGGTAAACTGTTTAGCAAGGTTAGAGCACATGGAATACAGGGAGAGCTAGCAATTTGAGTACAAAATTGTTTTAAAGGTAGGAAACAGAGGGTGATGGTGAAGAGTTTTTGGACTGGAGGCCTTTGGCCAATGATGTACTGTGAGGATCAGTGCTGGGTCCCCTGCGTTTTGTCATTTAGATAAATGATTTGCATGTGAATATAGGAGGAATGGTTGGTGTGTTTGCAAATGACACCAAAATTGGTGGTGTAGTGGGCAGCAAAGGATGTTATCTCAGACTACAATGGAACATTGGTCAGATGGGCCAATATGCTGAGGAGTCACAGGTGATTCAGATAAAAGTGAGATGTTGCATTTTGGTTAAGCAAATTAGAGCAGGACTTATACACTTAATGATGAGGTCCTGCAGAGTGTTGCTGAACAAAACGGCCTTGGAGTGCAGGTTCATAGTTACTCAAAAGTGGAGTTGCTGGTAAACAGGATAGTGAAGAATACATTTGGTACACTTCCCTTTATTGGCCAGTGCATTGAACGTTAGAATTGGGAGGTAGTGTTGCAACTGTACAGGACATTGGTTAGACCACTTCTGGAATATTGTGTTCAATTCTGGTCTCCCTGCTATGGGAAAGATGGCGTGAAACTTGAAAGGGTTCAGTAGAGACTTACAAAGATGTTGCCAAGATTGGAGGGTTTGAACTATCGGGAGAGGCTGAATAGGCTGGGGCTATTTTCCTTGGAGTGTCAGAGGCGAGACCTCATAAAAGTTTATCAAATCATGAAGGGCATGGAATAGGACAAATAGCCAAGGTCTTTTTCGAAGGGTAGGAAGTCTAAAGCTAGAAGGCATAAGTTTAAGGTGGGAGGGGAAAGATTTAAAGGGGACCTGAGAGACAACTTTTTTCACGTAGAGTGTTGTGCGTATATAAAATGAGTTACCAGAGGAGGTGGTGGAGGCTGCTAAAAATACAATACTTAAGAGATATCTGACTGGGCGTATGAATAGGTAAGGCTGAGAGGGATATAGGGTGAATGCTGGAAAATAGGACTAGATCAATTTAGGATATCTGGCTGCCATGGACAAGTTGGACCGTGCATCTCAATGACTCTGTAACCCTACATAAATCATTTAATAAATGCATAAAAATCATTTAAAAAATAAATCATAGTCCTTCTGAACCATAGGGCTGGTCTCTCATTCGAGAGACAACTTATGGTGGTTTAACCCAAGGGTCACGATGCCTCAGCAAGAGAAAAAGGTGAGAAGTAGAGTTGTTCATGCCAACTTTAAATCTTTAAATATATTTAGTTAGAAAGGTAATTGAAGGTTGCCCTAGGGCTGTGGATAGTTGGGAGTGCTCTTAGCTTTGGGTCTATAGATTCAAGCACCGTGCCAGCAAAAATCATGGCTGATAGTCCATTGCAGTGCTGAAAGAGCGGTGAATTTTTAGAGATGGTATCTTTTGGATGAATTGTATACCGAGATCACACCTGTTTGCTCTGGTGGGTGGTGAAGATTCCCAGGGTACAGTACAAGGAATAACGGGAGAGTAATCCTTGACATCATGGAAATCTCTCAACAAACAGATTACCTGGTAATTATTAATCACAATTTGTGGGAGTTTGCTGACCACAAATTGGCTGCATTACCTGCATTATAACAATATCTACACTGCATACACATTTCATTGCCTTTAAGGTACTTTGAGACATCTGGCAGTGATGAAAAACATTTTATAAAATGACAAACTTCTTTTCTTTCTTCCTGAAAGTAGCTTTGAAAGAGAAAAGAATGAGTTGCATTTATTTTTCTCCACTGAACTTTTCACCATAACCTGATTCCAAGTGAGATTCTCCAAGTTATTACAGTTTCAGGTCAGATACCCAAAAATATTAAGCACCTCGATGAGGATGACTGAACTGTCTGCCCTAATTTATTCACCCACTTCCACATTTGGTTCATTCACATAGGACACTTTCCCTTTGAGAGACCTTTCTCCCAGACCAAATAGCTCCGTGTTTTAAAAAGAGCCAATTTAACCCGGCCTTCTTGAGTTAACAAATTGGTAAGTTTATTAATTACTAAATGTAAAAAAAATGTATGGACTCAGATAAGAAATGAGGAGTTAGTTAAACTATCAGCATATCTGTCTCATTCATCATGAATAGAAGGTAGAACATTGATAGTTCAATAGTTGATTTTGGTATTCTGCCTTTGCAGTTTAACTGAAGCTCTTTTATGATATTTCAGTTGAATTGTCATTGGCTGACAGCACTCGGAGTGAGAGAATTCTCTTTGCCTTATTTTGAGTAGTTTGTTGACAAGCTGGTTTTTAGACTCATTTACCTGCAATATAAGGATGACCACTGAATGACTCAACTGCTTTGACCTTCACAGCAGACAATGGCCACCTTAGCTCACTACCACACCTTCTGCTTTGAGACAGGTTTGAAGGGTTTAGATAAAGTAAATAAAGAGAAACTGTTTCCAATGGCTGAAGAGTCAATTATGTGAGGATACAAGTTAAAGGCGAATTTCAACAGAAACAGAGGTGACATGAAAATCATTTCACACAATGAATGGTTAGAATTTAGACTGCAAACAGATTCAAAAGTAGCCAACAAAAGAGAACTAAATAAATTATTTGGGAGGAGGAAACTTCAGAGATACAGACAGGGAAGGTGCAAAGGCCCAGGATGAACCTTCAATCCTGCACAAAACCCTCTTCCACCATTTCTACCATGACAATGCCGAGCAGGCAGATGTCCACAAACAAACATACATAGAAAAATACAAAATTCCTTCCATGACAAAAATGTAAGCCATGTTGCATTTGCAATTCCTCCATAATAATTCTATAAAGTAAATCCACACAATAAAGACAGTCACTGACCAGTGGGGAAATGGGTACAGTCCAGAGAATATTGATGAAAGAAGCTGTTAATCTTCACTTGAAACTAAATGAAGCAAGTTTATAGATTCAGATTTCTATAACACTCTTCCGTTGTGCTTTTTTGGCAATTTGCAACATGCAGATCAAAGACTGACAGTATTTTAGTAGTCTAATACATAGTTCAAAGCTATGTAAATACTGTCTTTAGTTTTAACAGCGGTCTCAGTTTCTGCTGCTGAGTTTGGAGCAATTCCACTACCACTTTTTCAGCAGAGTCTGAATTTCCTTCTGGGGAAGTGGTAAAAGGTAACCGGAGTCAAGTCTGCTACCCTTGGAAAGTGACAACAACAATGACTGGAAAATGCAGAGGCAGGCATTTTGACAGTTTAGCTTTGGAGCTCTGACATTTTATCTCAGTATTTAAATAACAATAAAACATGAGACAACCCTCCAGACCTCATCCTACACACTCCTTCATCCTCCAAAACACTCATTATGCCTCATCAAAAAAATCTGACTATAACCTCCATGCCACACAATGGTTCAGTACCGACACGACATGGCCCTTCTCCATGCCAAATTTTTCTCTTCCAATCATCCAGCAAGGCTTCTCAAGCAGTCCATGTCAATCTACTTATGTTTCCCCATTTTTCATGGTCTCTAATAATCTTCAAGTCAAGCTATGCCCCTCTACTCAATTTCCTGGCTCCTCTAGCCCCTATGCCATCACACACCATCATTTGTCTTTAGAAAATCTATGCCAACTCTCTCAGTATCTTTCATAAGCAGACGTCAAGAACCATGCTGAGATTAAGTAAAGCACGTAAGCGTTCAATGAGTGAATCTGTTCAAAGTATTGAATTTTCCATTGATGGAATGAAAACCTGTTTATTGCATTTAACATCATAAAACCCGACTCACATTGGAGAAAAATAGCAGAGGCTGGATTCAGGATGGAACTTCTAGTCTTGAGTCACTGGCACCCATTTTCATTAAAATGGAGGACTATATTGTCTGCAAAAACAATTGAATAACGTCATCCCACACCCTTACCTTTCGGCATCACATTCCAACTATTATCCCTTCAGGTAATTGTTCCAATTCCCTTTGAAAATCATAATTGAATCCATCCTGACTTTATGGTTAGGCTGTCTATCCTAGATCCTACCTACCCACTGCATAAAAATGTTCTTTTTGTGCACATAATACTTTTGTTTCTTTTACCAATCACTTTAAATCAGAGTTCTTTTGTCTTTGAAATTTCCAGTAATTGAAAGATTTTCTCCTCATTTATTGTGCGTAGGCGCCTCCTGATTTTTGAGCATCTCTAACTAATCATCTCTCAACATCGTCTTCTCTAAAGAAAACAAATCAGCTTTGTCAATACATCTATGCAATTGTAGTGTTGGATTCCCCCTGTCTCATAAAGCACTTACGCATCATCTCCAATACCTTCACATCCTTCCTAAAGTTGGTGGCAATTCCAGTAGACACTGAACTATGCTTTCTAAACTTCACCTCTATGTCCTTGTTTTTAGACTCTATACCTCTATAAAGTTCAGTGTTACATAAATCACATTATGATTTTCTCAAACTTCTCCCTCACCTTCAACTGTTGTACTTCTTTGCACACAAATCCATCCATATCTCCTTTTGAATTTTGTCCTTTATTTTAATTGTTTTTCCCCGTTCTTCTAATGGAATTGTATCAGCTCAGACTTCTCTGATTTCTTTTCATCTGCTGTATATCTGCTTAGTCTTAGTTGACATTTCACAATAATTCATAGTTTTGTATCATCAGCAAATTTTGAATTGTGTCCTGTTCGACCAAACCTGTGTCATTAAAGTGGATCAAGTAAGACAGGTGTCCTAGCATTAGCCCCTGGGGAACTATCACTATGTATCTTCTTCTGGTCTTAAGAAAAGCTGTACTCGACTAATCTCTGAATCCTGTCACTCAGCTGATTTTGTATCCATGTTGCTATTGTTTCTTTTAAACCATGGACTTCAAATTTGCTGCTAATTGGCACTTTTGTCAAAAGTATTTTTTGAAGTCAAAGTACACCACATCAACCGTATGACATTAACATTTTCGTTATGTCATCAAAAATTCAAATTAATTAAATGCACTTCTGATAACAAATCCATTCTGGTTTTGCTTAATTAACCCATACATGTCTGACTACTAAGTTTGTCCTTAGTTTTCACTTATGAAATCTTTACCACCAATGAAGTTTAACTGAGTAGCCCATTGGCATTGGGCTTGCCTTTCTTTGTGTACAGTTTGCAATTGCCCAGGTCTGTGATACCATCCTGCAACCAAAGTACATTGAAAGATGATGGCTAGTGCTCGATCAATTTCCACTTTTCATTCCCTCAGTATCCTCAGATACAACTGACCTAGTTCTGCTGACATAGCCACGTTAAACATAACTTTAAACATTTTTCATGCTGCCTCTTTTCCAATTTTTAGATCATTCAGTGACTCAGTTGTTTAACAGACTAATATCCATATGATGAATTAGGCAGCAAAAGAGGTTTCAGGATTTACAAATATTTTATTGTCCATTTATAGTTTAACGCAAGCTTCCACTTTCCACTCTGGACCCTCCCCCTGTCCACAAGGTAACACCCCACTGGGGAAGAACCTAATTCTTTTAAATAAGCCCACCACTAAATTTACTAATAATCTAACAACAAATTCTAAATGCTGCCCACCGGGGAAATGAAAGACCCTGTCCTGATTATTATAACATAAACCCAAGACCAATTGACAAAGCACCTGACTGATAAAAGTATAACCACTACCCAACAGGGTCAGTGTAACAACAACAAAACTAATAAAATAATGGGGAAAACAGGCGATGGTCACTGAATCAAAATGGTGTTGTGGGGGGAATTAATACACACCAGCTCCACAGTGTCCACCTATTTCTAAAAACTTGCAAAGTCTTTGGTATGTTTTCTTACGAGAAAAGTCCACCATCAGTTAAACTAAACACACAAATTAAACAAAATACAGCCAATGCCTACTGTAGGTAGTATAACATTAACAAAAACATCAAAAAGGAAAAGGAGAAGAAACAAGGGAGGTGACCAATTCAAAATGGAGTTGGTGGCGTAAATAAAGCACTCATCCCTTAGGGTAACACAAACCCAGCTATTTTTGCACCAATAAGTGCTCTCACACAAAACTGAACAGTGCTTTCTTTTTGTCTCACTTGCAAATTGCCTGTGTTACTTCCCACTTATTCTCCACCACTACTAAATAATCCATGTTTCCTACTCATTAATTTATGTGCAAAGCCAGCAATGGCAGTGTAATACCACCAAAGGAGCAGGAAATGGTATGGAAAAAGGGAACGGATTAAGTTAAAATGGAGTTGGAAAGGAGATGAAGCAGTCTACCCCCTGAAGAATCTATTTTTCTTTCTATCCAGAAGTGCTCTTACATACAGCTGAACATCGTTTTCTGTCATTGAAACACCTGTATTTATATTCCCCTTTAACCACCACCAGTAAATTACCTATGTTTTCCAATTAGTTAATTTACATGCAAAGCCTATTCAGGGTTAAGGGAGAGGTAGCAAGACTGGAGGAGGAGGCTAAACAAAATGGAGTTGGAAGAGGAGATTAAGCACTCTACACCCAGCATTGCCAAGAACAGAGCCGCGTCTTTTTTAAGCGAAGAACCCAATGTTCATATTGTGTAATCAACCTGTCCAATGATGTTTTTACACAGTGCTGGAACAGGTGGGACTTGAACCTGGGCCTCTAAGTCTAGGGCAAGGAACATTACCACAACACCATGAGAGGACTCCACAGAGCTGACTATTTTTCGTTTATTTGAGCTATTTTTCTATCAACCTGCTCAGAGATGTTATAACACACTGAGGCCTCCTCGTCCAGAGGAGGGACAGTAGGGACAGTACCATTGCATCACAAGCTATCTTGATAGGTAGCTATTTTTAACGCAGATAGGGTAAAATAGTGCCTTTTTCTTTTCCTAAATCACTGTGTGTGTGTGTGTGTGTGTGTGTGTGTGTGTGTGTGTGTGTGTGTGTGTGTGTGTGTGTGTGTGTGTGTGTGTCTGTATACATAATGTATAGTTATATATTGACACACAAAAAAATCTACACTGTTGTGAATAGACTGTATAATGTACATGTTTCTACCACCAGGAATATACCACTGTGGCTAGTTGTGTATTAACAAACAAAGGCTGTTAATGGCAATACTAGCATCAAAAAAGTGAAAGGGGTAGTCGAGGAGAAGGAGGAGACTAAATCAAAATGGAGTTGGAGGGTGGAGAACAGCAGTCCGTCCTCAAGAACTGAGCTTTTCTAAATTAACCTATTTTTCCCAATCAACCTGTGTGCAGTTTTGGTCTCCAAATTTGAGGAAGGACATTCTTGCTATTAAGGGAGTGCAGCGTAGATTCATGAGGTCAATTCCCGGAAGGGCGGGACTATCATATGTTGAAAGATTGGAGCGACTGGGCTTGTATACACTTGAGTTTAGAAGGATTAGAGGGGATCTGATTGAGGTGTATAAGATTATTAAGGGATTGGACACTCTGGAGGCAGGAAGCATGTTTCCGCTGATAGGTGAGTCCGGAACCAGAGGACACATTTTAAAAGTAAGGGGTAGGCCATTGAGAACAGAGTTGAGGAAAAGCTTCTTCACCCGGAGAGTGGTGGATATATGGAATGCTCTGCCCCAGAAGGCAGTGGAGGCCAACTCTCTGGATTCTTTCAAGAAAGAGATAGACAGAGCTCTTAAAGATAGTGGAATCAAGGGTTATGGGGATAAGGCAGGAACAGGATGATCAGCCATGATCATAATGAATGGTGGTGCTGGCTGGAAGGGCCGAATGGCCTACTCCAGCACCTATTGTATATTGTCTAAATGTTATTACACACCTGTAGCACAGGTGAGACTTGAAACCAAGCATCCCTGATGCATGGCAGGGACACCATCACTGTACTGTGAGAGAGTTGGATTCCCGTTTATGTTAGCTGGTGGTCTCTTCTCATTTGCTTTCATTGCTGCTCTTCATTCATTCTTCAGTCCTCTGAACATTCGTTGATTCTGTTCAAGTGTAAACTGAATTGAATTCCAATGCAAGAAATGGAGTTATGAATATTTTAATAGTTTGCTTATATGAGATGACCTCACTGTCTTCATACCTCCATCAAACTCTTTACATGACAAAACTGAAGCAAGAGCTGACATTTGTGCTCCTGAGATGCTGCTTGGCCTGCTGTGTTCATCCAGTCTCACATTTTATTATCTTGGAATCTCCAGCATCTGCAGTTCCCATTATCTCTTATCGCTGACATTTTCTGTTTGCAGTACTTTGACCATCAACAAAACCATTGGGATAGATCACATGAAGGAAAACAAATAGCAAATCTGAAAATATTCCAATAAAAACTATGTAGAGACATGAAAGTGTATTAAATCTGACACTCAAATTGTCAGGATGCTCACTGAAAGAAATTCTCTCAGTTCACTTGTTCTCAGTTCTCAATTCACTTTGTTCTCAGTAACTGAAATTTACAAAGTCCAAAATAAAAATTATAATAAACTGGATTACAATAAAATATGTTTCTTAATAAAAATTTTGAACAGTGCAGTGATTGAACCCACAATCTTCAAACACTCCTGATATCACTGACATTATTTATTTCCACACTCTCCCAGCCGATGACTTGTGCTGCATCAGGCAGTTTGCAAACTGATCAACCTTTGATCTACCCCCATATCTATCCTTCACATAAACCACATGCATATTTTTACCTCAATCATTGTTTATAAAAATTCCTCAGCAGCTTATCTGTTGAAACAATGACTTTATTACTTCTGGCTTTGACAATTCAAATGCCCTCTGGCAAGTTCCCATTCTTTATTTTCATAAAAGTTCAAACAAGTGGCTCAGTGATTAGCACTGCTGACTCACAGCACAAGGGACCCAGGTTTGAATCCAGCCATGGGGAACTGTCTGTGTGGAGTTTGCACATTTTCCCTGTGCGTTTCCTCTGTGTGCTCCAATTTCAAAGGTGTGCAGTTTAGGTGGATTAGCCATGCGGGGTTATAGGGGAGGGAAATGACTCTGGGTGGGATACTCTTTGGAGGGTCAGTGTGGACATAATGGGCTGAATGGCCTACTTCCACACTGTATGGATTCTATGATTATCCAGAACTCTGGTATCTGTATCTTATTTTGTGTCAGGTCACATTTACCCAAAGTATTCTGGGCTGCATTGATTCCCAGTTCCCTCAATGCATTTAATGTAGGATCCTGCATAATTCACAAAAAATACAGCTGCCCCAAAAGTGAAAAAATACAGCTATCCCACATTAATCGATTTAAGTGCAACAAGATCAAAAAGGGTATTAGACAAGCCAGGATAGAGTGCACAATACTGTTTATGTCAACTCAAAATTAGTGGAAATGGACAAAAGAGTGATGATTGAAGAACATTGAATAGTGTAGGCTAAATGAATAAACAGGGTAAGAATGATGTAATTTGGGTGGACTTCATATGGAGTTGTGTGCTTTCCATTTGGATTAGAACTCTGCAGCATCCTCGGCATAATGTTTTGGTAAAGTAAATTGTACAAAGGAAACATGATACAAAACTATTTAGGAAATGATCCATACCATATCACTACCAAAAAAGGAATTACAATATCATGGGAAAGGAGAGTGTCAAGTTCGAACATTCATATTTTGTCAGCATCCAGATTATGAAAAAGTTAAGAAGGAGGAAATGAGTCTTTATCCATACATTGTCATAGACAGATAAATTTGACTTCTAGTAAAATGAAAGTGAGGAAATTGTATGCTGAGGTCCAGATATGATGTTTAATTTTTGTCAAAAAAAATCTGTGGCAATAATGAAATGGATTAATTACTTCAAGGAAGATTCATTTCTGATAGAACAAACGGTGAAGAATATTATAGATTTTATCAATGTGTCACCTTGTGGTGCAATATTGGTTCAAATGCATACATACGCCATAGATTCAAATTACTTCTTATATGTTGGTTACCATCCAATTATATCTTCCGATTTACGTACTAGCTTTATAGTGTAATTCTCAAAATGGTTAAAGATAAGAAATTCCAAAAATGTGTAAAGAAAATGTAAAGAAGAGATTGGGGCTGAAAGTAAATTTTGTGTAATGCATCGACATTAATCAATTATTTTTGCCTATAATTTAGATTAGATTGTAGATTTAAATTTATTGGCCTATGTACATAAAAATACAGTGAAAAGTGTTTTCTTTTGCTTGGAAGATGCAAAGTGTCACTATGCTCTGGTGCCATCTTGAAACTCTAAATATGATGCATAATTTTACTGCAATAGAGTTGATCTTTCCTGCCCCTTCTTGTTACTCTCAGCTACTCCTTCATTTACTGCTTGGCTATGGCCAAGTTCTCTGTAACAGGCCCTAGGGTCTCAGTCTTGGGCTCTAGGGTCTTGATAAGGAGCTGCCTCCACTGTCACTGCCGCTTCCATCTGATCTCATTCCTGACAGATAAATTGGAGAATTTTGTATACTTTTATAAAACCTTTAACTTTTGCGATGTCTCCTGAAATAGTGGGGCTTGATTTCCAACATGCCAAAGACAACTGGTTTTAATACTGAATACAGGGACAAAAACAGGGTCAGCCAATTGGATCAGAGATAATGGGAACTGCAGGTGCTAGAGAATCCGAGATAACAAAGTATGGAGCTGGATGAACACAGCAGGCCAAGCAGCATCTTAGGAGCTCAAAAGCTGATGTTTCGGGCCTAGATTCTTCATCAAACTCTTTTCTGATGAAGGGTCTAAGCCCAAAATGTCAGTTTTTGTGCTCCTAAGATGCTGCTTGGCCTGCTGTGTTCATCCAGCTCCACACTTTTTATCTCAGCTGATTGGATCATTGGGTTCTATGATAATTGATTACTATATTGTGTTCTTGAGAATATCCTGTCTACATAGACATTTGAAAACCAATGAGCTACTGAGATTGCAGAAAAAAGCAAGATTGAAAATCAATGATGCAATAATGCAACAAAAAAAACTGATACATGCTGCCTGCTTACAAGCAAACAGAGAAGAAAAGCTGTGAAGAAGACATCATGAGGACAATAGGCTGGAAATAAGCAGAAAGCAATTGCAGGTCAGTGATCTACTGTCATGGGCTGACTCTGTTCACGGAAGATTGGCCTAATGGATGGCAGTAATTGCATAGATAACTTTTAGTTTCATTGCATTCTTGTGAAGTGTCTTGACATGCTTTTCAACAGTAAAGGCATTTTATGTAAATACAAGTATTGTTGGAAGCATAATGAACATGCTGCAACAGTTTAGAATTGTTTTGAAAATACATGAAACTGAATTATAGAGCTTGTTTGTGCTGCATCAAGTGAACTTGCATCAAAATGAAACCTTTCTGAATCTTTGAGAAGCATTCACTGAAGTGCATTCACATCTAAACATTGAAACGTATAACTCCCTTGCCATTTTATGAGAATTTTGATAGTCATAGATATTTAACTGATAAATTGGTGTAGTTTATTAAGCAGAGAAAAATAATGGTGAAAGGGTAGGACAATAGGGTTAAACAAACAACATTGCAAATCTTTTAGTCACTTTCAATATTGAGTGCATTGATCCATTCGCAAAGATTTCTGAAATCCAAGCTTTTTTATAACTTATATATTCAGGACTTCCAATCTTCACCATAGCATCAAATGCTCAGAAACCTACTGCTTCTGAAATTGGTCCTGAAATTGAAACATCCAAATCTTTCAGTGTACAACCTAGGTAAATTAATTTCTTTTTTTATTCACTTGTGCGACTTAAACATCACTTGATGGGCCAGCATTTATTGCCCACAACTGGTTGCCCTTGAGAAGGTGGTGATGCACTGCCTTCTTGAACTGTGGCAGTCCTCCTGCTATGGGTTGACCCACAATGCTATTAGGGAGAGAACCCCAGGATGTTGGCTCAGTGACAGCGAAGGAATGGTAATATAGTTCCCAGTCATGATGGTGAGTGGCTTGGACAGGAATTTGCAGGTGATGGTGCTCTGATGTATCTGCTGCCCTTGTCCTTCGAGATGGAAGTGGTCATGGAAAATGCTGTCGAAGGACTATCAGTGAATGTCTGCAGCGCTGAGATCTGATTCATTGGTTTTGAGATTGCTTAGCTCTACCGATCATTTGCTGCTTATTTTGCTTGGCAAACAAGTATTCCTGCTCTGTCCTTCACCACATTGGTACGTCATTTTTAGATATGCCTGGTGCTGCTCTGGGACTCTTTATTAAACTAGTGTTGACACCCTGGCCTGATGGTAATGTTTGAGTGAGGGATATGCCAGGCTATGGGGTTACTGAATGTGTTGAAGTGCAATTCTGCTGCTGTTGATGGCACAGCAGTGCCTCATGCATGTTAGAGTCTGGAGTTGCTGGATCCTCTCAGAATCTATCCCACTGAGGACGGTGATAATGCCACAGAGCATGATGGAGATTATTCTCAATGTGAAGGCAGGACTTCATCTCCAGGAGAACTGTTCAGTGGTCAGTCTTACTAATACTGCCACAGATGGATACATGAGTGGCATTCAGATTGGTGAAGATGAGGTCAATTTGTTTTCCTTCTGGTTTGTTCCTTCACCATCTGCAGCAGACCCAGTCTGGCATCTATATCTGAGAAACCTTTCTGATTTCTGATGAACTCAATGAAAGAATCAGTGTCATTCAAAACATGAAAGTTTATTGCAGTGTCAGAGTCGATTCATAAATAACAGTGACAATGGGACTTGCAGATGCTGGAGAATCCGAGATAACAAAGTGTGGAACTGGATGAACACGGCAGGCCAAGCAGCATCTAAGATGTTTTGTTCATCCAGCTCCACACTTTGTTATCATAAATAACATATTGCAACTCACAATTTATATTTAGATGTAATTGGCACCAAACTTGTAATTTTTCATTTGTGTCCACAAGCAAGTATAGAAACCTGGCATAGGCATAACGGGCTGAGGGATCTCATTCAGATTCACATCATGTTACACAATTGAACTATTTTGATATCTCGGTAATTAGTGAGTTAATACAGAAGGGTGTATGAGATGTAGATAACTGTTGCATTCATCTATAGTCTGGCAAACTACTTGAAATGTCCACACTGAGAGCACCTTTGGACTCTTAAGGTCATAGAAATTCATTGGGTTATAATCTCTACTTCCCGCTCTGCCTTTTCTCGTCTTGATCCACAGTCATCGGTTCTAATTACGTAGTATTTCCATTGTCATTGATGTAAGTATCCTACCGAACCTGTTTGATACAGCCACTCCTATACTAATTTTAGACCAAGTCGAATCTGTAAATAGGCTATTGAAAAAGTGCCTCACAAACCTGGGTATTACCTGCAACTCACCTTTACACCTGTCTAATGCGTCTCTGTGATGGAAATTCCTGGAACAATCAATAAAAAAAGGAACAGTGAGATACATTTCTGTTGAGAAACTTATGTGTGTGTTTTTTTTAAAAAGGTGAAACTCGACAAAGGTTAGCTTATTCAAAACAGTGGCATCCATATTTTATGTTGTATCAGGTCATATTCACCCACAAGACTCTAGTCTGGACTGGTTCCAACTTCCCTCAGTGCTTTGATTTAAAAGCTTCATCCAACTCTCGGATACAATAGACAGTAGAATTTTCGAAAAGTACAGGCAGATGCTGGCCAAAGGGGTATTATCGCCTCTAGCCTTGACTGTACCAAAGGAATGGTTTCATCATCAGATGTGCTTAGGTGGGAGTACTGGTAGATGCCATTTGTGGACGTAAAATTCTCATTCCAAAGTTGATTTCTTTTTCTTACTTCTCATTTGTTATGTTCAGATCTTCTGCGTAACACTGAAAAGTCAGACCAGACTCTTAAGGGAAAGATTGCAGAGTTCAAGTAAAAGGAAGATGAGAAGACAATGCTTGTTCACAACAGTAGCTGTGTTCAGAAATGTTTTTAAAGGTCCAAAACTTTCCATAAGTGAGCGAGTGAATGATTGTGTGAATGAATGAGTCTGTGACCGGGTGAGTGAGTCGATGAGTGTGTGACTGGGTGAGTGGGTCTTGCAGGCAAATGGGTGAGGCAAGTAAGTGGGTGGTCAGATCAGAAGAGGGTCAGTCAGAGGTTATGAAAATAGTCTGATGCTTCATCAGTGGTCAAGCTTTGGAGGGATTATCAAATTGGGCATTAGATGTTGCATAGCTCAATGGTCGGTGGGGTAGATATTGAGTAGCTGGATGGTCAGAGGGATAGTTGTGTAATTGGATGATCAGAAGAATAGGAGTTGAGTAGTTGAATGGTCAGGGGTAGATGTTGGGTAGTTGGATGGAACGGGGGTAGATGTTGGGTAGTTGGATGATCAGCAGGGTTGGCGCAGTGGCTCAGTGGTTAGTGCTGCTGCCTCACACTGCCAGGGACTCAGATTCTATTCCACCCTCAGGCAACTGTCTGTGTGGAGTTTTTACATTCTCCCCATGTTTGCATGGGCTTCCTCTGGGTGCTCCAGTTTCCTCCCACAGTCCAAAGATGTGCAGGTTAGGTGGATCGGCCATGCTAATTTGCCTGTAGCATTCAGAGTTGTGTAGATTAGGTGGGTTATAGGGGGATAGGTCTGGGTGGGATGCTCTGAGGGTCGGCATGGACTTGGTGAGCCAAAGGGCCAGTTTCCACACTGTTGGGATTCTATGATATTGGTTGGTTGGATGGTCAGAGAACTGGCTAAGTATGTATGAAAGGAGTTGTGGTGGTTGCTTATGTTTCTCTTGTTATTTTAACTTATACTGAGTTATATCAGTTATTAAACTGTGAAACCTTTCCCAGGTAAGAATACAGGTAAATCACACATGTCTGACTCAAAGCTCCATCCTGAGCTCAGGTTGGACATTTTTGCAGTGATTCCAGACAAATCAATCCATCAGATATTTTAATATTCCCAATAACTACAGCTCATGCTGGTACATCAGGACTTTGACAGAATTCTGATATGTACCTCTCAACATAGATCCCATCTCCAATGACTGAGAAACCAGAAGATTTAAATCAATATTTAGTTCTTAGTGCACAATGATTATTTAATTAACCAATTTGATAATATTCCTTAACATTTTGCATGATCACAGCTTACATTGCTCAATCTACAAGATACAATGCAACGACTCACCAAGAATCCTATGACAGCACCTTCCAAACTTGTGACTTCTACCACCTCAAAGGACAAGGGTCTCAGCTGAAAAGGAATACCTCCACCTGCAATTCTCCTCCATGTCACACACCATACCAACATAGGAATATATCACTGTTCCTTCACTGTCACTGGGTTAAAATTCTGGGACTCCCTTCCTAACAGCATTGTGGATGTCCACAAAGCCCAAGGAAATCAACAGTTTCTAAAAAGCAGCTCACTTCTATTCCTGGCAGAGGTATACTAGATCATCACACTCTTCTCATGAACATGGTGTTACCTCCTATAGATTTTAATCACATGGAGCATTAGAAAATAAGTTTTTTTTTAATTTTCATAGAATCCCCACAGTGTGGAAACAGACCACTTGGCCCAACAAGCCCATATCACCCCTCTGAAAAGCATCCCACCCAAACTCATTCCGCTACCCTTTCCCTGCAACTTCCATATCTAATCCACCTAACTTACACATCCCTGAACACTATGAGTAATTTAGCATGGCCAATCCACCTAGCCTGCACATTTTTGGATTGTGGGAGGAAACTGTAGCACCTGGAGGAAACCCACACAGACACAGGGAGAATGTGCAATCTCCACACAGACAGTCACTCAAGGGTGGAATGGAACCTAGGTCCATGGTGTTGTGAGGCAGCAGTGCTAACCACTGAGCCACCGTGTTGTCCCTTAAATGAATGTATTATTTCAAGATTTTACATTTAGCCAATAGAAAATTAAAACGAAAGCTTAGATGGCAACTAAAACATAGAATTCTATATTTCTTATTCGTGTTCTGAATTCATGGGAAAGTTTAATTAACTCTTTCTCAGGGACTCAATATATTCTGCCAAGTTTATAGTTTATTTCAAAAACATTATTGTTTCATTTTCCGGCAAAACCATAAGAAAAACAAAAGTAAATAGAAAGTCTTTAATTAGAGGGGAATTCTGAATCTTCTTTACACTTTATGTTGCATCTTTTATTTCAGTTTCGTTTATAAATCTGTTATTTTTCCAAGCTTGGAGCCCTTGTTTTAATCACATCCCTCTCTCTGTCATCTCCTCTGTCATCAATCCTGCACTTCACCAACACTCCTTTCAAATAACAATTCAGCCTGGATTGAAGATGTATTGCCATTCTTTAATTATCTATGGGAGAGAATACTAGAGTTTCCGATAAACTATCTGCCTTGCAGGATGAGTACCCTCCAGATTGCATTAGTTCAAGAGTAAATCCCGTTACCATCACAAGAGTAATTGGGACAGATTAAGCCTGGGAGCTTTGCCACCAACATTCATAATCTCGAAAATTAAATAGGAGTCCCATCTTTGTGTCTTGGTGCCACCTGTTGGTGAACATGCCTCATTTCTTTTCTGATTTGTCTTCAGTTAAGGAAAGAGAAACTTGTATTTATGAGGATCTCTCCCCACAGCCAATGAGCAATTTTTAAAAAAAGTGTTACTCTATTTGAAGGGAACAGGAATTGACATTGCTGGATTAATTCATTTTTGGGATTTTTTTCAAAGATTATCGGTATGAATTATTGGTAATTGGTAGGAAAGGTTTCACTTGTCAGATTCTCAAGGTATTATTAACCGAAAAGTGTGTTTGGTTAATTTTTCCCATTTTAATCCTTTCTGACATAATTGGCCTGATCGGCAGATAAATGAGCATATTCATGCCCTGTACCAAACTGTTACAAATGCCCTTGCAAACAGATACCAGTAGTTATACTATAATAGTAGTTAGAATTTTTGTTTCTCAGGAATTAGACTACATATTTAACAAATTATCTTTTCCTGAGTAACTATGTACTTAATTTCACTGGAGCCCCTTGAATTCTATGATGTAAGTGAAGAATTTCAGGGATTCCAAGTATTGGGAAGTGTTCAGTGGAATCTTCCATTTCTGAGGCAATTCCCTCAGAGTATGCTGATGGGGAAATCCCACAAATTCCCCATGCCCAGCTCTGATTTACCCTGGAATAATGACTGACTGACCAGTCGAAAACGGGGGCATTTGTATTTACAGAGCGTACACCCAGAGCCTCATTTGTACTTAACATAGCACACCCAGTCTTGTCATTTGTTCCCCTACTCTTTACTGGACAGAAAAATAAAGCAGTTTACTTTGAAAAATTCTGCTTTCTTGTCTATTTTATTGCATGTTCCCCTCATCTTTCATGGTCATGAATACTCTTGCATTCAGAATTCAACTCCCCTCCAAACCAGATAGTGTCTGTCTGCTCAATATGTAGAAAAACAGTAGAGGGACCCCCTGGTCAACAAAAGAACCTTTGGCAATGTACACCAGAGGTTACTGGAAAATTGTACATATCAGCAGTTTTTTTTTCTTTTTCGGTAGACAAATTGATCATACACCATTAGAATGAACACACATTGTCAGATCGAACACACACAGTCATATCGACACAGACTGAACATGCATAGTCAGATCAAACAGTCAGATCGAACACGCACAGTCAGATTGAACACTGATTTAATACACACAGTCATATTGAACACAGTTAGATCAAACATGCACATTCAGATTGAAAACAGATTGACTGCACGCAGTCAGATCGAACACAGTCAAATCAAACACGCACAGTCAGATTGAATTTAGATTAAACACACACAGTCAGATCGAACACAGATTGAATATGCACAATCAGATCAAACAGGCGCAGTCAGATCAAACACTGTCAGTTCAAACATGCACAGTCACATTGAACACAGACAGCCTGACCAAACACAATCAGATTGAACATAATCAAAGCGAACATGCCCAGTCAGATCGAACACTGACTGAACACACACAGCCAGATTGAACACAGATTGAACACACATAATCAGGTTGAACACAGTCAGATTGGACACAGTTAAAGCGAACACACACAGTCAGATCGAACACAGTCAGATTGAACACAGACTGAACACGCACAGTCAGGTTGAATACAATCAGATTGAAAACAGATTAAACATAGCCTGAACGCATAGTCAGATCGAACACAGTCGGATTGAACACAGATTGAGCACACACAGTTAAATTGAGAAGAGGTTAAAAACACACACACAGTAAGATCAAACAGTCAAATCGAACACACACAGCCAGATCGAATACACTCAGTCAGATTGAATACACATAGTCAGATTGAATATACACAGTCATATCAAACACAGATTGAACATACACAGTCAAACTGAACACACACAGACTACTGAAGATTGAATTATGAATCAGTAGAACATCTGTCTGACATAGAATAAGTAAATGTGTGGTTATTTGCAAACTATGCAATATGGTTTGATTGCCAAAGTTCCAAAATAAGCTAAGTAACTGTCAGCTGTACAAGCTCACATCCTCCACTGTTTGTAATTTGTTACCTGGACTCCAACAACTTGATGATAACTGAAAGCTCAAAAAGCTCTTGAGCAAAGGACCACTATTAAAATTTAGTCATTACCCTTCTCACACAGCTTTCAATCCTCACCAAATCAAATGCTTGATATTATGTTCAATGTGAATGTAGGTTTTACCTACGCATATCCTGTTGATAGTATTGAAGTTAACCAATTCAATAATCTAATCATGAAAAAAATGCTTTAATGCAGAAATCAGTAGCAATATAATTACAGTAATAACTAATTAGAGGGGATGGTGTTTCTGAGCTATGCACGTAGATAGGCTGACTAACAAAATGTGGAATAACTGGGAGGTATGACAACAGTGTAGGGAAAGCCTGAAAGGAAGAAGTTCCAAGCACTTCAGAGATTTGGCACCTCTTATGAACAAGTGTTTTAGGAGAAAGATGTGCCTGTCAAGTTATTATGAAGGTGTAGGGATTATCCTACTCAATGTTCACAAACTTGTCAGGAAGCCTCAAGAGAAATCAATCATCATTTGCACTTATTCTAGGTAAAATATTACACTGGAACAGTTATTTGCAGGAGCAAAGATGCCCTACTTGCATTTTTGTGACAATGTTGTTGCATGTTTTAGTCTATACCTCAACACCTCTGCTTGTGTGATGGAAAGGAGTAGGGTAGTTATGGAGGATGAAGAGTGATGCAGAAGATTCTGCTGGCAGGATTGTTTAGAATTAACTTCTCTTTTCCAGTTCAGACATTAATTAGCTTCCTGATGAAATTGACATATCTTGTGGACAATCACATCTGTGTGAAAAAGACTGTTCTAATTTCCAAGGTCAATATTACTATAATGCCAAAATAACAAACAGATGGTGCTCTTGTTTAAAAATGCCACAGTTTGATATGTAATACATATCACTAGATGCCAATGTTAATCATTCAAACAGTAAACAAACAGGATAGAATTCAATTACCACCCCAATATATCTATAGATACCTCAATCAAGCAGGTTCACAATTATCCATCGCATTCCCTAAACCTGAATGAGTGGCCCCATTTACTGGAGCTACAATTCTTAGTTCGCACGAGATAACCCAGCAAATCAATTCCTTAGTGGGCAAACTGGAACTAGCTGGACAAACAACGATATGCCTTCAGTAAGTTTGAGTGAGCAATACTTCCGTATGCACTTAAGGATCCCTTAAAATAAATTCTGAATCAGTGTTCTGAAATTGTCAGAATGGCAAGAATTCAAATGAATGGGGCAGTCCCTTCTTATAAATGCCATATTGAGAAAAAAGGAAATTAATTTGAGTTCACTGATTTGGTCCTGTAGGCTTGAAAGCACTCCTAATTAACTTACTATGTTGTTCAATAATACAATAAAGATTATATAATCATACTTGTGTTTGAACACATACAGAATTCAACATATGTCTGAAATTTTAAATTGAATAAATACATATCACTGGGAAAAATATATGAATTTAATATATCCTGTCAAGCATTTTCCTCCTAGTTTGAGTGACAGACTGTTCTATATTGCACAGACAGCACAGACTTTAATAGTATCAGAGATAATGGGAACTGCAGATGCTGGAGAATCCAAGATAATAAAATGTGAGGCTGGATGAACACAGCAGGCCAAGCAGCTCCTGAGATGCTGCTTGGCCTGCCGTGTTCATTCAGCCTCACATTTTATTATCTTAGCACAGACTTTAATGTTCACTCTCTGACCTTGGTTTGTATAAATGAAATGACATTTTTGCACTGCTGAACTGAATTCCAAGTATAGCTCAGGAATTACTTATGTTTTTTCTACAAGTTGATAATTAACTCTAGACTCTTTTCACTCACACACATTCATGGATCTGTTTCAACAGCTCATATTATTTAGATTGCAAGGATAATAAAGTCTGTTGAGCATTTGTCTCCCAATTGCTCACTTGATGACACAGTTCAAGGAACCCCCATCCCCAAGTTTGAGCTTACTACTTTTCCCAGACCTCCATGACTGACATCTCAGATCCCTGGTTGTTAAGGCCCACAACTTGAGAAGTTGGTAGCTTCCCACCCCCTTGCAGCATAATTTGGCAGGACAACTCTAATAGCAAACAACTCAGCCCACACACTGATGCCTTCAAAGCACCTTAACTGACCCGGTTGGAATCTCCAAACTGGGATTAAACATAACCCACAGAATTTAGTGTGGCCCAGTCCCCAGGCTGCAAGAACATGGAGATCCAGACCCTTCAGGACAAATGCCTCTCCTTGACTGAGTGTCGCAGTACTCCCTGACTTACCCCTTGACCGCACTAATGGCTGGTCCTCTTTGACTTTCAGACATGGTTAGTTGTTTGAAGCATTTGCAGTTTGTTTGCTGCATAAGCTGCTGGCACATGCTGCAAGTGTGATATTGACTTAGCACAGTGCCATATAGCAACATGTCAACAGATCAGTGCTCTGAACAATGACAAGCTGTCTGCTTCTCCCTTTGCACTATAAGGGAATAAAAGCCACAGAGGCTGCCAGTCTCTAAGCATGCACAAGGTGTTACATGTTAAGAAAGCAGTACAAGCAGTAAAATAATAAAGTGTGAAGCTGGATGAACGCAGTAGGCCAAGCAGCATCTCAGGAGCACAAGAGCTGACGTTTTGGGCCTAGACCGATGAAGAGTCTAGGCCCGAAGCATCAGCTCTTGTGCTCCTGAGATGCTGCTTGGCCTACTGTGTTCATCCAGCTCCACACTTTATTATCTTGGATTCTCCAGCATCTGCAGTTCCCATTATCTCTGATACAAGCAGTAAGATAGTAAGATATGTGGCAGGCTGTTAGATGCACAAAATGTGTTTGTGTGTCTGCTTGCAAAGCGACGTGGCAGGAGCTTGGAAGCCATAAAAGACTTTGTTGAGCATGACAGTGAAGACTGAATGGTTGAAGTATTGTATGAGTTGGTCTGAAAGCAGGCCTGATAATGTGGCGATAGGCTGGAGTTTTGGTGATGCTGACTTGCACAGAATAAGGTTGAAGGAGGACAGTGTCCAAGAACATGCGGGGATGTTGAGGTTAAAAACCAGGGTGAAAGGAGACACTGGTTTTCATGTCAGGATTGGCGCGATCAAGTTATTCAGGGAAAGAGAGGAGAATTAGAAACTGCAAAGAAATAGATCAAATTGAGCTCTTTGTGAGATGCAAATACAACATAATAAGGTAGTTGCCACTTGTTAGCAAGATTCTGACTTCACTGTTTAAGCCTAAAGGAGAAATAAAAACATTCTTCCTGATGTAAATATTATAATTTTTAATTTTGCCATATTTTCCTTAAGTTCCAAACATTAACAATACCATTCAAGACTGTGGAAAATTCTACCCATCGTGCAGAAAAATTTTCTTCCCTTTGTACTGTTTACAAATTTTACGCTGTGCTTCACTATCACCTTCAATAGTCTTTCAAACATAATTTTACATTTGCTCTGGTTTCCTCCTGTGCATTTGCATTGTTTCCACTTGTTCCCAATACAATTTGGCACTGCCTGCACTGATGTCCAAATGTGCTTTATTTTTCTCTTGGAATATGGCTGGGGTGATGAGGCATTCTGAGATTCTGAGTTTTTAAAGATTCTGTTTTTTTTTCTCTATTTTTATGTCTATCTGTCTGCCATAAGGCAACTACCTTATTATGTTGCATTTGCATCTCACAAAGAGAATGTGTGTATCGAACAGCAAAATCCTAATCTGTTTACTGTCAAATTTACCTCTTCCAACTTTGAAGAAATGTGGCAAGATTCCTTGTTCTTTTAGAGTTAGGTCTGATGCAGCACTATATGACATATTAATGTTGTCACATTAATACAGGACATATTGGATGTTTGCTCAAGGCAAGAAGGTGTGTGCATAAAGCTCTGAAAAGAGGCTTGTGTATTTCAATCAAGACCAGAGGCACTTACAATGCATCCTAACACACTGGATCCTGAAACAACTCTACAAATCACAATGCCAAAACTTCACCCACTAGCCACTGTATATGGAACATTTTCTAATGAGTCTCACAGTCCAAGACACCTTCACCGTGTAAAGGCAAGTCTAAGAAGGCAGATCAAAACAGAACAAGATGGGTAATAAATGTTGACTTTGCAAGTACTGTCTCTATATTGAGAATGACATTGCAAAAGAAAAGCTAAGTATAGACCAATTACATTATTATTATTCATTATTCAGAGTAGATTTTTTATATTTAAAATGTTATTTTATTATACATTATAATGAAAAAGGTAACAGAAAGAAGTCACTGACACCTTGCACTATTTTCTCCATCTGATTTAGTCAAAAGACACAGCATGGAAGCATGAACTGTGGTCGAATTTTTAATATTTTTAACGTTGAATCTTTGACTGGAATTGACCAGTAGAGAGCACCAACACCACTTTAAATATTTATTCAGTTTTCAGTTATTCCAGAAAGCTTTCACTCTGTACTTGGAGGGATATATGTGGCACAAATTACCTGGAGAAAGGATACAAATCGCAATCTGGTGCTGTGAAATTCTATCCTTCCTAGTGTCTCTTTAAATATATTATGAAACAAAAGAAGAAATGCCGACAGGAGAGTTGAAAAGGACATTCACTGTGAAAAGGTGAAAGGAAAAGAGAATAAAAGAGAATAAGAATTATTGTAAGACCTACAAATGACATGAAGAAATTGAAGAACTGACACAGCGTTGAGGATTATTTATTAGTTTAGGTAATAATTTTATCACTGATATACCATTGCTTCTCACTTGCACAATTTGATTTACCGTGTTTTGTGTATAAAACACAATAATGACGCATATGCTTTAATTTAGAAGCAAGTTCAAAGTTGAACAATCATTAAATTGTGTCAAGATGGAATAAATAATTTATGAATTCAATGGAAATTAGAGGTTTTGCATTTTTGTTCTCGATCTGATCACATTAAATGTTATGGGATGACCTAGATTTTATGTACAATAAGAGGAAAACAATAGAAGTAAACTTTTAAAGTTTTCTGTCTTTCAAAGTTCCCTTTCCTTCTGTGGCTCACTTCTTAGTATATACTCCTTTTTAATATAGGCATTACACTACCAAGCACACATAGAATAGTTCCACAATGTTACAGATAGTTTTAAAATGTACAAGCATTGTCCTAATAATTATACAGTAGGAACATAGGTGTGCTGCCTCAATCACACTCTTGGTTACCTCATAATCCGAGATAAATTTGAATGTGCTACCAAAAGCCCTGAATTATTCAGTAAAAGGCTTAGCCTTCTGTTGCTAAGTCTTATATTGGACAGGGTCAAGATAATGAAGGGGAGGAGATTACTTTGTTAATAATAAAAATTCATTCATATTCTCATTTAATGATGCCTCCACATCTTAAGGTGAAGAGTTGTTGGATGAAATAAATTTAAATTCCCAATCCAAGCTCTGGTACCTGTTGAAAACGAATCAAACTGTTGGTAACTCTGCCTTTCGACTTCATGATTTTTTCACTCTAATCAAATGCAAAATTGAGAAGTAGTTTCTCATGCTTCTGTCTCAATCAAAATTTAATTCATAATAGCAACAGCTTTCTGTTTTCACTGAAAAAAAAAGCCATGAGGACTTTTCAATTGTCAAAGCCTTTTATTTTTGTGAGCTGATGATAGCTGCACATAGCTTGAAAAACATTATTTCTATCATTGTTAACACCTTTGATAATGGAATAGCACACAGACCATTAGAGAGTCAACGACAAAGATCTCAAACAGGTTAGAAGACTAAATATAGAATAATCATTATGCAGATTGATATGTTGAAATTGGATTTAATATTTAGTTTCGATGAAGAGCCATAGACCAGAATTCTCACCTCACAATGTGCCTGACCAATTTCATTCCATTTTTTTTCTGATCAAAGTGGGCCAAAGTGCTGCCAGTCTAACTTTAGTCTAAACTTTTCATCCTGTCACTCTCCAACATATGCAGAAGCGCTAAGTAGCAATGCAGTGTTCCAAACAAGAATATCCCAGTTCAGAATAATACCAAAGGATGAGAAGGCAAGAGGTTCTGAAGGTGAGTTGGTATGGTGAGAGACAACAGCCGCATCATTTTTCATATTAGTAACTTGCACTCATTTGTTTACATCTCACCATGCCAGCAGGTGGAATGTAAATTACATGAATACATTTGGACTTGAAAGTTAGGTATTGGTAACCATGACAATTATTATTGGTTGTTGTAGAAACCCATCATGTTCACTACGTCCTTTAGGGAATGAAATCTGCCATCTCTACCTAATCTGCTGTACACGTGATCCCAGCCATACAGTCACAGATTGACATGTGATTGTCCTCTGTAATGTCTGAGCAAGCAATTAATTCAATGGCTATAAGGGATGAGCACAAATTATTACCATCATAGAATCCTTACAGTTTAGTTCGGCCCAACAAGTCCACACCAACGCTCAAAGCATCCAACCCAGAACCAGAACCCTATACATCCCTGAACACCACAGGCAATTTAGCATGACCAATCCACCTCGCCTGCTCGTCTTTGGACTGTGGGAGGGAGCCCACACAGACACGGGGAGAAAGTGCAAACTCCACACAGACAGTTGCCCAAGGGTGGAATCGAACCTGGGTGTCCCTGGCACTTTGAGGCAGTGGTACTAACCTCTGAGACACCAAGTCTAAGTAATGATTGAATTAGTCTTTGGTGTTACCAACCTTGAATCATAGGTAAAGAATAGCCCCTGACAGGAATGGTCTGTGAACTCTGTGGTCCATAGAATAACACCTCTGTAAAAGCAGAACAAAGAGAGCAGGTTGAAAACAAACGACTTTTGATATTTGTTTACAACAATTTTCTAATAATTAAAAGTATTCGGCAACAAAATTAGAAATCAAGAATCAAAGGGAAGCATCTTTTTTTCTGATGGTTTTGTGGCATTTAGCCAGGAATTTAATTTAATGATAATGACATTTGACCTTTTATGCTTCGCAGCTTGGAGAATAAAAAGATCATGCAGTGAGCTCAATATTTGTTAATCTATATTGTTCTCATACCATCTGCTTTGGAAATCATACACAATCTATTTTTATCTGGAAGTCAAACAATATTTCCAATCTACGTTGAGTCGTAATACTCAGATTGAGTAAATGCACTATAAGTAGTTTTGTACCTCTGCGTATTAGCATAAATTCAGCAGACTAAATTTTTCACATTAACTGTAATGGTTTTGCTTATTAATCAACATAGAAATATTGTCATTCACTGCTTTCTTGGTTCAAGATATTTGCTCAAATTAAAACAGGAATAACACACTGGTGCAAGCCAAAAGGATGTACCTTCAAGAATGAAAATGTGAGCGTTCTGACTGATGTTGCAGCAACCGGTATCTATTTTCCATTTGGTGGAATTTTTGTTTTGAAAGAGTGGAAATGCCAATTGAGGACAGTTCAGAGAATTTGAGTGTGCAGAATACAAATTAGAAGTCTTCAATCTTGCCTGATGCAATGTGAGTACACATGATCTGTCTTGGTTATTGGCTTATGGAATAAACATTAAAACCCCTTAACAGATGAACATTCTAAAAAAAACTCTGCCAGACCTCGGGACATGAATTAAGATGGAGAAAGAATACCTAGAGATGGTAAAAGTGACCACTGTACTAAATTTCTCTGCTATTCGATCTCTCCACATACCGACAAGAGCTGGTCCTTGATCTTGCAGTCAATGTAGATGTTGATGACCTCAAATAAACTTTGATGTGGGGATCCCTGTGGTAGGGTTCTTACATTTTCCAATATCAATGTTACCCAGGCACTAGCTACAGGTGAGCGAAGGCATCAGCAACATGTAACAAAATTAGACTTGCTAAGCTGTGAATCACATTAAAGAAGCCCTGCAAACAGCAATCGGGGAAATAAAAAGCGATAACAAGGTATAGAGCTGGATGAACACAGCAGGCCAAGCAGCATCACAGGAGCAGAAATGCTGACGTTTCAGGTCTAGACCCTTCTTCATTTCTGAAGAAGGGTCTAGGCCCAAATCGTTCGCCTTCCTGCTCCTCTGATGCTGCTTGGTCTGCTGTGTTCATCCAGCTCTATACCTTGTTATCTCAGATTCTCCAGCATCTGCAGTTCCTACTATCTCAGGAAATAAAAAGCACTGGTTAGCATTCACTCTGGACTTATTAATGAATGGACTGCATTTATTAATGATTTGGATGATATGGTAGAAAATCTCATATCCAAGTTTGCCAATGATGCAAAAATAGGTGACATTGTAAGCACAGTAGGTAAAAGCATAAAATTATGTTCAAATATTGGACTGGTTAATTCTTACCCCTGCTGAGAGGATATATAATATAGGCCAGGGGGCTAACCCAATACTTGTCCTCCACCGCTGAGCTCACTCCCATAACACAGCTCCAGACAGTTAGATTTCTTCCCATTAAGAGGCACAAGACCCACTCTACATCAATGAAGCAAGCTCACAGTGCTTTATGGCTGCAGCCTGGGCATCTTCTGAACCTGTCAGCTGAGCCACTGACTTTTCTTCCCTGATATCAAGCTGCCAATGTAACACCGCTCCATAATATTTTGCTTATTGGTAAATTCACCAAATAGGCCAAACTATGAAAAATGGATTTTACTGAAGGCAAATGTGAGGTTGCAAACTTTGTACATAAAATAAACAGAGAAGAGTCTTTTTTAAATGGTGAAAATTTAGAAACAAAGGAGTTTGAAAGTGACTTGAGGATCCTGGTACACAATCATGAATGTACCATGAATAGGTACAGAATATAGGCAGATTGGTAACATCAATTGGAAAACAGGGAGAGTTAATGTTCCGGGTTAATGACCTTTCAATGGAATTTCTACAGCACAGGAGGCTGTTCAACCCATCCCACCTGTTGAGAGAGGAGGAACAAACTTTCTAAATCATCCCAATACTCTCATTTTTGAGTACATAATTAATTTCTTCATGAAAATTACTACTTCATAGAATAGAATCATTGAATCCCTACAGTGTGGAAACCTTTTGTCTCAATAAGTCCTTACCGACCCTCAAAACATCCCACTCAGACCTATCCCCCAAAGCTTTCCCTGTAACCCACCTAACCTACACATCCCTGAACACTATGGGCAATTTAGCATGGCCAATTCACCTAGCCTGCACATTTTTGGACTGTGGGAGGAAACTGGAGCACCCGACGGAAACCCACGCAGACACAGGGAGAATGTGCAAACTCCACACAGACAGTTGCCTGAGGATGGAATCAAACCTGGGTCCCTGTGAGGTCATTGTGCTAACCACTGAGCCACCATGCTGCCCTATTTAAACCAAGATCTGAATTTTCCCATATTTTGGCAAAGTGTCAATTTCAAGCAGTTTTGTGGAAGGTTTCCTTGTGTAAGCCCTGGCCATTTCTCTCATGCAATTTGCCATTGCTCACCTCATTAATTATACATAGAATCCACATGTCACCACTCTTGGACAAGGTAATGCAGAAAGATGGATTGGAAGAAATAAAATGAGGCAGATATTTGATGTTTCAAATACATTCTAAGCAGAATATTACGAATGAAAGCTGAAAAATTCAGATAAATTATATGTCTATCCTGGCAGAGAACTTGTAATTGGACTCTATCTATAATGCAATATGACTGTCTACCTGCGCAGACATGGCCTGTAATGCCACCTACTGGAAGTGGCTGTGCATTCATTGATATTCCATGTGCTATGATATCATCATCAGTGCATGCACTGCTGACAGAGACTGAGGAAGACAAAGCTGGGACCTGGGTGATGGTGGGATGAAGGTTGATATTAAGAGTGAGGGGAGACCTGGACTAGGAGTGAGACTGTAAGGGAGGGGATGAGGCTGTGCCAGGAGAGGAATGTCCACGGTGTAGCCCAGCCCTGCATCAGAGAACAACTTCAAAATACAATAAACACTTCACGTTGTCATGCAAGGGACTTTATTTTACAAGTGTCTCTTCCTGATTTTCGTGAATATCATAAGTTTTCTTCCGGCTCTGCATTCATAGGATGGTCTCCCATGTGTAATATGCTTCACATTTGTCAATTAATAGCTCATGTTTTAGAAAACAGAACAAGGGCAAATTCAGAACACTACATTAATCCAAGCTACTTGTTACCAATCAAAACTCCATTATCCTTAAGGGTCAATCTTGTGGTGCAGCAATAGTGTCCCTCCCTCTGTGCTAGGAGGCCTTGGTTCAAGTCCCACCTGCTCCAGAGGTGTGTAATAACATCACTCAACAGGTTGATTAAAAATACCTTCATGACTCTTAGGTTCCAGTTCTAGTGCAAACAAAACTACAAAGTCTGCTTGAATAAACACCTAAGTAAATGGTTCTCACTATGAATGTCAGGTTATTTGCTTTCAAAGCATGTAGATATCCTCCAGCCATTCTTGGCTTTTAAAACTTTTTTTTCCCATGTCAGTCCGCAATTAAAAATGAAAACAGTATTAAAAAGGCACAGACTTTACAAAAAATCCAGTTATTTCTGAGTTCTTGTCATAAGTTTAAATTACACCAGTGCCTGTAAAAATGTAAGTTCATAAAGTAGTATCTTTTGAAATTCCTAAACTTGACATTGTAGCAGTTGTGCTTACGTAGAAGTGCCAAATAAAGGCTTATTACTTGATCTATCTCTTAGGCTAACTCTGGTGTCTCTGTAAAGTGTTTCACTCATTACATTCATCCTTTTACATTAAGCCTGGCACAGTTAACTCAGTGAATAATGATAAAGATACCTTTCATTGGGTTTGAGATATCTAAAAGGCAAGCTAATCAAGTCTCCTCATGATACAGACAGAACAATCAAATCATTCCGTTCCCTTGCCAGTGAAAAACAAGGAACAATCAGAACTTAACAAGCAACTACACAACGTCTAAATTTGAGGAATATGAATAGAACACAGCCAACAGAATTCAAATAATCACATGATAGATGAAATTCTCATAGTTCACACAAGCGTTAACATTTATAATGCTTACGTTAGGTTAACAGAATTTTACAGTTTACAAAATCAATAATATAGTATTACACACAGAAGAAAACAAAAAGCAAAATACTGAAGGTGCAGGAAATCTGAAATAAAATCTGAAATTTTTGGAAATACTCAGCAGACAAGGTTGCACATGCAGAGAAAAAGGACTGAATTTAATGACTCACTCCACCATCATGTTTGAAAAAGTGGGACTTGTAAAATACAGTGTGTAGCTTGCCCCTGTTTTACTGTCCACCCTGACCTATCTTTCCCTTTACAGTAGGCAGACAAGGCCTCAGGCAGTCCACCCATCCTTGGACCTACTGAGACTTCTAAATAGAAAATTCACAGCCAACCAAGATCCTCATTCCAGCTCTGCCACTATTTTACCAGAGGGCAGAGAGGCACACTTCAGGTGGGTATTGGCCTGGTGTCAGGCATAGACAAATGAAGTCTTCTTAGGTGAGTCTTCTGTGTCCATTAGCAGCAACCCTCCCATCAGAGTCAGATCCAAATCTTTAATGTTTTCCTTTTCCTCATACTTCCTAAACCAGGCCGCTAAATATGTCCACCCCCTCACCACCAATCTCAGCCAATACCCCAGACTTACCTTGAAGTCCAATACCTTAACCATCCCTTGTTCAGGCTTTGCCTATAGTTTTAGAAGTGGCCACCCCTTGAATATTGTTCTGCTGGGAAAATAGACATTCCAGCTAAAACAAACATAGAGTGGCAGTATCTGTGGAGGGAGAAGCGGAGTTAGTGTTTCCAGTCTGGCATAAATCTTCTTCAGAATTATCATACCAAGCCTAAAGTTTTCACTCTGTTTCCTTCTCAACAGATATTGGTAGATGTATTGAGTTTCTCCAACATTCTGTGGGTGTTTCAGATTTTCAGCATCTTGCTTTTATTAGAACAGCCAGCTATTCAGCTCTACTGACAGCTCTGCAAGACAGGACTGACTCCCAGTTGTAAGATGTGCTCCACATTCTCATGAATGAATATTAAACAACTTCATTGCACATAATTATTTATAAATAATGATAACAAAAGATATCTACTGGAACTTGAGAGACTCAGTTTCTAGCTCCACGTGATTTGTGACAATTATGTCTCCTTTCACAAATACTCAGTATTATATTCTTAGAATAAAGTTTTAATCAAACTTCTACTACAAATCTCCAATTAAGTTCTTTTACAGTGTCCCCTTTTACCAATAACATCACTAACATTCTGAACAATTATCTCCACACTCCCATTTCTACCCTGCTTCTAATAAGTCTCTTTCACTGAAGTTACTAATCCCCAGTAGCATTTCCTGAGCCCTGGGAGGAGATTTAGGATATCTACGCACCTTAGAATTGTCTGGAGCATGAGAGCGGGATAGAATAGCCAGGCAACTTCCCTGCAGGCAAGAATATTTCTGGTATGCCATCAGAAAGCGGATGTACATCATCAGAGACCAAAACTTAAAAGAGGTCCCTGCATAGTATTGGAGTGTATAGGCTGGATACAAATTGATTTTCTTCTCCATGTATTTCTAAGCCTGTTTTTTCAAAAGTTGAACATTGTCCTCCATTAATAATAATTATTATGTTATTAGGAAGGATTTTCTTCTATATCATTGTTTTCTGCAAAGTTAAATTTCATTTAGAACATCTATGTTCTATGTTCTAAATGAAATTTTTTGATCTCTTTCGAGACTTTTTGCTTGAAATAAGACAAGATTATCACTCATTACTTGTAGTAGAAAGTTTTCCTCAGCAAATCACTCACAGTGATTTGGTGCTGTGAATATTTCTGTGAAGGGGAGGCTTTTTCCTCCACCCATCAACTTACGTCTTTATTGGGGCACCTGCATGAGTCTCTGCACACATTTTCTGAAAATCAGCTGTAACATTTTCTCTTTCAGTCTCAAAGGCTTGACCGTGTTGCATGATTGCTAATTGCTAGACTTTTAAATCAACGGTCTCTTTGAGCTCATGATACTTCTTCAGTATTATTGAAATTTGATCTGGTCAAGCTCCTCTTTGTGCGCTGGTTTAAGAGCTGCTTAAGCATTCTGTCTGTTGATACTCAACAATGTGATCCCCTGCTTGGTAAGTGACAAAAGCTTTGAGGGTTTAGGCAGAATATTGATCAGATCCATCTGTATATTCCAGCTGCCATATATACTAGCCAACAATTTCTGAATGTTGGATATTTGCATAATCAAATTTGGATTTAAGCACATAATTTCCCCTCAATAGGTTTTTATTTGCTGCTTGCATTTTTGAGCCACCTCTTGAAAGTGTGTTTCTGAGGATGAAGTTTTCCTTTAAATGTCTCAAGTCAATATTGATGTTCTCTGTATATGATTGGAAAGATGTGGACCTTAAAGTTAGCATCTGCCATGCAGGTGGGGTGACCTCCACCCTGCCTAAAACTTCAATGTTCATGAACATATGTTGGAGCTATGAGCTCTTTCTTGCATAATTAAAGATTTATTTCCAACTCCATAATCTGAGACTTCTCTGATTTTGTGGGTACTGTACTGACTGCATAATAGTTTGAAACTTCTCATGCTTCCATTGCTGATTGAATTGTAAAAACTTCGTTACTGCTTTGCTGTAGTGGTTCTGTATTCCCTCTCAGGAGGAATTCCTTCATTTAATCATGACATTGTGGCATTTTCTCAGTGGGTTCAGTGAAATTAGCAGACAAGTTTATCCGTCTTTTTAACCGTCATTCACAAAGGCATGATTTTCATCAGAAGAGATAGCTGAGACTTCACAAATATTGCCAGCCAAATATGAGGTGCATAGGCAGCTTTAAAGCTTCAGCTTCCACCAAATAAATTATATGAATGATGGATGCCTTCTCTATCACTTCATCATGAAAGAGCAAACCAAAAGCTAGATTGAACACGAGCGATTGTTCACTGTTGCCTTTGGAGCTTCATTTTTTAAATACCATTTGTACCTTCTCCTTTTCGAAAATGCAATTCCTGTTTGCAGTGCTAGGACCAGAGCATCTGTAGTGTTAAGTGATTCCAGGCAGACCAAATGAATTCAGTTTTCTTCTACCTGCAAACCACAGACAAATCTAACATCTCTCTTCCATTATGACATTTTTCACTCAAATTTTAATATCTCCGGTGCCTCAATTTAAATGGATGATGGCCTTAGAATTTATGGCCTAAACTAAGTTTTATGAAACATAACTATTTAGAAAGGATGCTAAAAGAAGATATCTCCTAGAGTTTTACTGATCCAACTCCAATTCCATGTATTCTGATATCCCTATGCATTAGCTGGTTTCATCGTGCTCAGGTCCTATTTGTAGATTAAAGCTATAAATAACCCACTACTTCGCATTGAGCAGATGGAGACTGAATTCTCAACCTTAGCCAATTAAAGCTGCTTCCAACTTATAATGCCTGTGGGGCAGCCACCTTTCTAGTGGATGGGGTTCCCTACTGCATTATTAGTCAGCACTGGTGTTGTGCAAAATCCAGTCCACTGTTTCTGATTGATAAAGGTTCATTGGCCTGAAATGTTAACACATTGAATCTAGAATGTTTTTTTTCCCAATTCAAGCATTTCAATTCAAGTTATTGACCCAAAGCCCATAACACATTGATGAATCTTTGCTGTATTCTCTAATTGATTTTAGTGTCTGTAGCCTAATATCATGGCCTTTCTAAAATATTCAGTGACCCTATGGAAAACCTTAACTTGTACCTTGGGGAAAGTTAGCTTGTTTGTAAATGCAGATTTGTTTTTCTTCTCAACACTCCTCTTACCTGAGGCATGGTGACCGTCAGGTCAGACCACCACCAGTTGACTCTCCCTGTGTTTGAAACAACAAGCTTTACAGTCTACTAGGACAATGGCGACTTTACCTTCAGTTACTTCATTCAAATACTTTGCGTGCTTTTTTTGAGCACTGAATATTAATTTTCCTGAGCTATTAAAGTCACTTGACTAAAAATATTGGCCAAATCATGGTTTTCCCAGAAAACAGTTATACATTGTCAACTGTAAGCATTATAAAATAGTGAATTCCATTTTTGTCCTTTTCAACTGGCATTCCTGACTCCAAACATGCCCTAGTTCTTTATTTTCTGCCACTTGCTACATGATAACCTGACTATACTTCAAAAGCTTTTGATTGGCTGTAAATCACTGTGGGATTTCTTGAAGTACAGGGAAGTTTCTCATTCTCCATTGTCTGGCTGTAGCTCTACCATGTCAGCTGCTGTTATTGCGCTTTTTTTTCCCTGAAATGTAAACTGCGTTGCTAACATCTCATTGGCTCTTGATTATAGATGGGGAATTAAACAGCCTGAAACAGCATCCTTGGTGCTTTTCCCAAGCTTATATCTGCAAAAGATGTTGAGGGCAGCCTGGCCACAAGTTAGAAAGGAAAGCAAACGTGGGGATTTAATAGACGATTGCTGGTACTTGTGACATGACAACCCTCCCAAGGACCACTGCAGTTAGAATAGAAGAAATGAAGGGAGGTCATTTTTAAAGTTATGGTCAAAATCATCTTTCATTATACACAGGTTTTATGCTAAAGCAAACCTAGCAGCACCATTTATACAGAAATAACAAGGTGTAGAGCTGGATGAACACAGCATGCCAAGCAGCATCAGAGGAGCAGGAAAGCTGACATTTTGGGGCTGGGAAGGGGATTCTGAAATAAATAGAGAGGTGGGGGAGGCAAATGGAAGATGGATAAAGGAGCAGATAGGTGGAGAAGAGACAGACAGGTCAAAGAGGTGGGTGTGGAGCCAGTAAAGGTGAGTGTAGTTGGGAAGTTAGGGTGGGGATAGGTCAAGGAGATGGGATGAGGCTGGTAGGTAGGAGGTGGGGGTGGGTCTTGAGGTGAAAAGAGTGAACAGACAGGTTAAGGAGGCAGGGATGAGCTGGGCTGGTTTTGGGTTACAGCCAGGGGAGGGAAGATATTGAAGCTTGTGAAGTCCACATTCTTGTGGGGGAGAGGTTGGATTGGATGACAGGAGTGGAGAGGTTGAGGTGATTATGTCTCATCGACAGTTGCAGATGGAGAGGTTGAGGGAGGGTAGGAGGGGTGGTATCCAGGAAGATTAGGTGTGTTGGAGGTGGGAGAAGGGGTCAGTAGAGGGAGGATTAGGCTCACAATTAAAGAAATAAAAGCGATGGCAGATGCGGTGAAAAAACTATCTCAGCACCATTTATATGATGCTTCATGCTAACTATTGCTGTGATTTGTATAGGCACAGAATGGAACATTCTTCCAGCTGGCCATCTGTAGCAAAATTTTAAATATTTCAATCATTGACATAGGGCAGGAAATGAAGCAAATACAGAAACCAGCAATAACCTCAAATTACCTTATTCTGAATGATGCAGGCAATAGAACATGATTGGGAAGTAGGATTACTACTGACACTTAAGAACATTGAAATGACCTAAAGGCTGAAACAAATGTTAAACTGAGGGGGTGCACTGAAGTGGTGATAGAATACCAATGAAACAACATGACCACTCCAGGCAAAACTTCCAATGGCCTGTGGTGATGGACTTGGAGGTGGGTGGATGGTGGTGTTGGTGGAGGGGGTGGGGGGAGGAACAAGAAAACACCATTTAGTTTCCCAATATATTCCCACAGACAGGGAAATTCCTAAGGGATTTGAGGGTACTCAGAATAGCAGCCCATGACCTGAAAGAGAACAGTCAATTTGCAGCATTATATCCCAAATTCGGAGCAGCTTTTGGAAGTTGACAGCACTTACCAGGAGTGGAATGGTTCCTTGCAATGTATGCAAGAGCCAAGGAAAGGCTCCTCTCAGTGTGCAGTCTAGAAGGCCAGTAGAGCCAAAGGCTTCACTCCACGGGGAAGCTGTTGAGCAAAAAATGATCACAAATTTTGTGATGTTAATTGAGGCTTTCATCTCCTATCCCACAGCACTAACCCTCTTGGCTCTCTGTATATCCATGACTTACAGCTGGCATCATGGATTGGAGCTGCCATCATGTTTCCCTACTTCAGTTGAGCCTATTGCTGACAATGGGACCCCAATCTTTCAGCGCTAGATGACACCCCATTGGGCCTGAGAACACTCACAATTGCTCATTCAGCAACAGGTATGGAGATTGCCAATTAGCAGGTTAAAAATAAGTCTGACAATTTGACTTCTAGTAAGTGCAGGCTCGCGATCCCTGTTGGTTCTGACATCATGATCCTCGTGGCCTTAAGAAAATCCTGCCTTGTGATGACTGAGCTGATAATGATGGGGACATTTTGACAGACAATCCGATGTGAAGGGATTTAGGAACCTGGAACAAGTTAGCAATAATACATAGGTTCATACAGCACAGAAAAGGCCCTTTGGTCCATCGAGTCCGCACTGACATAACTATCACGAAAAGTGTGCTAACCCCAATTTCATGCACATTTCCCATATCCTTGAGTGTTATGATATTTCAAGTGATTATCCAAATATTTTTTAAAGGTTGTAAGGCTTCCACACTCCACTACCTTCCCAGGCAGTGCATTCCGAGACTCCCACATCCTGCTGAGTGTAAACGTCTTTTCCCGAATCCCTTCTGAATCTCCTGGTGCCCCAACCCTAAAACTATGTGCTGTTGTGATTGTCCCCTCAACCAAGAGAACAGCTGCTCTCTATTTACCCTGTCCATACCCTCATAATCTTATGCACCTCAATCATGTTCCCCCCTCAGCGCTGTCTGCTCTAAAGAAAATAATCCAAGCCTATCTGGTGTCTCCTTATTGCTCACTTTCTCCATCCCAGGTAGCGTCCTGATGAACTTCCTCTGTACCCCCTCCAATGCTAAGACATCCTTCCTGTAGTGAGGCGACTAGAAAGCCACACAGTAATTCAATTGTGGCGTGACCAAAGTTCTGTACAACTCCAACGTTACTTCCTTGCTCTCATTCTCTGCATCATGATGGATGAATGCACATGTCCCATATGCCTTCTTAACTGTTCTAGTCATGTGTTCTGCTGATTTCAGGCATCTGTGAATAATCATCCCAAGACCCCTTTGTTTTTCTAAGCTACCCAATGTCCTGCCATTCATTAAATACTCCCTCACCTTATTACTACTTCCAAACTAAATCACCTCACACTTATCAGTGTGAATTAACCATCTATCACTGGTCTGCTCATCTAACCAACCATCTATGTCTTCCTGTATCCTACAACCATCTTCACTATTAGCCACTCTCCCAATCTTGGTGTAGTCTGCAAATTGCTCAGCATTCTTCCCCAGAGGATAATACCACAGAGCTACTACTCCTCATTTACATAAAATGAGCAGAACACTATGAGCAGAATTAACAAAAGAAAAAAAAACAGAGAGCTCAGCAGGAGGCAGTTTCATTAGTTAGTTTGAAGTCTAGCTACATGTAAGTTCGAAACTGGGGTTGGTTATTTGGTTAATAAAATGTGAGGCTGGATGAACACAGCAGGCCAAGCAGCATCTCAGGAGCACAAAAGCTGACGTTTCGGGCCTAGACCCTTCATCAGAGAGGGGGATGGGGGGAGGGAACTGGAATAAATAGGGAGAGAGGGGGAGGCGGACCGAAGATGGAGAGTAAAGAAGATAGGTGGAGAAGGTGTGGGTGGGGAGGTAGGGAGGGGATAGGTCAGTCCAGGGAAGACGGACAGGTCAAGGAGGTGGGATGAGGTTAGTAGGTAGCTGGGGGTGCGGCTTGGGGTGGGAGGAAGGGATGGGTGAGAGGAAGAACCGGTTAGGGAGGCAGAGACAGGTTGGACTGGTTTTGGGATGCAGTGGGTGGGGGGGAAGAGCTGGGCTGGTTGTGTGGTGCAGTGGGGGGAGGGGATGAACTGGGCTGGTTTAGGGATGCAGTGGGGGAAGGGGAGATTTTGAAACTGGTGAAGTCCACATTGATACCATATGGCTGCAGGGTTCCCAGGCGGAATATGAGTTGCTGTTCCTGCAACCTTCGGGTGGCATCATTGTGGCAGTGCAGGAGGCCCATGATGGACATGTCATCAAGAGAATGGGAGGGGGAGTGGAAATGGTTTGCGACTGGGAGGTGCAGTTGTTTGTTGCGAACTGAGCGGAGGTGTTCTGCAAAGCGGTCCCCAAGCCTCCGCTTGGTTTCCCCAATGTAGAGAAAGCCGCACCGGGTACAGTGGATGCAGTATACCACATTGGCAGATGTGCAGGTGAACCTCTGCTTAATGTGGAATGTCATGTGGAATATGCTGCTTGGCCTGCTGTGTTCATCCAGCCTCACATTTTATTATCTTGGAATCTCCAGCATCTGCAGTTCCCATTATCTCTTGGTTATTTGGTTATCTTGGTTATCTCAGTTGGCTGGACAGCTGGTTTGCAATGCAGTGTGATGTAAACAGCATCTGTTTAATTCCCATGCTGTTACAATGAAGGATTCTCCTTCTCAAACTCTCCCTCTCCCTGAGGTGTGGTGGCCCTCAAGTTAAGCCAGCACAGTCATTTCTCTCTCAGAGGAAAGTAGCCCTATGGCTCTCTAGGGCTAATGGTGGCTTTCCCTTTACTTTAGGAACACATACAGATAAACAGTTGGAGTAAACCAAACATCATTAGGTCATGGAGTACATGGAACATTCTTTCAATAATGCAATATTAAGTTTAGAGCTTCTGGTGTGTGTATGAACACTATAATTAGTCTTAAAATATAATGCAGTGTTTTTTTTTCTATGAAACCCAAATCTGAAGATAGTCCTTGACTTCCTCAATCAGTCTGTACCAATCTCTTGGCCTAAAATCAAACAACAAAAGAATTTCTGGTATATAAATTTGTCACAATAGCAATCTGTCTGAATGGATCGTATTAGCATTGTAGAAATTCCACACAGGTTCTTCATTTCTGTTGAGTTGAGCTTGATACTCTGCCAAGCAGCAGTAAAATCTAGACTGATTTCAACAAAGCATGTTGGAGGAAACCAAACTGACATCTCAATATAGAAGTAGCTGTCCAGTAAGCAGTGATATATCTGATTTGGAATATGTATATTCACAAAATGAAACTGAACAATTTTGAAAAAGTGGATTAAGTTGCCACCGACAATTTGCTAAAGGCATTCAACACTGCTTTATGCATTCATCTCTGCTCAATCAGAAGTTTAGCAGGAATTCTCAGAACAGCCCAGATCACAGTTATCGTATAAAATCAACAATGTTCTGGAAGACTCAAAGCTTCTCATTACACTAGGCTTGTAATTACAAAAATATCCAGGCTATCTCAGAAGTTTGAAGAAAATCCATTATGATGCTCCTTATTCTTACCAAAAAATGAATTTTCTTAAGCTCTAAAAATCAAAAAGCTCTATCACCTATTAAGGGAAAATAATGATTCCTGCCAGAAGTAAATATGTTAAGCAATATATGCAGTCTGAGCATCTGAGAATTCTGAATTTTAATCTTGCAGCCAGAGCAGTGCTTTTTGAATTATAATCCTCATTTTACTGTGGGAAATTGAAGAACAGAGGGATCGAGAAACAGTAATCTGCAGAAGTGTAAAGTTAGACATAAAGGTTGAATGAGGACACAAAAGGCAAGTAGTAACCTGCATTTTACTACATTTAATGCAGGAAATTTGATGTAATTTCTCAGCAAACACATGAATCATCTGGCAGTTCTAATTAATGTCACTTCGTTGGATGCACAAAGAAAACTGATACAACCCTGTTATCGCGTACCTGCGTGCCATGTACACTAGGTAGGAGATGACCTTTCAAACAAAAATAGATCACTTGTTCTCATGTGTTCAGTGCTCAGTGACTAATACACAGCTGGTGTAATTTTGCTTCAAAGTCTGCAATGTACTTGCAGGGAGAATTTTCACCTGCTAATTTTCTACATCAAGACATTTTGCCAATAAAGGAACAAAAACAGAAGTTATTGGAAAGGAGATAACAAGGTGCAGAGCTGGATGAACACAGCAGGCCAAGCAGCATCAGAGGAGCAGGAAGGCTGACATTTTGGGCCTGGACCCTTCTTCAGTAAGTCTCAGCAAGCCTGGCAGGATCTATGAAGAAAAATCAGAGTTTACATTTCAGATCCGGTGACCTATCCACCAAACTAATGGTAACTAGGAGAGTGTTGGTTTATATGCAGAAGACAGAGAGAGCTATGGGGCGGGAGGATGTGACTAGTAAGGTTGATGAGGGTCAAGCTGTGGATGTGGTGTATATGGACTTCAGTAAGGCATTTGATAAGGTTCCCCATGGAAGGCTCATTCAGAAGGTCAGGAGGAATGGGATACAGGGGAACTTAGCTGCTTGGATACAGAATTGGCTGGCCAACAGAAGACAGCGAGTGGTAGGAGAAGGAAAATATTCTGCCTGGAAGTCAGTGGTGAGTGGGGTTCCACAGGGCTCTGTCCTTGGGCCTCTACTGTTTGTAATTTTTATTAATGACTTGGACGAGGGAATTGAAGGATGGGTCAGCAAGTTTGCAGACGACACAAAGGTCGGAGGTGTCGTTGACAGTGTAGAGGGCTGTTGTAGGCTGCAGCGGGACATTGACAGGATGCAGAGATGGGCTGAGAGGTGGCAGATGGAGTTCAACCTGGATAAATGCGAGGTGATGCATTTTGGAAGGTCAAATTTGAAAGCTGAATACAGGATTAAGGATAGGATTCTTGGCAGCGTGGAGGAACAGAGGGATCTTGGTGTGCAGATACATAGATCCCTTAAAATGGCCACCCAAGTGGACAGGGTTGTTAAGAAAGCATATGGTGTTTTGGCTTTCATTAACAGGGGGATTGAGTTTAAGAGTCGTGAGATCTTGTTGCAGCTCTATAAAACTTTGGTTAGACCGCACTTGGAATACTGCGTCCAGTTCTGGGCGCCCTATTATAGGAAAGATGTGGATGCTTTGGAGAGGGTTCAGAGGAGGTTTACCAGGATGCTGCCTGGACTGGAGGGCTTATCTTATGAAGAGAGGTTGACTGAGCTCGGTCTCTTTTCATTGGAGAAAAGGAGGAGGAGAGGGGACCTAATTGAGGTATACAAGATAATGAGAGGCATAGATAGAGTCGATAGCCAGAGACTATTTCCCAGGGCAGAAATGGCTAGCACGAGGGGTCATAGTTTTAAGCTGGTTGGTGGAAAGTATAGAGGGGATGTCAGAGGCAGGTTCTTTACGCAGAGAGTTGTGAGAGCATGGAATGCGTTGCCAGCAGCAGTTGTGGAAGCAAGGTCATTGGGGTCATTTAAGAGACTGCTGGACATGCATATGGTCACAGAAATTTGAGGGTGCATCCATGAGGATCAATGGTCGGCACAACATTGTGGGCTGAAGGGCCTGTTCTGTGCTGTACTGTTCTATGTTCTATGTTCTAATAGCATGACGTATAGAGCCAAAGACAGAGATCAGTTGGACAGAAAAAGGGGTGGATAACAATCTGGCTCGGAAGGTGAATAGCTGTTAATGGGGACTGTTAGTGACTAACAATAGGTAGCATATAATGGCAGAGTATGTGATAACAAGGCCTTGTGTGTGGGGTTAGGGGCTAGAACATGGGAGAGTTAAGGCCCTAAAATGCTCACACTTGATATTGAGACTAGGGGGCTGCAGGGTCCCCACCGGAAAATGATGTGTTGTTCTTTCAACTTGCGCTGAGCTTCACAAGAACACTGCAGCAAGCCAGAGACAGAAATGTTGGCCAGAGAACAGGGTGGAGTGTTAAAGTGGCACGTAACTGGAAGCTCAGGGCCTTTTTTGCTGGCAGAATGTAGATGTTCTGCGAAGCGGTCACCCAGTGTAGAAGAGACCACATTGTGAGCAGCGAATGCAGTAGACTAGATTCTGGGAAGTGCAGATGAAGTGATGCTTCACCTGGAAGGTATGTTTGGGCCCTTCAATATAGGGAAGGAGGAGGTAAATGGACAGGTGTTACTCCTTCACATGTTACAGGACAAGGTGCTGTAGGGCTGTGCCATGGTGTTGTGGGAGAAGGAAGTGTTGTCCAGGGTGCCCTCGAGGGAACGGTCTCTGCAGAAGGTGGACAAGGGAGGGGAGTGGAAAATGTGATATAGCAAGGTGTAGAGCTAGATGAACACAGCAGGCCAAGCAGCATCAGAGAAGCAGAAAGCCTTTTGTTTTGGGCCTAGACCCTTCTTCTACACCTTGCTATCTCAGACTCTCCAGCATTTGCAGTTCCTACTAACTATGAGTGGAAAATGGTATCTTGTGATGACATCTTGCTGGAGATGGTGGAAATGGTATCTAATGGTCTTCTATTTGTGGATGCTGGTAGGATGATAGGTAAGGGCAAAGGGGAACCATATCGCTGTTGCAGGAGGGTAGAGAGGGGATGGGGGCAGAAGTTTGGGAGATGGACCTGATCCAGTTGAGGGCCATGTTGACAATGGTGCTGGGGAATCCTCAGTTGAGAAAGAAGGTGGACATTTTGGAGGCTCCCTTATCAAAACTGGCCTCATCTGAACAAATGCAAGGAAGACAGAGGAGCTAAAAGATTGGAATGGAGTCTTTACAGGAAGCAGGGTATGAGAATGTATTGTCCAGGTAGCTATGGGAATGTGTAGGTTTTCATGAATATTAGTGGCCACTCTATCCCCAGAAATGGAAACCGAGATGCCAGGAAAGGGAAGGGAGGAGTCAAAGAAAGACCAGGTGAAAGTGAGGGCAGGGTGGAAATTGGAAGGAAAAATCGCTGAACTTTTCCAATTCTGGATGAAAGAAGCAGTACTGATGATATCATCGATATATCAGAGAAACCGTTGTGGGTAGAGGCCAGAATAGGACGGGAACAAGGAATGTTTCACCTACCCCATGAAGGGACAGGCATAACTGGGGCCTAATAAAGATTGCTCTATATTTTACTCATTTTTTAGGAGTAAAACATTATGATAATTAATATATTTAATCATGGCAAACTCTGTGTCCGCTGAGGTCATCACTAAATTTGTCATGTTCTTTTTTTTTAGGTTCCTTGGTCAGCAAACTTAAACAGGCCATTTATTTTTCCCCTCCCATATGTTAATTCAGTGTCTTGGGCCTCTTTAAATGTTTCTGAGTAAGAGATGATTGTGATGAGCAAAGCAGGTAACAAGTCAACCTCATATTGCTTTCTTCATGGCTCTAACAGCCAGCCATGAAAGGCAATGGTTACAAGAAAGTGGCCTTTTAGAGCAGCCTTCCTGGGCAGAAGAGAGCAAGAGTATTTCTCCAACTTCACAGTCATTTTGATCATGACTATTCCCTCAATTGTCTACTGCAACATCCCTCATTCAAATAGCCTACTGACAGCTGCTTCAGTCATATTGGACTCAAGACATTTACTACTTTCCTTTCTCCATTGATATTACAAGACCTGGTGAATTTCTGTGGGACTCACTTTCTATTTATTTCAGTAGCACTTTGCTCTTATTTGAGAGTTTAATTCACTGAAATTTCTCTTCTCGTTATGTCAACCTCGAAGAAGTTCTATTTTTCTTTCCGAAGGATTTCCATTAGAATCTTTCAGCTTGTTCAACCTCATTGCTTTCTACTTACCTCCTGGTGTTTGATAAGGTCTGTACCAAAACTCATTTTCACAGTCATATCTCCTTCCTCAGTGATTATCCCTGGCTCAGACTTAGCCCACATTGATTTCTTCATGTTTAAAATCCATCCAGGATTATAGGTAACTGTGTGACACACAAATCTTCTCGGATAATTTTCCTGCTGTACCCTGAGATCCAGAGTCAGGGCTATGTACTGCTGCATGCACACTCTCAACATTGCTCCCCATCAGTACCACCTCACATTATCTCAAAGCTGTACTGGTCTCCAATTTCGTTTTATTCTCTGTTTCCCTCAGTAATAAACATTTTATCTTCCTTTCAGGAAGTCAATCTCCAACAACTCACAGGTACCAAAACCCCTCTGCATCTTCCCTCAGCCTCTCTTTGACCACATCCCTTCTTTTAATCCCACCTCTCATAGATGCACTGACCACCCATTCTCTGACGCTGAATGACCAGCCCTCAGCAAAGGACAGAGTTTGATATTCTTTTCTGCCCCCATCTCAATATATTTTGAGCACATGATATTGAGCTATTCTTCCATTGCCTGTGCCTCCCATCTTTCTTGTTTGAGTAGAATCCTCTCCCCACATCACAGACCCTTTCAATCCTCTCTTAGATTCCACTGTATCTCAGCTGCTCCTTCTGGCCTCTTCCCTGCCTTTGGGTGCTGAAAATGACGAATATTGAGCTCAATGTGATAACACTATTTCTTTCTCTAGATGCTGCTAGACCTGCTGACTTACTCCAGCACTTTCGCTTTTTATTATATGCTAAAAAAGAGGGCTGACGTTCAGCAATTTCAATGAAATTTTCATTTTCACCAATAAAAGTGCTGTAGGATTTGTTCCCAATTCCCTCCTATAACTTTGGTTCTGTTAACCCATTGCAATGCTATTAGCATGTCAGCATCGTTAATGTTGCCCCACTATCTTTTCCTCATTTTAGTTCTTATTTCAAACATCAGTAACCTGGGAAAACTATTCTGCTGGATGCTATGTTATGCTTTGGCTGGGAGTTGAACATGAACTGGTATGAGGTACCCTCACTTAGCACCATAATCACCCTCCCCCATTTCTGAAGGAGGGTTTAGGCCCGAAGCGTCAGCTTTCCTGCTCCTTTGATGCTGCTTGGCCTGCTGTGTTCATCCAGCTCTACACCTTGTTATCTCAGATTCTCCAGCATCTGCAGTTCTTGCTGTCTATAAAAAGAATATAGTTACAAAGATACAGACAAACATGAGAAATGGGCTCATGCTTTCACTGCCGTAATAGGATTTAAAAGATTCACTCTATGGTACGTGTGTATTGCTTCTGTATCATTGACAGCAGGTTCAGCAGAATGTTCCAGCAGATATGGAAATAACAGTATTGTTTCCATCCCACCAATTTTGTGATTAGTGATTTTATTGTCATGTGCATTTTACAGTGAGAGAAGCAGTAAAATGCACTGAAAAGCTTTTCCACTGCCACCACAATCTGGCATAATTTGGAATTGCTTTAAGGATAAGAAGAAAATATAGAAAGACATAGCTTAAAGAGTGCCCATCAGCCCTGAGCCTGCTCATAATCGATATGGCCCGCACTGGCATCCCTCCTCCACTGCCTCGCTGCTGTCTATACTGGACCCAATAAACATTGAAGTCTCCACTCTTCATGTGCCATCTTCTTTTGCTGGGCCAATTCTCCTCCACATTGCTTTGCTGTCGTATGTACTGGATCCACCAGTGTCAGTGTCACATCTCTTGTCACTTGGCTCATTTGATGATGTTACCGCAAAATCCTCTGCCACTGCCAGCTCTGGAATTAGCCAAAGACAAAGTCGCTGATCCTCAGGTGCCATCTTTCATCACTGAGCCTACCTTGTTGATCCTGCTGCCACCAAGACCAATGCCAGATCCCATGAGTGCCCCAGAAAAGTAAATGGGGCTCATTCACCGCCACCACAGGGTTTGTGCTGGGCCCAATCACTGCCACATGGCCCGCTCTGAGCCCTCACACCATCACGGGGTCTGTGCTGGGCACACTCACTGCCACGGGGTCCACAGTGGGTTCACTCACTGTCATGGTGTCCACGCTGGGCTCACTCACTGCCACAGAGTCCACACTGGGCCCACTCGCCATCACGGGGTCTGCACTGGTCCCACTTGAGTGCGCTGGGATTCCTCATCGCAGCTGACGGGAAGTAAAGGGAAGTAAGGAAATAAGTAATGAAAAAAATTCAAAAGAGGAACAAAAGAAAAGTGATCAGAACTCCAGCACAGGAGCCCTACTCCCATTGCCATCTTGAAAAAGTATATCAGTTTGAGTGTTTCTTTGGATGAGACACACCTCTCTGGTCAGGCTAACTGCTGAAAAGGCTGCATCTCATTTCGGTGTCTAATCAATACTGAAAATTGTAATGGACATTCACAGCTTGGGAACACCAGCTTTTTAACTGAGCTAATTCACGTGTGCCAATAAAGGCACATTTATAGTACTGAACTCCTCATCTTAGTCTGCCTGCTTCAGGGATTTAACAATTGGAAAGAGCAAAAATTGGAACAGACCCAATCAACAATTAACAAACAATGTTGGCTTCCGTTGAGATTCAAGCTTGCAGATTAAAATTTTCTTTCACCACAAAGTGAAAGTAGGAGAACCAACAGTTTACAACTTTAATTATATTACGTGCTTTTAATGCATACATGTGGCTTCTTAAGTATTTGATTCCAATCTTTCTAAACAAACACAAACAAAGCCTTAATTAAATGTGGGCTACTTTAAATTAAGTGCAATACACTTAGGAAGTGAAGTTGCCGTGTCCATTAGAACTAATGTGTGCACTAAGATTACATTAATTTAGCATAGCACTGCTAATGGAACATTAACAAATTTTTGTTGTGCTCTTAAATCCCAGGACTGAATTGGTTTAGCACATGGTAATATATAAATCAAGATTAAGTGGTATTTAAGCTTTTTAAGCACAAAAAGGCAAGTGTACAAATTTACTTATGTTTTACTTTCACTCTGGAATCTATCAATTATTTTGCTATTAATGTGGTGTTCAGGAAGTTGTAACAGTCAACAGTGGTATTGCAAAGAACAGACAGACTGAGACCTTGAGCTATAAAACTTGATGTAGTTGTTTCCATAATGTACCAGCACTAGTTCTCCCCAAATGATTTGGCTCAGAATGCATTATTTTAAATAGTTCAGTAGCCATTGTATTAATCAAGCAGCATTTAAGGAGGCATTTGTCAATTGGCCTCTCAATTATAAATTGTTACTGTAAGAAAGAAAGGAAGGGAGGGAGAGAATTGCTCTATTTACAAAATAATTTAAAGCAGTGCCCACTGGTTTTCACTTCTTTATAGGTGTGAACACTTTCTTCCCATCTACTCTGTTCAGGCTTGTCATGATTTTGAAACCTTCCATTTAATCTCTGTCTAACCTTTCCTCTCAAAGGAAAACAGTCCCAATTTTTCAATCTATCTTCATACCTGAAGTCTGTCATCCCTGGATGCATTTTTGTAAACTTCCTCTGCACTGTCTGTACTCCTCAATGCCATGCTCAGCTCAGTTGATATATGTACTCAGTCCATTCTCCCCTTCTCAGTCATTGCTTCATCTCATCCTAACTCGCTATTGTTGCATGTGTTTCCCTTAGATATAACATGTATCAAACCTATCTGTGTCAGCCACTGCATCTGTTGCAGGGTCCCCATTTTTAGTCAAGAACAAAAGACAGACACTTATAGAGTGAAATGTATTAAGATAGCAAGGCGTCACTTCTGGCTTGTAGTTAAGAAGGTTTGAAGATGCAGACAATGAAATTTAGTTCAATGGCTTAGCTCAAGGCTTTGTTTGTGTCGTTTATAAAGATTGACATCAAATATTTAAGGAGGGGAGGTGATGACCTGGTGGTATTATCGCCAGACTGTTAATCCGGCAACCCAGACAACATTCCAGGGATAACACGGTGTAGAGCTGGATGATCAGCAGGCCAAGAAACATCAGAGGAGCAGGAAAGCTGACGTTTCGGGTCTGGACCCTTCTTCAGAAATTTTTCAGGACTTTTCTGAAGAAGCGTGCAGATCTGAAACGTCAGCTTTCCTTCTCCTCTCATGCCGTTTGACCTGCTGCGTTCATCCAGCTCTACACCTTGTTATCTCAGATTCTCCAGCATTGGCAGTTCCTACTATCTCTCTGTATAAGTATAAGCTGTTGTTTTTAAGTGCCCAGAGAAAAGCAGACGTTGCCTATACCTACGATCAATTGTCACAATAGCCCTAGTTCGATGAGTTGTGGTTTACTCAAATAGTTTGAATCCATGAAGAAAAAAAGAATATTCAGTTGGGACAAACATCGATCATTGATTTCATGAGATAACTGAATATGTACATTTTACAGGGAGTTGGAAATGTTTGAACACAAGAACAGTCACTAGGGAGTTTATACTGGCTACTACAGATGTAAAGGGGTATATCTGTCACAATCTTCTAAATTTTGATTATCATCAGTTTGTATGACCCACCAATTTAAAAGTTATTGTACTCCTAAATATCAACCAAATGAAATGGAGCAAATTGAGCAGCAATCCCTGAAAATCAGGGAGGATTGCAACAGAGGCACTGAGGCCTTTGACAACTCAAATTACTAAGATTGCAGAGGTAGAAATTGATCTCGGAAAGGAAACAAGCCAATGGCCTGAATATTAACAGTCACCATACAGAATCCCTACAGTGCAGAAGCAGGCCATTTGGCCCATTGAGTCCACACTGACCCTCTGAAGACCACCCAGCCAGCCTCATTCCCCTCTAATCTGCATTTCCCATAACTAATCTACCAAATTTAAACACCCTCCAGCACTATGGATAATTTAACATGGCCAATCCACCTGACCTGCACATCTTTGAACTGTGGGAAGAGAACCACACAGACACAGGGAGAACATACAAACTCCACACAGACAGATATCTAAGGCCGGAATCAAACTTAGGCCCCAGGTGCTGTGAAGCAGAAGTGCTAACCACTGAGCCACTGTGCCATCCTTCTGGTGAAAGGCCCAGCTGGCAAGTGTACCTCTGTAACCAGCGGAATGAGGCACAGCTAGAATTATTGGTGAAGCCTCACTTAAATCTTACTTATGCTCACATATTCTGGGGAAGCAGTTGGTGAGAAGGTACAAATCCTGTGGCAGGATTTGCAGCTCAATCTATCCCATGTGTCTCCCACATTCTTGAACATGTGGAGTGGAGAGTGTAGAAATATGAATCTTAGCCTTTCTTGCACAGTTGTCCTGCTCCTCCTCTTCCATAATGATGGAAGGAAAATTGAAAACATCCTCATTTGACGCGTCTCCCGACCCTGATCACTTTGTGACTGACTGGTGGAAAACTCACCAACTGGTATGAAAGCCACTTCCTATTAGGGCAACTGATGTTAAAATAGTAGTCAGGTCCCATTAATACCATCATAACTTGCGATGTAAATGCAAGAAAAAATGCTGCTGGCTTTGAGGGGATTTTGAATTGCTTGCTTAGAAGAATAAGCAATATCAGAACCTATTGACACCTGAAGACTCCAGTCAGATAAGTAATCTGAGCAAGTCCAGACACTCACTTTTCTGATTTTGGCTAATCAAGTTGAATAAATGTTCCCAAAGACTAACAAAAGTTCAACTATCCCTGGAGATATCAATGACTTGTCAGAAAACACAAAGGACAACTGTTTAATGCGAGTATTTTATCTCAACGGAATTGTTGGAGGCTGTCCCTCAATAACAGCAGAAACTGATTAAAAAAAAATCACACAGGACAGTACGGAACTCTGTTCAGTGGATGAACTGGAGTCATAGTTGCCTCATTCAGCCTCTGAAAATTATGTTTAATCATTTTCCATGCATTTTAATATTCTATTCTCTTCCATTCTAACACTTTCTCATGTATCATAATAAAGTGAAATGTTCATTTACTGGAACTATGTTTATGTGAAAACTGGGACTTGATTCAATCTCTACATACCAAAAATTCATCAAAGAATAACAGAAACCCTACAGTGTAGAAAAATGCATTCGGCCCATCAAGTCTGCACTGACCCTCTGAAGTACATCCCACTCAGACCCAGTCTCCTACCCTATCCCTGTTATTGTGCATTTTTCCCATGGATAATCCACCTAGCATGCAGGTCTCTGGACATTACAAGGCAATTTAGCACAGCCAATCCACCTAACCTGAATACCTCTGGGCTGTGGGAGGAAACTGGAGCACCCAGAGGAAACCTATGCAGACACCAGAGATTGTGCAAACACCACACAGAAAGTAACTCAAGGCTGGGATGAAATCTGGGTCCCTGGCACCATGAGCCAACAGTGATAACCACTGAGCCACCATTCCAACCCCAACGCTGCCTTGTCTGACATTATTTTCTAGTAGGTTTGACTGATTTTTGTTTTGTTTATTAACTGAATGCAAACAAGGTTCGCTCAGCAGGAGAATATTCTGAACAGTCAGCATAAATAAATGCCCTGTTATAAATACGTAAGTCCCCGAAGGGTTACATTTTATTAGTCAAATTACTGTAAACTATTTCAATATGTACACTGTCTCATCACACATGCAGTTATTGATCAAAGTTTTCTTGGGACTAAAGCATCAAGCATCAATAAAGGTAATGGAATGTGTACAAGCTATTTAGTAGCACCTGGCACATAATTTTCAAAAAGAACAAACATACAGTTTGCAAAGAAAACCTCACAAATTTCAGAGAAGGATGTTGATACAAAGCAATGTTAAGTGCCTTAAAATGTTAAGCTGTGGATGTGTTATCATGCGAAATTTAAATGTTACCAACATCCCTAAATGTATCTTTAGAAATATAATAAGTAAAGTCATTATAGTCTCACAGAAGCACAGGGCTGCTCTTCCATTTGAGATAGATGTCTGATGGTTGTTCAACCTGGGGGTCACCACTCCTCAGGTGGGAGAAGAGAACTTTGCAGTGACCTTGACTGATACAGGAATTGAACCCGTGCTGATGGTGTTGCTCTGAATTGCAAACTAGCTGGCCCGCCAACTGAGCTAGCCCACTCCCATCAACAGAGGCATGCAGACAAGAAAATTTCACATTGAATTTCATTTAGTTCTTTAAACAAAAGCAAAGATTTCAGGAAATGAGAATCATTTGAACTGCCCTTTCTTTTGGGACAAATTAATTGTAAGCCGACTGAAAGTCTCTTAGGAAGAATAAGTTAGATGATTTTGACTTGAATCTCTGCACAGAGAAGCCCGAGGTATCTCGTCTCAATATACCCCTGTACCTCCTCAGCTTAGCCAACATAAAGTGAATGATATACGTAACCAAATTGAGAGAAATAGTAAAGACGACAGAGGTTACATTACATAAGGGCAGGGAATAGTAAATTATAACAACAATCAAATTAAGGACCAAATATACACATAATAGTAACATGATTCCATTCTAAACGTTACCCAATATTATCTAGGAATATACTTCCACTCTGTTAGTGAATACACAATCTAGCCTTTTAATTTCTCACAATGTCAGTGACATCATCCGAGAATGAAGAATATCAATTAATGTCAAATTATGCTCCTGCTGTGTATATCATTTAGAATTAGATTGTGAAAGTGGGACCAAAATCTGTTCCAAGAATTAAAGAGTACACATCTCAGAGTTCATCTGTTTTTCAAGATATTATACTAAGATTTTGCACACCATGTTATTTGATTATTGCTGCCAATTCCTATACTGGGTCACTGCTGTTATTGAACTAAGTGGGGAATTTAATATTTGCTAAACCTTTTCAATGAAGTCTCAAAGGACTAATAAAAGAAGTGTTATTAATTTGCTTTGAAGTTCAAAATTAATATCTCTTTTTAAGATCATGCTGTGAAATCTAATATAAATTCTGAATTCACATATTAATTTAGAGTATCTAGCGGGCATGGATGCAGAAGCGAGCACCATGGAACTTCATGCCCCTGCGGCCTGTTTCCTGGCTCTATACCACCCCTGGACTATTTTCCCGGAGGCATGAATGGATGGGGCAGAGTGGGAGTGCCCTCAAACATCAGGCAGTCAATCTGGTTGAGGTAAGGCAGTCATCAGAGGTCAAATGGGATTTTACAGTTGGCCTTCAGGTCACTACAAGCAGTGATGGATAGTGCAGCCAGGCTAGGCATATACAAAAAAAAGACTACATATTATAAAGGCCCTAATGAGTACTACTTCCTTGATGGACCTGTGAGATAGCCAAACAACTTAATTCAAACCTGTCTGCATATGAATTAAACGTGAATAAAATTGTAGGCTCATTTAGGCATCAAGTCTATGTTATCCCTTGTAAACTTATATGAATTAAGAGTGCATGTAGGCCATTAAGTCTCCCTAACCTGCATTACCATTCAATAATAGTGATAATGGGAACTGCAGATGCTGGAGAATCCAAGATAATAAAGTGTGAAGTTGGATGAACACAGCAGGCCCAGCAGCATCTCAGGGGCACAAAAGCTGACGTTTCAGGCCTAGACCCTTCATCAGACAGGGATGGGGTGAGGGTTCTGGAATAAATAGGGAGAGAGGGGGAGGTGGACCGAAGATGGAGAGAAAAGAAGATAGGTGGAGAGGAGAGTATAGGTGGGCAGGTAGGGAGGGGATAGGTCAGTCCAGGGAAGACGGACAGGTCAAGAGGTGGGATGAGGTTAGTAGGTAGGAAATGGAGGTGCGGCTTGGGGTGGGAGGAAGGGATGGGTAAGAGGAAGAACAGGTTAGGGAGGCAGAGACAGCCTGGGCTGGTTTTGGGATGCAGTGAGGGGAGGGGAAGAGCTGGGCTGGTTGTGTGGTGCAGTGGGGAGAGGGGGCGAACTGGGCTGGTTTTGGGATGCGGTGGGGGAAGGGGAGATTTTGAAGCTGGTGAAGTCCACATTGATTCCATTGGGCTGCAGGGTTCCCAAGCGGAATATGAGTTGCAGTTCCTGCAACCTTCGGGTGGCATCATTGTGGCACTGCAGGAGGCCCATGATGGACATGTCATCTAAAGAATGGGAGGGGGAGTTGAAATGGTTCGCGACTGGGAGGTGCAGTTGGTTATTGCAAACCGAGCGGAGGTGTTCTGCAAAGCGGTCCCCAAGCCTCCGCTTGGTTTCCCCAATGTAGAGGGAGCCACACCGGGTACAATGGATACAGCATACCACATTGGCAGATGTGCAGGTGAACCTCCGCTTAATATGGAAAGTCATCTTGGGGCCTGGGATAGGGGTGAGGGAGTAGGTGTGGGGGCAAGTGTAGCATTTCCTGCGGTTGCAGGGGAAGGTGCCAGGTGTGGTGGGGTTGGAGGGCAGTGTGGAGCGAACAAGGGAGTCACGGAGAGAGTGGTCTCTCCGGAAAGCAGACAAGGGTGGGCGTGGAAAAATGTCTTGGGTGGTGGGGTCGGATTGTAGATGGCGGAAGTGTCGGAGGATGATGCGTTGTATCCGGAGGTTGGTGGGGTGGTGTGTGAGAACGAGGGGGATCCTCTTAGGGCGGTTGTGGCAGGGGCGGGGTGTGAGGGATGTGTTGCGGGAAATGCGGGAGACACGGTCAAGGGCGTTCTCGACCACTGTGGGGGGAAAGTTGCGGTCCTTGAAGAACCTGGACATCCGGGATGTGCGGGAGTGGAATGCCTCATCGTGGGAGCAGATGCGGCAGAGGCGGAGGAATTGGGAATAGGGGATGGAATTTTTGCAGGAGGGTGGGTGGGAGGAGGTGTATTCTAGGTAGCTGTGGGAGCCGGTGGGCTTGAAATGGACATCAGTTACAAGCTGGTTGTCTGAGATGGAGACTGAGAGGTCCAGGAAGGTGAGGGATGTGCTGGAGATGGCCCAGATGAACTGAAGATTGGGGTGGAAGGTGTTGGTGAAGTGGATGAACTGTTCAAGCTCCTCTGGGGAGCAAGAGGCGACGCCAATACAGTCATCAATGTACCGGAAGAAGAGGTGGGGTTTGGGGCCTGTGTAGGTGCGAAAGATGGACTGTTCCACGTAACCTACAAAGAGGCAGGCATAACTGGGGCCCATACGGGTGCCCATGGCCACCCACTTTGTCCGTAGGTAGTGGGAGGAATTGAAAGAGAAGTTGTTGAGGGTGAGGATGAGTTCGGCTAGGCGGATGAGGGTGTCGGTGGAGGGGGACTGGTCAGGCCTGCGGGACAGGAAGAAGCGGAGGGCCTTGAGGCCATCTGCATGTGGAATACAGGTGTATAAGGACTGGATGTCCATGGTGAAAATGAGGTGTTGGGGGCCAGGGAATTTGAAGTTCTCAAGGAGGTGGAGGGCGTAGGTGGTGTCACGGACCTGGATAGGGAGTTCCTGGACCAAAGGGGAGAAAATGGAGTCCAGATGCTGCCGAGACATTAACCGCCTCAACCTCTCCACCCCTCTCAACCACTCCAACCTCTCTCCTGCAGAACGGGCAGCCCTCCACTCCCTCCACTCAAACCCCAACCTCACCATCAAACCCGCAATCAAGGGTGGCGCAGTGGTAGTATGGCGCACCGACCTCTACATCGCCGAGGCCAAACTCCAACTCTCCGACACCTCCTCTTACTGCCCCCTTCATCATGACCCCACCTCTGAGCACCAAACCATCATCTCCAACACCATTCATGAGCTCATCACCTCAGGGGACCTCCCACCCACAGCCTCCAACCTCATTATTCCCTAACCCCGCATGGCCCGTTTCTATCTCCTCCCCAAAATCCACAAACCTGCCTGCCCTGGTTGACTCATTGTCTCAGCCTGTTCCTGCCCCACCGAACTCATCTCCAACTATCTGGACTCCATTTTCTCCCCTTTGGTCCAGGAACTCCCGACCCATGTCCGTGACACCACCCATGCCCTCCACCTCCTCCAGAACTTCAAATTCCCTGGCCCCCAACACCTCATTTTCACCATAGACATCCAGTCCTTATACACCTGCATTCTGCATGCAGATGGCCTCAAGGCCCTCCACTTCTTCCTGTGCCGCAGGCCCGACCAGTCCCCCTCCATCGACACCCTCATCTGCCTAGCCGAACTCGTCCTCACCATCAAAATATTCTCTTTCAATTCCTCCCACTTCCTACAGACAAAGGGGGTAGCCATGGGCCCCCGCATGGGCCCCAGCTATGCCTGCCTCTTTGTAGGTTACGCGGAACAGTCCCTCTTCCGCACCTACACAGGCCCCAAACCCCACCTCTTCCTCCGTTACATTGATGACTGTATCGGCGTCGCCTCTTGCTCCCCAGAGGAGCTCGAACAGTTCATCCACTTCACCAACGCCTTCCACCCCAACCTTCAGTTCATCTGGGCCATCTCCAGCACATCCCTCACCTTCCCAGACCTCTCAGTCTCCATCTCAGGCAACCAGCTTGTAACTGATGTCCATTTCAAGCCCACCGACTCCCACAGCTACCTAGAATACACCTCCTCCCACCCACGCTCCTGCAAAAATTCCATCCCCTATTCCCAATTCCTCCGCCTCCGCCGCATTTGTTCCCGCGATGAGGCATTCGACTCCCGCACTTCCCGGATGTCCAGGTTCTTCAAGGAGCGCAACTTTCCCCCCACAGTGGTCGAGAACGCCGTTGACCGTGTCTCCCGCATTTCCCGCAACACATCCCTCACACCCCGCCCCTGCCACAACCGTCCTAAGAGGATCCCCCTCGTTCTCACACACCACCCCACCAACCTCCGGATACAACGCATCATCCTCCGACACTTCCGCCATCTACAATCCGACCCCACCACCCAAAACGTTATTCCATCCCCACCATGTCTGCTTTCCGGAGAGATCACTCTCTGCGTGACCCCCTTGTTCGCTCCACACTGACCTCCAACCCCACCACACCTGGCACCTTCCCCTGCAACTGCAGGAAATGCTACACTTGCCCCCACACCTCCTCCCTCACCCCTATCCCAGCCCCCAAGATGACTTTCCATATTAAGCAGAGGCTCACCTGCACATCTGCCAATGTGGTATGCTGTATCCATTGTACCTGGTGTGGCTTCCTCTACATTGGGGAAACCAAGCGGAGGCTTGGGGACCGCTTTGCAGAACACCTCCGCTCGGTTCGCAATAACCAACTGCACCTCCCAGTCGCAAGCCATTTCCACTCCCCCTCCCATTCGTTAGATTACATGTCCATCATGGGTCTCCTGCAGTGCCACAATGATGCCACCCGAAGGTTGCAGGAACTGCAACTCATATTCCACTTGGGAAGCCTGCAGCCCAATGGAATCAATGTGGACTTCACCAGCTTCAAAATCTCCCCTTCCCCCACCGCATCCCAAAACCAGCCCAGTTCGTCCCCTCCCCCCACTGCACCACACAACCAGCCCAGCTCTTCCCCTCCCCTCACTGCATCCCAAAACCAGCCCAGGCTGTCTCTGCCTCCCTAACCTGTTCTTCCTCTCACCCATCCCTTCCTCCCATCCCAAGCCGCACCTCCATTTCCTACCTACTAACCTCATCCCACCTCCCTGACCTGTCCGTCTTCCCTGGACTGATCTATCCCCTCCCTACCTGCCCACCTATACTCTCCTCTCCACCTATCTTCTTTTCTCTCCATCTTCGGTCCGCCTCCCCCTCTCTCCCTATTTATTCCAGAACCCTCACGCCATCCCTGTCTGATGAAGGGTCTAGGCCTGAAACGTCAGCTTTTGTGCTCCTGAGATGTTGCTGGGCCTGCTGTGTTCATCCAGCTTCACACTTTATTATCTTACCATTCAATAAGGTCACAGTTGATCTGTTTATGTTTTGAAGTGCACATTCCTGTCTATACCCAATAACTTTGACTGCCTCATGCAATGAGAATCTATTTATCTCTGCTTTGAAAATACTCAGAAGTCACACAACACTAGTGTAGGTCATCGTCACCTGTTGTCGGAGCAGCTCTCTGAAAACTTGTCATTTTAAATAAACCAGTTGGACTGTAATCTGATATTGTGTGACTTCTGACTTCGTCCACCCCAGTGCAACACCAGCACCTCTACATCATGGCTACCATGGAGACCACAAACCGCCAGCTCAAAATGCAGAGGTATCCAAGAAGATTGTGCGTATTGACATATTCATCAAGTCTCTCCAAAAGAAAACCTTCACCTGAGGAAGCAACTGTGCTCTAAAAGCTTGCAATTTCAAATAACCCATTTGGACTATCACCTGGTGACATGTGACTTCTGACTTTGATACCCCAGTCCAGCACCAGTCCCTCCAAGTCTTGAAAATATTCAAAAACCCTGCCTCCACTGCCTTCAGAGGCAGAGTCCCAAAGTTGCACAATCCTCTAAGAGAGAAAAAAAATCTCCTCATCTCAATCCTCAAAGGGTAATCCCTAACTTTTAAACAGCACTCCCTAATTCTGGACTCACCCACAAGAAGAAACACCTTTCCCCATACACCTTGTCAAGACCATTCAGAATTTTATATTCCTCAATTAAGTCTCCCCTCACTCCTCTAAACACCAAATCCAGTACATCCAACCTCTCCTTCTCAGACAGTCAATTCATTTCAGATATTAATCAAATAAACCACCTCTGAACTATCTTCAAAACATTTATATCCTTCCTTAAATAAGGTGACCAAAACAGCAACCGTATTCAAGATGCGGTATCACCAAAGTTTTATATAACAAAAACATAATTTTTACTTTTATGTTTAATAACTCTCTTAATACAAGTTGGGTTCCATTAGCCTCCTTAATACTTGCTGTCCCTTCCTCTCTAACAGCATTGTGAGCATACCTACAGCCTATGAATTACATCAGTTCAAGAAAACAGCTGACCATGACCTTCTCAAGGACAGTTAGGGATGGGCTTTAAATGTTGGCCTGGCTAGTAATGCACAAGTCCCACGAGTAAATTAAAACAAAACTTACATCTGACTCATGTACTAGAAAACCTAAACCTCTCTGCACCTCAGAATTCCACAGCTACAGCTCCTCCTCATCTAAGTTATCGCTTTAAGTTTCAAACAACTAGGGCCTCAGCCCTGATGCCTGTGGGACTCTACTATTCCCGTCTTGCCAAACAGAAAAGAAAACATTTCTGCATTCATTCTATAGAGCTGGAGGAACACAGCAGGCCAGGCAACATCAGAGGAGTGGGAAAGTTGACATTTCGGGTCAGCACTCTAGGCCCCGATCCCTGTTCCTCCAGCTCCACACTGTGTTATCTCTGACTCCAGCGTCTGCAGTTCTTACCATCTCTGCATACATTCTGTTTTCGGTCAGCCAACCAATCTCTGTCCATGCTACTTCATGCAGTAACCTTGTATGTGATATATTGTTAAAAACATTCCAGCTATCAAGTACTGTACAGCAATGAACTGCCCTTTATCCATAGTTCATGTTATTCCTTCAAAGAACTCTACTAAATTGGTTAAACATGATCTTCCTTACACAATACCATGCCGACTCTCCCTGACTACCCTGAGATTTTCTGTGCCCAGCTAGAACCTCAATAATTAATTCTTACACCTTCCCGGCAACAGATGTCAAACTAACTGGCCTTATAGGTTCCTGTTTCCTGTCTCCTGCCTTTCTTGAATACAGGTTACATTTGATGGAGGGAATGCATTTGGACATTAAGTAAGAAGATAAATCTCAGCTGATATGAAGGAACCTTGCTGTGACGAAGAGGGAAAATCAGAATTGAGATAATGTGAAAGTCATCTTCCTGTTGAGTCAATCTTGCTTCTAATTTCTGCACATCCTGAGCCATCTCTGTTGATACACTTCCCGCATGATCTACAATAGACCCATTAATTTCCATTTGATTTAGCTTGATATTGGCCAGGCAAAAATATGTCAATTTCCTTTTCATCCAACATTGTACTGCTACAAAATTTAGCAATTTACCATAACACGGTGAAATAAGTAATCAGCAGAAACTGGAGATCAAGTATGCAGGCCCCCTTTTCTAAGTATTCACTGGCTCATGAGAGGAAATTGCTCAGCCACCAAGAGAGCGGATAATGCGTTTTCAAAGATAACCAAATAAATGGGGTGCATTATGCCAAGATTCTTGAAGATAAATTCTTTATGCACATGAATGTTTCATTTCTAAAGGGAGGGATTATGCTATTATATTTCACTTACACAAAGCAAGAAGATAAATGGTTCTCAGTTCTCAGTGTTGGCGCTTAATGCAATTTTTTTTAAACAGGATTACTGACACAGCAAGATTATTTTCACTCATTGTCTCATTGTTTTCACTAAATATAAAACCAAAAAAAGATATTACTCAACCTGAACACTATACATGTTCATTTTTTTTTAAATTGGAGAGAAATGTTTTCAATTATCTCTAAACAAACAAATTATACTAGGAAGCAATTACAGTTTTTAAAACCCCCATTTATAGAGGAGAATTAATTGGTGAGAAATGCTTTCGATCTCCAAGCAAAAAAAATCCCAGCAGATAATTGCAGCTTTCTTAACTCTAGTGTACAGGGGAAACATTGGATTTAACCCATAAATGAACATTGGGATCTTGATCAGCTAATGATATAGGCATTAAGCAGATATGCTGCTGCCTGCTGACTTAACTGACAGTTGCAGACAGCACAGTGCTAAACAAACTGCTGTACGGCTGCTATACCAAGGGATCCAACTTTGTGTGAGGCCGGCATCATTTAAAGCTACCCTGCTCTTTTTAAAGCCAACGTGGATTCTGGCTGTAGCTGGAGTTCACCACAAGAAAGTTCCCAAGCAGAAAGAGGAGTGAAAATGGCAGAATGAGGTAGAGATCATATTCTAAGATTCATCACTGCAGTTTCTGGAGGTCCTGGTGTGGGAACTGAATGTGAGGAAAGAGATGGCGAAGGCACCAGGACCAGATAGCCATTACTGTCAAAGACAACAGCCTAGCTCCAGGAAAGGTTAAATTCAAATGGCACTACATGAATGGTTAAAGTCAGTGAATACTTGTCCACTTGCTGTATCCTCACAAATGAACACTATCTGCTACATCTTATCTCATTCCCTTCACTCACCTATCAATTGACTCCATCAAGAATGATTCACATTTTCATACCTTCACAAATTCCACAAGGCTGCAAGCCTCGCTATCACATCTCTCAGATTGTTGGCTTTTTAACTATAGCAGGTACATCCCTCAAAGATATTTTACCACACTCACTGACGGACTTCCCTCTTGTTTTCAGTACAAGGGGACACATATTCAGAAGCAGCAGCATCCAACTGGATGGAGGTCAGCAAGCATTAATACAATTCCTTACCCACATGGAAGAAGCACTGCTGGCCATCTCTATAGTGGCCATGAATGAGGTTGTAGCTAGTGGTTGAGCTGAGACCAGGGAGGTGTGTTCCTATCAAATCCAATTTCTCAGCTTCCACATCCCGCAAATGTCTTCTGACTCACAAACTGCAGACGGTACCATTCCACCCATTGGGTTCTTGGGTATGAGTGGTTTGCAGATAGGGAAAGGGGAAAGAACTGAGTGGACACCTGATCACTAAACTGCATGAAAAAGGATCCAGATGAGAATTTTAAAGGAATCATTTACTGAGCAAAGTTGACTGTGATGCAGCTGTGATGAATCTTAGAATATGATCTCTACCTCATTCTGCCATTTTCATTCCTCTTTCTGCTTGGGAACTTTCTTGTGGTGAACTCCAGCTACAGCCAGAATCCAAAATTGAGACCCACTGTCTCAATTTTGCTTGAGGTACCAGCTGAAACCATCCAACATCTGAGTGTTATAATGGAAAATCACATTCAAGACATCAGCTCTCAACTGGTTGCCATTCAAGCTCAAACTCCCACAGATACCGAGGGCTTCAGGCTCTCATAACAGGCCGGCAGTCGTGCTTTCAATGTTTCCTGGAATACTGAGGTCACTTCCCGGAGGAGTGGCAGTCACTTTACAGATCACTAACTTGCTGTCCTTTTGCAGGATGGCAGCATTCATGTCCCCAGAACTGCCTTTGCTGTTCCCTGACAGCCAGCCTTCACATACTGCTCAAAAGCTTGCACAGATGGTCACACAGCAGGGTTTCTAAATTCAGGGGTTTCTGAGGGAATCCTCTGAGGCCACCTGTGCCTCTCCCACTGAAAGTCAGCAGCCTTTCTCCAGTCATGCTGCAGCCTCTCGGCATTACTCTGTGTGGGAGAATTTGGACAGGCAAAGGCATCCACAGATTAGGCACTAAGGAAATGCACAAGAAAGTTAATTTGTCTCTTGTACGGAACATTAAATGCTTCGTTAAGTTATATTGCTTTACAATGGCTGGTCTACTGTGATTTCTATTTCAGCATTGTGACCAAAGTCTACTGTGATCGTCCACAATAATGAGGCAATAAGGTGGACAGTGTACAAAGCAAATCTAGGTCCGTGGTCAGTTACACTGTAGTTGACTAAGGTAACCATAGATATCCCAGTCAGAAAACAAATGGTGGCTTCATCCTGCTCCTGCTCCTGGTCCTGTTCCATCTCCTGCTCCTGCTCCTGCTCCTGTTCCATTTCCTGCTCCTGCTCCTGCTCCTGAGCTCCTGTCTGTATCCTTATTGGCAAAGCCTCAGGGCTGTTCTATCCCAGTGGCCATGTTGTGAATGACATAGCGGATGCACATGAGTAAAGGTACCTGCCTCTGTGAGAACTGCAGGGTTTTGGCCAGTGGTTCAGGCAAATGTCCTGTTGTTTCAATTCCCCAAAGATCTGCCCTATTCTTCATTCGGTGTGGCGGCAAGTTGGTCATGGGATGCTGGATTATGAATTGACGTTATAACTCAGGTGTTAAGCATATAGCGCATCCCTTATTCAAACCCACACTTGCTAAAATTATGAAAGGACTGGTACACAAGAAAACCATTTTGACAGACACCAGGATACTGGGCATTCACCTGCACAATGTTCTGAGCATGGTGGCAGATGAACTGTACATTCATTTACGGATACCCTTTACATCAAGCTACATGTCAGCACTTAGATATGACAACCACAAAGCCAAAAGTCCCTGGCATTGACAGTTGCACCATAGGGAAGACTGCTGTCCTGACAAAGCTGCAGGCATGCTCTTTCTGCACATGTAGAGTAATAACCTGACATAAAGAATATTGGTGATTTACCTAATGCAACATAGATGACAAGCAGTGAAGTATTACAAATGTTGTAAGCTACAGCTGAGAAGAATTCCAATGTGCAGAAAGCCTGGGCCATACTCACCTTCATGACCAACAGTAGCACAATCCTTACCATGTTTCAGGTTGCAGGCTCTGTTGCAACAAGCAGCAGAATTCATTAGCTGGAGTCCATTATAAGGTGAAGCCAAAACACACATTGCTCCGGGTTTAGGTAGAGTTGAGAGAAATGATACCTGAAGACTTGAGGTTGGAAAGTGTTTCCATTTGAGAGTCCTGTCATGCTCCCTGTTTGAGCTCCTTGTCCTTTTCCGCCTGTCCTCAATCTCAGCATCACACTGCATGCAGTTTACAATGGTAACCATATCACCCATGGCTGGAAACATGTGGTCAAATGAAAACTTCAAAAAATCCCAACCAAAGCCTTCCCCACATGCAGCACCACTCCCTACCAAGATTAGATTAGACTCCCTACAGTGTGGAAACAAGCCCTTCGGCCCAACAAGTCCACATCGCCCCTTGAAGCAACCCACCCAGACCCATCCCCCGATAACCCACACACCCCTGAACACTGTGGACAATTTAGCATGGCCAATCCACCTAGCCTGCACATCTTTGGACTGTGGGAGGAAACTGGAGCACCTGGAGGAAACCCACACAGACATGGGGAGAATGTGCAAACTCCACACAGACAGTTGCCCGAGGCTGGAATTGAACCCGGGTCCCTGGCGCTGTGAGGCTGCAGTGCTAACCACTGAGCCACCGTGCCGCCCTCAACTTAATTAATTTTAACCAGCTCTGTACATCGGTCAGCAATCATCCTACAACTATCCTATAAGTTGTTCACGATCCCTTTAAATAACACTGGTGACTATAGCCTTCTTGCTGCTGAATGCACATTCAACTGAATTTTTTTAGCTGGAATGATGAAGTTGTAAATGACAGAGTTGGGACTGATTCAATTATACACTGACTGGCAGCAAAATCAGACCATTCTGCATATTTCTGGCACACTTTCATTGTGCCTTAGTGTGTACGGCAGCATTGGCTAGAAACTGCAGAAATAATGTTGCTACCGGAAATGGCAAAGGTAGTGCCAAAATGACGAATGCAATCTACAGTTTTAGTCAGTACACTGCAACTCAATTTTAAACTATCATTGAAACAACAATAAAACAAAGTCTATCCCTGAGTGCAGTTAAGTAAAAAGAGATCATGATCATTATGTCAGTATCAGCCAAGATTTTGAATCAAATCCACAATAATCTCCTCAAATATAGAAATCTATTTTGAGAAATATGTAGCAAATTGCTTTTAAAACAAAATTTGCTATACTTAAATAGAAGTCCATTTTGGAAGAATTGAGTAAAAGGATAGGGGTTCATTATTGCATACTAAATCAGTGGCTTGGAGGCGATTCCTTTGAATGCCCAATTTGAAGTCAAGTTTTGGCCTTTTCTCAGTTCAAACCCAGACCTAAAATTGTCCAAGTGGAGTTGAGACAGATCATAATGGTAATCAGGAATGATGACGAAAAGTTACAGGTTGTGGTAAAATCCCAACTGGTTCACTGATCAGGAAGGACACCTACTGTCCTTGCCTGGTCTGGCCTATCAGTGATTGCAGGTCCACAGCAATATGGTTGACTGTGATCCCAGTCATTTATCACCTTTGGACAAGGGTATTAATGTGAAGAGGTGTGGGGGAAGTGTGTGTGTGTATATGTGTGTGGGGCCGTGGGTAGTGTGTAGTGGGTAGAGGTAGGGAGTAACCAGAAAATTGGAAGTAGGTAACAATGCTCATTTGAAGACCAGGTGTAATCATGATGGACCGAATAGCCTCCTTCTGCATTCTACCACTTTTACAATTCTGACTTAATGATTGTCAATGTCAAACAGGATGGGCATGAAAGGAGATCTAATAAAAGAGTAAGGTTCTTGTGGGAAATGAAAACTGAAGTTCTCTGCATGTGTTTTAGCTGCTATCCTGGACTGATGCTGGAACTGAATGTCAGTCATGTAAAGTGTATTCCATCTTCCATTAGCACTGCAACTAAAAGGAGATGTTGTACTTAAAGTGTAAAAAACACACTGGTATATCCACATTAGCCTTTTATTGTTTTGGAGGAACTTTGATCAATTTTATCATATTACAATGTCACTTTAGCCAATCAATTTTCATTGATCATTTTTCCAATGTGCTTGATTCTGGTTGACGACAGAATATCAAAAATCTACTAAGTAAAATTAAAGGGTCAGATCTGTGTTTATAAATAGGCACAGTTTCAATTAGCACTAAAACATTCACTGGTTTTTAGGGCACTGTGCCAGTTCAGGCTTCATCTTACACCATTCCATCATCATTAATTTTACCCTCTTCCTTAATTCCCCTCTGGCCACAGTTCAGAGTGAATTAACAGATTAGCATTTTTTTCTGAAGGAATTAGAGATTCAATTAGTATATTACAATGTCAGTTCAGCAGACAAATCAAGACAATTTGTTCTGGTCTACTATGGAGGACGTTTACAATATTGATTTCTGATCCTGTTAAAATTCCATTCTGATTGTCATGTTAGCACTCCATGTCACCTTTTTACACTTTTGGACAAAGCATTGTTTTGAACAAACATGTTGTTATTTGAAGGCGATTAGGACAGTCGCCCATTTGTCAATATTAGCTCCTTCTCCTAGAAACAAATTAACTTTTTTTTCCTTTGTTCAGTCACTGGATGAGAGTATCACTGGCTAGGCACCATATGTAGTCATATGTAGGCTAGACCAGGTAAGATCCAGTAAAGGACATTAGTGAACCACATGGGCTTTTGTGACAATTGGCAATAAATTCATGGTCATCATTAGACTCTTAATTCGTTTTTTTAAAATTGAATTCAAATTCACCATCTGCTTTGGCAGGATTTGAACTCAGGTCCACAGAACATTATCATCTATCTCACTGGATTAACAGACCAGTGATAATACCACCAGGCCATCGCTTTCCCTCCTCTAGAACCTCACCATATAGCATTTGACTGTAAAATAATGTTGATTAATTGGCTACGAAATGCTTCTGAAATTTTCATAAGGTGAAAGGCACTTCATAAATGGAAGTGTTTTGAAACAGCAAAGAACAAAAAACAGTACCACATAGGAACAGGTCCTTCAGCCCACCTAGCCTGCGCTGACATAAGATGCCTTTCTAAGCTAAAACCCTTTGGCCTCTATGCACTCCTATCCCTCTATTCTCCACCTATTCATGTATCTGTTAATAAGCCTCTTCAATTTTGCTATTGTATCTGCTTCTACCATCTCTTCTGGCAGCGCATTTCAGGCACTTACCATCCTCTGTAAAAAACAAAATTGTCTCACATCCCCGTTAAATTTTTCCTCTTTCGTGTCACATAGTAAATTACGTTTCTGTCCATGACTCTCATAATTTTGTAAACTCCTATATCACATAGTAAATTACGTTTCTATCCATGACCCTCATAGTTTTGTAAACTTCTATCAGGTTGCCCGTCAGTCTCTGACATTCAATGGAAAACAAACTAAGTTTGCCCAAACTCTCCTCATAGCTGATACTCTCCAAACAAGGCAACATCCTGGTAAACTATTTCTGTACCCTGTCCAAAGCCTCCACATTCTTTTGGTCATGTAACAACCAGATGTGCATGCAATATTATGAATATGGACTAACTAAAGCTCTATACAGCCGCACATGATTTGTCAATTTTTATTCTCTGTGCCTTGGCCGATGAAGGCAAGCGTACCATCTACCGTCTTGATCATCTTATCCACTTGTGTTGCCACTTTCAGGGAACTGTGAACCTGTACTCCTAGATCCCTCTGTGCACTACTCAGAGCTCTACCATCAACTGTATGCTTCTTTCCTGCATTAGACCTTCAAAAATGTATCATCTTGCATTTATCCAGATTAAATTCCATCCGCTATTTCTCTGCCTGAGCCTCTAGCCTATTTTTATCTTTCTGCATCCTTTGGCAATCTCTTCACTATCTACAGTTCCCCCAGTCTTTGTGTTGTCCACAAACTTACTAATCAGGCCACCTGTGTTTTGCTCCAAATCATTTATATATATTAGAGACAACAGTGATCGCAGCACTGATCCTTGTGGATCATCACTGGTCAGCCAAAAAACACCCTTTCACTGCTACTGTCTCTATTCCATGGCAAAGTTAGTTCTATATCCATCTAACCAGCTCACTGCAGGTCCCATGTGACTTTACCTTCTGTATATGTCTGTCATGAAGGATCTTGCCAAAAGCCTTGCTAAAGCCCAAATAGACAACATCAGCCATTCTGCCCACATCATTATCGTTGTCACTTCCTCCAAGTACTCAATCACATTTGAGAGACATGGCTTTCCCTGCACAAAGCCATGTTGTCTATCATTAATAAGTCCATATTTTTCCAAATTTGAATAAATCATATCTCTAAGAATCTTTTCCAGTTATTTCCCTATTACTGATACAAGGCTCACCAGTCTGTAATTTCCTTTATTATCCCTGTTGCCCTCCTTAAACAAAGAACAGCATAGGCTATTCTCTAATCCGTTGGATCTCTCCTGTGTCTAAAGAGGATACAAGGAGTTCATACTAGGCCCCAGTAATTTCCTCCCTCATCTCCCACAGCATTCTGGGATCAATCTCATCTGGCCCTGGGGACAAGTCAAAGTCTCTGTCAAAACACCTAACACCTCCTCCTTTTTTATATTGACATGCCCTTGAAAATCAACATATCCCTCCCAAGACTCACCATCCACCACGTCCTTCTCCTTTGTGAATACTGAGGCAAAGTATTCATTGTGAACCTCATCCACTTCCTCCTGATCCCTGCACAAATTCCTTCCTTTTTCCATGGGTGGACCTACTCTTTTCCTTGCTACCCTCTTGTTCCTTATGTATGTATAAAATACCTTGGGATTTTCCTTAATCCTCTTTGCCAATGATGTTTCAAAGCCCCTTTTAGCCCTCTCAACACCTTGTTTAAGTTCTTACATGCTTTCATTTTATTCTTTAGGGGGTGTGTTTGTCTTCAGTTTGCTGAACCTTATGTATGCCTTCTTTTTCTTTTTTCACTAAGCTCACAGTTTCTCTCATCATCCAAGGTTCCAGGATCTTGTCATCTTTATCTTTCCTTTTCACAGGAACATGCAGGTCCTGAACTCTAATCAACTGGGCTTTAAAAGATTCCCTTACGACAGATTTGGATTCGCCCTCAAGCAGCTGCTCTGAGTCTGCCTTCGCCAGGATTGTTCCACATACCTCACAAAGAGTCAGCCAGAACTCAGGGCCTATGGCCACAATTTTGATCTGAAGAAAGTGGGAGGAGTTGAAGGAGAAGTTGTTCAAATTGAGGACACGATCAGTGAGGCCGAGGAAAGTGCTGGAGGATGGGGACGTGGAGAAGTGGAGCGCACTGAGACCATCATGATAAGAGGCAGACGTATAAAGGGATTGCACATCCATGGTGAAGAGGAGGCAGCTGGACCCCATGAACTGGAAAGCATCAGAAGTATCGCAGATGTAAGTGGGGAGGGACTGGACAAGAACAGAAAAAAATAGAGTCAAGGTAGGGAGAAATAAGTTCTGCAGGGCAGGAAAAGGTAGAAACAATGGGCTTGTCTGGGCACTCCTGTTGGTGGATTTTGGGGAGAAGGTAGTAGCTGGCTGCAAAGGATTGGGGAGCTATGAGCTGGGAGGCTGTCAGTGGGAGATCCCCAAACGAGATGGGTTTAGTGACACTTGTGGGCTCTAAGTTCTTTCTTTATACTATCTGCATATACACACATTTAATCTTCACTTCTATCAATGATAAATCAATGAAGGAACAGCCATATTAATTACAAAATTTTACTATTAAAACAGCAATCTATAATGAAATGGAAAATGAACAACCCTGTGGGTGTGCAAATAACTCCACAAGCAAATTTAATCTTGGATAGCAGGAACATTTTTTAAATATTTACTGAGTTATTTTGTTGAAATTAGAGCAATTAAAGTGCTTGTAAATGTAATTGGCGTGGAGATGACATTGTATAAGGACAATGAATATGGACCTGCAGAAAATGAGCTGTACCGCCCTTCTTCAATATCATTTGACAATATCACTGCAAAGTCTAGAATAGTTTATAAATAATTATTTCACAAGTATGATAGTCAAATGCAGACATCAACAATGTTCCAATGTCCTTCAGTACACTGCGTTCTTTTTTGAATGGATTTACAAATGTATCTCTTAACCATTTCCTGATCTTACCTTCAGTTTTGTGTTTGTTTCTTCTGGATTAAAAAGACATGGATGACAAATCCCATTTGTATTATTAACAAACACGACCCTAAGGATATAGAACAGTTTTTGGCACTTCAATGTCCTTCAAACAATTTCTATTCTGCTTAAGTAAAAGTTTAGATAATTCAGAAGCCAAGATCAAAGCCATAACAATACTAGAACCAATCAATGAAATCAATGCAGCATTTTCTATCTAACCCACAGATGCCTGAGTATTTTCAGCAATATTAGATTAGATTAGATTCCCTGCAGCGTGGAAACAGGCCCTTCGGCCCAACAAGTCCACATCGCCCCTTGAAGCATCCCACCCGGACCCATCCCCGTATAACCCACACACCCCTGAACACTATGGGCAATTTAGCATGGCCAATCCACCTAACCTGCACATCTTTGGACTGTGGGAGGAAACCGGAGCACCTGGAGGAAACCCACGCAGACATGGGGAGAATGTGCAAACTCCACACAGACAGTTGCCTGAGGCTGGAATCGAACCCAGGTCCCTGGTGCTGTGAGGCTGCAGTGCTAACCACTGAGCCACCGTGCCACCCCATATTATTGTGATTACTTTTGCTGCTAAAATATCTGAAAAGAAAACCAACTCAGCACTGTAACACTGAGCAGCAATTATCCCAAACATCTTGAAGGAAGCATATCTAACCTTTATTTTATGTTCAGCTTTCACATATATTTTATATGTCTGCTACAACTAACCAGGGCTTTATCTATATAATTTCAGATTTTATGCCTCTACTAAAGCCCCAGTCTCCATAAACTATCTTCCCTTTGACTCAAAGGAACATCTTCTCTAAATTGGGTTAACGTTTCGGGTCTGGTGACCCTCCCTCAGAACTGATGGTGGCTGGGAAAAAAATCAGTTTATATGCAGAATATAGGGAGGTGGGTGGGGTAGGGAGTAAATGATACAATAGAGCCCAAAAAGAGAGAAAGACAGCTGGATAGACAGATGAGTTGCTAATGATCAGGCTGGGAGGGTGAATAGTCGTTAATGAGGACTGTTAGTGACTAACAATAGGGTAAGTGTGTAGAGGCAAGCTATGTGGTAATAAGGCCTGGAGTGTCGGGTGGGGAGCTTGGACATGGGAGAGTTTGGGCCCTAAAATTATTGAACTCAATATTGAGTCCAGAGGGCTGTGGGGTCCCCACACGGAAAATGAGGTGTTGTTCCTCCAGCTTGCGCTAATCTTCACTGGAACACTGTATCAAGCCAGAGACGGAGATGTTGACCAGGGAGCAAGGTGGTGCATTGAAGTGGCAGGCAACAGGTAGTTCAGGGTCTTTTTTGCGAGCAGAACGTAGATGTTCTGCGAAGCAGTCGCCAAGTCTACGTTTCGTTTCCCCAATGTAGAGGAGACCCCACTGTGAGCAGCAAATGCAGAAGGTTAGATTCTTGGAAGTGCAGGTGAATTGTTGCTTCATCTGCAAGGTATGTTCGGGCCCTTGGATACTGGGGAGAGAGGAGGTAAATAGGCAGGCGTTGCAGCTTCGCCGGTTCTGGGGCGAGGGTCCGTGGGGCTGTTGGGTGAAGGAAGTATGGACCAGGGTGTCCCGGAGAGAACGGTCCCTGCAGAAGGCGGACAAGGGAAGGGAGGGGAATATGTGCCTAGTGGTGGCATCTTGCTGGACGTGATGGAAATGGCATCTGATAATCTTCTGGATGTGGATGCTGGTGGGATGGTAGGTGAGGATAAGGGGAACCGTATCGGTGTTGCGGGAGGGAAGAGAAGGGGTGAGGGCAGAAGTGCGGGAGATGGGTCAGACCTGATTGAGGACCCTGTTGACAATGGACCTGGGGAATCCTCGGTTGAGGAAGAATGTGGACATTTCGGATGCTCCCTTGTCGAAGGTGGCCTCATCTGCGACAGAGATGGAGGAACTGTAAGAATGGGATGGAGTCTTTACGGGAAGTGGGGAGTGAGGATGTATAGCCCAGGTAGCTGTGGGAATCGGTGTGTTTGCAGTGGATATTAGTGGCAAATATCCACTATATCCAAATTGCCACTAATATCCACTGCAAACCATTGACTCCCACAGCTACCTGGACTATACATCCTCACACCCCACTTCCGGTAAAGATTCCATCCCATTCTCTCAGTTTCTCCGTCTCTGTCGCGTATGTTCAGATGAGGCCAACTCGACAAGGGACCCTCGGCAATGTCCACATACTTCCTCAACCGAGGATTCCCCAGCTCCATTGTCGACAGTGCCCTCATTCGGGTCCGACCCATCTCCCACACTTCTGCCCTCACCCCTTCTCTTCCCTTCTGCAACACCGATACGGTTCCCCTTATCCTCACCTACCATCCCACCAGCATTCTACATCGAGAAGATCATCAGATGCCATTTCCGCCACCTCCAGCAAGATGCCACCACTAGACACATATACCCCTCCCCTCCCTTGTCCGCCTTCTGTAGGGACTGCTCCCTCCGGGACACCCTCGTCCATACCTCCTTCACCCCCAAAACCTCCCCACAGCCCTACGACACCTTCCCCTGTAGGTGCAACACCTGCGCATCTACCTCCTCTCTCCCCAGAATCCAAGGGCCCGAACATACCTTTCAGGTGAAGCAACACTTCACCTGCACTTCCAAGGATCTAGTCAACTGCATTTGCTGCTCACAATGTAGTCTCCTCTACATTGGGGAAATGAAGCATAGACTTGAAGACTGCCTTGCAGAACATCTACATTCTGCTCGCAAAAAAGACCCTGAACTACCCATTGCCTGCCACTTCAATGCACCACCTTGCTCCCTGGCCAACATCTCCGTCTCTGGCTTGATACAGTGTTCCACTGAAGGTTAGCGCAAGCTGGAGGAACAGCACCTCATTTTCTGACTGAGGACTCCACAGCCCTCCGGACTCAATATTGAGTTCAATAATTTTAGGGCCTAAACTCTCCCATGTCCCAGCTCCCCATCCCACACACCAGGCCTTGTTACCACATAGCTTGTTACCACATCCCCATTAACAACTATTCACCCTCCCAGCCTGATCATTCGCAACTCCTTTGTCTGTCCAACTGTTTTTCACTCTCTTTGGGCTCTATCCTATCGTTTATTCTTTACTCCACCCACCTCCCTATATTCTGCACATAAACTGACATTTTCCCAGCCACCATCAGTTCTGAGGAAGGATCACCAGACCCGAAACATTAACTCTGTTTTCTCCTCCACAAATGCTGCCAGACCTGCTGAGCTTTTCCAGCAACTTTGTTTTTGTTCCTAATTTACAGCATCCGCAGTTTAGTTTCTGTCTTCTCTAAACCTCCTGAAGAAGTCACAAAACATGAAAATAGCTCATATAGATGACCATTTTTAAACATTACAAATGTATCCTGTGTTTCTGTCTGCATAATTATACATTGATGCTTATACATATAGAATAAATATTTATTTCTAATCCCCGAAACTTGATCTCTGCCTCCCAGAGATCTGACCCACACCCAACCTTATACCCCAACATACCCATCTCAAACACTCCTCTCACTGACTTGCCACCCTTTGGCCTTACCTGCCACTCCATCCTATCATATACGTACCAAATATCTTACTCTCTCATCCAGTTACTTTGCAAATGAAGTTCCTTTCCTTGTCAAAGGGGCTTTGAGTCTTTAGATCCCAGAATTCAGAGTTACTTCTTTCAAAAGAAGGTGTGATGTGGCCACCAGAACTGTACTGCATAGGAAGCCTTCCTGGCCAAACAGGTACAGTCCATGGTTTTCAAAAGACCTGAATTAGAAATTTAGGACAGGAGTATGAATTCTAAGACACAGTCAGTAAAAAGAAGTGAGGTGATAATCTAAGAAAACAAGGTGCAGAGCTGGATGAACACAGAAGGCCAAGCAGCATCAGTGGAGCAGAAAAGCTGATGTTTCAGGTCTGGACCCTTCTTCAGAAATCTAAATGTGATTGGTCATCCTCAGAAGGCTAAATCACAATCATATAAGACATCATTCTAATTAAAATAATTTCCTTCATTACACATTCCCTCTTGGCATCAAGGATCAGCTTTATAGGGTGTATTCTAACCAGATCAAATCAGTAGTTGACAATTACAATTAACCAAACTAAACTGAGTTCTGGAGGAGAGTCATATTGAGCTCAAAATGTTAATTCTGCTTCTCTCTCCACAAATGCTGCCAAAACCCGGTGAGTTTCTCCAGCGCTTACTATTTTTATTTCAGAGATTAGCTTTCGCTGTGTTTTGCTATTATTATATATTATCATCTACCAGCAACTGTTGCTTTTGCCTGATGTGCAATGCAAATGGTCCTGTTAGTTTATCTCTCCTACCTTTCTCCATGATAAATCATGTATAACTACACTTGCTTCGATAAAGAGATGGACTACTATTCCATACAATAAATACTTTTTCCATGTATTTACTAGCCTTTTCTTGATATTGATATAACAGTTGACAAAAATCATTAACTGCACTTCTATTTATATTCTGTGGTACTTTGAGCTCTGACTGTAACCTTTGGTGTTTTCAGTAAGAGATTTTCAACAGGATAAAAACAGCTTAAAATAGTTCAACATACATACCCATCAGTTCCCTTAGCTTCACAAGCAGTTGCTGAGAATTCACGACAGGGATAAACATGCATTTTGATTTGCTGGATGCTCAGCACCAGGGGCTCACACATGCTGGAATAATGTGGTTATCAGGACCAAAAGTCTGCGAGCAGATGGTTTGCCTGAAGGGAACTGTGTTCTGCAGTTCCTAAAAATGTGCAGGCATATGAATATGTGTTTTTTTTTATTAACTCTGATCTCTAAGGTTTTGGAGTAAATTTGTAGCTCAGGTTGTGGGTGTTGAGGCTGTTTGGCTAGCTGAGCTGGTTTGTTGTTCCACAGACATTTTGTTACCGTGCTTGGTAACATCCTCAGTGCAGCATTTGTGGAGGACCATGCTTCCAGGAATTCTCGTGCTTGTCTCTGCCTAGCTGCACTGAGGATGTTACTAAGCAGGGTAACAAAACATCTGCCGAGTAACAAATCAGCTCGGCAAGCCAACCAACCTCAATCACTCTGATCTGCCAAAGTTATGCAGACTGTTAGATTAGATTCCCTACAGCATGGAAACAGGCCCTTCGGCCCAACAAGTCCACACTGCCCCTTGAAGCATCCCACCCAGACCCATCCCCCTATAACCCGCACACCCCTGAACACTACAGGCAATTTAGCATAGCCGATCCACCTAGCCTGCACATCTTTGGACTGTGGGAGGAAACCGGAGCACCCGGAGGAAACCCACGCAGACACGGGGAGAATGTGCAAACTCCACACAGACAGTCGCCCGAGGCTGGAATCGAACTCGGGTCCCTGGCGCTGTGAGGCTGCAGTGCTAACCATTGAGCCACTGTGCCCCCCATGTGGTTGTAACCCATGTGGTAATAGTTAAGTTACCTGCAATAACATAAGAACTTGACATGAGTAATCTAGCGCTGAAAGATTTGATGAACATTTATTACAGTTTGTCGTATATACTTAGATTACAGTCACAGGCACTTGAGTTTCTGGGCTAATACTGACCTATTAGGTTACAAACAATAGCACACTTCCATCAGTGTCTCTCAGTGGTCTGTATCCCTCTGATCTCTGCCTGTTCATACATCTGCCAGGAAGCTACTTAAATGCTGCTATTTTATCTGCTTCAACTACCGCCTCTGGCAGTGCATTCCAGGTATTTAGCACGCTCTGTGAAAATAATTGCCTCTCGCATCTCCTTTAAACGTTCCCCTTTTACCTTAAACCTATATCCTTTGTAAATGACATTTCTACTCTGGGAAAAAGACTATGACTGTCCATTCTATGCACGCCTCTCTTGACTTTGTAAACTTTTATCAAGTCGTCCCATAGCTCCAATGTTCAAATGAAAACAAACAAGTTTGTCCAATCTGTCCTCATAGCCAATGCCCTCCTAACCAAGCAACACTCTGGTAGGTCTTTTCTGTATCCTCCCCAAAGCCTCTGCATCCTTCTGATATTGGCGACCAGAACTACATGCACCATTTCAAATGTGGCCTAATTGAAGTTCTATACAGCTAATTTTTATTATCAATTTTTATACTCTACGCCCTAACTGATGGTGGCCATATGATCCCATATGCCTTCTTGACCACCTTACCCAGTTGTGAGAGATAATGGGAACTGCAGATGCTGGAGATTCCAAGATAATAAAATGTGAGGCTGGATGAACACAGCAGGCCAAGCAGCATCTCAGGAGCACAAAAGCTGACGTTTCGGGCCTAGACCCTTCATCAGAGAGGGGGATGGGGGGAGGGAACTGGAATAAATAGGGAGAGAGGGGGAGGCGGACCGAAGATGGAGAGTAAAGAAGATAGGTGGAGAAGGTGTGGGTGGGGAGGTAGGGAGGGGATAGGTCAGTCCAGGGAAGACGGACAGGTCAAGGAGGTGGGATGAGGTTAGTAGGTAGCTGGGGGTGCGGCTTGGGGTGGGAGGAAGGGATGGGTGAGAGGAAGAACCGGTTAGGGAGGCAGAGACAGGTTGGACTGGTTTTGGGATGCAGTGGGTGGGGGGGAAGAGCTGGGCTGGTTGTGTGGTGCAGTGGGGGGAGGGGATGAACTGGGCTGGTTTAGGGATGCAGTGGGGGAAGGGGAGATTTTGAAACTGGTGAAGTCCACATTGATACCATATGGCTGCAGGGTTCCCAGGCGGAATATGAGTTGCTGTTCCTGCAACCTTCGGGTGGCATCATTGTGGCAGTGCAGGAGGCCCATGATGGACATGTCATCAAGAGAATGGGAGGGGGAGTGGAAATGGTTTGCGACTGGGAGGTGCAGTTGTTTGTTGCGAACTGAGCGGAGGTGTTCTGCAAAGCGGTCCCCAAGCCTCCGCTTGGTTTCCCCAATGTAGAGGAAGCCGCACCGGGTACAGTGGATGCAGTATACCACATTGGCAGATGTGCAGGTGAACCTCTGCTTAATGTGGAATGTCATCTTGGGGCCTGGGATGGGGGTGAGGGAGGAGGTGTGGGGACAAGTGTAGCATTTCCTGCGGTTGCAGGGGAAGGTGCCGGGTGTGGTGGGGTTGGAGGGCAGTGTGGAGCGAACAAGGGAGTCACGGAGAGAGTGGTCTCTCCGGAAAGCAGACAGGGGTGGGGATGGAAAAATGTCTTGGGTGGTGGGGTCGGACACTCCTCCGACACTCTCATCCGCCTAGCGGAACTCGTCCTCACACTCAACAACTTCTCTTTTGACTCCTCCCACTTCCTACAGACTAAGGGGGTGGCCATGGGCACCCGCATGGGCCCCAGCTATACCTGCCTCTTTGTAGGTTACGTGGAACAGTCCATCTTCCGCACCTACACAGGCCCCAAACCCCACCTCTTCCTCCGGTACATTGATGACTGTATCGGCGCTGCCTCTTGCTCCCCAGAGGAGCTCGAACAGTTCATCCACTTCACCAACACCTTCCACCCCAACCTTCAGTTCACCTGGGCCATCTCCAGCACATCCCTCACCTTCCTGGACCTCTCAGTCTCCATCTCAGGCAACCAGCTTGTAACTGATGTCCATTTCAAGCCCACCGACTCCCACAGCTACCTAGAATACACCTCCTCCCACCCACCCTCCTGCAAAAATTCCATCCCCTATTCCCAATTCCTCCGCCTCCGCCGCATCTGCTCCCACAATAAGACATTCCACTCCCGCACATCCCAGATGTCCAAGTTCTTTAAGGACCGCAACTTCCCCCCCACGGTGATTGAGAACGCCCTTGACCGCGTCTCCCGCATTTCCCGCGACACATCCCTCACACCCCGCCCCCGCCACAACCGCCCCAAGAGGATCCCCCTCGTTCTCACACACCACCCTACCAACCTCCGGATACAACGCATTATCCTCCGACACTTCCGCCATTTACAATCCGACCCCACCACCCAAGACATTTTTCCATCCCCACCCCTGTCTGCTTTCCGGAGAGACCACTCTCTCCGTGACTCCCTTGTTCGCTCCACACTGCCCTCCAACCCCACCACACCCGGCACCTTCCCCTGCAACCGCAGGAAATGCTACACTTGTCCCCACACCTCCTCCCTCACCCCCATCCCAGGCCCCAAGATGACATTCCACATTAAGCAGAGGTTCACCTGCACATCTGCCAATGTGGTATACTGCATCCACTGTACCCGGTGCGGCTTCCTCTACATTGGGGAAACCAAGCGGAGGCTTGGGGACCGCTTTGCAGAACACCTCCGCTCAGTTCGCAACAAACAACTGCACCTCCCAGTCGCAAACCATTTCCACTCCCCCTCCCATTCTCTTGATGACATGTCCATCATGGGCCTCCTGCACTGCCACAATGATGCCACCCGAAGGTTGCAGGAACAGCAACTCATATTCCGCCTGGGAACCCTGCAGCCATATGGTATCAATGTGGACTTCACCAGTTTCAAAATCTCCCCTTCCCCCACTGCATCCCTAAACCAGCCCAGTTCATCCCCTCCCCCCACTGCACCACACAACCAGCCCAGCTCTTCCCCCCCACCCACTGCATCCCAAAACCAGTCCAACCTGTCTCTGCCTCCCTAACCGGTTCTTCCTCTCACCCATCCCTTCCTCCCACCCCAAGCCGCACCCCCAGCTACCTACTAACCTCATCCCACCTCCTTGACCTGTCCGTCTTCCCTGGACTGACCTATCCCCTCCCTACCTCCCCACCCACACCTTCTCCACCTATCTTCTTTACTCTCCATCTTCGGTCCGCCTCCCCCTCTCTCCCTATTTATTCCAGTTCCCTCCCCCCATCCCCCTCTCTGATGAAGGGTCTAGGCCCGAAACGTCAGCTTTTGTGCTCCTGAGATGCTGCTTGGCCTGCTGTGTTCATCCAGCCTCACATTTTATTACCCAGTTGTGTGTGAACTGTAGACCGGTGCGCTTAGGATCCCTCTGTATATTAATACTTCTAAGGCTTCTGCTATTTACTAGATACTTCACTCCCGAATTAGAGCAAAATATATCAGCTCGCACTTGTGTCGTTTAAATTATATCTGTCATTTCTCCACCCAAGTCTCCAGCCTACCCATATCCTGCCAAACCCTCTGGCAATCCATAACAAACAACAGGGGTCCTAGAACTGATCAAAGCAAAACACCATTGGTCAGGAAAGGACCCTTCCACTTCTAGTGTCTGCCTTAATTGACAAAGCCAGCTCTCTATCTATCCTGCAAGCTCAACACTGATCCCATGTGACTTCACATTCTGGATCAGCCCGCCATGAGGGACCTTGACAAATGTCTTCCTAAAGTCCATTTTGATAACATTCATCACCCTGCCCTCAATCATCTTTGTGACTTCCTTAAAAAACCCAATCAGTCTTGTGAGATATGCCTTTCTCCAGACAAGGCCATGCTGCCAATCCATATTTTTTCAAAACGTGTGTAAACTATAACAATAAGAATGTTCTGCAATAATTTTCCCACCACTGATGTAAGACTCACTGGCCTTACTTTCCTGGATTATAATTTCCTGGATTATTTCTGTTTCCCTTCTTAAAAAAAGGAACAACATTGGCTATTCTCCAGTCCTCCGGAACCTCCCCAGTGACTAAAGAAGACACAAAGATTTTGTAAAAGGCCGAGTAATTTCCTTACCTGGCCACCACGGCATTCTGGGATAGATCTCATTAGATCCTTGGAACTTGTCCATCTTAACACTTTTCAAAACACCCAACACAACCTGCTTTTTTATATCCACATGTCCTGAAATACTAACATATCCCTTACACGACTCACCATGCACCATATCCTTATCCTTTGTGAATGCTAATGCAAAGTAATCATTAAGGACCTCACTTGGCTCCATGATTAAATCCCTCCTTTGTCCTTGAGTGGACTACCCTTTCTTGAGCTACCCTTTTGCTCCTTATACATGTTAGAAACATTGTAACATTGTATTCTGCACTCTGTTCTGTTACTCTGATGAACTTTAACAGTATGATCTGTCTGTATAGCACATAAGACAACAATTTTCACTGTACCTTGGTACACACGACACCTTGAGATTTTCCTTTATCCTGTTTGCCAAAAACATTTCATTGCACCTTTTGGCTCTCCTGATTCCTTGTTTCAGTACTTTCCTGCTATCTTTATATTCTTTGAGGGCTCATTCTGTCTTCATTTTCCTAAACCTCTTTGTCTTTTTGTCTAAGTTTTCAATTTCTTTTGTATTCCAAGATACCCAAATCTTCCCATTATTATCTTTAATTTTCACAGCAACATGCTGGTCCTGAAGTGTAGTCAACTGGCCTTTGAAAGATTCCCATGTGATAGATGTGGATTTAAATTCAAATGGCCATCCCCAATCTACATTTCCCTGTTCCTGCCAAATATTGTGGTCGTTAATTTTCCCCCATTTCAATATGTTCTCTCAAAGATAACTTTTATCCTTATTGATAAGTAATTTAAAACTTGTAGAATTATGGTCATTTGTTCTCCAAACACTCCTTCAGTGAAACTGCAATCACAAGATGTGCTCATTCCCCAGTACTAAGTCTAGTATGGTCCCTGATTTAGGTGGACCATTTACATACTGTTTCAAAAAACCCTTCTGGATGGACAGAATAAATTCACCATCATCCAACCTCCTGTCAGAAAGCAAGTTCCAGTTAATATAGAGAATGTTAAATTCACCCACCACAAAAACCTGGAATGTGAGCTGCCAGACTTGTCCCTCTCTCAATTAAGTCCCTGTAATCATTACAACGTCATACTTATATGTATTCATCCAAACTCTAAGCTCATCTGCCTTCCCTGTCATACTCCCCACATTGAAACATGTACACTTCAGACCACCAGTCCCACCACATTCAGTGATCTCTCCTTGTCTGTTCTTCCTCTCAGTCATATTGACCTTAGTCTCTGGCTCCTCCTCAATCCTTGTATTTTCTAACCTAATGGTTCCACCCCCATCACACCAGTTTAAAAGCTATCAGGTGGCACTAGCAAACTTCCCTGTTGGGAACCCATCCTTCTTGTACAAGTCCCAACTGACCCAGAGGATAACCCAATGATTCACATACATGAGGGCCTCCCTTCTACACCAATTCTTTCGCCACATATTAAACTGCACAATCTTCCTATTCCTAACCTCACTGGCTCATGGCCAGTTAACCCAAGATCATAACTCTTGAGATCCTGCCTTTCAACTTCTTATCTCATTCCCTGAACTCCCTTTGCAGGACCACATCTCTCCTGCTGCCTTATGTCATTAGTACCAACATGGACCATGGTCTCTGGTTGCTCTCTCTCCCCATCCAGAATATCCGATACTGCTCAAAGACATCCTGAATAATGGCCCCAGGGAGACGAAACACCAACTTGAAGTCTCGCTAGGGGCTACAGAAAAGCCTATCTGTGCCCCTAACTATAGAGTCACCTATCTCTACTGACCCTCCCTGCTGTACATCAGTGCCAGTTGTGGGGCCATTGATCTGGCTGATGCTGCTGCTTTCCCCTGTGAGAGCATTTCCCACCCCAACAGTACCAAAACAGTTTACTTGATTGAAAAGGGCCTCCTGCATTGCCTGCCCATGCTTACTCATCTTCCTAGTGGTTACCAAACTCATCCTTGTCTGTGTAATCCTTTCTAGTGGTGTGAACAGCGCACTAAACATGCTATCTGTGACATTCTCATCCATATGGAAACTCCATAGTGAGTCTATCTGCAGTTCCAGGTGCTCAATGCAGCAACTCAGTAGGTGTAACTGAATACACTTCCTGCATGCACAGTCACCATGGGGACTGGAATATTTGCTAAAACTTCAGGTTTTTGAGTCTGCTCACCCCCAGATGCCTCAATCAAAGGCTGCTGGCTAGGTCCTAACACAGCATTAGGAAGATAATGCATGAATGAATATGCAGCAGCCCAGGCCTTATGAACTCATCCCCATTCATGGTGCTAGATTGCAAAGAAACAGAAGACACCTCAAATTAATGTACAATGTACCAGTCAGAGAGTGATGAAGAAAATGTGAATGATGGTGATGGTGTGATGATATTGAGTGACAGCAACAAGTAGTAAGACAACCAAAGTGTCAACCAGGAGCCACCTTGAATAACACTTTCCTCTCCAGATAGGTATAGAATCACCAGATCAGGACAAGTTGTCAATAATCAAAAAGAATATATTGAATTTTGAATTATTAATCTTACACTTGTGTTTTTATAGGTCTACACAATTGTTGAACTGACAATGCATGCTCATGTACCATGGTGTATTTGTTTTTCTTTCACTTGGAAAAAGGGATATGTTCAATTATATCTTGCAGCAATATGTGATACACCTTTAAATGCCAATTTCATAAAGTCATTACCATAATGGCATGTGACTAGCAGTTTAATACTCCAGGTCTCCATCTTACTGAGCTCTGTACTCTTGCAGCATGACACGCTGAGAGACGTGTGCTGCAGTACAGCTGAGTTGCCTAACTTGAGCCTACACATTGATTATAATGTCTATATGTACATAGCAAATGTGTAATAAAAGTTCATTAAATTTTTCATTAGTACACAACTGTATCTCATATTTACATTATGGGAACCAACATAAGTATCATATATGATAGTTGCAGATTAGTTAGTTTTGAAAAGATTTGTAGCTCAGGTTGAGGTTCTGGATATAAATTTGCTCACTGAGCTGGAAGGTTCATTTTCAGACGTTTCATCACCATTCTAGTTAACATCATCAGTGAGCCTCTGGTGAAATGCTGGTGTTATGTCCCGCTTTCTATTTATCGGTTTAGGTTTTCTTGGGTTGGTGATGCCATTTTCTGTTCTTTTTCTCAGAGGGTGGTAGATGGGCTCCAATTCAATGTGTTTGTTGATGGAGTTCTGGTTGCAATGCCATGTTTCTAGGAATTTTTGTGCATGTCTCTGTTTGGCTTGTCCTTGGATGGATGTGTTGTTCCCAATCAAAGTGGTGTCCTTTCTCATCTGTACGTAAGGATATTAGTGATAGTGGGTCATGTCTTTTTGTGGCTAGTTGATGTTGACGTATCCTGCAGCACAGAGGAACTACGAAGAACAGAAGAAAATCACCTATACAGCATATTCAAAAAGAACGGGTACCCAATGAACACAGTCTGCTGATTTCTCAGCAACAAACCCAAACAAACAGACAAAACGTGCCCAGAAACCATAACCACTCTCCCCGACATCAAAGACATCTTGGAAATGGCTGCCAGACTACTCAGTCCTCTTGGCATCATTGTAGCCCACAAACCCAACAACACCCTAAAACAGTAGCTAATGAACTTAAAAGACCCTATACAGACAACAAGCAAAACGAACATCATTTACAAAATACCTTGCAAGAACTGTGACAAACACTACATTGGACAAACAGGCAGAAAGCTAGCCACCAGAATACATGAACATCAACTAGCCACAAAAAGACATGACCCACTGTCACTCGTATCCTTACATACAGATGAGGAAGGACACCACTTTGGGACAACACATCCATCCTAGGACAAGCCAAACAGAGACACGCACGAGAATTCCTAGAAGCATGGCATTCCAACCGGAACTCCATCCACAAACACATTGAATTGCAGCCCATTTACCACCCTCTGAGAAAAAGAACAGGAAACGACATCGCCAACACAGGAAATGACATCACCAACCCAAGGAAACCTAAACACATAAATAGAAAGCGGGACATAACACCAGCGCTTCACCGGAGGCTCACTGATGATGTTACCTAGAATCATGACGAAACATCTGAAAACTAACCTTCCAGCTCAGCGAGCAAACTTACATCCATAGTTGCAGATTGTTAGCTATTAAGTCATAACACATTCAAAATCAGAAATTGCTGGAAACAACTCAGCAGTTCAGGCTGTGGAAAGAAAACAGAATTCCAAGAATGGTTCTAAAGAAGTGTCAATGGACCAGAAACATTAACTCTGATTTCTCTCCACACATGCTGCCTGACCTGTTAAATTTTTCCAACAATTTCTGATTTTGTTTCTGATTTCCAATACCTAGAGTTTTTTGGTTTTAAAGGCATAGCACATTGGTTGCAATCCCTTATGGAGCATGCTTGTAAATATAGTGAAGGGTAAACAATCCTTATTGCTGTTATCCTTCCCAGCCTGCTCTGTTGCACCATTATTTTAACATTTCTTCCCTTCACCCACAGGGATTTTTAACTTCATGTACAGTATTCTAAGCCAAACACACAGATCTTTCTTAAGTAAGTTATCATCCACTGGTTCCTTGTGGTTTGGGGGTAGAGTGGTGTTATCAATCTTTGCTTCTGTGCTGATACTTTTGGCCTAGCTGATTATACATGATAGAAGATAATCCACTATTGAACCTTACTGAAGAAAAGGCACTTATCTTACACAACAACATTTATTTTAATGCATGACATCAATATATGCAAGTTACTTTGACTGAGTAGGAACAATTGCAAAGACTTTCAGAAGCCTGAAAGGATGCATCTGTTTCCATTGGGACCTTGTGCTAAACTATTTCCTTTTCATTCAAACTGTGCAACATCATTAGATTGGGTTGAGCTTAATACAACTTCAACATTAATGTTTTCATGCCTCGTACTTTAAAATTAAACTGCAGTGTAAACATCAAGAAGACCCTGATTTGCATTGGAGGACACAAATACAAAACAGGGTGGCTCTCATTTAAGATGTAAAGGAGGAGAATACTTTTCTCTCCAAAGTTGAGAGTCTCTCCCCTCAGTGAGTGGTGGAAGCAACATCTTTGACTATTTTTAACACAGGAGTAAATAGATTCTTGATAAACAAAGGAGTCAAAGGGTACTAGTGTAGCCATAATCAGATTAGCAATGATCCTGGCAAATGAAAAAACAGTCTTGAAATGTTGAATGGCTTCCTCCTGGTTGTAGCTTGTACGTTATCATGTTGATTACTACATTTGCCAAGGTGCCTTTGTAAAGCTTACAGCTCATTGTTAAGGATGCAGCAGTAAGATTAGTATGTGGGGTAATAATGCTGCAAATTTCTGGGAATTTCACATTTATTGATGGAGGTGGTGATAAAGGACCTGAATTTAAAACCCATCACCTGAAAGTTATGAGCTATATTGAAACACTTACATTAATCAGTCACTCCAAAATTGTGAGAGAAGAATGCAATGACTAAAAATAACACTTCCTGTATTTAAGGTTTCCTGTTGCAATGAATGCATTCATTGTGTACAGGTAAAAAGGTTGTTGCGCCTAGATGAATTGAATTTAGGTGAAGCTGTTATCAGAAATTAAACACGATATGTCTTCTATTATAAACAAATGAAGATAATTCAGTTGCAAACAAAGTAGCTGAAATAAATGTCATCTATTACTGCAGTCACAAATTTAATATTGGTAACAGACCCATGGAGCTTTGAGGCTTATCCTGCCACTTCTCCAAAAGTTTCAAGATAGCCCCATTCTTCGGTCTAAAGATTTGGAGTCAAAAATGCCTCCAGTAAAACTGATTTACTGATCTTCATAATAAGAAAATGCTTGATAAAACACTTGGGTCAGTTTGCATGGACTTCAAAAGATAACAGCATGAAAGCAGTTTGAAAAGAAAAGGAAAATAAAAGCTTGAATTTTGAATTAATATATTAGCCAATGGTCCCCAAAGATCAGGACCTATGCACTTCAGCTTTTCAGGATTCAGCTTTATCTATGCGTGAAGGTCATTTCTTTCTTTTACTGCTCTTTGGCATGTAAAATCAAAGAATACATTTGTTCCAAATAAAACATTTTTAAGATTTATACTTCGTGCATAACTGAATACAAACCAGAGTTCGAGGTATTATAAAAGACAAAGCCCCTCCAAACTTTTCTGCCAGTTTATTTGACAGATCATACTTTGTGCAATGCAAATATTTTTAGCATTGTGGGAATTATCAAGAATATATTAATGTAACAATCAACTATGATTTTGTTTTGGGCTTAACGGGGAATGATTCATTCATTTATTTAAAATTGGTAATATTTAATTAAAACATTCGACAACTGCATTTTTGTTGTTATCTTCATTCAATATGAAGTTCGCCATAAGTTACATCAAGAGTATCCTGTTAGCAATAGCATTTTAATTAAATATAGTAGAATGTCATGAACTTCTGGGAGTGGCACTAATGTAATAAATGAAAGTTGTATTGAGATATAGAAACCATTGAACTGTACTAATTCCTGAAATAGGCAGATTGAGTTTTTTCTTTTAACCGTTGGATGGTATATGTCATAACAAGGCTTTCAACTCTCGCTAGTCATCTTTTAGCCCCTGAAAGGATTTCAGTTACTATTCTGGCAGCTCTATTAAGCCAGCTTCCTTTATCTAGATCCATGCCTGGACATTCTCCACTCTAACATATTAGTTTTAATCCCTCTTTCCCTTCAATTTTATTCAGAAAGGTGAGATCATTTTGATTCAGATAAAGGATGACGCTTAAGTTTAACATCTTGTTGTTCCGGATTGTTTTACAATGAACCAGAAACTTGAAGTTCTCTGCCCCATACCATTTTTTTTTAGCTACGTGTAAATTTGCTTCATCTTTCACTCTGCCATCAAGGCAGAGTATAACACAAGGACCAATATAGAGATGAATTGTTTTGAAGTCCTTCTTCATTTAAGAACATTTCTCATTAAACTTGCTCTGTTAACCTTAAAATATAGTTTAATCTCTATTTAACAGGATAGGCAGCAACTTGTTACTTGAAAAAAACAAGAAGAATTGACTACTTTTGATATTGTTCTCTCGGGACCTGGGTCAGAATATAAATACATGATGAATTATTGTGCTTTCTCAGAGGCTATTATTTTCAACTTTTGAACTTGACCATATTTACTCATATTATAACTAAACTTTCTTCCTTCCTCCCTCTTACTCCACTGAGTGAGAAATATGTGATTGGATTCCCAGCAGAATTAGTTTACATGATGTTGACAAACTTTAAAAGTCAACTTAAGAGATTCCACAAATTTCTCAAGAACATTTTGTTTTTGTTGAGCTCTTGAGCACATACTGAGCAGTTTCTCCTGAGCAATGTGTGCTCATGAATTTTGCCTCCTTGGTGTATTATTATTGCTTGAAGGGCTGAGTGAGAATGAGCCAAGGGTGACATATAATGACAGCTGCGATGTGGATTCCAAACAGTTGTGTAATTGACTAAGGATGTGTGAATAAGTTACTGTATAAATACAAGTTATTGGTTTGATAAGTAAACATGTTTGAGTTCTCCGAGGCTCTGATTTCTGAGTTGATAATGAACCTACGTCTTGCTTCAATGTGCATCAAAGCTTTCCTCTTAAAGAGAAAGAAAGATCATGAGCTTGAAACACTGCTCAAAGACGGCAGAAAATATGAAGGTTTTGTTACTGGACAACTCATCTGTAATCATCAAGGGTAGCTACCAGTATTGACACGGTAGCCAAGACATAAAAAGCTAGTGTCTGTTGTCTAGGAAATGTGATTTGTTTCAACCAACGTGAATCTCCATCCTGCTTTCTAAGAAATATGTGTGTCATACAGTGGAAAAGGACATCGGATTGGCTATGAAAGCAATATGGTCCCAAGATTGCAATCAACGACTACATAGGACAGAACCAAACACAAAGCGTGCGCAATATACTGCCAACAGCAACAAGAGAAAGTGTGCCAGAGGACCTACACAATGCAAGCACATACTCAAGGTTCACAGTGAGATAAACTAGGGTGAAGATTCAAAATAACACTTATCCAGAAAGTGAATGGGTTAGGGTTAAGCTTAGGGCTCAGCTTCCACAATATGAATGTGACATATTGTATGCACTAAGTCTAACTACGTACCTACTGGAAGCATAATATGATTGAAGAATATTGATAAACACACGTTGAAGATCCAAGTGATGGCAGGACAAGTGGTAACATCCTACCTGTCAGAATTCTGAAGAATAGAACTGAACTACTCTAGGTGCTGTAAACTTGAAACAATCGCAGACAATGCTGTAGAAAGTCAACGGGTCTGGCTTCATCTGTGAAGAGAGAAACAGAGTTGGCATTTCAATTTCAGTATGACTCTTCTTCAGAAGAGGATTCTGAAGGATTTGTAACTGAATCATTGGAACCCAATAATGCAATTTACAACAGTAAAATTGACTTCATATAATGGGTCAAGTACCCCTCGCACAGAACATTGATGATGAAATGTGATTATATTCTCAGTCACATACTTTCACTCTTCTGGGTAAAAAGCTTTCTCTTGAACTTCCTATTAGATATTTTAGTGACTATCTCATGTCCTTAAGAGAAGCGGGTATGCTGTCCTTAGCTTCTCTGGCTTATATGAACAATGAACTTAATAGCACTTTTAAAAGTTGCACCTCAAGAAAACAGGGGGGCTTTACCAGAGGTGTCCATAAACATGAAACCACTCAAAAAAACCACAGCTACCAGCTGTTTCTCACTAGCATTCACTCTACCAAAGTAAACTAAATTTCAAGCAAAAGTGCTGAACAAATTACAGTTGCTAAAATGATCCTGAGTGGATGCCAGTTTCACTTTTTTCTTATAATTTGAGTTGTAGTGTCTTTCAGCTCTATCTCCAGGAATGCATTGTAAAATTTGCAGTTCTAAGTCAGAATTGACTTCATAATTATATCAACACTTTTTTTTATCGATTAATCTTATTTTAATTTTTAAGATCCCTTCAAATATTTTGTTTTGGACCTTCTTTTCAAATGGTGATCGGTGTTGTCCCAAAAACACATTCAGTTGCACATTCAGTTCTCTGTAGATTTAAGCATTGTATTTAGAAATGAACAAAATCATAGGTTGGCTCTTGTTCATTTTCTACTGATTGACAGGAGTAGTAATGAAATTAAAAGCTGTTTGCGAGGTAATATTTTTCTGGATTATCAGCTTTAACACTGCATATGAAAAATACCTTCTGGAGATAAAGTCAGATTTCACTTAAGGGATTGAAAAGATCAAAGGTGTTTCATCATGTTTGTACATGGGATACATAATATAAGGGACAATAACAAATGAACTATATCTGATCAGACCCCTGTTTATATTACAGCCAGATGACAATCTAAAATAGTGTTGCAAATATAAGTCTAAATGTGTAACTGAGATGACATAATGCACAGAGTTAGAATACTATCCTTCTGGGATTTGAATACAAACCAATAGGTGCTAGAAACCTATCTTATTAGTCCAATGGCATGACAAGATTCCTCATGAAAAAAGTTGATGGAACCTCCAGCAAAGGTGGTGACAATGAGGGAAGGCAACATTGACAAATGTCAACAGGCAGGGCAGGTGAAACAGTTGAATGCTCCCTCTCTGGAGGAAAGGGTGCCTTTGAGGAAAAGAGATTTCATCGGGAGAAGGGTGACACAGACAAAATAATTTCCTCAACCAGGAATAAATCACTGGCTTAATTCTATATAAAAGCTCTATCTTCCACGTTTAACCTTAATTTCCCTTCGTGTTTGTAATGACCTCATGCCAGTGGAATAAAGAATTTAAGCTTCATGATATTCTGTCCGTATTTGTATATAAACCTCGTGTTACATTTCTGGTGCAGTTGGTAGGACTCCACAACAAAGACAGCAATTTGTGGTGGACCAAGTTGAAAAGTGTGATCTGGTTGAGATGAAATGAAACTGGCAGTCTGTGAGGGGGTGCTGACGCTGCTCCAGTATCACTGAAGGCTTAAGCATCAGCAGAGGAAATCATCAAAACAGTCAGGCTTTTTCCAATACTTCAACTAATCAACTATTTGAAAACTTATGTTGCAAGAGAAATGAACATGTATATTTAATTTAATCTACTTTACTTGTCTTATTGCTATTTATGAAAAATAGAGTGTAAAAAAAAACAGAGAGCCATGATGGCTAATGAAACAATGACATTTGCTTCTAAATGTGATTAATTGAACATTGTAAGATCACCCAAGCACACAAAAACACACTTCGAGAAGTAAATTACCATGTTAAGTTCAGCATTGCTGTGAACTTAGACTGTGGATGTGCAATAGTGACAGAGGCCTGAAATGAGTTGAAAAAAACAGAATGAGAACTTCTGCCCTGAATAGTTCCATTTCTCTTAAATAACAAAGTGTCCGTCCTCCCCAGGCTGACCTATCCCCTTCTTACCTCCCCGCGCCATACTCTCCTCTCCATCTATCTTCTCCTCTATCCATCTTCAGTCCGCCTCCCCCTCTCTCCCTATTTATTTCAGAATCCTTTCCCCATCCCCCTTTTCTGATGAAGGGTCTAGGCCCAAAACGTCAACTTTTGTGCTCCTAAGATGCTGCTTGGCCTGCTTGGTTCATCCAGCTCCACACTTTGTTATCTCAGATTCTCCAGCATCTGCAGTTCCCATTATCTCCATTTCTCTTAACTTCAGTGTTAAGTGGGTTCTAACCTTGGTTTCAGGCTTCATTTACAATATATCTGCAGAGTAAATACAAAGGGTTTTTGTATGTGACAGGAAAAGAAAAATGCATTTTAGACAGATCAATGCAAATTGAAGTGGCCATTTATTTTGTTTCATTTTGGACCATTTGGTTTCCAACTGATTTGTCTGCTGTTTGATTCCCAATGCTTTTCAATCCAGTGTTTTATTTTGAAATTTATACCTTGAATAAATAAATACAGGTTATTGACTTCATAGAGAAGTATCATTAGAATTTGTAAACAATTGTCTTCCAATGCTATAAACACTGAAACTACAATCAGTAAATTGTTCTCTGTTATGCAAAGTCAGGAGCATGGTGTAATACTTCCCTTTTACCTGGATGAGTGCACTCCAGTGACATTCAGGAATCTTGTCACCATCCAGGACAAAGCAACCCGCTTGACTGGCATCACTTCCACAAACATCCACTCCCTATACTATTGATGTTCAGCAGCAGAAGTGTACACCATCTACAAGAAGTGCTGCAGAAATTCATGAAGGTTCCTTAGACAGCATCTTCAAAACCCACAACTACTACCATCTCAAAGGACAAGTTCTGCAAATACATGGAAGCACCACCTCCTGCAAGTACCTCCACACTGAATGCTGACTTCGACGTTTTTCATTGTTCCTTCGATGTTGCCAGATCAAAGTCTTGGAACTCCTTCCCGAATGGCATTGTGGGTCTACCTGCAGCTCAAGAAGGCAACTCACCATCACCTTCTTAAGGGCAACTTAGGACGGGCGACAACTGTTGGCCGAGTCAGCAACATCCACATCCCGTGAACAAGTTTAAAAATAAGCCTTGAAAATTGGTTTAATTTTGCAAATGAGAAATTTGTAACATTTCAATGAAAAATTTTATGCCTTTAGACAAAGCATACATAAGCGATGGCAAAAGTTTCTCGGTGTAGGTTCTCAGGCTGAGCATTTCAGTTCTCTGTGGGGTTTGCACCTTCAGTGAATTGATCCGCTCTCATTTAAAGTGTGTAAAAATTGTACATGCTGTGATAAAATCAATCTAGGAATGTTGCAAATCAACAGTGTCATCAGAAATGTTTATCGAGCATTCTTTTGGGTGGATCCTTTGCAAGCTCAGTCAGATTGGGAGTGAGCCTGGGAGTAAACAATGGCAGGATGTTTGGGATAAGAGCCTGGGGAACAGACCCTGGTTCAAGGTCATTTGGATCTGCACCAGAAGCAGAGCAAGGAGGAGCAGAATCCGGAGGCAGAGCTCTCGAGTGATGCCAGAGTTCAAAAAGTAACATAGGCCTGGCAGCTCAGTGCCTTATTGAGTCACACCCAGCGGGAGATAGATTGTAAAGTACCTATTTTTGTAGGTTTTTTTAGGAACAGAAAGCAAGAGCAAGAAATCTAATTTTGGTGATAGTGAGTAAGGTTGGGTCATTGATTTATGGTCTGCAGTTGCTAAGATTCAAAATGGCAGGAGAACCCAGCCCTGTGGAATGCTCCTCCTGCGGTATGAGGGAAATGAGGAACACTATCAGTCTCCATAGAGACTGTGTATGAAGAAAGTGTGTTCAGCTGCAGCTCCTGGTTTGCCACATAGAGTGCCCGGAGCTGCGGATGGTTTCAGTATGGAGCATCCAGGGGGATGAGAACGTCATGGATATTATGTTTAGTGAGATGCTCACACCATCAGTAAGAGCTACAAAAACAGAGAAGAGTAGAGTGACCACCAGGAAGCGAGGAAGTGTGGGCAAGCAATTCCCTGCGGCTATTCCACCTCAAACAGATAAACTGTTTTGGATACTGTGAGGGGGATAGTCTCTCAGAAGAAAGCAGCAGCAGCAGCCAGATCAGTGGCACCACGACTGGAACTGTTGTGCAGCAAGGAGGGTTGAAGTGTAGGTGAACAGTAGAGAAAGGGGTCGCTATAGTCAGATACACAGACAGACATTTATGTGACCACAAATGAGTCTCCACAATGGTATGTTGCCTCCCTGGTGCCAGGGTCAAGAATGTCTCTGAGTTAGCGGAGGATATTCTGAGTGGGGAGGGTGAGCAGCTGGAGTTCCTGGTCCATATTGGTACTAACTACAGAGGAAGAAAGAGAGATGAGGTCCTGCAAAGAGAATTTAGAGATTGAGGTAAAAAATTGAAAGCAGGACCACCGGGGCTTTGTTCCCAGTATTGCTATCTATGCAACATGCTAGTGAGACCCCAAATAGGAGGATAACACAGTTGAATAAGTGGCTAAAGAGCTGTTGCAAGTGGGAGGGTTTCAGATATCTGGATCATTGGGATCCCTTTGGGATAAGTGAGAGCTATCCAAGAAGGACAGGCCGTACCTAAACTGGAGGGGCACCAATATCCTAGCAGGGAGGATTGCTAGTGCCACTCGGGAGGATTTAGACAAGCATGGCAGGATGGTGAGAAACACAGCAGTAGTTCAGCATGTGGAGTGATTGAGGAGAAGGTTTGAGTTGTAAGAAGAGGCTGGGACTCTTTTCACCGGACTGTATCATGTTGAGGGGTGACCTTATGGAGGTTTATAAGATTCTGAGCAGTATAGATGCGGTCAATGGCAGGTATCTTTTCCTAGCATGGGGGATTTCAAGTTTAGGGGGCATATTTTTAAGGTGAGATCAGAAGGATTACATGAGGTGCAACTTTTTTACACAGAGTTCATGTGTGGAATTACCTTCCAGAGGCAGTGGTGGATGTGGATACAGCTACAAAGTTTGAAAGACATTTGGATAAGTTCAGGAGTAAGAAATATTTAGACAGATAAGGGCCAAATACAGACAGATGATGCTAGTTTGGTTTGGGATAATGGTCAGCATTGGTTGATTGGATCGAAGGGTCTGTTTCCATGCTATATGACTCTATGATTCTTCATGTCAGAAAAGACTAATGGAAACAGCAGGCAGGGCCAAAGTAATGAACGCTGTGCGTCTGGCAGTTTTAGGTATTGTTATTTAAAGTAAAGAAAGAAGTGGCCTACCAGAACATTGCCTGGATTGGCGTCTATTAGCTATAAGGAGAAGTTGGACCAACTTGCATTATATTCACAAGAGTGTCAGAGGCCAGGGTGCATCATGAGGTTGACCTGATAGCAATATATCACATTATCAGAGGAATGGGTAGAGTAGAAAGTTGCAGTATTTCTCCCAGTGTGGAAATGTCAAATACTAGGGGTCATTGGTTTAGGGTGAGAGGGGAAATGTTGAAAGGACATGCGCAGGGCAAGTTCTTTACATAAATGATGGTAAGTATCTAGAAGATACCGCCAGGGAGGTGGTAGAAGCAGAGATGTTCGCAACTTATAAGAAGGCACTTAGACTACACATGAAGAGACAGAGAATGGAGGGATATGGACCATGTGCAGAAAGCTGGGATTAGTGTAGAATGGCATCATGGTTGGCTGGGGGACCTGTTCATGTGCTGTTCTGTTCTATGTCACATGAATACTGTATATCACTCAAAGATTAACCTCCAGCAACAGGACTGTGCATAGAATCCCTACTGTGTGGAGGCAGGCCATTTGGCCCCTCAAGTCCACACTAAGCCTTCAAAGAGCATCCCATCCTGACCCACCTCCTTACCCTATGCCTGTAGGCTTGCATTTCTCATCGCTAATCCACCTAACCTACACATCACTGGGTATTATGGGAAATTTATCATAGGCAATCCACCTCACCTACACATTTTCAGCTGTTGAAGGAAACCTATAAGACACTGGGAGATTTTCTCCCTGTGTAAACTGCTCACAGACAGTTGCCCAGTGGTGGGTTTGAACTCAGGTCCCTGGTATTGTGCGGTAGTCGTACTAACCACTGAGGCACCATATCACCTTCCTGTTAAAAGTCTTTATGTTTCAAGAATTCTACACTGTATAATTACATCAATTACCATCAAACCGTTGATTAAGAAAATTCAATGACTTTCAAAGCACTTCTAAGCAAAACATCTAGCTATTAAACATAGTTTCTCAGAGAAAACCTTGTCATCCTCAATGCAATTCTTCTAAATGTACTTTGCATCTTGTGATTTGTGCCCTTGATGACGAGAGTTGGTCTTCAGTTATTCATCATTTTTAAATAAGTGAGTAGAGTTGGCAAAGGTGTCTTGGCATTCTGAGCTCTATCATTTGCTGACCGACTGTTGACTATCAGAACATCGAAAAAGTGAATGACTGTCACAGCTGACAGGCTCACAAGGTCACAATCACCGCAAAGCACAACCTGCATGTTTTAACCACTAAGGGGAGCTGTAATGCACAAAATTTACAGTAGAAATTTATTCAGTTCTTTGAGAAATAAAGTCTGAGAAAATATCAACACTACTAATAGTGCTGTGACTTTATTGTTCCCACTTGGTTCCAGACTCATTAATTTAAATATCAGAAAGTATAATTGAAACAACATTGCTGATGCTCCTTCCTGATTCAAGTACACTTTAGGGACAGCACCGCATCTACTCATGAAGATTAAACTTTTCACTGACAACTGGCTAAACGGTAGAACACTGGCCACATTTTATAAACTTGACCCAATATGTTTTACTTTCCAATATTGTAAATGACTTCAGTGCAGGTGCAAGTAAAATTTTACCCAAGTTTGCTTGTCATTAGAAATGAAGGAACATGGTGAGCTGTGAGGATGAATTTATGATACATCAAATGGTACTCTGGTTTACTCTTAAGGGCACTGAAATTTATAAAAGTCATTAAACTGTTCTTGAATTTCTAAGAGATGTTTATTCGTTCAAATGTGATGCTTTGGATGCATTGGGTATCCTTCCACATGAATTGCAAAAACATTAGCATGCAGCAAGAAAGTATGGAGAGGTGATGGCCTAGTGGTTTTGTTGCTGGACTATTAATCCAAAAGTTCAGAAATATCCTGGGGATCTAGGTTCAAGTCCTGCCATGGCAGATTGTAGAATTTGAATTCAATAAGTTAAAAAAATAGTTAAGACTGATGCTGGCCATGAATCCATTGTCAGGGAAAACCCCTCCCTGCTCCCTTCACCCAGTTCACTATCACCCTTGAGTGAAAGAAACTGCTGTCCATATCTGGTCTGGCCTACATGTGACTCCAGACCAATGTGGTTGACTCTTAACTGCCCTCTGGAATGAGCAATGAATGCTGGCCTAGCCAGTGATGCCCTCATCCTGAGAGTGATTTTTTTTAAAAAAGGTACAATAAGTAATTAGGGAAGCTTATCAAATGTTCTCAGTTATCCTGAGAGGAACTAAATACAGACTAACGCCACTGATGAGACCACGTGTGTAGCACTCTGCACAGTATTGGACATCTTATTAAGGAAGGATGTAAGTGCATTTGAAGCAGTTCAGAGAAGGTTAACTATATTAGTACCTGGAACTGGTAGCCTTCCCAATGGGGAAATATTTATTATTGGCTAGGATTGCCTCCACTGGAATTTGGAAGAATGAGAGGTGACTGGTTTGAAACATATAAAATCCTGAAAGATCTTGACAGGGTGAATGTGGAAAGAATGTTTCCTTTTATGGGAGGATTAAGAGCCACGGGTCAGCAATTTAAAACAAAGATCAGATGATTTTGTTTTTCTCTCAGATGGTTATGAGTCTTTGAAACCTGGAAAGGCAGCGTAAGTGGAGGACTTTGAATATTTTTAAGGGCAACTTAGGTAGATTTTCATTAAGCAAGGGGGTGAAAGGGTAGAAGGGGTGGGTGGAAATGTGAATTCATGGTTACAAACGGTTCAGCCATGATCTTACTGAATGGCAGAACAATCTCATCACCCACTGAACAGCCTACTCTTGCACCTGATTTGTATGTGCTATGTTCTGTGAACACCCAAATAGGAAAGATAGCTTTATTAAGGCAAAGCAATAATGAAATCACACTAGGTTAAAATAGTGGGATCTTTCAGCATAGAATGAGCTACAAGAAAGCATTGGAATGGGTGGGAACATGGGCTGGTATGGAAGTGATATAAGGCATACAAAGGGGCCTAGTAGCTAGTTGGCAGAGGAAAGTTTGCGGCCTGACAACCTAACAGCATATAAAACATCTGGGACAAAGTGCCAGCATTTGCACACTACTAAGGCCATCTAGGATCTGCTTCTGGGATTAGTGGGCCCAACTCCATCTTGCCCTTGTCACTCTTGAGCAAAGCCTGGGTCCAATACAGCCCTTCAATCATGGTGGGTCTGTGAAGTTCGGAAATCTCTTTCCTTGCCTCAATGGTGAAAGATCAGACCCATACATCAGGGAGAAGAATCATAATTAGTTCCATTGCGTTGTTCACAAAACTAATCTGATTCCTTGATTAGCAATTCATTTCTTCTAACAAATTATCTATGTTCCTTTAGAGCCACTGTGTCACTGAAACTCTCCGACATTTTCTAAGTTGGACTCAGATTGGTTCTGAATTATGGTAGTTTTTCAGTCCCTTCATCTATTTTTTCACAGTGCCATAGCTACAACTATTTTGATGTTCACTTGAACAGTCAGACAGAATCATGGTTTCACATCTTGTTTGAAGCTGCTTTGTAAAAAGCAGCTCTTTCTCAGCATTGCATTGGACCCCTAATCTCATGTATTAATTCATACATCAAGTACAGATTCCAAAGGAATTGCAATTTTCCATTGCGCATCACTTCCGTCTAAATGCTTCTTCAAATGCGATGTGTCTGTGATGATTAACCTAATAAAATATAAATTAATAATGCATGATCAATTATTATTTTCTGATTACATCAAAACCAACAGGAAAAACCATGGGTTCAAAAGGAGAAGTGAGACTTTGTGGAGAGCCGATGTGGGCTGATGACCACCCTCATTGCTGTTGAGTAAATCTATGGCTGGATTTCATGGGAGAAGGGGATGTGGGGGGTGGGTGGGCAGACTGCTCACTTCTGCACACCCACCAAACCCCCACCTCTCCATTCAGAAGGGTCACTGGGAGTCTCACTACTTGCAAACCTGTTCGAAAACCACAGAGATTTCTTGTTCTGGGAATGCTGCATTGGCTAATGGTGGGACTTCCAATCTTCCCTCAGGAGGGTATTCTTGTCCCAGAAACTGTGAGCCACTTTGCTTGGGCACCATATATTTAATCACAACGTTCTTCCCCAGTTAGAAATAATGCCATCAATCATCCCCTCTGTCTCTGATCCCATCCATTTATCAATATGTTTATGATGTGGAACTCAACAGAAATCTTTTGAAAGTTTAAATCTGCAACATCCACCATACTTTCATCAACTCTCTCTCCTACTTCATCAAAGAACTTAAGCAGGTTAATCAGCCATGTTTGTCTTCAATAAATTGAAACTTCCAGTCCCTAATTAACCTTTACCTCTCCAATGTGAATTACACTTCAGCTCCACATTCCTGATCTTTTTGCATCCAGTGAGGAGGGTTTTGGGTAAGCCAGTGGACCACCCTCTGGGCATGTTGTCTCTTAACAGGTCCAGCCAATGGGCAGCAGATGCAGTTACAGCCGCTAACTGTCTCCCTCTGTTCCACAGCTACATTTGTGTTTGGGTGCCCTTGGAGACGGAGCACACCGTGTCCAACAATACTATTGATGCCTTCAGAGAGAACTGGATAAGATCAGTAATCACATGACACCAAGTTATAGCCCAGCAGGTTTATTTGAAAACTCAAGCTTTTGGACCCTCATTCCTCTTCAGATGTTAGAGAAGTGGGCATTGCAGGGGATGAGATAGATAATAAAATGTGAGGCTGGATGAACACAGCAGGCCAAGCAGCATCTCAGGAGCACAAAAGCTGACGTTTCGGGCCTAGACCCTTCCTCAGAGAGGGGGATGGGGGGAGGGAACTGGAATAAATAGGGAGAGAGGGTGAGGCGGACCGAAGATGGAGAGTAAAGAAGATAGGTGGAGAGAGTGTAGGTGGGGAGGTAGGGAGGGGATAGGTCAGTCCAGGGAAGACGGACAGGTCAAGGAGGTGGGATGAGGTTAGTAGGTAGCTGGGGGTGCGGCTTGGGGTGGGAGGAAGGGATGGGTGAGAGGAAGAACCGGTTAGGGAGGCAGAGACAGGTTGGACTGGTTTTGGGATGCAGTGGGTGGGGGGGAAGAGCTGGGCTGGTTGTGTGGTGCAGTGGGGGGAGGGGATGAACTGGGCTGGTTTAGGGATGCAGTAGGGGAAGGGGAGATTTTGAAACTGGTGAAGTCCACATTGATACCATATGGCTGCAGGGTTCCCAGGCGGAATATGAGTTGCAACCTTCGGGTGGCATCATTGTGGCAGTGCAGGAGGCCCATGATGGACATGTCATCAAGAGAATGGGAGGGGGAGTGGAAATGGTTTGCGACTGGGAGGTGCAGTTGTTTGTTGCGAACTGAGCGGAGGTGTTCTTGCAGGGGATGAAGTGGTTTATCTCTCCTTCCAATATAATTTAGTGTCCTCACCCTCTCACTTCCTCTCCTTCACCTTTGTTCATTTGCGCTGCTCTTAAACATGTTTTGCATAAATTATTCAATTGGAAAAGATGGGTGATTTACGGGTATTAACAGATAGAGTGAAAAAACACAGGTGATTTGATGATGGGAAAAAATAGACACCAAGTGTGAATTAAAACTTGATGATGGTGTGTTTATAGTTCGCTTACTGTTTTGTTCTGGTGAAAGGTCACAGATGTGAAATGTTCTCTTTTCTCAAGATATTGCCAGAAAGTATTTCCATTATTCTTTGTTTAGGTCTGGGCTTTTGTATTTAAGTGATGTCAATATATTTAAGCGTTCCTTTCCATCAGTATTATAAATTCCCAATGGGTGGAATTGTATAGGGGTAGGCTATGAGAAGGTGCATGGCAAAAAATAGGTGAGAAACCAGTAAGGCCTTTCTCAACACTAAGAGTGCCATCTTTTATACTTCTGACAAGCAGCAATGTGAGTGTCTCTCTATGCAGCAATCAGTTGCCAATTAAGAGGGATTATTGCTTGTTACATTCCTTGTTAATGACCTAACTCACCTCATTAATATTCAGCTTCCTATCTTATCAAATGTATCCAACAAGCTTGATATCAAGAAACCCTGACATTGAAACCCAACCCACTGCTGCTCCAATGGACCTCTATGTCAGATGCCAGGCCAACATCTCAGGCTACGCTCCAAGAGCACGGCCACATGCATCCCATGCCCATAGACATTAGTATATGAAATATGCCAGCATCTAGGAACCCTTGTGGCACATCACCAACCCACTTCTAATCTTCAGTGCTGCATGTCAAGCTGCACCTATGACTATCATTGTAATGCTGCAGCAAGGACACTGTGCACTCAGAGACAAGCACCCAGCTCATGGGCTAAACCAAGCTACATCTCAGGCTCTTTGCTTGCAGTTGAAGTTCTCATTCATTCAAAGCCTAATCGGATGCTTATGGCATCCCTGCCTTGCTTTTCTGTTTTGTGCTTTGTCCCCACAGCCAAAGATACCACGTTTATATTGCAGTACTTCCATTTTGCCTGGTTGTTTAGTGGAGGCACAGGGAAATAACGTGTTTGTCCACAGGCATTTGGAAAGTCAAAGAGTAGCTCCTAGAGCCTTAGAAATGGTCAGTCTGCCTCTCCAGGCAGGTAGGGTCAAGGTCTCAGGAGCCAAATGTTGGGCAGCTCACTATACATCTTGACTCTTTCTGCCCTTTTGGGGGCTGTTTTCCTTCTGGAATGAGAAAGAGGCAGATATTAAGGAAGATGAAAGTGGTTGGCACAGCTGAGACTTTTGGTGCAGGTGAGAATGTGTCAGATGTTCCTAAGCTAGTGAGGAGGCAGTGCAGTTGCCATGCAGTATTAGTGTTGGGGTAGGTGACAGTGAGTGGGGCAAGATGTTGCAGGCAACCCTGTGAGAGGTAAAGAACTACTGTGGGAAGTGAGTATAGAAGCAGAAATAGTTGCCTGATTGCAGCATTGACCGTGTCAACAGGAAACAGGAAAAATCAGTGTGACCTTACACAAGTGGCATTGCTTTTTGTTCTGATGCATTTGCGGGTGCACAGGTGAGAGATCCCACCAGGTGCCCATCATTCCCAGGAAGATGTTATTCATGTTGATGTTCAAAGCAGTTGCCACCCTCACGATTTCTGGGAAAGGATGGCCTCCAACTTGACCAAGCGTTCAGCTCCTGCTCTAGCATCTGGCTTAGTTCTGTCACAGAGCCTAAGGCCACACTGCACCTCATTCATCCCCAGGAAATAGAGCAGGGTGGTTTCCAGCTTGGCCCTCCTACTTCTACATTGTCATTCATTTTCATCCTCTTAGCAATGCAGCCACAGCAGCCAACATCCCACCAGTGTCTGGGCACATGACTCTTGTTGGCCATGACCTACGTTTGAAACATCAGGAACAAAATATGTTCTCAAGAACCAGAGCAGTTAGTGTGGCATACCCTTCAGATAAGCGCTCACACACTCCACCAGACAGTGTGACATACTTCACTCCAAAAACAAAGACGATATCTTCACCATTCATCCATTTTCAGCCTCAGTATGTGTACTGATTTGGTAAAGGTGCCATGCTGTCTGAGTCATCTTCATGTTCCATCAGAATGGGAGTTCCTGTTGTCCTGTGGGCCCTTCTCATTCTGCACTCAGATTAACCATAGAACTTATCATTGCATTCAATAGAGTCCGTAGCAATGACAGCTGAAGCGATTGTGGCTCTCTCCCATAGCACCCGGTCATGCCTCAAAAATTATGGGTCATTTTTGGCAGAAATTCCCCTTTTTTCCTGAAATCATTGTCATTAACTTCTGCATCATTGAGATGTCAAAGTTCAATTTCCAAGCATCAATTGCATGGTGCAAATTATCTTTGACCAGCTTTTGAATCCTAAACATGTCATGGTGCATGCATTGAAAATGGACTATGAAATTATTACAAATTAAGCAAAGCTTCAGATTGGAAATGCGTGCTTTGGATGTTTGATGTGTTATTATTCAGCAAACATAGATCCCGTGCTGTCGCCCAGCAAACTGACAATGACTGTGCCCACCCTGGCTATTATCCCAGCAATTTTCCAGTTGCATTTCTCATCGACAGGACAACAAGAGATTCAGGGAATGGGGGTCACGTTGACGACCTAGTGGTTTTATCATGAGTATGTCAATCCATGGACCCAGGTAAAGTTCAAATACTGCCATGGTAGATGGTGAAAATTGAATTTGATAAAAATCTGGAAGTACGAGTATCAGGGGAGGCCCATCTTGTGCAATAGTGTCCTTTAAAAAAGAAACTGCTGTTCTTACCTACTCTGTTCCACATGTGACTCCTGACCCACTGCAATACAGTTAATGATTTACTGCCGTCTGGGCAACAACTTGCTGGCCTAGCCAGTGATGTGCACATCCCATGAATGAATGAAAGAAAACTGTCAGCACTAACTCTACCTGATTATTAGATGCCTCCCTCCCACCACATAGCCTCCATGTTCCCTTTTATGTTGCAGTACCCCAGCAGACCATTTCTACTCTCCCCCCCCACAATGTGGAGCCCCAATACATATCTGTCCTTCCTGCTCCTAAGCAGAGCCATTACGCATTAAAGGTGATTATTGTGGTCCTGGTCACGGTCCCTGCAGGGCTACAGTGATGGTCATTGACAATAATTGACCCTCGATAACATATCATGCCCTCTGTGTTGTTTTGCATAAACCCTTTGTACCTCGAGTTTCCCCTCATCATCCTCGTCTCCCGGAACAAAAACAGAGCTGCTGGAAAAGCTCAGCAGGTCTGGCAGCATCTGTGGAAGAGAAAACAGAGTTAACATTTCGGGTCCAGTGATCCTTCCTCGGAACCCTCCCTCCGTTTACTGTGTGACTTTCTGGAGCTTTCTGCGCATACACAACAGGCCATCTTTACCACCCATCTTGGAGTTGGCAACATTCACTCCAGGGTTTTGTAATTACTTCAGTGATCTGAACAGTCAAGCTGAAAATGGCTAAATATTTACTTTACTTTACTGTCACAGCTCTGAGGAAGGGTCACCGGACCAAAATGTTAACTTTGTTTTCTCCTCCACAGATGCTGCCAGACCTGCTGAGCTTTTCCAGCAGCTCTGTTTTTGTTGCTGATTTACAGAATCCACAGTTATTTTGGTTTTTATCCACGTCTCCAGCTCTGCAGATGCCTCTGTTTCCGTGCCCCCGCTTGACCACCCCACTCTTTTTGAAAGCGAGTCCTTCTTTTTCCACTATATTACACCTTGCACCCTCCTCATTGATCAATGCATAGATTGTATTCACCTCCTCACCTCTGACTAACTTTGACAAACATCCCCTAGATATGAGTAACTAAACACCAGCTCCCCAGCTGGCACCACACATTTCCCCTTCCTGTTAGTGATTGGCCAAATCCCATCGCCTGGACTGTAGTTGGCTGATTGACCCAAGTGGATCACTGATGACGGACACATACCTACTGACAAGTATCCTGTGTCTGAGCAAACGAGCATGTTAATATGGCAGAACTGACAGCCTTTAGTCTCTGAATAAAACACCAAAGCATTATGAGGTCTGGTGTGTCATGAACACTGTGAGCTTGCAGGTTGATACGAAGTAAGCAAGTACTTACAGAGCAAGCAAATAGCCCTGTGATGCAACTAGGTCCAATCTGTGAGCTGGATGCAGCAGCCTGGTCTGAATACTCGTTGCAACAATGCCCTGTCATGTAGCTCTGCATGCCCTAAGTGAATTGCAAGTAGATTGGAGCACTACCATGAGGATCCTGAGAGGTTGGCAAATGACAGATAGTACTGTCCATGGACTAGGGTTGCCTTTGGTAGATCCTCATGGACTGCGCCCTGAGATGCCATAGCATGGCAACCAACATGGAGACTTTTCACAAGCACCATGAACTGAATTTACCAGGTGGCGTCTCTAACTTTCATGTGGAGAATTCTCAGCATCTAGTTTGCTTGCAGAGCTTGGTAAATGGCAAGTTTCAAATCAATGGGAGAAGGTTCATCAGGTTGTTCATCAGCAATAGTGTCCCTTAACACATAATTCACCATTTCCTGGCAAGAATTTCACTTCAATGTTCAGAGATTAGTTAAAAGATGCAGCAAATTGTCCCTGATATTGAAATAGATCAAGATAACCTCACGCATGATTCTGCCACATTTTTCACCATAACCCATGTTGGGCAGGCCCCGATAATATGGCATCCATAGCATGGTCAGATACTGTGATTATTGCTGCAACTAAGTAAAACAGGCATGTTTGTGTTCCCTCCCTTTCTATGACATTAACTCAATCATTTCATTAACAAAGTTACTGTTCTCACATTAATCTTATTCATGTGTTTCAGTATTCGCTCATTTAACTTGACAATGCAGACACATGGGAATTTCTGGACTTCAACTAGCTGTCAAATCCGCCCTCAAAACACATTCTTTGAAATTTAGACTTCTTATTAACATTTTCAGTACAAGGAAGTCAGAATCTAAAGCATTAAACTTGTTGAATGTTAAGGCACAGAAAACCAGAACCCTTGTGGTTTGTGATACTCAATAAAATGCTAACTGTTACTTAGAAAATAATGTAGTGAATTTCTTTCACTCAATTTAAAATTTGTTAGTGAACTGTGCAACTTGAGATTCAGTAGACAAATCTAAATCATTCATTTTACTCAGTTTTCCTGCTCCTGCTGCTTGTAGCTATTCCAGCCAGGCACCCTGCTGCCATTGATATACCACAGTTCCCTATCTTCTGACATCCTCATACATCCACTGAGGCTTGTCTGTAACCATTCTGCAACATCTGTTATCCAACTATGAGGTCATACCCTCTTTCTGCTGCCCTCCACTTTGCAGTCTACAGGCGATCTCAGCAGCTTTTTATCTCTGATCAAATGGCCAAAATACTGACAATTTATTTTCTACATCCTGATTTCTAGAGTTACCTTCTGTTATTTCATTCTCTGAAAATTAATATTCTTTCATGTTGTTCACTGCAAATACCCTTCCATCTTATTAAAGAAAAAGGACATTTTCACTGAAGTTGTTAGGTATGCAAAACAGCTATATTTTAAACTGTATTCTTTAATTCAAGGCAAATACAGTAGCTTGGAGAGAGCCATGAGATCTCTGCCAAGATCAGTTTGGAGACGAACCCAGAACATAGAATCCTTCCAGTGTAGAAAGAGGCCAGTCAGTCTACACCACACAGCATTCCACTCAGATCTAGCCTGCACATCCCAGCACACTACAGACAATGTAGCATGGCCAATCCACCTAAACTGCACATCTTCAGACTGTGGGAGGAAACTGCACCGCCCAGCAGAAACCCATGCAGATATAGCGAGAACATACAGGCTCCATAAAGGCAGTTAGCCAAGGCTGGCATTGAACCTTGGTCTTTGGTGCTGTTAGGCAGCAGTGCTAGCTACTACGCTGCATGTTGATGCTGATCAGTTATAAGGAACTGAGGAGAGATTGCAGTGAGGGAGAAGTTAGCACAATGGATTTCCAACGGCAAGGGATCGTCATCTATTGGCTTTCAGTCTCAGCGTTAACCTGCCACTGAAATTCCCACTATCACTCTTTCCTTTCTTGATGCCTATTTCATTAACTTCACAGGCTTTAAACTCCAGATCATCACCTATGCTGCATACATGTGCACACACCAGCCTGCCTATCTCCCCCAAACCCATACTCCTTCCCTTGTAGGTATGTGACACCACCATACACTACTGGTTGCCAATTTGCCCTTCCTAGTGAAATGTAGGCTTGTAGGTCTCACTGTTAATGCACTGGAGATGCCAGGATGTAGATGATGACGTCCTGAAAGTGGGATGCCAGTATTTGTGGTGGAAGGATGCATGCAGCTGGTGTTCATGGACCGTGACCTACTCTGTTGTGGTTTAGCCAAGGTTGGGATGGCGGTCATTTGGAGGACACAGTGAGCATTAATCATCACTAATTGACAACTTGACATTGCCCAGCAATAATTTTACCATATCGCTTGCTAAAAGTATCAAAGATGGGGCAAGATGATTTTGACAGAGAGATGTGCCTCATTGAAATTCTCTCCGAATCCTATCTCACATCTTACCATAGCCTGTGTCTGTCAGACCCCTGTAAGATTCTGTCCAATATCTCTTTACAAAAGTTATTTATATCTACACTGATCATAACAAAATCTATAAAATGTACACTTTTGTTAATCTGTTTATTCATTATTAAATACTGGAGTGTTCATGATATTAAATAGATGTGGCATTACTACATATAAGTCCATCGCTTGACCTTCAGAATTCATTCACCACTGTAGCATCGATGATTTTCGCAGTTGCTTTTTACACTTTGAGATTTAGAATCAATGCTCTAAAGCAGCAGACACACTCATCAATGTTTCTGAGCTCCTGATAGGAACAGTCATTCAAAAAACAATTTTGTCTTTCAATTTTCTGTCTTCACCATGGTTTATTTAATTTCTGGAGAGGCCTCTTCTATTATACGCTCTGTTATCTTCAGAATAGCATCAAAACAATGGCAAATTTTGATCACCTCAATGCTAGTTGAAACCTCCAGCACTGTAAACTAATTCAAAGTCTAGAAAATAAATCAGAAAGAGGTATTCATGTTACTGGAAGTTGCTGGTAAGGTCCATTCTACAAAAGAAATAGAAATGTGAATGTAGAAAAAGGTGTAATACATTTGCTGCCCATGTCAAGGTGTTTAACAGCTATCTATCTCATCAAACTTCAACTCTTTGCTTTACATGCAGCGCACAGAGGGAAAAGGGCATGGAAAGCTAATTGAAAGCAAAGACTTCAGTGCCTTGGGGTTGGAATTTCATTGCTTGAATCACTTTGTCGTCGACTGCAAATTGTTTTCATACCAAAGCAAATGGTTTGTTGTAACCAGAGTGACATACATTTGCCTACACAATAAAAAAAATCATACCAGGCAAGTTCATACAGAGGACAAAATGGGTCGCAGCAGACCATCTGGTGAGTGGAGTGAAACAAAAAGTTCTTAATAGCTTGCAAGTGGCAAACTCGTGAGTAGGTTGTGAAGATCTTTTCTGGAAACCGAAATGAAATCGATTCTCATCGGTCATTCAATGAATGCATCTCATCTGAAGAGGATACTTTGTATGATTAAAGAATTTCTATTTCACTGATTTAGTTTTAAAGTTCGGTTTTCACAATCATCGTTACAGAAATGAAATCAGGTTTTATATTCCCTACTCTGTTAAACAGTTAAAACTTTTCCAAAAGTAGCTGGCTGTAACTTTAAACCTTAAACTGATGTGATCTTAGTGCGGACTCAATTATAGTAATAAAGCAGTTCAGAAATCAAATTAGATTTAAAGCACACTATTAATTTTTGGCATGAAAATTCCGGAATGAAACCAAACAATGCTCTTAAACAGTGGAATTTCAATTTTTGTCTGAGATTTTTTTGCCTCACTTTCAAATAAATACCCTGTGTTATTTTTGTGTTAAGTCCATTTTCATGTATGTTGATCAAATTGTGATCAAATCAAGATTATGTGAACCAAATTGCCAATTTGTGCCCAAAGTGACCATGGAAACATAGGACTTCAGAACTTGAGTAGTCATTTGACCCTTTCAGCTTATTTCACTCTGTAATATGATCGTAACAGGTCCGTCTGTCATCTTATCCCCACTTTCCTGCCTTACTGTTCATTATCAAGTCTTGGATAGCTTGCTCCTTCATTGGCTCTAAAATGTTCTGCTCTAAGAAATTGCTCTAGATGCACTCTATGAACTCACTTTCTAGCTACTTTTGTCAATCTAATCTGACCAAAGTATATCTGTAAGTTAGCACACCTAACATGATTGCAGTAATAGTCTTAAACGCCTCAGTTATTTCTTCCACAGATTTCTTAACGCTACTAAACTGATTGTCTATCTTTCTTTTCCGAACTATGGTCATCTGGCACTACAGTACCAATGCTATTGTTAATTAACTCAGCAACACTGACCTTTCCCAGATTTCTATGTTTTTGAAATATCAAATATTCCTCAAAAACGTAGGTTCCAGTTATGGTCAACTTACAACAGTTTCTCTGTAATAGCTATCAGGTTATACAAATGTATGCGGTGTCTGTGTGATTGTCACTATGAATAAATTTGTGACAACAATTCATCACTTGATTATGGATGCTGCATGCATTGGGATACAGAAGCATTACCACTGTCCTTTTAACTTTTTCCATTGTTTTAATTATCTGCTAATGCATTTTTAAGTTTGCTCCTTCCTGTTATATTCTGTTCATTATCAGCTCAACGACTACCCTGTATTCTGTTCCATTAACTCATTGTTTTTATTTAACTAACCACATCTTCTCTTATGTGATCATTTCGCTCCATCATTTCATTTAAAACCTTCTCCACCACACTTGCTAAATGATTTGCAAGAACATTGGTCCTAACATCGGTCAGCCAAAGTCATCATGGTCCATGTTTATAGGGACAACATTGATGGAAACATGAAAGAGGCTCTCAAAAGGGAGTATGAACATATACGTGTGAAATTTTTAAAAAAGCCTAATTCTCTGGGTGATTACCTGACCTATGAGAAAATTGACTATGGATAACCATAATTAGTGATACAAAGACAGGAATCACAGGCTGTTACCCATCAATCTATTAGCGACCATCAGGGGCGGTGTGGACTTGTTGGGCTGAAGGGTCTATTTCCACACTGTAGGGAATCTAATCTAATCTAAAGTGATTGAAAGCATCATCAACAGTGCTATCAAGCAGAACCTGCTCAGCAATAACCTGCTCATTGAACCAGCTTGGGTTCCATCAGGGCCATTGCGCTCCTGGCCTCATAACAGCCTTGGTTCAAACATGGTCAAAAACGCTGAATTTCAGAGACTGGCAGCCCTTGAAATCAAGTTTACATTTGAGTCACTGGGGTATTATTGACTCTAAAATATACTGGTCTAAGAAATTGCCCTAGACACACTCTATGAACTCATTTTCTACCTACTTTTGTCAATCTGATCTGTGTAAACTATATAAGTAAGTACCAGACGTTATTGCAGTAATATTCTTAAACATTTCATTTATTTCTTCCAGCATACCCTAAACTGATATTAACAAAACTAATACAAGTGAATATCAGGGGCAAACTCTCCTGAGGGTGGAGTCAAACCTAGCGCATTGGAAGATTCAGGCGGTTGTGAGAAATCAGTCATCTCAGCTCCGGGGCTTCTCTACCGGAGTTCCTCAAATTAGCGTCCTAGAACCATCCATCTGTAGCTGCTTCATCTTAGATCTCCCTTTCATCATGAGGTCAGAAGTGGGGATATTCGCTGATGATTACACAATGTTCAGCACCATTTGTGACTTCTCAGATATGGAAGTGATCTATGTTCAAATGCAACAGGATCTGGACTATATCCAGGCTTGGGCTGACAAGAGGCGAAATAGCTTCCTGTCTCCACCCAACCCTCTTCTGGCATTCATGCCACACAAATGCCAGGCTATAACCATCTCCAGTAAGAGGCAATCTAAATATACCTCCTGACATTCAATGGTATTACCATCGCAGAAATCCCAATATTAATATCCTCTGGGTTACCATTAATCAGAAATTCAACTGGACTCATCCCATAAACACATTGGCTACAAGAGCATGTCAGAGGCTAGGAACATCGTGGCAAGTAACCCACATTCTGATTCCCCAAAGTCTGTCCACTATCTACAAGGTACAAGTCAGGAATGTGATGGAATACTTCCCACTTGCCTAGAAAGGACTCAAGAAGCTTGGCACAACCCAGGAAAAAGCACCCCACTTCACACATCCACAAGCATCCACTCCACCACCAAATCTAATCAGCAATAGTGTGTACTATCTACAAGATGGTATGCAGAACTTCACTAAAGATTCTCAGACAGCACCTTCCAAACGCACAATCACTTCCATCTAAAAGGACAAAGGCTGCAGATACATGGAAACACCACTGCCTTTAGGTTTCCCTCCAAGCCACTCACCATCCTGACCTGGAAATATATTGCTGTTCCTTCACTGTCGCTAGGTCAAAGTCCTGGTATTCACTCCCAAAAGGTATTATGGGTTAACCGACAGCACATGGACTGCAGCAGTTCAAGGCAACAGCTCATCACCATCTTCTCAAGGGAAACTTGAGACTACCACCTTACCAGAATAATTAAACAAGGTCGATATTGGGAGAACCTGTCAAGGAAACCAGAGCAAGCTCCTAAGAGGATTCAGCTCATTACTTGCTTTGAATGACCTCCACCTTGAAAACTACATACCAATATCACAGGGGAACATCCGTGGGCACCAGCCATACACACCCCCCATCCGTAGACATTGGTATCCAACACGTGCTAGCCTCCAGGCACTCTCATGCCACATCTCTAATCCACTCACAGGGCACTTCTGCACCAACAAATATCATTATAATTTTGCAGCAAGGACAAGGTGCATTTCAAGACATGGACTGCATAAGGCTACATTTTGGGCCTTTTCACTTGTAGTCAAAGTATCACTCACCAGGAATCTACCTGGATGCTCACAACATCCCTCTCTTGCATTGCCTTGCTTTTTTGCACCGGTCCGCCTCAGTCAGAAATACTAGGGTCTTAGTAGTGCCCTCTTTCCATATTATTTAATGCAGACACAAATCCATGAAGTTTGTAATAATTGGTAGCCAGTGTCAGTCGAGTTAATAGGATTATCCTTTTGCTCAGGGGCTGTAGCAGGCAGGAGCAATAAATCAAAGGCAGCTTCTGATAGCAGACAAGGATGCTTAGGGCAGTCAGAGTTAAGATCCCCTCTGGACACAAATGTGATCCAAAGTGAACATATCTGTACGAAGTGTTTGCAGCTCAAGAAACTTCAGATTTGAGTGGGGAAGCTGGAGTCTGAGCTGCAAACATTGCTCCACATGAAGAAGTAGAATGTCATCTGGGCACTTTGCTCCAGTGGGTGCTCACACTCTTTGAGATGATGTAATTCAAAGTTAGTGAACTGGAAAAGAAGTTGAGGGAGTTACGATTGAGGAACCTCAGCCCTTTAATTGACCAAAAGGAGGCTCTTACACACTGTGTGGATGAAGGTGAGGACTGCACACAGGATGAGTAAACTGATCCGACTCTTTGGTGCAGGGAGCCATCCTAGTATGGGGAGGCAATAGGAGTGTGGCAGGGAACAGTATACTTTGGGGATAAATATTGCTCCTTGCAGCAGTGAGTGGGAGTTCTAGGTCTGAAACATCAGCTTTTGTGCTCCTAAGATGCTGCTTGGTCTGCTGTGTTCATCCAGCTACACACTTTGTTATCTTATCTTGTGTTGTCTGCCTGATGCCAGGGTTATGGACATCCCCTCGGGGCTGGGGAAGATCTTGGAGAGAGATGGGAAGGATCCAGTTGTCATCATCCACACTGATAGCAATGGCATTGATAGGACCAGAATGGAAGCTTAGTTGAAAGAGTTTGGGCAGTTAGGAGCTTAATTGAAAAGAAGAATGGCCAAGGTAATAGCCTTTGGATTACTACCTGAGCCATCGGCAAACTGGCATCAGATAAATGAAATCAAAGAGTTAAATGTTTTGCTCAAAGATTAGTGAGGTTGGAACAGGCTTCAATTTGTGGAGCACTGGGGTAAAAAAAGAGTTGTTCTGTGGATGGGCATCACTCATACAATGCTGGGACCTACGTCCTGATGAAAAGAAAATAACTAGGGCTGTAAAGAGGACTTTATACTAATTAGAAGGAGCTGGGTTTGGGAGAGGGGAAATGCGGGCTTCTGAAGCAAGAGGATATGGCACCTTTATGGGCCAGCTGTTCAGATAATGATACCCTAACTGGGACCAAAAGCAACAGAGTATACAATCAGTTAAACAGCAGTAAACCGAATAAAAGTTGGAAAAGGTAGTAAAAATGCAAAATTAATTGCTCTTTACTTCAATGCATGTGTATTTGGAAGAAAATAAATGAATTATTGGCACAAATAGAGGCTAATTCATTTGATCTTACAGCCATTATGTAGATACGGTTAGGAGATCAAAGCTGGGAACTAGGTATTCAGATGTAACGTTTTGAAAGGACAAGCAGGAGGCAAGGGGTGATGAGGCAGTACGGGATTAGTACAGAATGGAATAAGTATGATAGCAAGAAACAATCAAGGATTAAAAGATGCAAGATCCATAAGGGTAAGAAATTAAATAGGGGAAGAAGACACTGGTAGAAATGGTCAAACTATACATTGGGGAATCAGGAAATAATAAAAGCACATAACAAAGACAGTATATTAATCATGGGGAACCATAATCTTCATGTAGATAAGACTAGTCAGTTTAGAAGAAATAGTCATGAGGAAGAATTCATAGAATTGTATGCAGACTATTTCCTAGAACAATATGTTCTGGATAAAACTGCAGATAATGTTGTTTTAAATGTGATGATGTGTGATGAGGCAGGTTTAATAAATGATGCAGAGTAAATTCCCTCAGAAAAAGTGACCAAACAATTTAGAATTTCTCATTCAGTTTGAGAGGGTGAAATTTGAGTTGGAAACAACTGTAATAGGCAGAAATAAGGATAATTACAAAGGAATGAGGGCAGAGCTGGCTGCAGTGTACTAGGAAAGGAGTTTAGCAGGAAAGACAGTTGAGGAACAATGGCTGACATTTAAGAAAATAGTTTGTGGCTCACAGCAAACGTATATCCCAGTGCAAAAGAAGAATTCTAAGAAGGGGATAAGAAAACTATAATTAACAGGGAAGCAGAGAGCAGAGTAATATAGATAAAGATAGCATCAAATTGAGAGAAAATTTGGCAAAGATTCATGGTAAGTCAGAAAAATTAAAAACCAGAAAATAGATGAAAAAGGAAGAAGAAAATGAAATTTGAGGGTACACTTGCAACTAATATCAAGACAGACAGCAACAGCTGTTTTAAGTATATAAAAAGGGAGGGAGAGGCCAAAGTGAACATGTACCCTTTAGAGAATGAGACTGGAGAAATAATGATGGGCAACCAGAAAAAAGCAGGGATGTTGAGTAAATACAGGAACAAAAACAGAAGTTGCTGGAAAAGCTCAGCAGGTCTGGAAACATCTGTGAAGTAAAAATGAGAGTTAACATTGCGGGTCTGGTGACCCTTCCTCAGTTCTGTTTTGTTTCTGATTTACAGCATATGAAGGAATGGAAATAAATATAATAACTATCACCAGAGGAAAAAGGCTAATGGGCTAAAGACTGATAAGCCCACTGGACCTGATGGGTTGTATCCTAGAATAGTAAAAGAAATAAATATGGAGGTAGCAGTAGTAGCCTTCTAAGAATTCTTATATTCTGAAAAAGTTTCACAGGATTGGAATGTAGTACCTTTATTTAAAAAATGAAGGAGCCAAAGACAGGTTTCCTTAGACCAGTCTGCTTAATATAAGTTATTGGAAAAATGTTCGGTTCCATTAGAAAGGATGTAATAGCACAGCATTTACAAATACATAATATGAACATGCAGCATCAGTATGGCTTCATGGAGGAAAAATCGTGCCTATCAAATTTACTACAATTCTTTGAGGAGGTAATAAGTGGGATTAAAAAAAAACAGGAATCAATGGGTGTAATGTACTTGGATTTTCAGAAGGTGTTTGATAAGGCACTACACATTTGGTGACTGAATAAGATCAGCACCATAGCTGGAGGTAGTATACTTGCATTGCTGGAAGATTGGCTAATTACCAGAAGACAGAGAGTTGGGAAAAGGTGGGGAATTTTAAGGATAGCAACCTATAGCTAGTGGTGTGCCACAGGTATCAGAGCTAGGGCCATAATTATCTACAAATGTATGAACTACTTAGATGTGAATGTATTATTGCTAAGTTTGTGGATGACTCAAAAATAGTTGGGAAGGCAAGTAATGTGGATGACACAAAGAGTGTGCAGAGTACTATAGGCAAGTTAAGTGAGTTGGTAAAAACTTGGTGGATAAAGTATAAAGTGTGGAATTGCAAGGTTATGCACTTTGGTATTAAGACTACAGGACATGAATATTAGTCAAATGTAGAAAATTTGTAGAAGTTTATGGGACATGTTTAATCACAAAAAAGCTAGCAGACATTTCAGTGGGTGATAAGCATGGTAAATGAAATAATGACCTTTATTTCAGCCGGAATAGAGTCTAAAAGTAATGAGGTTTTGCTAAAACTGTATAAAGAACTAGTCAGAGCCCAGCTGGAATGCTGTGAACAGTTTTGGATCTCTCACCTGAGAAAAGATAAACTGGCTTTGGAGACAATCCAGCCAATGTTCACTGGACTGATAGTGGATATGAAGGGACTGTCTTATGAGGCAAGGTTTAGTAGGGTGGGCCTTTACTCTTCTAAATGTAGAAAAATGAGAGGTGATCTTATTGAAACACAACTTTCTTAGTGCATTGACAGGGCAGATGTGGATGTTTCCCTTTCTGAGTGAGTCTAGGGCCAGAGGGTATGAATGCAGAATGAGAGGTTGCAGATTTAAGAGAGGGGTGAGGGGGAGTATCTTCTCTCAGAGGGTAATGAATCTGTGGAATTCTGTACTGCAGTGAGCTGTGGAGGCTGACCCTTTAAATACATTCAAGATTTGTAATCTGTAGAGGAATCAAGGGTTGTGGAGAAAAGACAAAAAAGTAGCGTTGAGGATTTTCAAACCAGCCATGATCTCATTGAAAGTTAGAGCAAACTCAGTGTGCTGAATATAATAAAATGTGAGGCTGGATGAACACAGCAGGCCAAGCAGCATCTCAGGAGCACAAAAGCTGACGTGTCGGGCCTAGACCCTTCATCAGAGAGGGGGATGGGGGGAGGGAACTGGAATAAATAGGGAGAGAGGGGGAGGCGGACCGAAGATGGAGAGTAAAGAAGATAGGTGGAGAGGGTGTAGGTGGGGAGGTAGGGAGGGGATAGGTCAGTCCAGGGAAGATGGACAGGTCAAGGAGGTGGGATGAGGTTAGTAGGTAGCTGGGGGTGCGGCTTGGGGTGGGAGGAAGGGATGGGTGAGAGGAAGAACCGGTTAGGGAGGCAGAGACAGGTTGGACTGGTTTTGGGATGCAGTGGGTGGGGGGGAAGAGCTGGGCTGGTTGTGTGGTGCAGTGGGGGGAGGGGATGAACTGGGCTGGTTTAGGGATGCAGTTGGGGAAGGGGAGATTTTGAAACTGGTGAAGTCCACATTGATACCATATGGCTGCAGGGTTCCCAGGCGGAATATGAGTTGCTGTTCCTGCAACCTTCGGGTGGCATCATTGTGGCAGTGCAGGAGGCCCATGATGGACATGTCATCAAGAGAATGGGAGGGGGAGTGGAAATGGTTTGCGACTGGGAGGTGCAGTTGTTTGTTGCGAACTGAGCGGAGGTGTTCTGCAAAGCGGTCCCCAAGCCTCCGCTTGGTTTCCCCAATGTAGAGGAAGCCGCACCGGGTACAGTGGATGCAGTATACCACATTGGCAGATGTGCAGGTGAACCTCTGCTTAATGTGGAATGTCATCTTGGGGCCTGGGATGGGGGTGAGTGAGGAGGTGTGGGGACAAGTGTAGCATTTCCTGCGGTTGCAGGGGAAGGTGCCGGGTGTGGTGGGGTTGGAGGGCAGTGTGGAGCGAACAAGGGAGTCACGGAGAGAGTGGTCTCTCCGGAAAGCAGACAGGGGAGGGGATGGAAAAATGTCTTGGGTGGTGGGGTCGGATTGTAAATGGCGGAAGTGTCGGAGGATAATGCGTTGTATCCGGAGGTTGGTAGGGTGGTGTGTGAGAACGAGGGGGATCCTCTTGGGGCGGTTGTGGCGGGGGCGGGGTGTGAGGGATGTGTCGCGGGAAATGCGGGAGACGCGGTCAAGGGCGTTCTCAATCACCGTGGGGGGAAAGTTGCTCCTGAGATGCTGCTTGGCCTGCTGTGTTCATCCAGCCTCACATTTTATTATCTTGGAATCTCCAGCATCTGCAGTTCCCATTATCTCAGTGTGCTGAATAGTCGACTTCCACTGCCATGTCTTTTGGCTCTATAATGGGTAAGAGCTAAGTGACTTCTTGACTGTCTCTCCGCTATTTTGGGCTGTCTTCCTCGTGGAATAAAAGACAGGTTTGTAAGATGGAGTGTGAAAATGAGTGGCTATTACTCTTGGTGTTGGTGGGGAGGCGTCCTGAATGAATGAGCAAGCATTGCAGATGACACACAGGGTTGGTGGTGTTGGGGTTGGGGTAAATGACAGCGACTTACTGGGGCAGGGGTTGCAGACAATAGTGAGAGTTTTGGAGCATGAGCCTTGGTGGCAGATGGTACAGCAGCAGAGATAAAGTGAGTGTGAGGTATCTGAGAGAAGTTGGTGGGATTTTCCCAGGCTGAGTGGTGAAGGATGCTCCTACAGGACTGGGCATTTCTTTTGACAGTGACACTGTTTTAACCTGAGTAGTAACCTTGGATCAGACTGGCCTGGTCTGGTGCTTTCACCTCAACTGCTGAACTAGGAAAGAAAGGCGTCGTACAGGGCCCTCTCCAGGGCGACCTCCAGAACTCTGCCCACAAAGCAGGCCACCTATTTCCCCTTGCCTGCCGTGTCTGTGGAAAATGTCAGCAAATGTGCTTGTATAGATCTACAATGCACTTATAGAAACAGTGCGAGTTTGAGAGCGCTAGTGAATTCTTGAATATACACCGCATGAATTGTTCTCGGAATGACACGTGTTAAGATGGGGTGAAAATCGGGTGTGATCAGATGCCATAGGAGCACGATAGGCAATTCATGAGGTAAATTTGATAAGGTGGAGGTGAGAAATCTTGCTAGGTCTTGTGACAACACACCCTTGGAAAAACTCACAACTTGGGCATAACAAAAATAACCATAAGATTCAGCCTTAAGATGGTCAAACAGAGTTAACTGATCTCAGAGTACAGAACGCCATATGACTGTTGAATGTGGCAACACATACACAAACAGTGGACAGCATTTGTTTCAGTAGGTAACAATTACAACATTGAAGCCTCTCAAAGAGTATTAAGGATGTGGAGCAAATGGCCAAAGAAAGAATGTTTTTAATAAGTCTAGAGGGTACATCCCCATTCTCATGCAAAACATACTAAAGCTTCATGTAATGTTTAGCTTATATCAGACAGTATTTCTTTGCATTTTAATAATTTCAGACAGCTTGAAGTGGCTGTGTGACTGTCTGAAAACTTATGGAACTCTTTGCATTTTTCGCATGAAGACACTAGTGACAAATCCATTCTGACAAGACACTAAGGGTGTTATACAGTTGGGAGAAGCACAGCGATGCAGCTTCTGGAAGGCTATCACAGAGTTATATAGTTGCCCACGAGATCTGCATGACACAATCCCAGCTATCACAGCAATGTCTATGACAGTTGTTGTCATTGGACGTTTTTGCCTCCGGTTACTTTTCAAACCCCACGGGGTGTACCAGGTACATCAGTCAGTCTGCAGGTGGTGCTTGACGTAAGCAGTTGTCTGAAGCCATGTAAACTAAAAGAAACACTTTAATCTCTTTCGACTGAGGACAACGTGAACCAGCAGTGCTTAGGGGTCTGTACAGATTACAGTTTTTATCCCAAGTGCTCCTTCAAACAAGCTGAATTTCATGAATTATAAGGCTTCCCATGTTATGAAAATCCAAATATGCGGATGCTATACTTTATCACAGGGCAGCGTTCATTTTAAGGCCACGCCTGCTTTACTGGCAGTTGCTTTCACACTTTGAGATTGTCCTTGGTCTCCTTGGTTGCCCCTGCTTAGCAAGTGAGAAGCAGACCTCTTCGGAACAAGGGACATTTTTTGAACACTTCTCTCATAACACTTCTCAGGAACTCTACAGCAGTGGCTGATTTCACTGAAATTGAATTGTTTGATCTGGACCAGCAGTTGTAATGCCATAACTGTTTATAATGGTTTGCTGTATGCCATGGAACTTTGCACTCTGATAAAACTAAATGTACCAACCAGAATATGGTCAGCTCTATAGCACGAGGGTCTATATGGAAACATTGCAAACCTAAGCTAGTGAAATGTTTGCTTTCATACAATTTTGAAATCGGTATTTCAGGATTTGTCAAGCTGATGGCTTGTTGGTGGCTTGTGAAGTCATGAAATCTGAGGTGGTAATAAAAGCCATGGACCACAAATTGATTTCTGACAATGGCAAAGTTACTTTAATTTTTTAGTTGTTGAAAGTTGTTTATGAATTGCGGGCATTTTATTGCCCATTTCAAGTTGCCATTGAGAAGGCAGTCATGAGGTGCTTCCTAAATCATTCCAATCACTGGCAGGCAGGTACACCAATAGTGCTGTGTGGAGGAGATCCAAGGATTTGTAACAATTAAGTGTGTTCAATAGAGTTCCGGATCAGGATGATGTGTGGCTTGGAGTGGAAGTTCCAGTTAATTGCAGTCCCACACATTCATAGAACATAGAACATTACAGCACAGTACAGGCCCTTCGGCCCTTGATGTTGTGCCGCCCTGTCATACCGATCTCAAGCCCATGTACGTCGATACACTTATCCAATGACGACTTACATGTACCTAAAGTTGGCGAATCTACTACCGTTGCAGGCAAAGCGTTCTATTCCCTTACTACTCTCTGAGTAAAGAAACTACCTCGGATATCTGTCCTATATCTTTCACCCCTCAATTTAAAGCAATGCCCCCTTATGGTCGCCGTCACCATCCTAGGAAAAAGGCTCTCCCTATCCACCCTATCTAACCCTCTGATTATTTTATGTTTCAATTAAGTCGCTTCTCAACCTTCTTCTCTCTAATGAAAACAGCCTCAAGTCCCTCAGCCTTTCCTCGTAAGACCTTCCCTCCATACCAGGCAACATCCTAGTAAATCTCCTCTGCACCCTTTCCAAAGCTTCCACATACTTCTTATAGTGCGGTGACCAGAACTGTACGCAATACTCCAAGTGTGACCGCACCAGAGTTTTGTACAGCTGCAGCATAGCCTCTTGGTTCCAGAACTCGATCCCTCTATTAATAAAAGCTAAAACTCTGTATGCCTTCTTAACAGCCCTGTCAACCTGGGTGGCAACTTTCAAGGATCTGTGTACATGGACACCGAGATCTCTCTGCTCATCTACACTATTAAGAATCTTACCATTAGCCCAGTACTTTGCCTTCCAGTTACACCTACCAAAGTGCATCACCTCACACTTGTCTGCATTAAACTCCATTTGCCACATCTCAGCCCAGCTCTGCAGCTTGTTTATGTCTCTCTGCAACTGACAGCATCCACAACTCCACTGACCTGAGTGTCGTCTGCGAATTTACTAACCCATCCTTCTATGCTCTCATCCAGGTCATTTATAAAAATGACAAACAGCAATGGACCCAACACCGACCCTTGCGGTACACCACTAGTAACTGCTCTCCAGGATGAACATTTTCCATCAACTACCACCCTCTGTCTTCTTTCAGCAAGCCAATTTCCGATCCAAACTGCTATATCTCCCACAATTTCATTCCTCCGCATTTTGTACAATAGCCTACCATGGGATACCTTATCAAACACCTTGCTGAAATCCACATACACCACATCAACCGGTTTACTCTCATCTACCTGTTTGGTCACCTTCTCAAAGAACTCAATAAGGTTTGTGGGGCATGACCTTCCCTTCTCAAAACCGTGCTCACTATCCCTAATCAATTTATTCTTTTCTAGATGATTATAAATCCCATCTCTTATAACCCTTTTCAACATTTTACCAATAACTGAGGTAAGGCTCACTAGTCTATAATTACCAAGGTTGTCTCTACTCCCCTTCTTGAACAGGGGAATCACATTTGCTATCCTCCAGTCGTCTGGCACTATTCCTATAGACAATGATGCGTTAAAGATCAATGCTAAAGGCTTGGCAATCTCCTCCCTGGTTTCCCAGAGGATCCAAGGATAAATCCCATCCGGCCCAGGGGACTTATCTATCTTCACCCTCTGTAGGATTTCTAATACCTCTTCCTTGTGAACCTCAATCCCACCTAGTCTAGTAGCCTGGATCTCAGTATTCTCCTCGACAACATTGTCGTTTTCTAGAGTGAATACTGTTGAAAAATATTCATTTAGTGCTTCCCCTATCTCCTCTGACTCCACACACAACTTACCACTACTATCCTTGATTGGCCTTAATCTTACTTTTGTCATTCTTTTATTCCTTAAATGCCTATAGAAAGCCTCAGAGTTTACCCTGATCCTATCCGCCAACAACTTCTCATGTCTCCTCCTGGCTCTTCTGAGCTCTCTCTTTAGGTCTTTCCTGGCAACCTTGTAGCCCTCATGCGCCCTAACTGAGCCTTCACATCTCATCCTAACATAAGCCTTCTTCTTCCTCTTGACCAGAGATTCCACCTCCTTCATAAACAATGGCTCCCACACTCTACAGCTTCCTCCCTGCCTGACAGGTACATACTTATCTAGGACACACAGGAGCTTATCCTTGAATAAGCTGCACATTTCTAATGTGCCCATCTCCTGCAGTTTCCTTCCCCATCCTATGCTCCCTAAATCTTGCCTAATCTCATCGTAATTGCCTTTCCCCCAGCTATAACTCTTGCCCAGTGGTATACACCTATCCCTTTCCAACACTAAAGTAAACATAACAGAATTGTGATCGCTATCACCAAAGTGCTCACCTACTTCCAAATCTAACACCTGGCTGGGCTCATTACCCAGTACCAAATCTAATGTGGCTTCGCCCCTTGTTGGCCTATCTACATACTGTGTCAGGAAGCCCTCCTGTACACACTGGACAAAAACTGACCAACCTATAATACTCGAACTATAGTGTTCCCAGTCAATATTTGGAAAGTTGAAGTCCCTCATGACAACTACCCTGTCTCTCTCACTCCTATCGAGAATCATCTTTGCTATCCTTTGCTATTCTCATACTGCTATCCTCTAATTAGTAGAATTTGCAGGATGGGAAAGTGAGTTGTGAGTTGTTGGAATAAATCTTCCTTGCCAGTACACAGATGTCACTGTGCAGCAGTAATGAAACAAATTAATGATGAACGAAGGATGGGGTGTCAATCAAGCAGTTGCTTTATCCTGGATGGTATCAAACGTCTTGAGTGTTTTTGGAGCTGCACATATCCAGGCAATGAAAGGATATCCCATTGCTTTTCTGATTTTGGAGCTGGTGGACAGGCTTTGGGGAGTCATGAGTTGAGATACTTGGCAGAAAATGCCTTGCCTCTGACCTGCTGTTATCGCCATGTTATTTACATTGGCTGTGCCAATTCAGTTTCTGCTCAATGGTAATCTACAGGATGTTGACAGTTGATGATTCCATGCTGCTAATGCCATTGAATGTCAGAGGAAAATTGAAATGATCATTGCCTAGCACTTGTATGTTGTGAATGTTACTTGTCACTTAACAAACCAAGCCTGGATATTGTGATCAGAGATAATGGGAACTGCAGATGCTGGAGAATCTGAGATAACAAAGTGTGAAGCTGGATGAACACAGCAGGCCAAGCAGCATCTTAGGAACACAGAAGCTGACATTTCGGGCCTAGACCCTTCATCAGAGAGGAGGATGGGGAAAGGGTTCTGAAATAAATAGGGAGAGAGTAGGAGGCGGACCGAAGATGGATCAGTGGATGAGAGATTCCCTGAGGTTGGTCCCGAGGGAGGAGCGTAACTTCTTCAGGTTAGATATCCCTGAAAGTGGCTTCACAGTGAGGTTAAAATTGTGATCAGAGATAATGGGAACTGCAGATGCTGGAGAATCCGAGATAACAAAGTGTGAAGCTAAATGAACACAGCAGGCCAAGCAGCATCTTAGGAACACAGAAGCTGACATTTTGGGCCTAGACCCTTCATCAGAGAGGGGGATGGGGAAAGGGTTCTGAAATAAATAGGGAGGGAGGAGGAGGCAGACCGAAGATGGATCAGTGGATGAGAGATTCCCTGAGGTTGGTCCCGAGGGAGGAGCGTAACTTCTTCAGGTTCGATATCCCTGGAAGTGGCTTCACAGTGAGGTTAAAATTGTGATCAGAGATAATGGGAACTGCAGATGCTGGAGAATCCGAGATAACAAAGTGTGAAGCTGAATGAACACAGCAGACCAAGCAGCATCTCAGGAGCACAAAAGCTGATGTTTTGGGCCTAGACCCTTCATCAGAGAGGGGGATGGCAAGAGGGTTCTGAAATAAATAGGGATCCATTTCAAGTCCACCGACTCCCACAGCTACCTAGAATACACCTCCTCCCACCCACCCTCCTGCAAAAATTCCATCCCCTATTCCCAATTCCTTCGCCTCCGCCGTATCTGCTCCCACGATGAGACATTCCACACCCGCATATCCCAGATGTCCGCGTTCTTCAAGGACTGTAACGTCCCCCCCTCCACAGTTGTCGAGAACGCCCTCAACCGTGTCTCCCGCATTTCCCGCACCTCATCCTTCACACCCTGCCCCCGCAAATAACTGCCCCAAGAGAATCCCCCGAGTCCTCACATACCACCCCATTAACCTCCGGATACAATGCATCGTCCTCCGACACTTCCGCCATCTACAATCTGACCCCACCACCCAAGACATTTTTCCATCCCCACCCTTGTCTGCCTTGCGGAGAGACCACTCTCTCCTGGACTCCCTTGTCCGCTCCACACTCCCCTCCAACCCCACCACACCCAGCACCTTCCCCTGCAACCGCAGAAAGTGCTACACTTACCCCACACCTCCTCCCTCACCTCCATTCCAGGCCCCAAGATGACTTTCCATATCAAGCAGATGTTCACCTGCACATCTGCCAATGTGGTGTACTGAATCCACTGTATCCATTGTGGCTTCTTCTACTTTGGGGAAACCCAGCAGAGGCTTGGGGACCGCTTTGCAGAACACCTTCACTTGGTTCGCAACAAACAACTGTACCTCCCAGTCGCGAACCATTTTAACTCCCACTCCCATTCCTTAGACGTCATGTCCATCCTGGGCCTCCTGCACTGCCACAATGATGCCACCCGAAAGTTGCAGGAACAACAACTCATATTCCACTTGGGAACCCTGCAGCCCAATGGTATCAATATGGACTTCACAAGCTTCAAAATCTCCCCTTCCCCCACTGCATCCCAAAACCAGCCCAGTTTGCCCCGCCTCCATAACCTGTTCTTCCTCCCACCTATACCCTCCTCCCACCTCAAGCCCCACCTCCATTTCCCACCTACTAACCTCATCCCACCTCCTTGACCTGTCCGTCCTCCCCAGACTGTCCTATCCCCTCCCTACCTCCCCACCTAAACTCTCCTCTCCACCTACCTTCTCCTCTATCCATCTTCGGTCTGCCTCCCCCTCTCTCCCTCTTTATTCCAGTTCCATCTCCCCATCCCCTTCTCTGATGAAGGGCCTAGGCCCGAAATGTCAGCTTTTGTGCTCCTAAGATGCTGCTGGGCCTGCTGTGTTCATCCAGCTCCACACTTTGTTAAGCCTGGTTTTCCTCCATATGGACATCGACTGCATCAGCACCTGAGGGGGCTAACCCTTGTGCAATCATTAGTGTATATCCCCACTCCTGGTGGAGCTTGGCTGGTTGTGGGAGGTGGTAGCGGGAGGGGACATTTTGAAGCTTGTGAAATCCACATTGATACCATTGGGCTACAGGGTTCCCAAGCGGAATGAGTTGTTTTTCCTGCAACCTTCGGGTCGCATTGTTGTGGGTGTTCATCCAGCTCTACACTTTGTCTGAGTCTTGATTGCTACTTCAAGAAAAGGTCTCTGAAAAGATTGGTGCTTACTTTCTTTTCGGTGAAACTCCATTCTTCCCTAAACTCCCTCAGTGATCAACTCCTGATCCCCTCAATCTCATTCAAGAACTGAAGTCTCTCCCCACAACCACCTCACCCTTCCACATCTTCTCAGCAGTTGAAACTTCTGCCCCTCATTGCCCACACCCATCACTCAACAGCTCTCATAGCATAGTATGTTCATTTTGTGGTCACTCAAAGTCTGAGCATTAAAATGAAATCACAATTGAAAATTTGAAGTAAGGAAATATTTTATTGCAATCATTGTGCAAGGTCAAACAAATTTGAATTGAAATGTGCACGTTTGTGCATTTGCTGCCTATGCTACTTGCATATTGTGCAGATGAGAGAATGACAAAGTATGGTACAGTAGAAAAACATATCCATCCAAATTACTGATGTTTGCAGACAACCAGATCAAGTTTCTTGACTTTGTATCTGCACTAAAAGACAAGTTAAGATAGAAAGGATGTTTGGGGACTCGTCAACTGAGGTTAGAAACAGGAAAGGAGAGGTCAACCTGTTGGGAGTTTTCTATAGGCCTCCGAATAGCTCCAGAGATGTAGAGGAATGGATAGCAAAGATGATTCTCGATAGGAGTGAGAGCGACAGGGTAGTTGTCATGGGGGACTTCGACTTTCCAAATATTGACTGGGAACACTATAGTTCGAGTACTATAGGTTGGTCAGTTTTTGTCCAGTGTATACAGGAGGGCTTCCTGACACAGTATGTAGATAGGCCAACAAGGGGCGAAGTCACATTAGATTTGGTACTGGGTAATGAGCCAGGCCAGGTGTTAGATTTGGAAGTAGGTGAGCACTTTGGTGATAGCGATCACAATTCTGTTATGTTTACTTTAGTGATGGAAAGGGATAGGTGTATACCACTGGGCAAGAGCTATAGCTGGGGGAAAGGCAATTACGATGAGATTAGGAAAGATTTAGGGAGCATAGGATGGGGAAGGAAACTGCAGGAGATGGGCACATTAGAAATGTGGAGCTTATTCAAGGAAAAGCTCCTGTGTGTCCTAGATAAGTATGTACCTGTCAGGCAGGGAGGAAGCTGTAGAGAGCGGGAGCCGTGGTTTATGAAGGAGGTGGAATCTCTAGTCAAGAGGAAGAAGAAGGTTTATGTTAGGATGAGACATGAAGGCTCAGTTAGGGCACTTGAGGGCTACGAGGTAGCCAGGAAAAACCTAAAGAGAGAGCTCAGAAGAGCCAGGAGGAGACATGAGAAGTTGTTGGCGGATAGGCTCAGGGTAAACCCTAAGGCTTTCTATAGATATTAAAGGAATAAAAGAATGACAAAAGTAAGATTAGGCCCAATCAACGATAGTAGTGGTAAGTTGTGTGTGGAGTCAGATGAATATGGGAACCGCTAAATGAATATTTTTCAACAGTAATCACTCTAGTAAATGACAATGTTGCCGAGAAGAATACTGAGATCCAGGCTACTAGACTAGGTGGGATTGAGGTTCACAAGGAAGAGGTATTAGAACTCCTTCAGAGGGTGATGATAGATAAGTCCTCTGGGCCGGGTGGGATTTATCCTTGGATCCTCTGGGGAGCCAGGGAGGAGATTGCCGAGCCTTTCGCATTGATCTTTAACTCGTCATTGTCTACAGGAATAGTGCCAGATGACTGGAGGATAGCAAATGTGGTTCCCTTGTTCAAGAAGGGGAGTAGAGACAACCCTGGTAATTATAGATAATAAAATGTGAGGCTGGATGAACACAGCAGGCCCAGCAGCATCCCAGGAGCACAAAAGCTGACGTTTCGGGCCTAGACCCTTCACCAGAGAGGGGGATGGGGTGAGGATTCTGGAATAAATAGGGAGAGAGGGGGAGGCGGACCGAAGATGGAGAGAAAAGAAGATAGGTGGTGAGGGAGTATAGGTGGGGAGGTAGGGAGGGGATAGGTCAGTCCAGGGAAGACAGACAGGTCAAGGAGGTGGGATGAGGTTAGTAGGTAGGAGATAGAGGTGCGGCTTGGGGTGGGAGGAAGGGATGGGTGAGGTGTTCTTTAAAGCGGTCCCCAAGCCTCTGCTTGGTTTCCCCAATGTAGAGGAAGCCACACCGGGTACAGTGGATGCAGTATACCACATTGGTATCAATGTGGACTTCACCAGCTTCAAAATCTCCCCTTCCCCCACCGCATCCCAAAACCAGCCCAGTTCATCCCCTCCCCCCACTGCACCACACAATCAGCCCAGCTCTTCCCCTCTACCCACTGCATCTCAAAACCAGTCCAACCTGTCTCTGCCTCCCTAACCGGTTCTTCCTCTCACCCATCCCTTCCTCCCACCCCAAGCCGCACCTCCATCTCCTACCTACTAAGCTCATCCCACCTCCTTGACCTGTCCGTCTTCCCTGGACTGATCTATCCCCTCCCTACCTCCCCACCTATACTCTCCTCTCCACCTATCTTCTTTTCTCTCCATCTTTGGTCCGCCTCCCCCTCTCTCCCTATTTATTCCAGAACCCTCACCCCATCCCCCTTTCTGATGAAGGGTCTAGGACCGAAATGTCAGCTTTTGTGCTCCTGGGATGCTGCTGGGCCTGCTGTGTTCATCCAGCCTCACATTTTATTATCTTGGATTCTCCAGCATCTGCAGTTCCCATTATCCCTGGCAATTATAGACCAATGAGCCTTACCTCAGTTGTTGGTAAAGTGTTGGAAAAGGTTGTAAGGATTTATAATCATCTAGAAAAGAATAAATTGATTAGGGATAGTCAGCATGGTTTTGTGAAGGGATGGTCATGCCTCACAAACCTTATTGAGTTCTTTGAGAAGGTGACCAAACAGGTAGATGAGAGTAAACCGGTTGATGTGGTGTATATGGATTTCAGCAAGGCGTTCAATAAGGTTCCCCACAATAGGCTATTGTACAAAATGCGGAGGAATGGAATTGTGGGAGACATAACAGTTTGGATCGGAAATTGGCTTGCTGAAAGAGGACAGAGGGTGGTAGTTGATGGAAAACGTTTATCCTGGAGAGCAGTTACTAGTGGTGTACCGCAAGGGTCGGTGTTGGGTCCACTGCTGTCTGTCATTTTTATAAATGACCTGGATGAGGGCATAGAAGGATGGGTTATTAAATTTGCAGATGACACTAAGGTCAGTGGAGTTGTGGATAGTGACAAAGGATGCTGTCGGTTGCAGAGAGACATAAATAAGCTGCAGAGCTGGGCTGAGATGTGGCAAATGGAGTTTAATGCAGACAAGTGTGAGGTGATGCACTTTGGTAGGAGTAACCAGAAGGCAAAGTACTGGGCTAATGGTAAGATTCTTAATAGTGTAGATGAGCAGAGAGATCTCGGTGTCCATGTACTCAGATCCTTGAAAGTTGCCACCCAGGTTGACAGGGCTGTTAAGAAGGCAATACAGTGTTTTAGCTTTTATTAATAGAGGGATCGAGTTCCGGAACCAAGAGGCTATGCTGCAGCTGTACAAAACTCTGGTGCGGTCACACTTGGAGTATTGTGTACAGTTTTGGTCACCGCATTATATGAAGGATACGGAAGCTTTGGAAAGGGTGCAGAGGAGATTTACTAGGATGTTGCCTGGTATGGAGGGAAGGTCTTACGAGGAAAAGCTGAGGGACTTGAGGCTGTTTTCATTAGAGAGAAGAAGGTTGAGAGGTGACTTAATTGAAACATATAAAATAATCAGAGGGTTAGATAGGGTGGATAGGGAGAGCCTTTTTCCTAGGATGGTGACGGCGACCATGAGGGGGCATAGCTTTAAATTGAGGGGTGAAAGATACAGGACAGATGTCAGAGGTAGTTTCTTTACTCAGAGAGTAGTAAGGGAATGGAACGCTTTGCCTGCAACGGTAGTAGATTTGCCAACTTTAGGTACATTTAAGGCGTCATTGGATAAGCATATGGACATACATGGAATAGTGTAGGTTAGACGGGCTTGAGATCGGTATGACAGGTCGGCACAACATCGAGGGCTGAAGGGCCTGTACTGTGCTGTAATGTTCTATGTTCTATCTTCTATTGAAGTACTGTGTGCCTGTTAGCTATGTTAGTACAACAGCGCTAAAAGGCAAGGTAGGGGTGATATAAGCATCCAGGTAGACACTTTGGGAGGAAGTGCTAAGAAAACAAGCAAGCAGGTCTGAGATGTGGCCTGGCCCATTCTGTGAGCTGCGTGTCTGTCCCTCAGTACAGATGCTGACCTTATACAGTCCCCTTGTGGCACCATTGCAATGACAGTGCAGTCTTAACTAGTGCTGAAGTATACATTAAATGCATTGGAGATGTGCCATGATGGTGACAAATCTCAGAGGCCGGAATTCGGGGATTGCCCATGGAGTGTGCCTTGAGACGTTGGTTCTGGATATCCATGATGGAGATCTATAGGAGTAAGCACAAGTTAGATTTTCCAAGTACCTATACTGGATTTCATGTCAGCAATTCTCAACATCTAATTTCTATCTGGCAGGTAGTAGAATGGGAATTTGCATATTAATGAGGGGTGTTTTGGCAATAATGATGGTGATAATGAACAATAATCCCTGGTAATTGGCATCTCAAGGCCATCTCGCACGAATCTCATCTTGACATCCAGAATTTGGTTGGAAAATGTGATTTGTTACTCCTATTGTGAAGAAACTCATTTTCTCACACACTTCTCCAAGATTTGTCATGTTGTGTAGAACCTGGGAAGGTTCTGACTAATATCTATTATACCATTGTAACTAATTGCTATCACACAATTAATTAAATCTTGTTTAAATCAAGGGACTCTGCTCATTGGGCAACTGGATGGTTCTTGTCTACCACACGAGGCCAGGTACATTCCAATCTGGAAACAGGAGGGTGGAAACAAGGCTACCTGTCGGACCTTACACCACAATGGACTGTGGTCATGATTCATCCTTTAAAACTTACAAAGACTAATGTAATTACTCCAACTCTGGTGCACTTATTCACAGCCCTGTAGGGGTTTGCTTTTCGAAGTGCACATCCAATTCCCTTCTGAAAGTTACATTAGAAACTGTTACCAATGCCCTTTCCGGAATGACATTTTGATCATAGAGAACTGCACATCATAACAGTTCACCTTAGAAAAAGAAATTTCGCACTCTAATGTAAAATGAGTCACCTACCTTAAACTCTGCTGCCTCACTCAGAGTAACTGGTCTAGTAATTAGGGGAGAAAGCTACGGCTCAAAACTATGCTTCAAACTCAGTATGGATAGATCAACTGAGCCTTGCCAATTAAAACTAAATAAAACTAAAAACTAAATAATTTATTTTTTCCATAGTATATGTCTACAGGCATCCTTCAATCACTATGTTCCTTCAGAAACAGCCTTGAATTATTTCTTTCTCACATCTGAAGATTTACAGCTGAGTTGCCTAGTGGAGTTTTCATTTATGAAGTTTGGTTTGAGTATCTGTAATTATATGGAGAAAGTCATAAAAAAAAAGCTTTGTCAGTTTTGGTGGGAAGGCAAACCATCTGGATCTTTTTGAAAAAATGTATTGTATCTGAAAGGGTGACAAGTCTTCCTTTCTGAATAATTGATGAAGACCCCGTCATATATATAAAAAGTAAGTGTGTCTTGACTCCTAATTCAGAATACAGTAATTCATTCTTCAGCCAGGAAATCTTTCACCCTAGATAATAAAATGTGAGGCTGGATGAACACAGCAGGCCCAGCAGCATCTCAGGAGCACAAAAGCTGACGTTTCAGGCCTAGACCCTTCATCTAGGCCCGAGACGTCAGCTTTTGTGCTCCTGAGATGCTGCTGGGCCTGCTGTGTTCATCCAGCCTCACATTTTATTACCTTGGATTCTCCAGCATCTGCAGTTCCCATTATCACAAATCTTTCACGCTCTTAGTTTCAAGTGTGAGGTGTTAATGGCAGCAGCAGGATATATCAGATCTGCCTCAGTGTTGGAACCAACATACTATCCCCTCAACCAATAGGGGATGGAATTTTTGCAGGAGGGTGGGTGGGAGGAGGTGTATTCTAGGTAGCTATGGGAGTCGGTGGGCTTAGAACATAGAACATAGAACAGTACAGCACAGAACAGGCCCTTTAGCCCACAATGTTGTGCCGACCATTGATCCTCATGTATGCACCCTCAAATTTCTGTGACCATATACATGTCCAGCAGTCTCTTAAATGACCCCAATGACCTTGCTTCTACAACTGCTGCTGGCAACGCATTCCATGCTCTCACAACTCTCTGCGTAAAGAACCTGCCTCTGACATCCCCTCTATACTTTCCTCCAACCAGCTTAAAACTATGACCCCTCGTGCTAGCCACTTCTGCCCTGGGAAATAGTCTCTGGCTATCAACTCTATCTATGCCTCTCATTATCTTGTATACCTCAATTAGGTCCCCTCTCCTCCTCCTTTTCTCCAATGAAAAGAGACCGAGCTCAGTCAACCTCTCTTCATAAGATAAGCCCTCCAGTCCAGGCAGCATCCTGGTAAACCTCCTCTGAACCCTCTCCAAAGCATCCACATCTTTCCTATAATAGGGCGCCCAGAACTGGACGCAGTATTCCAAGTGCGGTCTAACCAAAGTTTTATAGAGCTGCAACAAGATCTCACGACTCTTAAACTCAATCCCCCTGTTAATGAAAGCCAACCCTGTCCACTTGGGTGGCCATTTTAAGGGATCTATGTATCTGCACACCAAGATCCCTCTGTTCCTCCACGTGGCCAAGAATCCTATCCTAAATCCTGTACTCAGCTTTCAAATTCGACCTTCCAAAATGCATCACCTCGCATTTATCCAGGTTGAACTCCATCTGCCACCTCTCAGCCCATCTCTGCATCCTGTCAATGTCCCACTGCAGCCTACAACAGCCCTCTACACTGTCAACGACACCTCCGACCTTTGTGTCGTCTGCAAACTTGCTGACCCATCCTTCAATCCCCTCGTCCAAGTCATTAATAAAAATTACAAACAGTAGAGGCCCAAGGACAGAGCCCTGTGGAACTCCACTCACCACTGACTTCCAGGCAGAATATTTTCCTTCTACTACCACTCGCTGTCTTCTGTTGGCCAGCCAATTCTGTATCCAAGCAGCTAAGTTCCCCTGTATCCCATTCCTCCTGACCTTCTGAATGAGCCTACCACGGGGAACCTTATCAAATGCCTTACTGAAGTCCATATACACCACATCCACAGCTCGACCCACATCAACTTTTCTAGTCACATCCTCAAAAAACTCGATAAGGTTTGTAAGGCATGACCTACCCCTCACAAAGCCGTGTTGACTGTATTTGATCAAGCCATGCTCTTCCAGATGGTCATAAATCTTATCCCTCAGAATCCTTTCTAACACCTTGCAGACGACAGACGTGAGACTTACTGGTCTATAATTGCCGGGGATTTCCCTATTTCCTTTCTTGAAGAGAGGAATTACATTTGCCTCTCTCCAGTCCTCAGGTACGACTCCAGTGGAGAGCGAGGATGCAAAGATCTTCGCAAGTGGCGAAGCAATTGCATTTCTCGCTTCCCAAAGCAGCCGAGGACAAATCTGATCCGGGCCTGGCGACTTGTCAATCTTGATGTTTGACAAAATTTTCAGCACATCAGCTTCGTCTATCTCAATCCATTCCAGCATGCACACCTGCTCTTCAAAGGTTACATTCACTACAAAGTTCGTTTCTTTCGTAAAGACAGAAGCAAAAAACTCATTTAGGGCTTCCCCTACCTCCTCAGGCTCCACACACAAGTTCCCTATGCTATCCCTGATCGGCCCTACTCTTTCTTTGACCATTCTCTTATTCCTCACATAAGTGTAAAATGCCTTTGTGTTTTCCCGGATTCCTTCTGCCAAGCCTTTCTCGTGCCCCCTCCTGGCTCTCCTCAGACCATTTTTGAGCTCCTTCCTTGCCTGCATGTAATCCTCTCTAGCTGAACTTGACCCTAGCTTCCTCCACCTTATGTAATCTACCTTCTTCCTTTTCACTAGAAGCTCCACCGCTCTCGTCATCCAAGGTTCCTTAATCTTACCCCTTCTTGCCTGTCTCAGAGGGACATATTTACTCATCACTCCCAACAACTGTTCCTTAAACCGTCTCCACATGTCTATAGTTCCCTTACCATGGAACAACTGCTCGCAGTCCACGCTTCCTAACTCATGTCTAATCGCATCATAGTTTCCTCTTCCCCAATTAAATATCCTCCCATTTTGCCTAATCCTCTCCTTCTCCATAGCTATGTAGAATGTGAGGCAGTTATGGTCACTTGAAATGGATCCCTATTTATTTCAGAACCCTCTCGCCATCCCCCTCTCTGATGAAGGGTCTAGGCCCGAAACGTCAGCTTTTGTGCTCCTGAGATGCTGCTTGGCCTGCTGTGTTCATCCAGCTTCACACTTTATTATCTTGGATTCTCCAGCATCTGCAGTTCCCATTATCACTCAACATCATTTAACTTTGGTTCTATTGTTTCCTTGTTCCTTTTCAAATTCTGAAACATCTTTATTTGCTGCAAGTATAAACAGATTAGCAGCGAGGCCTGACATTGCTGTACAAATGACGAGCAGCTCTCTCACGACATGAGTCAATGAAAAAGCATGCAAGTGACTATTGGAAGAAACATTATTCAGCTTACGTTTCCAGTTGAGTGACTCACATCACTGGAATGTTTCCTTGAATATGTAAGATAATAGGCAACCTTGTGATTATGTGTTCCCAAAAAGAAATGAAGAAAATGTATATTCATTTCAGAAGTGCTTTCCAGATCTTCTTTTTTTCTTTTTATTTCTGATGCTTGCCATAGAAAGTATGTATTAAAATTTACCACAGATGACAGAAAGCTCATTTTGTGAACTTTGACCATATTATCGTTGTCCATCATTGCAACTCTCTCACGATCCATCTCGACATGCTTCTTCAAGTGGGTTGCTCTTGTATCTCCCAAAGTGCTCAAAACATGCTAAACTGTTGAATTAGGTTAATCAATTTTAATTGTGATTGCTATTAATAAGTGTGAGTAGAGTTTGCTGTCCCTTTAAGACAGAATGCAGGTTTTTAAATTGACTGTGATGCCAGAAGCCCTACCCCACTGAATGCAGCTCCCAGCAAACAGGCAAACATTCACTAAATGAGTGTGAATGATAATGTAGATAAAGCAACCCAGCACAAGTATTTGATGATGAAGGGTCTAGGCCTGAAACGTCAGCTTTTGTGCTCCTGAGATGCTGCTTGGCCTGCTGTGTTCATCCAGCTTCACACTTTATTATCCAGCACAAGTATATGAGGTGCTCACCATATGCATTTGACTGAAGATGGTATGACATTTCCAGGTATCAGATTCCAATTAAAAAACTCACATCTTAATATTAAATCATTTCATTGGTTACACATGACCAAATAAGTCACTAACATACGATTTAATTTTTTAAAAATTTATTCACAGGATGAGGGTGTCACTGGCTAGACCAGCATTTATTGCCCATCCCTAATTGCCACGAGGGCAGTTAAGAATCAATCATATTGCTGTGGGGCTAAAATCACATGTAGGCCAGACTAATTAGGGTTAGCTGATTCCTTCCCAAAAGGAATTAACAAACCAGTTGGGTTTTTCCCTGAAAATGGTTTCACAGTCATCATTAGACTCTCAATTCCAGACATTATTGAATTCAAATTCCCACATTGCAAGTGGGAGGGATTATTTGAGGAAAAAAACAGGAATCCCAAGAAGTAACAATTTCAACCAAGAGTATTAGCAGGAAAAAAATTAATTTCAAATCTTGCTCTGTAAATTTATTTGAAAATCGCCAGAAGGCGTATTGAAGTTTTGATCAGTGTTATAAAGAATACAAATCAATACGAGTTGTCTAAGAGTGTAACTTAGTTATCAGAAACTTGCAAAATTCTCAGGGCTTGTGCCTCAAGCTGACACGGGCTTCAGGTGCAACGTATGTGGGGAAACTAAAATCTCATCTGCGTACAAGGATGCAGGAATCCTAAAAAAAGGAACGTGAGTGGCAGGAGACAACAGCCCTCTAGCATCGCCACAATTCAATCCAAACATGTATGGTTTTGTATGTGAACTTTACTTTTCCACCTCATTCAAATATCTCTTGAGTCCTGCAAAGTCCAAAAACAATTGGTCTCAGCATTGCTCAACCTCAGCCTTGAATAAACACAATAATTGAGGATCCACAGCCCTCCAGGATAGAAAATCTTAAACATTTACAATTCTCTGAATGAAGAAATTCCTCTCCATCTCTATCCTATATGGTTCCATAATGACCGCTGGTTCTGGATTCCCCAGAATATATCCTGCCAGGCCCGTTCAACCTGTCTGAATGTGAAGGCTTATTCAAATCAATCTCTTGTCATAGGAGACCCACTCATACGAGCAATCAATCATTTCATATCCCATCTCTCAGGCTAATTTATCCCTCCTTAGGTATAAACAGCAAAAGTCCACAGCTCTCACCCAAACCTTGCAGAACTGCATCAGGCCTCCTTTTGCATTTCAATCCTCTTGTAATAAATTATAACATGCCTATAGTTTCACTACCCTTTGCTGCATCTACTTGTCAATATTGTGCATCATCTCAAAGATTCCTAAAATTTAATAGTTTTGCTATTTAAATAAATGTTTTTTGTAATTTTCCCTACCAAAGTGAATAACTTCACATTTTGTCACATTATACTATCAGCTGTTACTTTATTGTCCACTCAACAAATCTATTTATAATCCATTGCAGATACTTTCTATCCTCCACACAGCTTACTTCTTCACGTAGCTGAAAATCAACAATAAACTTGAATGCATTACATTGTTTCTTTATATAAATAGTTAATAAATAATAAATAGCTGATGCTCAAGCATTGATTCATGGGATACCTCACTAGTAGCAGCCTTCCAAGCTTTATTTCCCTTCACTCTTATATGTACTCATGCTGTTTTATTACTCTTAACAGGAAGAATTCAACTTATGGGCCTATTTCATAGCATTTTATCAATTGTCTTTTGAAAATCCAACTGTACCATATCTACTGATTTTCCTTTTCATTCTCGGTGTTAAGGACTCACATATAAGAGTTCCCTTCCACATTGACAACATCCAGCAATGTCACAATTTATAAAAGTATCCTGTTATCACTTTATTAGTAATAGATTCTAGAATATCTAGCTAACAGATCATTTGTTCCCTATTTTCTTTCTTCCTCATTTCACAAATATAATTGTTATGCTTCCTATCTTCAAGTGGCCAGTTTAATAGAGTTCCCTGCAAAGATTGATGGTGGAGATGGTGATGGAGAATTTACTTACCTCTTCCTCATTTACTTACATGCAATATTTCTCCTGCTCATCAATATCTTAGTCATCCTTTGTTGGTTTCTAGAACTGTCTCGATTCTCAGTCTTACTACTTGGTTTAATTCCACAACGCAAACGTACTATTATAATACTGCGGCTGTGTCCATTACAACCAGCTGAAAATCTATGAGCAGATTAACTGTTATCAATATTTCTTACTGATATTCTTCTAAATTACTGAGACTAAAAGGGTAAGGATGCCTGCTCAAAGACTGGCAGAAGCAAGGCACAAACACAATAAAGGTTTATTACATAATACTCAATGGCTAATTTTATTCCACCTGAGATACATGACAGTCTCTCTAAAGATATCAGGCTCAACTTAAGGGTAAATACATATTACTGTTAACTACATGAACTGAGCACTAGAACAACAATTCAGAGACTGGTTTGATAATTGGAAGTGGCCTGGTTAGCTAAAGCATTATCCTGTCTATCCTAGTCGACAAAATGTGAGGCTGGATGAACACAGCAGGCCAAGCAGCATCTCAGGAGCACAAAAGCTGACGTTTCGGGCCTAGACCCTTCATCAGAGAGGGGGATGGGGGGAGGGAACTGGAATAAATAGGGAGAGAGGGGGAGGCGGACCGAAGATGGAGTGCAATGGGAGAGAGATTCCCTGAGGTTGGTCCGGAGGGAGGAGGGTCTGATGAAGGGTCTAGGCCCGAAACGTCAGCTTTTGTGCTCCTGAGATGCTGCTTGGCCTGCTGTGTTCATCCAGCCTCACATTTTGTCGACTTGGAATCTCCAGCATCTGCAGTTCCCATTATCTCTGATACTATTTTAACCTCACTGCGAAGCCTCTTCCAGGGATGCCTAACCTGAAGAAGTTACCCTCCTCCCTCCGGACCAACCTCAGGGAATCTCTCTCCCATTGCACTCCATCTTCGGTCCGCCTCCCCCTCTCTCCCTATTTATTCCAGTTCCCTCCCCCCATCCCCCTCTCTGATGAAGGGTCTAGGCCCGAAACGTCAGCTTTTGTGCTCCTGAGATGCTGCTTGGCCTGCTGTGTTCATCCAGCCTCACATTTTGTCGACTTGGAATCTCCAGCATCTGCAGTTCCCATTATCCTGTCTATCCTAATTGGTGGAATTTATTTAGTGAAGACAGTTAGTACTTTCCGGTACCAATCTCTTTACAGAACATTTTTATACAACAATACTCTCCCTGCCAATATCACTGGATTCTTTTTTGATCTAATGTCACCCTTGACCTCTTTAGGTTCCCACAGATGGACCACTTTTATCATAAAGTCTTACTTCTCCATGAAAAAATTAAGGGTGGCATAGTGCCATACTAGTCAGCACTGCTGCCTTATTGCACTAGGGAGCTACATTTGATTCCATCCTCAGCTGACTGTGTTTGGAGTTTAACATTCTGCCTGTGGCTGTGCAGGTTTCCACCAGGTCCTCTGACTTCCTCCCACAGTCCAAAGATGTGTATCTTAGGTGAATTGGCCATGCTAAGTTGCCCTGTAGTGTCCAGTGATGTGTAGGCTAGGTGGATAGTCCACGGTAAATATGAAGACAGGGTGGGATGCTCTGTTCAGTCTTGATGAGCCAAATGGCCTTTTTGTCCACTATGAAATGTTCATTTTCACTGAATGTTGTATTGAGTATTCCTTAATTGAGCAGCTTTGTGTCGTCTGACATTCTATTCCTCTTCACATCATTATGCACATGCAGATAAAAACTGGGAGATAAAATTGTCTGAACCTTCCCATGTCAAGATGGGAAGTGATTTGGCATTCGCCTCAGGCCCACCCAGTTGATTCCTGCTCAGGGTTAAAATTCTTACAGTTGATGATTAAAAAGATACCAAAAATCTCCAAAGAGCAAAGCAGCTATCATCAGGAAGCGTATCTAATATGAAGCAGCTTTGTACAGACACAAGCCATTTCACATACAACTATTTATATCAATGTAGAGTAAAAATATTATCATGTATTGTGGAAGAAATGGTTACTCAGTTGCTTTGAAGTTTTCATGTTAATTTTTATACCATTTTATTTGAATTTATATTACATTTTAAAACTAACATAAATGTAATCCAATTTTTCTTGCATTTATTTTAATGACCAGACTTAATTTGCCTTAAAAAAGAGATGTATAGACCATCAAAATTAATTATTACACTTTTCTTACTTTAGAACAAGACTTTATAATGACAGTTATGTGACAACCATATGAATGATGTAGTCTTAAATCCAAGGAATATTGAATGGCAATAATGAGCTTAGATTTATGGAACAGTTGTGAGTGGTGCTCAGTAAAGTGGCTGACAGTAATGTTTTGTGTTTTACGCAATACAGCCATCCCTTTATGGTGTCTACATCCTGCCAACCCAGTTGTTTTACTTGCAACCACAGAGAAATTAATTCAAATTAAGTGTCTCCAGCCTCAAATCTTTGTAAGATCTTCAAATCAACAATAGCTTAAAGTAAATTTAGTGTTATAGAACATAATTGCCATAAAAATGTGATGGTTGAATGTTTCAGAAACTCTTTGATCTTAACTATGCTTCACCTGTAATTAACGAACAATGCTCTGAAAAAGGAATAAGGAATGCATTGTCAATGCTGCCAATCACCATCTCTATCCCTGAGAAACTAATTTAAATTATTGTAATCAACATATTAATAGTCAGATAATACAATATTGATAGATTCCTCTCATGACTGGCAATACATTTGCATTGTCCCTATTATGTGTATTGAGCTTACAAATCATTACCGAAGACACTCTGCTTCAAATTGTGAGAAAAGGCTTTCTGTAAAACTGAAAATAAACTATTTAAAAATTCTGCCTATTTCCAATTGCTTATCATCATAAAGTATGTCATTGTTTCTAATTTTCAATTTTCAATGCTTATTATTTAACTAGTTTAAAGGTGTGAGTTTAACCATTAGACTCAAAAGACTAGTACATCCTTTTGAGACCAGGTTTTGCAAAACAGGAAATTTTGTAGCTAGCAAACTCCACACTACCGACAAATGTACAACTTTATCCAAAATTTTGTTTGCCCAACAGGGCTGTGGTGAGCCGTGTCGTATGCAATCTGTGAACCAGTGCTGGAGGATACAGGTGCAAAGTTAGACTTGTGAGAAAACACACCTCAGTTACCGGTGACAATAACATGCCTCTTAGATTGCCTAAACATCTCCTAATCCCCACCTCTGCCTCCCTCCTCACTCCTTCATCAATACCTCTGCCACCAAATGCCATCTTCATGCACCCTTTGCATTGTCCATATATTCCCTCCCTGTATCCAGTATATACAATCCACAGATTCTATCTAAAATTAGTGGAAATATTTTGCATTTCTTGGGGAGAATAAACCTTCACCATAAAATAAAGCCTCTATCAATCACATTGTCATTAGGATTGTGAAAAAAATTATTCAGCTCTGTGAATGAAGCTTTGTATGAGTTGTAATCCGACAACCTGTGTCCATAGCCAGAGCTAATAGCAAAGACTCAATCTGTTATTAGAGTACCTTACAACTCTTGTTCATTCTCTGAATAAGTACCCATTGTTCTAAAATGCATGAATGCTTGAAACATAGCCAAGCATTCATAATTGCCACAGCTGACCTAATAATAGAATATACTCAGGTGGATGGAACAAAAGGTGACTATTTCAATTTCAACACAAGGGTCCCTGATTAATTGTAGTCAATATTGAAAGGAACAGGTGGAACGATGTAATTCAAGAGTCAAAATCATCATTTTGGGACCCTTGTGGCACAGTGCTTGTGTCCCTACATCTCAACCAGCAGACCTTGGTTCAAATCACACATGCTCCAAAGGTCTGTTTAATATCATTGAACGGGGTGATTAGACATTATTTTTAATGAAAAGGAAAATCAGAATTTTGTTTAGATCAGTCAGAACCATCTATAAAGCATAATACAAAATATGAATGTACATATTAAAAGGATATTTTGTAACTTTCATTTTATCACAATATTGTACTTTCATTTCTGAAACAGTGCTGTAATCCATGTAAACAATTGCGCAGTGCTCTGTAAGGGTCAATAATTCCTTGCCTTCCTCCATTCTAAGACAAATAATCCCACGTTCTCCAGTCAATCTGCATAAAATTATAAAGTAACATAACTATAAAATTTAATCCCTGAACATCCTTCTCAATGTGCAATATTTACAATTGGACATAATACTCCATCTAGGACTGAACTAATATTTTAAGCAAGGCTTGCATAGCTTCCTTTAATTTTTTTAATGTTGTACATGTTTACTTGTAAAGCCCAGTGAGACACATGCTTTATTTGACTGCAACATTCAGAAGTTTGTGCACAAACACTCCCCCAGGTCTCTCTATTCTTGCATCCCTGTTAAACTTCATCACACTTCATTCTTCTTGCCAAAATATATCACTTCACCCTTAAGTGTGCGGAATTTCATCAGTCATGGGTTTGCCCTCATATCATCCTGTCATTATCAAGTTGAAGTCTATTATTAGTTTGCCCACCATTTTCTACATTCTCCTCCCATTATATAATCATGGACAGTTTTCTGAATATTAGTTGTTTACTGCATTTCCTTTGTGCAATGTCTGGGTAGAATTAATGCTTTTTAAAGCAGAGACCTCCAAATCAAATCAGCTAAAAGTCAAGGCAATAGTGTAGAAAACAGCATCAAAGTAAAATATCCACCTTAAAACTAACTTTCCAAAATTAATTAGTGTCTCAAAATTTATAATACTTCTGCTTGGAAATGCTGGAACTAAAATAAGTGATTTTCCTTTCTTGAAACGTCAGGCATCAAACCTACAAGTTTATTTTAATATTTCAAATTATGGTCATGAATGGAATGTGAACCTGTTTGCTGTAAAATCAGACTTGTTTTGAACAAGTAGGCTTTTAAACATTGGTCTGAATTTTCATGCTCAAGGAAAGCAGAGAAAACCAGGAAAGCAAATGATATGAAAGGCACACCAGGACAGATGGGATTCATTCCAAATGTGGGTGCCAGCCATCTCCAAAAAAATGTTTGGATTGCCATGTATCAAATAGGACTGTTTAAAATGCCCACTTTAGTGCTGTGCACCTTTTGCCAACTTAGAATAAAACAGAAAGGACTTCCAACCCTCACCTCTCACAACTCATGTGCTCTGCATGCCTCATCCATGCCATTTCACGCCCTCATTTCAAGGTATGCTATCAAACAGCTTCCTGTGTCTCAGACATTCTGTCATAAGTTAGGGCACTTCCATGCCTTTTCACCTACAACATACTGTATTGAAATAATTAATCTTATTGTAACAGTAGGATGTCATATAATGCTTTTCAACAAAAACAGTCATTAATTGATTCATTCATTTGTTTCAAACAAACTGCTAAAAAGGGCAATAACAGTATCAGTCATTCAGTTTCTACTGAATTTCAACAGCTGAAACTGCAGGTACTTGAAAGGTCATAACCTTGAATAAATATACACTGTGAAATTGATTGGAACTTTCTGGCTTCCAGTGTATTTAATCAAGTGAGTGTTAAGCTGATTCAATAGACTAATGGGTGTGTGAGCTCTTCATCAAGACTCATTGTTTATTCTTGACCAGGAGAGGGAGTGTGGAGGAGTTGGGGAATTCCATGGGAGAGGTGAATGAGAAGGAACATTTGAACCTACTATTCAGAAAGTTCCCTCTCGCAGACTATAGAACACAACATCTCTAAGATGCTAGAAACCACAACTTTTTAAAAAGATAGCCTGTCTCCCTGAAAATTGTCATGAAGTAGGTCATACCTATTTCCAGCTGGTCAGGTCAAGAAGATTTGATTAATAAGATATCGCCTGGTCTAAACATTGGAAAGTTAAAATTCTAAACATTGCAGCTAGTGTCAGGTGAGAATGAAAGACAAAACTATACATCCTACCAAGTCAAAACCTTTCTTTGATCTGTAAAGGATACCATGCTTACAAAACTACCCAAGAACTAAATAGAACTGCGCATTGAATCAAATTTATTTAGAATATGGAATAAGAAGGTGAAAGACAGAAGCATTGAAATTTACTTGTGTTTAAATAAGGAAGTGTCTCGGGCCAAATACTCTCAGCCAAGAAATGCTAAGTGGCTCAGAGATTGACACAATAAAAAGTAACAACGAAGGAGAAAATGATGCATCTATTTTAACAAGAAATCATTATGGTGGGGAAACACTTATTTGAGCTGCATCATTTGGTTCCATCCTCCCAGTAATGATCCATTCCTTCTGATAGTTGAAGCACAACATGGATTTTTTTTTATTGTGTGTTCACACAAACTAAAGAAATGCCAGTAAACCTTGACTGAAAAAATACAAACTTTATTGCATTAATGTGCATCATTTGCATTGCAATTATACTCAGGTCAATCAATGTCAGTCATATATAACAATTCAGGAATATTGAATTTTGACAACTCCATTTAGAAATACAAGGACTATCAAAGGAATAGTATTTTGAATTAGCATTCTTAAAATAGGCTCACAAAGACTTGTGCAATTGATGATATTGAAATATTTGTCACATTAAATTTGTACCTGATTTGAATTATGTGCGTCTCCAATACCTATAGATCTTAATTACAAAAACAACAGCCAATTGTGTGCAGAGAAATGATCTGTACCTTCTGAAAAGGATCTTGGATTTGAAACTTGGAAATATTTTGCAAAAATTCCAAAACGTTATTAGTTTTAATTCATATAAATGTGCATATAGGTTAAATATAGGTACTGAGGAGTTTGAAATAAAAGATCAGTTCATATTAAACTTAGCAATTTTTTTTCACAATTGTTAATATTTACTAATGTGAAACACAGTGTTTGCTTTTGAAATGCCAAAACAAGTTTAAATAGGTAGAAAAATATGCATAGCAATATTCTAAATGCATTTAAACAACAGAAGGAATTTTCTGAGGCTCAGTGCAGGAAGCAGGATTTTGATGTAGGGATTAGCTTACAAGAAGATCAAATGTGCGTTGCTTATGATTTTCAATGCATTGATGTCCATGGGCAAGAAATAGCAGGTAGTACACTTTCAAACAAGCCTCCTGCTGCTTTGATAGACTGCGACCAAGAAAAACCCTGTTTATTTCTGTTATGCCATTGATGCACATGCCAACTGACATTTCCTCCGCTTTCTGATCATCTCCCTTCTCTACAAATTACCCATACATCATATTCTACTATTCCCCAGTCTGCGATTAAAGCAAATGATAAGAATTGTAGTTGACAAATCAATTATAACTGCTTGTTCTTTATTGCACTGGTACCACAATTTGCCACTTATACAAAGTGAAGTATATAACAATAAATGTAAAAGTTTAAATATATCTCAGGTGAGTTGGACATGAATCTCTATGAGGCTGTTGGCATAATAAGTCAGGAAAAAAAACTCAAGAATACCAGAAGGATGGTCCGGTTTTATCTTTGTTGGAGTTAGTCTGTAGAATTGTACCATTTCAATCCATTGGGACAGAGGGAGTCTGTTGGCAGATGGGAAACCAGAACATATCTACGATAGTGATAATGGGAACTGCAGATGCTGGAGAATCCAAGATAATAAAATGTGAGGCTGGATGAACACAGCAGGCCCAGCAGCATCTCAGGAGCACAAAAGCTGACGAGAGCGGCTGATGAAGGGTCTAGGCCCGAAACATCAGCTTTTGTGCTCCTGAGATGCTGCCAGGCCTGCTGTGTTCATCCAGCCTCACATTTTATTATCCAGAACATATCTACCATTCATTTGTCAAAAGGCTTTTGTCACAGCCTCTGCATTTGCATCAATGCAGGGAAAGTGAACAGTTTGGCATATTCAACTATATCCTGATGTGTGCCTCATCCCAACCCCCTCACTTTGCACTGCTCAACAGTTTTGCACATCACACTTCACACTAACTCACCTTGGAAATGCTTCCAACCTTTTCTGTCTTTTCAATTCTTTACATTCCCAATTGACCATACAACACTGAGACTCATCCTTATCTGAATGCAATGCCTGGATTACTCTTCATGATCAACTTTAACAAGTGCAGTCCATCCAAGCATTTAGAAAAGTTTATTAACATCCGTCACTCATAATCCTTCAGCCATCTCAATATTGACTGATGCAGGAGGCAGCCTGGAGATAAGTCTTAGCATGCCCGCCGAGAGATTGAGAGGTGGGATATCCCAGCTCATTGTGACAGAGTGAAGCATCACATAGCCAAATGATGCAATACCAACTTAGATGGATTAGACATGATCAACTGTGGAAATGTCATAACGTTCACTGAAGATTTACTTAGATTAGATTCCCTACGGTGTGGAAACAGGCCCTTTGGCCCAACAAGTCCACGCTGCCCCTTGGAGCATTCCACCCAAACCCATCCCCTATAACCCACACACCCCTGAACACTACAGGCTATTTAACATATCCTATCCACCTAGCCTGCACATCTTTGGGCTGTGGGAGTAAACCGGAGCACCTGGAGGAAACCCACGCAGACATAGGGCGAATGTGCAAGCTCCGCACAGACAGTTGCCCGAGGCTGGAATCGAACCCGGGTCCCTGGCGCTGTGAGGCTGCAGTGCTAACCGCTGAACTACCGTGCCACCCATTTAATCCTCAACGTTCTAACTTAGGCCTTCAGCTTACAAAGAACAATCAAAAGCCCCACAGGAGTTGGTATAAAAGATGGAAGATGCTTCATAAAAAGGTGTTTCAGTGTAAGGTGCATGCAGCACACATTCAGACCATCTCAGATACTTGCATTCATGGAGCACTGGTCATTGGGTTCAACTGATGTCTCAGAATCCCAGGCTTAGATAGTGCAGGCAGGGATGGCAGTGGAGAGGCTGCATTCAAGTGTGTAAGACTTTTGCCAACTTAGAATAAAACAGATTCAAAAATCAGATTCCTGAAGTAGGGTCTAAGCCTGAAACACCAGCTTTCCTGCTCCTATGATGCTACTTGGCCTGCTGTGTTAATCCAGCTCTACGCCTTGTTATCTCTATGTTTGAAATCCTGGCTGGTGCATATTGAAGAGAACCTTCAGAACTATCTAAACACTCAAGTACATCTTCATCCTCACTTTATTGTGCTGTGATATAGCTATAGCTGTAAACTTCTTGGATTCTCTTTGTGTTGTTCCCAGATCTCACCAACCATATTTTGAGCGGGTAGCCTTTATCTCCAAGGAGCCAGACTGCAAGCCCATTCTGAGATCTGGAGAGCTCAGCCAAGATGGATTGTCACAGGATGAATAAAACATGGCATTTACTTTGAAATCTTGCATTTACACACATGATGATCTGCTTGTGGTTGGTTATGAGCTGTACGCCAATGGAGTGGGAACCCTCAATGGTCCAAAAACAGTTCTGAATGATCTGGTGGTGCCTTAATTGCTAATTATGTACGACTTATCATAGCCTGCTCTTGTGAGAAGTCAGCAAGCGCCCAAACTCAAGTGGCTGTTTATTCTAATAGGCTTCATCAATGCAAAGTGTAAATCAGTACCTGCTCTGGCAAACATGGCGTCAGCTACTAAGTGACCCATATTGTGAATGGCTCACTGATTTTTTTTATTATTTGTTCACTGGAATGTGGGCAACACAGTCTAGGTCAGCATTTATTGCCCATTCCAAATGGCCCAGAGGGCAATTAAGAATCAACCACATTGCTGTGGGTCTGGAGTCACATGTAGACCAGACCAAGTAAGAATGGCGACTTCCTTCTATAAAGGACATTCGTGAACCAGGTGGATTTTTAATACAATTGATTATGGCTTTATGGTCATCATTAGGCTCTTAATTCCAGATTTTTTTTTGCAATCCTATTAATTCACTTAAAGCCAAAGTGCTAGTTATCTAACATTAATCTCACATTATTTTCCCTGTTTCAGATAGCAGCAGTGACCAGTCCTGCACTGGACATTTACTTTCCTGACAAAACTGAAGTACAGATAATTGCTGAACCAGGCCATTATGATGTGACATCATCTTTTACACTGGCTGTGAATATCGTTGCTAGAAAAATTATTAAACATCCTCAACCCAGCCCCAATGGTAATTTTCATTATCAAAATATTCAGTACGCAAATAGTATTTTGTTCTTATGTGAAATGCTTACACGTGATTGTGATGGGACATAGTTTTATTCAAGTGATTAACAGAGTTGGAGGAGATGGAAATTGGAAATTAACTTCTTCATGCAGACAAAAAGGAGAAAAATAAAGTAATTGCTATGGTTTACTTCAAGACTTTACAGCAACTAAAACTTAACGTTCAACACACAACTGTTGTGCAACTATCTCACGCAGTCTCTATAATGAATCTGTTGTAAAGAAATTGAGATTTTACAGACAAAAGCAAAGTCTTAGGCCTGTGGGCAGCAGATCTTCCTGCAGCAAGCTGCAAACGTCATAATGAACTGGCATGCAATCTTGAACATCCTAAAGAATCGGTGTTCAGACAGAAGGCCACAAGACCATAAAATATAGGAGCAGAATTATCACAGCCTGCTCTAGTGGCAGAATTCAGCCCATTGAGTCTGCTCTGTCATTTGACCATGGCTGTTATGTTTCTCAACCCCATTCTCCTAACTTTCCCCGTAACCCTTGATCTCCTTACTTATTGAGAACCTATGTTTTAAATACACTCAATGAATTGGTCTCCACAGTCCTCTGCAGTAGTGAGTTCCACAGTTTTACCACCCTCTGAGATGAAGAAATTCTTCTTCATCTCAATTCTAAAGAGTTGCTCCTTCACTCTAACGCTGTGCCCTCAGGCCCTACATCCACTCTATCCAAGCCTCTCAGTATTTTCAATGAGATTCTCCCTTATCCTTCTGAACTCCATCAAGTACAGGCCCAGGGTCCTCAACTGCTCCTCATATGAAAATCCATTCATCCCTGGGATCATCCTTGTAAACCTCCTCCAGATCCTTTCCAACACCAGTACTTTCTTCCTTAAATATAGCACCAAAAATTGCTCTCAATATTGCAAATTTGGTTTGACCTGAGCCTTATACAGCCTCAGCAGTGCATCTCTGCTTTTGTATTCTAGCCCTCATGAAATGAATGCTAACATTGCATTTGCCTTCCTAACTGCCAACTGACCCTGCGTGTTAGCCTGAAGAAAATCCTGAATTAGGACTCAGATTTCCATATCCTTTTCCCGTTTAGAAAATAGTCTATGTCTCTATTTTTCCTATTAAGCTGCATAACTTCACATTTTTCCACATTGTATTCCATCTGCCACCTCTTTGCCCACTCTCCTAGCCTTTTAAGTCCTACTGTAACTTTCCCACTTCCTCAGCATTACCTGCTCCTCTACCTAGCTTTGTGCCATCTGCAAACATAGCAGCAATGCCTTCAGTTCCTTCGTCCAGATCGATAATGTACAAAGTGAAAAGTTGTGATCCCAATACTGACCCTGGCACAATTCTACTAACCACTGGCAGCTGTCCTGAAAAAAAAAACCCTTCATCCCCATTCTCTGCCTTCTACCAGTCAGCCAATCCTCTATCCATGCCAGCTCCTTGCCCTTAACACCACCCCTAAACCTGGAATTAAGTGTCTAATGATGACCTCGAAGCCATAGTTGATTGCTTCTGTGTAGTAGCTTGTCAAAGGCCTTCTGGAAATACAATTGATCACATTATTGGTTCTCCTTTGTCCAACCTGCTCAAAGGTCCTCAAAGAATTTTAACAGATTTGTCAGGCATAACCTCCCCTCCAGGAAGCCCTGCTGATTAAGTCATATTTTACCATGCATTTCCAAATACTCTGCAATCTCATTTTTAATAATGGGCTCTAAAACCTTACCAATGACTGAGGTCAGACTAACCAGCCTGCACTTCCTGTCATCTGCCTCCCTCTCTTTTTAAACAGGGGTGTTACGCTAGCCATTTCCAGTCCTCTGGGGACCTTCCTGTTTCCAGTGATGTCTCTACAATCTCCTTAGCTATCTCCTTCAGGACCTAGGGATTGCCTTATCCTTCCCTCGGTGTGCTTCTTCTTCCTTGGGATGAATTTCTGCTGTGCCTCCTGAATTACCTCCAGAATGCTGCTCCACCATCTTCCCTGCTAGGATTCCCTTCCGGTAAATGCTGACCAGCCCCATCCTATGTTGAGGAAGCTGATCCTCTAACACTACGCCTTGCTTTGGCGGTACTACATCCTGAAAAGAACACCTCTGTTCTCATCCATTCTCTTGTGAAACAGTAAATGTGTGTATAGAGTGTGAAGGAGCAATTGCTTAGGGTCATCCCTCATGTTGGCTGTCATCCAAGGTCAGGCATGCAATCATCAAAATGGTGAAAGTAACATTCAATATACTAAAAGCAATCTAAAAGAAGTAGAAATCACCGTCTAGATAATTAAAACACATTGGTATTTTATGCCTGTCCGTTTTTCCAGTCTCCATGTTCTAACTTAGCACTGTTAGTTATTTAGGGCTCTTGAGGTCCAGGAAATACCTGCATGATAAATTAATGTTGAAAATTACTGTGAAAATATTTAGGAAACAGGATATCACAAACTAAAACTGATAATTCACGGAGTTTCTAGTACTCAAGATGCTGCAGTTAAATCTGGAAATCGGCAGCTGTCGATTCCAGGGCTCTTAACCCCGTATCCACTGCCAAACTCATTCATTCTTTTAAGTTAAATTCTCCCCCGTTCCAGCTGCACCACTAGCTGCAGCATCACTGATTAACCATAGTGAGATAAACTACTGTTTTGGGGTGCAAAAGATTGTAATATCTCCAAAAGCATCCATCGTCATAGAGGGCACCAGGGAATTTGTGGGATGTGTGGGAGTGGAATGTGTTATCGTGGGAGCAGATGTGGCGGAGGAGAAGGAATTGGGAATAGGGGATGGAATTTTTGCAGGATGTTGGGTGGGAGGAGGTGTATTCTAGGTAGCTGTGGGAGTCGGTGGGCTTGAAATGGACATCAGTTACAAGCTGGTTGCCTGAGATGGAGACTGAGAGGTCCAGGAAGGTGAGGGATGTGCTGGAAATGGCCCAGGTGAACTGAAGGTTGGGGTCCCGCACATCCCAGATGTCCTAGTTCTTTAAGGACCGCAACTTTCCCACCACAGTGATCGAGAACGCCCTTGACCGCGTCTCCCGTATTTCCCGCAACACATCCCTCACATCCCGCCCCCCCCACAACCGCCCAAAGAGAATCTCCCTCGTTCTCACACACCACCCTACCAACCTCCGGATACAACGCATCATCCTCCGACACTTCCGCCATCTACAATCCGACGCAACACCCAAGACATTTTTCCATCCCCACCCCTGTCTGCTTTCCGGAGAGACCACTCTCTCCGTGACTCCCTTGTTCGCTCCACACTGCCCTCCAACCCCACAACACCCGGCACCTTCCCCTGCAACCGCAGGAAATGCTACACTTGCCCCCACACATCCTACCTCACCCCTATCCCATGCCCCAAGATGACATTCCACATTAAGCAGAGGTTCACCTGCACATCTGCCAATGTGGTATACTGCATCCACTGTACCCGGTGTGGCTTCCTCTACATTGGGGAAACCAAGCGGAGGCTTGGAGTCCGCTTTGCAGAACACCTCCACTCAGTTCGCAACAAACTACTGCACCTCCCAGTCGCAAACCATTTCCACTCCCCCTCCCATTCTTTAGATGACATGTCCATCATGGGCCTCCTGCAGTGCCACAATGATACCACCCGAAGGTTGCAGGAACAGCAACTCATGTTCCGCCTGGGAACCCTGCAGCCTAATGGTATCAATGTGGACTTCACCAGTTTCAAAATCTCCCCTTTCCCTACTGCATCCCTAAACCAGCCCAGTTCGTCCCCTCCCCCCACTGCACCACACAACCAGCCCAGCTCCTCCCCCCCACCCGCTGCATCCCAAAACCAGTCCAACCTGTCTCTGCCTCCCTAACCGGTTCTTCCTCTCACCCATCCCTTCCTCCCACCCCAAGCCGCACCCCCATCTACCTACTAACCTCATCCCACCTCCTTGACCTGTCCGTCTTCCCTGGACTGACCTATCCCCTCCCTACCTCCCCACCTATACTCTCTCCACCTATCTTCTTTTCTCTCCATCTTCGGTCCACCTCCCCCCCTCTCTCTATTTATTCCAGTTCCCTCTCCCCATCCCCCTCTCTGATGAAGGGTCTAGGCCCGAAACGTCAGCTTTTGTGCTCCTGAGATGCTGCTTGGCCTGCTGTGTTCATCCAGCCTCACATTTTATTATCTTACAATTTTCAAGTAGCTCTGTACAGTGAAACTATAACTACAAAAGCCATAATCTTTCATGGCTTTTATCTACAACATAATTGAAACAACAATTAGCTTTTACATAAAATAAACAAAAATTGCCAAATCAAGCTTTCAAAATAATTCAGCTTCACATGTTCAGCGATATGTCACAGTCTTCATCTTTTAAAATGTTAGATTGCAATGACCCATAAGTATTGTTTGTCTTTTTAAATTTAGAAATTGCCATTAAAATAATAAGGCCCTGTTCACAATTATAAACAAAACTCAGATTTGCAATTATTTTGAAGGAAGGAAATAATGAAAGACTGTTGTGGTTTAGGAAAATACCTTATCTTTTAGGATGATCTGAACATCAACAGAAGACCAAAAAGATCAATAGTTGCATTTTTTACTGTACTTTTATTATATGATATATCTTGCCTCCTGTTACTTTTTAATTTGGAATGTTTTGAAACAACAGTTGCTTCACTTGACATTTGGTCCCAACTGTATTTCCCAAAAGTAATGTTTTGTTTTTGAAAATTTAGCTGTGCAATGTTTTGAACAAAGATTGGTCTTCGCATTAGAGTATTCATGATTCTCGCCATTGCAAACATATCTGCCTGTCTGCTGTCCCAAGAGACTTCTCTAAAGAATTCTCGTAATTCTTCGCATGAGAAATTTGCCAACATGGAGGTCTCATAAAGATTAACATAAACCAGATACAGCTCCTAAATAGCTGTAACCTCAACAATTAAAATGATTTTTGAGGATATAGCCAACTAAGTGGCCACTTTTGGGAGCCACAACCAATTAAAGATGGCTGCTGGGCTCTTGAACTTAGAGAGTCAATATAAGTCTATTCAGGACTGAAGGATTTGCAGCCATACCAACAGAGGTAGTAGCTGTTGCTATCATTAGAGAGAGCAGCTCAAGATGGAGATGCCTTCTAAAGATTGTTAAAATCTTTTCCAAATTGTGAAAAACGCTCCTCCACAGGATAACCGACAACCTCCGATATGGCCCTTTGCCAATTATAGTTTCTGTTTTTGGGGTAATGGTGAAAGTAGGATGGAGTGCAGACTCTCTGGTTTGCTGTCAGCAGACGGTTTTCATTATTTGGCTGAGATTAAGCCACATTGAGCTGCGGACATGCTGATGGGCAGAATGACTTTTTTAGGTTCTTTCAGTTGATTCACCAGACTGTTCATAAATGACCACAAAGTGGAAAAATGCTGGCAAATGTGCGCCTGTTGACATTTGAAAACAGTGGGCCCTCACATGTTTGTGATCACCTCCACAGCCCTTCAAAATTCCAGACCAATGTAATTTGCCAATCACCTTTCACCATAATGATTCGTTCCACAGAACTTCTGAGTATTTCTGGCATTTTCAGCTTTTATTTCAGATTTTCAGAATTAAAAGCACTTTGTTTTCATTAAGCATATTGCTTTCGATTGTGAATTTTGAAGCAGAACCACCATTGAATGCCAATTTTCTTGACTGGAAAAATATCCAGGTTTTTAATGCAAAAAAATGTTCTAAGGAATTTCATTTCCTGAAAAAAATCTTAATAACGATTTACAAATTACTTGTGATGCACAGCTATCATTTCAAAGAATCCTCTTGAGTTTTTAGTTTTCTTCTTCTCTCAGACTCACGTGACATTTCTTCATTTCTGGATAATTGTTTATCTTCTTTATTTGATTGCATTGAACTTTGAAATGTAAAGACTTTGTTCACATCAGCTGACAGTGTTATTGCCAAACATAATATTCTCTCATTTGTAGACAACAAAATGTGAGGCTGGATGAACACAGCAGGCCAAGCAGCATCTCAGGAGCACAAAAGCTGATGTTTCGGGCCTAGACCCTTCATCAGAGAGGGGGATGGGGTGAGGGTTCTGGAATAAATAGGGAGAGAGGGGGAGGCGGACTGAAGATGGAGAGAAAAGGAGATAGGTGGAGAGAGTATAGGTGGGGAGGTAGGGAGGGGATAGGTCAGTCCAGGGAAGACGGACAGGTCAAGGAGGTGGGATGAGGTTAGTAGGTAGATGGGGGTGCGGCTTGGGGTGGGAGGAAGGGATGGGTGAGAGGAAGAACAGGTTAGGGAGGCAGAGACAGGTTGGACTGGTTTTGGGATGCAGTGGGTGGAGGGGAAGAGCTGGGCTGGTTGTGTGGTGCAGTGGGGGGAGGGGACGAACTGGGCTGGTTTAGGGGTGCAGTTGGGGAAGGGGAAATTTTGAAACTGGTGAAGTCCACATTGATACCATTAGGCTGCAGGGTTCCCAGGCGGAACATGAGTTGCTGTTCCTGCAACCTTCGGGTGGCATCATTGTGGCACTGCAGGAGGCCCATGATGGACATGTCATCTAAAGAATGGGAGGGGGAGTGGAAATGGTTTGCGACTGGGAGGTGCAGTAGTTTGTTGCGAACTGAGTGGAGGTGTTCTGCAAAGCGGACTCCAAGCCTCCGCTTGGTTTCCCCAATGTAGAGGAAGCCACACCGGGTACAGTGGATGCAGTATACCACATTGGCAGATGTGCAAGTGAACCTCTGCTTAATGTGGAATGTCATCTTGGGGCCTGGGATAAGCAGAGGGCCTTGAGGCCATTTGCATGCGGAATGCAGGTGTATAGGGACTGGACGTCCATGGTGAAAATGAGGTGTTGGGGGCCAGGGAATTGGAAGTCCTGGAGGAGGTGGAGGGCGTGGGTGGTGTCATGGACATAGGTGGGGAGTTCCTGGACCAAAGGGGAGAAAATGGAGTCCAGATAGGTGGCAGGCTTGTTTGTGGATTTTGGGAAGGAGATAGAAACGGGCCGTGCGGGGTTGGGGAACAATGAGGTTGGAGGCTGTGGTTGGGAGGTCCCCTGAGGTGATGAGGTCATGAATGGTGTTGGAGATGATGGTTTGGTGCTCGGGTGTGGGGTCATGATCGAGGGGGCGGTAGTAGGTGGTTTCGGAGAGTTGGCGTCTGGCCCCAACTGCATCCCTAAACCAGCCCAGTTCGTCCCCTCCCCCCACTGCACCACACAACCAGCCCAGCTCTTCCCCTCCACCCACTGCATCCCAAAACCAGTCCAGCCTGTCTCCGCCTCCCTACCCTGTTCTTCCTCTCACCCATCCCTTCCTCCCACCCCAAGCCGCACCTCCATCTACCTACTAACCTCATCCCACCTCCTTGACCTGTCCGTCTTCCCTGGACTGACCTATCCCCTCCCTACCTCCCCACCTATACTCTCTCCACCTATCTTCTTTTCTCTCCATCTTCGGTCCGCCTCCCCCTCTCTCCCTATTTATTCCAGAACCCTCACCCCATCCCCCTCTCTGATGAAGGGTCTAGGCCCGAAACGTCAGCTTTTGTGCTCTTGAGATGCTTCTTGGCCTGCTGTGTTCATCCAGCCTCTCATTTTGTTGTCTTGGATTCTCCAGCATCTGCAGTTCCCATTATCTCTGATACCATTCTCTCATTTGTAGTAAAGTTTTACGCCTATGTCCATGCATTTGGGTTCAAGACAGACTGGTCAAGGAGAAGGTGAGCCTATTTGTTTTTAAGCTTGGACCTTTTTATAACCCTGATTGTTATATATTGACTAAATTGTACAACACATGGTTTTCAGAGACATACCAGGCACTAATCTAAGAGTTACATTATTCAAGGAAAGTTCTATTAACTTTACTGCCTGATGCCAGCTGATTTATTCCACATGCTTCTCTGCATGCATTTCTCACATTTGTATTCATCCAAAGAATTCATCCTTTCTTAATTCCCCATGGACTTTTCTCTTTCTCTGTTTAAATCTGGCCTTACTGTACTACTTATGCCCTGCAATGAGCAGCTTTGTGACATCATTGTAAGGTTGCTCCTTTGTCCTAAAGCACTTTTACAACACCTCTATCTCAATACTCTTCCTTTGTCACCAGAATTGATTAAAATTCTCAAATGAGTTACTAAGATTGTTCCTTTTTACAACACTTATAGCACATTTTTTCCTTGTATTTCCCACCCTTTCCCAAGCTTTTGACTTTGTTTATCTGAGTTAGTAGATTTATCTGGGCCAGGAACGTCCATGTCAATCTATAGAGACTCTTAAATTAGAGTAAGTGAACTTCTTATTTTTCTGACGGCTTCTGTTAGTCCAGCAGAGTTTGATGAATTGTCTTGCATTGATGAAATGGCTGAAATATATTGGAATATTGGGTTCTTTCTTCTTCTCTGTCATCAGTACATGGATTGTGTGATGTTGTGAATTCTGAGAAAAAAGTGATTGTCCATACAAGGAGATTTGTTCCATTGCAATATTGCTCTGTCTTCAAGGTTTATTCCAATTAATGAATAAATAGACATGCTGGCATGGAATGTATTTAGATTAATGTTTGGTATGCTCTTTAAACTTTAGCAGAAATTCCAGAAGTCACCTTTTTTTTCCCCACAATGAACACATTGGAGGTGGAAGGTTGGACTGTTTTGTTTTTACTCATGCAGTTTTGGAACTACACTTGTGACAGGTTACGGTAGCATAAGATTGCTGAGATTCCCTGCTGATGTTGTCACATATAGTGTACTTTTCAGATGAGAGATCTGTCTCCTCTTGTTGAATACTCTGTTATATTTTAAGTAGTCAAAACTCTCTGTAAAATGCCCTTCATAGAATGGAATGTTTGCTGTGTAATACTTTTGGATTGTGTATTCATTACTATTTGGACTGCTCATTCGAGAGTTAGATTCTTTTTTCATTGAAGAGATTCAGTGATTTACTTACCTGAAAGACCAACAATAATTCTGTCACCATTGACCGCTTCTTGTAAGTTTTTATAGTTGCATGGCCCAGATAGTTTCATTAACAATATGTATGTTCAATCAATGGAATTCCCTGGGAGAGAATTCTGTTATTCAAGTGTGATCTGACAAGTGAGCTATTTGTTTGTGAAGTGAAATATTGATAAAAGCTGTTGGGAGGTTGTCAAACATAATTTGCTCCCCATTAATCTGCAGTCAATATCACAGTTGACCTGATATTCTTTCCCAAAAAGGAGAGACATGTGCTAACCTAATCAGTATTTGGTATGGTGCCCAATCCTAAAGATGTTTGAAATCTTGGGAAATGTATTTTTCATATTTGTCAGCTTGGTGATCAATGAAAAGGATCTGATTGCCTCATTATTTTCTAGTGGAAAAATCAATACAGGTACGTTTGGTCACTGGATGATTGTTAATAGGCACTTAAAGAAGTTGATTATTTTATTGACTTGCATAATAATTGTTAAGATTTTGATCTCCTTGTACTTTATTCATTTTGTTGCCTTGTTACATTCTTTGTTGGTTACTGATTCTGGATGCTGTCAAACTTTTGTTACTATAAAGATTATTGTCACACTACTAAACCTGAAAGCTGTGAACTTTCAATGAGATAGCAAGGTGTAGAGCTCGATGAACACAGCAGACCAAGCAACATCATAGCAGCAGGAAAGCTGATGTTTCGGGCCCAGAAGGAGTGTCTAGGCCCAAAGTGTCAGCTTTCCTGCTCCTCTGATGTTGCTTGGCCTGCTGCGTTCATCCAGCTCTACACTTTGTTATCTCAGATTCTCCAGCATCTGCAGTTCCTACTATCTCTGAAATAACTTTCAATGAGATCTGCTTTAAATGTAAAGTTCAATTTTCCTTTACCAATATGGCATTTTCATAGAAGTTAGTGAAAATATTCCACTTTCGAGATGGCTGAAAGATCTTGGACATAAACTTTCTCAAAATGGCACAAATCAGTAAGATTCAATCACTTTTAACTGTATCAAAAATGATTACTTTGGCATCATTTTTTTTGCATATGAGGTATTTTTGCAACAAATTTAAAATCATATGATTAGAATTCTTTGTCTCTGATTTGTTATTTTCACTGATCAAAATGAAGAAAACATTTTAGTTGCTAACAAAGACTTCCATTTCTCATTCAACCTATCAATATAATAAAGATTTAATTAACTTCACATTCACAAGTTTGGGGTCATGGCAGACTGTTTCAGGAGACGTCAGGTTCAAGAGCTGGTTTCAAGCTTGGGCTTCTTTATTACACTGTTTATTACATATGAAGACTAAATAATAAAATACACTCTACTCAATGATACAGCAGCTCTAATCTTCCTGCTACATTATTGAAAGACTATTCCATAAAGCCTTCCGTCTGATGCTTGTTGATCAATTCCAAATGTTCCTCTGCACATGTTTCTAACATTCATGGATGAACTTCAGATTTTTCAAGCATTCCATATGTTTTCTTCTTCCAGTCTATTTAATTTTGCTCACACTGCACTATTCACATCCAGTAAAGAGCAGCTTTGAGACACCATCATAAGGATGTTCCATTGTTCTAAAGTCCCAATACAACATTCTCAAAACCTTACATTTCTGATACTATATGATCACCCTTGAACGAGTGATGTGCAAATGTTCTATAGAGGAATACGTGGGGGTGATGATGGTAGATATGAAAAGGAGAGGGTCAAGTTCCTGATAAGATGGAAATGTTTACAATATCATGGAGACCGGGTAAAGAAGTTGGATAATCAGTGGCTTATTGAGAATAGGGTTAATAGAATAGAATCTCATCTTCTGACAAAGTGAAATCAGATATTAAGGCTCAAGAATGTACATGAAATAGCAAATTATTTTGGCAGAAGGGCTTAGGCTTGAGCGTTTTGTGCCATATAATTGGTATCTCTAAGACTTCAGTGAAAATCTAGCCATCGTAAGAGGAATTGTTAGGATGGGACTGGCTTTGGGCTTTACTGGATAGAAATGCATCAAAGGTGATGGTGAAAATGGGAATCAAGAGAATGATTGCTACAGAAATGCCATAGTAAGTGGAGGGACAAAGATATACAACTGGGAATTTGAAAGTGTCACAATTAGCTACTTGGGGGAGTAACTTTTCCAGCAGCAGGCACAGAAGGAAACGGGGCTGGGGAGCAATGAAAATAGTGATGGAACCAACCAAGAAATCAATCAAAGATGTTCTTATCTGTGATTGAAATAATAGGAATGGAGGGGCCATGTGAGATGTGAAAGATGAGGGGGTGACCATGAAGACCTTGAAGGATCATCCCGGCACATCCCTCTCCCCCAATCCTGGCACACACCCCTCCCCCAATCCCGGCATATACCCCTCCCTCAGCTCCTGGCACATCCCCCTCCACCAAACCCGGCACATCCCCCTTCCCCAGCTCCTGGCACATTCCCCTCCCCCAATCCCGGCACAGCCCCCTCCCCCAAACCCAGCACATCCCCCTCCACCAATCCCAGCACATGCCGCTCCCTTATGCCCGGCACATTAAGGAAGGATGATGGTTAAAACAAGAGGAGAAAAGGTAAGTGAAAATGGAGGTTAAATTCAATGAGGATGAAAAATTGCTTTGTTAAGTACCAAGGAAGAAAATCAATAGAACTATGATGTGAGGCTTGGGCTGGTTTTGGGGTAAAAAACAAAAAAATATTGAGAGGGAGCTGGAATAAGGTATGGGGTGCTGAGAAGGTGGCAGGAGAATGAAGAACTAGTAGAGGTGAGATTTAGTGATACCACACCTTGACCACAATGGCTTAAGTAAGACAGTGGATGGAAGATATTGCTAGGCAGGTAAATTTCTCAGCCATGATCCAGTATGCTGTAATGCCACGCCTTCCATATAATTATCCACAACAAAGCCATGCGTGCAACCTTTTTTTCCCCATGTGAACAATATGGAGGAGGATGCATATATAGCCACTGATTATTGTTTCATCGTTGGATTCCATGTGGTTAGTCATGTGAGAAATGAGTAGGTTGTGAAAGAGGTGGCAAATTGGTACCCAGCAGGTACTTTGGATGCAGAAAGCAAGGATGGGATGTGGCTTTTAAGATGCTACTTGTTGGTGAAGCCACTTTTAGAGTATTGCGTACAGTTATAGTCACCCTGCCATAAGAAGGATATTATTACATTGGAGAGGGTTCAGAAAAGATTTACCAGGAGGTTAAGGCACTGGAGGGTTTGAATTATAAGGAGGGACTGGACAAGCTGAATAGCCTGGGACTCACTGGAGCATTGTAGTTTGAGGGGGAATCTTATAGAGGTATTTAAAATCATTGGGGGGTATAGATAAGATGAATAGCAAAAGTCTTTTTCCTAGAGGGGCGAAAGTGCAAAATTAGGGCATATTTTTAAGGTGAGAGGAGAAAGATTTAAAAGTGATATGAGGGACAACTTTTTCACAGAGAGGGTGATTCTTATGTAGAATGAATTGTGAGAGGAAGTAGTAGATGTAGGTATGATTACAACATTTAAAGACATTTGGACAAATACATTAACAGGAAAGGTTTAGAGGGATGTGAGCCAAATGCAGGCAAATGGGACTAGTTTAGTTTGAGAAACTTGGTCGGGCATAAATGAGTTGGACCAAAGGACCTGTTTCTATACTCTATGACTCGATGTAAGAAAGCAGTGGTTAGTCATTCAATGACCAATGGAGAAATGCACAGAGGGATTCTCCAAGAAAGAAAAAAGTTTGGTATAGCAGCAGTAAAGTGGAATGATTAGGAAATAGTGAACAGGTGTAACAGGGTTTCAGGTAAAGGAGCAGAGGGGAGAGAAATTAAAGAGACAATACTGGCATTCAGAAAGGTGAGAATTCAGATAATAGGGTTTCAAGAGAAAAGAAATAAAAAGAATTTTGAAAGGGATTCAGTTCAGAGCAGATCTGAAAAGCACAGAATCAGAATAGACAACACAACACAAGCTCATGTAATTAACAAGTTAGTTCATTTCGACATGCTATACCATTTTAGACCTTATAAAAGAAAAGTACCATCGATTGGTATTGCTAATAATGGACTTGTGAACATTAGATGACGGTAATTGGTTTTCAAATTATATTCTTTTAAACTAAAACTGTCCTCTGGAGTGTTAAAATCAAATTCAATCAAAATCATTAAAATTAATTAACCAATCTTTAACATTTCATATAGCAATAAAAACATCTGTTCAATTTTGGGTCATGTTAATTAAAAACTTGATTTTAAAAAATATGCTAATTAATGAATTCTTTTTAACTGGAAGAAAAAATGCCTATAAGAGATTGTAATGAAGTCAGTATCACTCCTGAAACAATTAATTGCAAATCAATACTTCTCATTTTTCAAAATTAATTAGTCTGTCTTCCACACCTACTTCACAAATAAGAGTGCACAATTTTCCATTTTACAAACGACAAGCACTTCACAAATTCGCAAATATAGATATATCCAATGGTTTCCAGAGTTTGTTACAGAGTTTTTTTCTTAATAAGGCAAATTGAACTACCTGACTCATAAAATAAAAACTGTATGCAGATTTTGGTATTTAATTCTACATTACATATTTCGACAAGGTTTTCAATTCAAGCTTCTATTTTAACAGGTCTTCAGTTCCCTAGCTCTCATATGCTCCCTAGCCATCAAATGCTCTCTACAACACAGATTTTGAATATTGCTGTGAAAAAAGACTTGTAATCAAAAATTTTCATCTTTCATTCATCAAGGCAACTTGTAAGAAATGGAAAAGTTTAAAATAAAACACAACCATTCTGTTGGAGACCTGATTAACTCTGAAGTGTAAAATCTGCTTGATTTTTGTGGAGGCAATTTCATCACATTGAGAGCCTCAAAGCAGGCACTAAGGGAACAGGTCAAGTCGTACATGTAGATGGCTCTGTAGTTCTGCTAAAAACTAGTATCACAGGATCAATAGCTGCAAGACCGGATCAAAAAGGTCCATCAGGACAAATGCACTGGGGATGGAAACAATAAAGATTGTGCTCCTGGAACAGGCATCAGCATCCCTGCAACAGGGCATAGCTCAGGGATCTAAGTCAGTGATTGGTGCATGTGTAGTTAATATCATAATTGACAGCACTGGAGCTGCAGTGATAGCTCAGCCAGTGAGTCAGGCTTTGCAGGAATGGGCTGGTCAAGATGTGTTACTTCTTTAAGCGTTGAGTACAGTAACATGCCAAATCCCAGAATGGCACCACTTAATCAAAAGCCTCATAAAGTCTAAGTATCCATCATTAGCTAAGTAGCTAAGTCAGTGTAAGGAGCTGTAAATGAGTTGGCCTGTACTTGCAAGATTTCAATTTGTCTATTTAAAAAATCTGTCTGAGACTTTCAAGTAAATTCAATCTAAGCTACTCGTCTATTGAGGTGGAATGGGCTGAGGTTGCCGAGGAAAGTTTGTCAACTGAGTCAGTATGGGTGGAAGTTAGGAACAGCAAGGGAGCAGTCACCTCATTGGGGGTTTTCTACAGACCCCCAAATAGCAGTAGAGAGATCGAAAAACTCATAGGCCGTCAGATTGTTGAAAAGTGCAACATAGCAGGGTTGTTGTAATGGGTGACTTCAACTTTCCCAATATTGATTGAAGCCTCCTTAGTGCAGATGGTTTGGATGGAGCCGTTTTTGTCAGGTGTGTTCAGGAGGGTTTCCTTACTCAGTATGTGGACAGGCCGACGAGGGGGGAGGCCATTTTGGATTTGGTGCTCGGCAATGAGCCAGGACAGGTGTCAGATTTTGTGGTGGGAGAACACTTTGGCGACAGTGACCACAACAGCCTCACATTTACCATAGCCATGGAGAGGGAAAGGAGCAGTTACCAGGGGAAGATATTTAACTGGGGAAAAGGAAACTATGACGCTATCAGGCAGGAGTTGGGGAAGTACAGATTGGGAGCAATTGTTCCACAGAAAGGGCACAACAGACATGTGGGTAATAAAATGTGAGGCTGGATGAACACAGCAGGCCCAGCAGCATCCCAGGAGCACAAAAGATGACATTTCGGGCCTAGACCCTTCATCAGAGAGGGGGATGGGGTGAGGGTTCTGGAATAAATAGGGAGAGGGGGGAGGCGGAGTGAAGATGGAGAGAAAAGAAGATAGGTGGAGAGGAGAGTATAGGTGGGGAGGTAGGGAGGGGATAGGTCAGTCCAGGGAAGACGGACAGGTCAAGAGGGTGGGATGAGGTTAGTAGGTAGGAGATGGAGGTGCGGCTTGGGGTGGGAGGAAGGGATGGGTGAGAGGAAGAAGAGGTTAGGGAGGCAGAGACAGGTTGGACTGGTTTTGGGATGCAGTGGGTGGAGGGGAAGAGCTGGGCTGGTTGTGTGGTGCAGTGGGGGGAGGGGACGAACTGGGCTGGTTTTGGGATGCGGTGGGGGAAGGGGAGATTTTGAAGCTGGTGAAGTCCACATTGATATCAATGTGGTATACTGCATCCACTGTACCCGGTGTGGCTTCCTCTACATTGGGGAAACCAAGCAGAGGCTTGGGGACTGCTTTAAAGAACACCTCCACTCGGTTCACAATAAACAACTGCACCTCCCAGTCGCAAACCATTTCCACTCCCCCTCCCATTCTTTAGATGACATGTCTATCATGGGCCTCCTGCAGTGCAGTGGGTGGAGGGGAAGAGCTGGGCTGGTTGTGTGGTGCATTCGGGGGAGGGGACGAACTGGGCTGGTTTTGGGATGCGGTGGGGGAAGTGGAGATTTTGAAGCTGGTGAAGTCCACATTGATACCATTGGGCTACAGGGTTCCCAAGCGGAATATGAGTTGCTGTTCCTGCAACCTTCGGGTGGCATCATTGTGGCACTGCAGGAGGCCCATGATGGACATGTCATCTAAAGAATGGGAGGGGGAGTGGAAATGGTTTGCGACTGGGAGGTGCAGTTGTTTATTGCGAACCGAGTGGAGGTGTTCTGCAAAGCGGTCCCCAAGCCTCCGCTTGGTTTCCCCAGTGTAGAGGAAGCCACACCGGGTACCGTGGATGCAGTATACCATATTTGTGCTTCTGAGATGCTGCTGGGCCTGCTGTGTTCATCCAGCCTCACATTTTATTATCTTGGATTCTCCAGCATCTGCAGTTCCCATTATCAACAGACATGTGGAAACTGTTTAAGGAGCAGTTGTTGTAAGTGATGCACACATTTGTTCCTCTGAGACAGCTAAGAAGGGTTAAGATTAAGGAGCCTTGGATGACGGGAACAGAGGTGCTTCTCGTCAAAAAGAAAAAGGCATCTTAAATAAGGTAGAGGAAGCAAGTGTCTAGCACAGCTTTAGAGGATTACAGGGTTGCTCAGAAGGAGCTCAAAAGTGGACTGAGGAGGGCCAGGAGGAGGCACGAAAAAGGCTTAGCAGGAAGGATTAGGGAGAACTCAAAGGCATTATACTCATATGTGAGGAATAAGAGAATGATCAGGGAGAAGGTAGGGCCGATCAGGGATAGCGTAGGGAACTTGTGTGTGGAGTCTGAGCAGATAGGGGAAGCCCTAAATGAGTTTTTTGCTTCGGTTTTCACTAAGGAAAGGGACCTAGTTGTGAATGAGAACTTTGAGGAGCAAGAAAACAGGCTTGAACAGATCGAGATTGAGGAAGTTGATGTGCAGGAAATTTTGGCAAACATTAAGATTGATAAGTCCCCAGGGCCAGACCAGATTTATCCTAGGTTGCTCTGGGAAGCGAGAAAGGAGGTTGTGAAGCCGCTGGCGAAGATCTTTGCTCCCTCACTCTCCACGGGAGTCGTACCGGAACATTGGAGGGAGGCAAATGTTGTTTCTCTTTTCAAGAAAGGGAATGGGGAAATCCCTGGAAATTACAGACCAGTCAGTCTTACGTCTGTGGTCAGCAAGGTTTTGGAAAGAATTCTGAGGGATAGGATCTATGACTATTTGGAAAAGCATAGCATGATTAAAAGGAGTCAGCATGGCTTTGTGAGGGCAGGTCATGCCTTACAAATCTTATTCAGCTCTTTGAGGAGGTGACGAGACAGGTTGACGAGTGTCGAGCAGTGGATGTGGTGTACATGGGCTTCAGCAAGGCATTTGATAAGGTTCCCCACAGCAGGCTCATTCATAAAGTCAGCAGGTATGGGATACAGGGTGATTTGGCTGTCTGCATTCAGAATTGGTTGGCTGACAGGAGGCAGAGAGTGGTTGTAGATGGTAAGTATTCTGCCTGGAGGTCAGTGCTGAGTGGTGTCCCACAGGGCTCTGTTCTTGGGCCCCTGCTCTTTGTAGTTTTTATAAATGACTTGGATGAGGAGGTTGAGGGGTGGATTAGTATGTTTGCTGATGACACAAAGGTTGGAGGTGCCGTTGATAGTATCGAGGGCTATTGCAGGCTTCAGCGAGACATTGACAGAATGCAGAGCTGGGCTGAGAAATGGCAGATGGAGCTCAACCTGGATAAATGCGAAGTGATGCATTTTGGAAGGTCAAACTTAAATGCTGAATATAGGATTAAAGGCAGGATTCTCGGCAGTGTGGAGAAACAGCAGGATCTTCGTGTTCAAGTGCATAGCTCTCTCAAAGTTGCCACCCAAGTGGATAAGGTTGTTAAGAAAGCATATGGTGTTTTGGCTTTCATTAACAGGGGGATCGAGTTTAAGAGCCACGAGGTTTTGCTGCAACTCTACAAAACCCTGGTGAGACCACACTTGGAATATTGTGTCCAGTTCTGGTTGCCCTATTACAGGAAAGATGTGGAGGCTTTGGTGGGGGTGCAAAGGAGGTTTACCAGGATGCTGCCTGGACTGGAGGGCTTGTCTTACGAGGAGAGGTTAACTGAGCTAGCACTCTTCTCTCTGGAGAGAAGGAGGAAGAGAGGTGACCTGATCGAGGTGTACAAGGTAATGAGATGCATGGATAGAGTCGACAGCCAGAGACTTTTCCTCAGGGCAGGATTGACTGAGGGGTCATAGTTTTAAGGTGTTAGGAGGAAGGTATAGAGGAGATGTCAGAGGGACGTTCTTCACCCAGAGAGTTGTGAGCGCATGGAATAGTTTACCAGTGGTAGTCGTGGAAGCAGAGTCATTAGTGACATTTAAGCGACTGCTAGACATGCACATGGACAGCAGTGAATTGGGGGGAATGTAGGTTAGGTTATTTTATTTTTGGATTAGGATTATTCCACGGCACAACATCATGGGCCGAAGGGCCTGTACTGTGCTGTATTTTTCTATGTTCAATGTTCTATCGAGCAATCCAATGTAAGGTTTAAAGTTCTGTGTCAAGGAAAACAACTCTAACAAATAAAATGGTGATCAGCAGTGATTTTTCCTGAAGACAGAAAAAGGCCTCAGACAGTGTAAAAGTCATATATGTTCTGGAATCCCAGGAGAAAAAAATCTCTGTGAACAACACTGGTTGAAAAGTGAATTCCAGAGTTGTAAGCTGGCCAGATTGGTCATCAATGTAGGCAGCAAGTCAGTTAGGAATTAGGCTAATAAAGTGACAGGGCTATCAAGATCTCCTTGGATGTCATTCCCATGCAAAAATGAAGAAGTGTGCAAAATAAAAATCTTGAGCTGCAGTCAAAAATTAGCACAGAAAAGATTAAAACATAAGCAAAGGAAGCTCAGCGTCTACACTGTGAATATTCACATAGTGTAGACCTATAGTCTTGCAACTGTAATTTCCCGAGAAGTAGAAGTAGATATTTATAAAAGGCAGGAAACATCAAGAAGATGTCAACAAATGTCCTGGCATGAAATGGAATGCCACAGACATCCTATATGAATGGACTTTTTAAACAAAAACTGAATGCGTAGTTTTTAAATTTAGCAACTCCAGAAATAGGTAACCTAACATAAAGTAACAATAGCCTTTGGAAATGAGAGGTTGCGCAGAGGCAATACTTCAGACCTGTGTGAAGTGCACTGGGCAGTTGCTGCTAAACTTTGGAAAATAATGGAGAACCAGGTTTATGTAAAAGCAAGCATCAGAACTCACCATCTAGATCTAATGTTTTACAGGCAACAGTAATCTGTCCATGAAGTGCAGCTGAATCCAACTGAACATCTGCAGATCTGTCATGCTCCCTTGCTCAAGTAAGTATTGGCAGTGATATTGTTTGTTATAGACCATATCAAACCGTCTCAAAATATATTAAGAAGATACCCCAGAGCCTAACTTTCTTCTAATTTTAAAGGAAAGTGTTGGGCATTGCGTTTGATTGGTCAAACTACCAGTCTTGAAGCAAAAAAGACTTTATTCATAAACTATAGTTAAAAAAACAACAAAAAAAGAAGAAATTGGAATAACAACTCAACTGGAAATCTTAACAGAATAATGGGCTATTAAACTACTAAACAGTAACAGTTCCAATATAGTAACATTCCATAAAGACACACTTGGCAAAGGCAAATTCAGTAAAATTAATTGTTTCACATGCAATTTTAGCAGCAGGAGGAGAAGAAGCTCCAGGTTTTAGTTGTAACAGAGAAAGGAAAAACAGTTTCCACATCCAGCTTCAAGACTCCAGCTGCAACTGCTACTGAAAATTAAAAGTAAAAATCCCAGTTGTGTGAGAGCTTGACACCACGAATCTAAACCTGATCTCTCCCCACCCCCTACCAGCACCCCCAACAAACACACACACACTGACACACTCACACACACACACACACACACTCACACATACACACACCCACACATACACACACACTCACTCACATACATACAGCCACACACACACACACACACACACACACACACACACACACACACACACACACACACACACACACACACGTTGCTTTTACTGTTTCAACTTTTTAAAAAATACCCACAGCCTTACAAATTGTTTATTTTATTGGCTTCAGCATATCGATCATCACCTCTGCCTCAATGTTTCTGAATTAAAAAGAAAACAGGACAAAACACACCTCTTACAGCCATAGTATGGTCACATATTATGACCCGGGATAGTAACTATCATACTTCTTGGCAACATATTGACAGTCTTTTACCTGAGAGAAAATCACAGTTCCTGAGCCTTCATCAACGCACTTGCTGGCACAATGGACACGATACCTGCCATATGCATAAAGGAAGGGTATTATGGAGTTTGGCCTTGTTATGTGAGGTCAAATCTGCCTAGTGATTCTGTATGGAGGAAGTGACTGTGGAGAGTCTTGTTGTCAGCAGTGCCATTGAATGGTGATTGCAATAGAGATCCCTGGCTTCACAAGTGCCAGGGCGAATGGCCTGAGCATGGTGCCACTCCAGTCTTTCAGTAGATGTATTCATCCATGAGGGTGGCACCTCTTCAACCTCATCAAGATTAGACCGTGATGACTGAGTGCATCTTCCAGAAAGAGGTTGTCCTCAAAGAAGGCCATCGGGTATGGACACAGATCCTGGATGAACACAGCAGGCCAAGCAGCATCAGAGGAGCAGAAAGGCCGATGTTTCAGGCCTAGACCCTTCTTCAGAAAATCTTTTCTGAAGGAGGGTCTAGGTCCGAAAACGTCAGCCTTCCTGCTCCTCTGATGCTGGTGGCCTGCTGAGTCCATCCAGCTCTATACCGTGTTATCGGATTCTCCAGCATCTGCAGTTCCTATTATCTCATGGATACAGATCCTCATGCTTTTCCTCTGACTACATTCTGGAATTAATCAGGTCTAAGAAGCCTGATTCAGAGACATGGAAACTATAATCATAGAATCCCTATAGCATTGAAACAGGCTCTTTGTTCCAACAAGTCCACACCGACCCTCGGAGTATCCCACCCAGACCCATCCCCCTAATCTATACATCCCTAATGGGCAATTTTGTATGGCCAACCTACCTCGCCTGCACATCTTTGGACTGTGGGAGGAAACTGGAGCCCCAGAAGAAACCCATACAGACATGGGGAGAACGTGCAAACTCCACACAGACAGTCACCCAAGGGTGGGGTCGAACCGGAGTTCCTGGAGATGTAAGGCAGCAGTGCTAACCACTGAGCCACCGTGCTGTTGGTGCTAGTGTCCCCTACTGAAGCAAATAATATTGATGTTTTAATTATAGAGTTGCATGATTTAAGACAGCCATAATTTGTTATCTTCTGGTTCAATTAGTTCACCTTTCGGTAAATGATAAATCTTGGAGATGTACCAACACTTTCTGTGCCTCTGAATCCTTGAAGATGGTTATTAATGGTTCTGTTCTCCCAGGTGAATCTGTAAACAAGGAAGGGAACAAAAATTGGGACCAAATATAAAAATCTATATCAGTTTCTTTTTCATTTTCGATCTCAGTTTTCCCTCAATACCACTGCTTTGGTGTCTGATACAGATCTGTTATAGTTGCTCCTGCTACTCTACCATAAGACTGTGGAATATATACAGGTCAATAACCATGTGTTTGTATTTTTAACTTGCTCATGGGATGCGAATGTCACTGGCTGGGCTAGCGTTTATTGCCCGTCCCCTGTTGTCCTTGAACTGTTGCAGTCCATGCCATCATGCCCCACATAAACTGTCAATTTTCCTTTGAGAGGCATGAATTGTATTGATTCTGCCATCATAACACTGGACTGTGTTAACTTTTAAGTTGGCACATAAACCCAACCATAGTATCAGCAGTGATCAGGGGAAAACATTGAGCATCAGTACAACCACAAAATCAAGCTATATCATGAACAATGTGCATGGCCATGCATGCACGTGAGCTAGGCTTCCAATCACCAGAGATGATAACATATAATGACAGTTTTATTCTGACAAAGCATGATAAACTCAAAATACTGACAATGTAGATAAAAGATTTTTTTTTAGGAACTATAAGAACAATTGACTATCTGCTGCAGACAGACTCCGACATAACATTGGTCTCCTACTGAACCTCCAGTTGCAAGTCATTTCATAATCATAAATCAGGTAATTATATTATCCTGGGTAGTAACAATTATCAGTTCTAAACTTTCTGCAGAAAAAATCATGTTTAAAAAGTATCACAAACAGTAATTTCACAATCACCATTAATTTTAGCAGTGAACCTCTGTGAAACAATGTTTTAGTGGTAAAACCTGAAAGAACTGCAGATGCTCAAAGGTTTTGGAGTAGATCTATAGCTCAGGTTGTGGGTGTTGAGGTTGGTTGGCTCGCCAAACTGGTTTGTTTTGCAGACGTTTCATTACCATGTTGGGTAACATCCTCAGTGCAGCCTCCAATGAAGTGTTGGTGTGTTTTCCCGCCTGGTTTTTAAACTCTGGGGTCCGTTGAGATGGAATGCCTCACTTCTGGGTTTCCTTTATAGTGGAATGTCTATGAGGTCAAGTTCAATGTGTTTATTAATGGCATGCTTTGTGGATTGCCATGCTTTTAGGAATTCTCGTGCTTGCCTCTGCCTGGCCTGTCCCAGGGTTTTGGTGATGTCCCAGTCAAAGCCATGGTTCTCCTTGTCCGTGTGGGTTGAGATGAGTGAGTATTGGTCATGTCTTTTTGTAGCCAGTTAGTGTTCATGTACTCTTGTTCTTACTTTCCTTCCTGTTTGTCCAATGTAGTGTTTCTCACAGTCTCTGCAGAGGATTTTGTAGATGACATTGGTCCTGTCCATGGCGGGGAGTGCGTCTTTAGTTCGGGTGAGCAGTTTTTGTAGGGGTGACGTGGGCTTGTGTGCCACTCTGATGCCCAGCAATTGTTGGAGTCTTGTGGCGAGTTCCGATGTGTTCCTGATGTAGGGTAGTGTGATGAGTGTGTCGGGGCATGTAGTATCTTTCTGATGCTGTTCTTGTAGGCATCTTCTGACCCGGTTCTTTGGATATCCATTATCATTGGACACTTGGAAGAGGTACGAAGCATGAATAAACGCATTGAACTTGGCCCGTGTACATTCCACTACGAAGGAAAACTGAAAGTGAGGCAATCCATTTCTACGGACCCCAGAGTTTAAAAACCAGGCAGGAAGATACACTGATGCTTCATTAGAGGCTGCACTGAGGATGTTACCAAGCACGGTAACGAAATATTTGCAAAACAACAAACCAACTCAGTGAGCCAACCACTCTCGACTGCAGATACCTTAAATCAAGAACAAAAACAAAGTTGCTGGAAAAGCTCAGCAACATCTGGCAACATCTGTGAAGGCAAAAAAACAGAGTTAACCTTTCAGATCAGGTGACACTTGCTCAATATTGTTGGTGTTGTCAATGTTTTATTGGTATTGGTGAAGCTAATGATGGAGCACTACAAATTATCAAGCAATTTTGAAGAACCTAAACTCACGCCAGATTGTTTTCGCTCTGCAGTTCTTGGAACAATTACGGATGAATAATGGGAAACATTGTTAATGTGTCATACTAATGGTTTAACTTCTAACAAATTCCTGGCTCTTTCTTCCAGCTAGATTAATGTTTCATGCTCAAAAGTAATTGAAAGTTTCAAAAAGTCCTGACGATAAATTTTGAAATATTTTATTGTATCTGAAAAACAAATAGAGTTAAGATGGAATGTTTAGGCCACTTTACAAGTAAGGCATTCTTCTAAAATGTTCTAGCAGCCTATCTGCACTGGACCTTCAAAACACCTACATTGGAGGACTAATTTGTGAATTGTAGAAGTTCAAGACCTTCAAACAAAGATAATTTATCCTGATGAACTGGGAAATGAGAGCGAGACAATCTTAAAAATTTCTCCATATAGCCAAAAATGTAAATGTTGGAAGTAAAACTAATTAGGACTCTACTGTAAGTAATCAAACAAAATTGTCAATTTGGAAAAAAAAGAAAAATACCCAAATCTGCATAAAATATATTTTTCTCCATTAAATAAAAGCAACAGAAACAACACAAACAAATACAATAGGGTGTACTTAGATGGTCAAATCTGAGCAGAAAGTCATTTCTTCTTATGAAAGATAAAGTAAGATTATTAATTATAGTCATTCTGGAAGCCGGTTTTGTGAATTACGTATCCTTCATAGAATATACTATCCTTAATGGTCACATGTGCTCCGTTGCAGAGGTACAGTGTGAAGCTTTTACATTGTCCGCCTCTTTTGGCACCATCTTAGGTACAAGGACCCAGGTACAAATCATGGATACAAAAGAGGAATAAAAAATAATACATTACAGAGTTTAAAAAGTAAGTTAGAAATAAGACATCATTAAAGGATTGACATTATAGTGTAGACATTATATCAAACAAACATGACATTGCTGCAGCTCATGTAGGACAGCCAAACATGGTCTGACCACTCACACCACGCTCCAGTCTGACAGGCATCTCCGCTCTGCTCCAAGCCTCCAGGCCTTTCCATAATAGCACTCAGCGGTTCCAAGGTAAGTTCCAGAACTGCCTACTGCATGTTGATCCCCACCTGGGACTTAGTGTCTGCATTGATCTGGGGGTCACCACTCGAGCAGCTTCAGGACTCACAGGTCATGCGGTATTCTGGGACTCGCTGCCTGTGCTGCTCCGTGACTCACTTCTCACGCTGCTGGACTCGCTGCCCATGCACTGCTCCAAAACTGGCTGCCTGTGCACTGTTTCGCAGGCCTCACTGATCCAGGACTCGCTACCCAGGCACTGCTCTAGGCCACACTGTTCTCAATGCTCCAGGACTCAATGCCCAAGCATTGCTCCAGGACACACTGTCCTCATGGTTCCAGGGCTCACTGTCCTCCCTGATCAGTGACTCACTGCCCTCACTGCTCCAGGACTTGTTGTCCTCACTGCTCCAGGACACACTGTCCTCACTGCTGTGGAAATTGCTTTCTTTACTTCTCCAGCGCTCACTGCCCTCACTGCTCTGGGACTCTCTAGTTGCTGCTCCTGGAGCCACAACACATGCTGCTCCAGGGCTCGCTGTACTCAGTGCTCCAGGACTCACTGTTCACGTGGCTCTGGGACCTGCTGTCCTCACTGCTCCAAAACTCACTGCACTTACTGCTCCAGAACTCGCTGTTCTCACTCCTTCTAGACTCACAGCCCATGCTGCTCCAGAACTCACTGTCCTCACAGCTCCGGGACTCACAAACCCTGCTTCTCCAGGAATCACTGCCCTCACTACTCCGGGACACACTGTCCCCACTGCTCCGGGACTCACTTTCCTCACTTTTCTGGGTTTCATTGCCCTCGCTGCTCTGGACTCATTGCCCTCACTGCTCCGGACTCACTGCCCTCACAGCTCCAGGATTCACTGTCCTCACTGCTCAAGCACTCACTGTCCTCATTGCTCCAGGACTGGCTGTCCTCACTGTTCCAGGACTGGCTGTCTTCACTGCTCCAGGACTCGCTGTCTTCACTGCTCCAGAGCTTGTTGCCCTCACTGCTCTAGGACTGCCTGTATTCACTGTTCCAGGACTCACTGCCCTAACTGCTCCAGGACACTCTGTCGTCACTGCTCCCGGACCCACAACCCATGCTGCTCCAGGACTCGATGTCATCACTGCTCCAGGAATCACTGCCCTCACTACTCCGGGACACACTGTCCCCACTGCTCCGGGACTCACTTTCCTCACTTTTCTGGGTTTCATTGCCCTCGCTGCTCTGGACTCATTGCCCTCACTGCTCCGGACTCACTGCCCTCACAGCTCCAGGACTCACTGTCCTCACTGCTCAAGCACTCACTGTTCTCACTGCTCCCAGACTCACAGCCCATTCTGCTCCAGGCCTCACTGCCCATGCACTGCTCCAGGACTCGCAGCCCATCCACTGCTCTGGAACTCAGCCCATTCTGCTCCAGAACTCGCTGTCCTCACTGCTCCAGGACACAAATGCTGCCAGACCTACTGAGCTTTTCCAGCAACTTTGTTTGTTTTCCTGACTTACATCATTCACAGTTCATATGTATTTTACAGTGTTCATAGGTCTGGGATCTCAGCACCAAACTGTAGTCACATCAATTATACAAAGCCCTGGACAAGACCTAAGGAGACACAGTTTTAAAAATAAGGGATCTCATATTAACATGGCAATGAGGAGAGATTCTATTTTGCACAGACTCATGAATCTGTAAGCATTGCTTGCCCAGAGATCAATGGGGGCAGAGATCATTAGATACTTTTAAGGTAGAGACAGAAAGAAATTTGGTAAACAAGGAAGTTAAAGCCAATGGGGTCTATAGAGGAAAATGGAGTTGAGGTCACAATCAAATGAGCTACGATCCTATTGAATAGTGAGCAAGCTTGAGGGATTGAATGATCCACTCCTGCTCCTAATAAATATGTTCACACCAAGGAAGCCTGCAAGAAGAATTGGTTCCAAGAAGAAAGGGTCATGTCAACAAATTGTTTCAGTTATCAAGTTTTTTCAGTTGTTTTTCTTTCACATCTGAATGTTATCATTGAGTTTCTTCTTTCTTGTGCTCAGAACATGGTCTTCTTATATTGAAGGCTTTCTAGTTGCCAGACGTTTTTGCAAGTATATCTTCTTTTTAACATGGAAAATTGAGATTGGACCTGCACTTGTTGCTTGATGATTCCCTCATATCATTAAAAAATTACCTGTGAATTTCAACTTTGGATCATTGCTTCTTTCATTGTGGCAGATAATCGAACTACTCCAGCTAATTCATGGTTAGGTTCCTCTGACAGCAGGAGCATCCTGCTTCAGGGAATGTGATGTAAAGGAGTCTTTTGAAAATTACTTTTGTTCAATTTAATGTTTCTCTTTAATTTGTATTTGGGAGTTGCGTTGAGAGCTTAAATGTTGCATTACTTTAAACAGAGATGGTAGAACCAACTTTATACATTGGATTGTGTCGTCACCATAGTAGCACCACAGCAGCACTCTTCCTAGGTAACTAAAAGAGAGATTTTTGTGAACATTCTCAGGTTAAGGTTCAGAATCCATAAAAAATAGTAGTGTTGGTATAAGTTATCCAATTGGTTGACAGAATCTAATCGTAAACTTTAAAAGTAAAACATGTCCTGTTACCCTCGAGGGACAATTGGATCCTGGCCAAAGTTACACATCAGGGTACGAGCTTGCCTTTGTTTTTGTTCAGGAGAGCACAGTATGAGCAGTAAAACAAATAATAAAGTTTGGCTGGAAAATTCTAATCTCAATGTTTTTGATGTCTCTATTTACAGATTTGGCAGCCATGCATAGTGTGTGATAATCAGCAATTTAACTGATGGTGGTGATTACATTCCTAACACAGACTTCTTCAAATATTCATGACCATCCATTCATGAAGAAAACAGCAAGACTGAAGCTATCTATTTATTCAGGTTGTTGGTTACTATACTTGCATAATCATAAATTAAAAAATGAATTGTGCTGGCCTTCTGAATATATTTAAAATGGATAAAAATAGCAGTTCAGGCTGATTAGATCAGACTGGAAGTTTGCTCAGTGCATTCTTTCACATCCAGTGTTGTACCATACTTCTGTTCCCTCCTAGAAGTTACCTTTATCTTTGCCAAACCATCTAGAATCCCTAAAGTTCTTTTTCCCAATTCCTAGCAACCTTCCCAAAAAAACAATACATGTTGATAACCTTTCAAGATCATTACTTTTATCAAAAATCTCCTGGCTTTCTTCATGATTTTTGAATCAATTTCATATTCCAAGAAGCATCTTTGAAAATGTGGCATGGAACTCAATGGTTAGCACTGCTGCCTCACAGCATTAGGGACCCGGGTTCAATTCCATACTCGGGTGCCTGTCTGTGCAGAGTTTGCACATTCTTCTTGAGTCTGCATAGGTTTGCTCCAGGTGTTCCAGTTTCCTCCCACAGTCCAAAAGTGTGCAGGCTAGGTGGATCGGCCATGCCAAATTGCCCATTGTGTTCAGGGGTATGTAGATTAGGTGGGTTATAGCGGCTTGGGTCTGGGTGGGATGCTCCAAGGGTCAGTGTGGACTTGTAGGGTCGCAGGGCCTGTTTCCACACCATAGGGATAAGGCTGCAGGCTGTAAAGGTCTACAAGGAGATAATCTTTCCCATTGACAGGAGGAAGAAGTCTGCTGCTAAAAACAAGCAGGCATGGCTGGAGGTGGGTCAGGAAGTCAGCAAGGGAGAAAGTTTCAATGCATTTTTTTAAAGCATAAACAATGAGTGGATTGCTAGTCCTTCAATCCGTGCTCTGAAAATATTTTTACATTGTTTTCTGAGACCAAAATATCTTGGAGGAGTCCCCATCCTTCTCAACTTCCTGATAGCCACGTGACAATTGCCTCGCTCTCGTCTTATTGGTGTATGATATCCATCCATCACAATGACCTTCTACAACTGCTGACCTTCCATTCTATCAAATATTCCACTTCTCAGACACGGGTCTCTTCTTTCTCTCTCTGAAGGAGAACAGAGTACAGAGCCATGAAAAGAAACAGAGAATCAGAGGTGCTTCTCAAATAACCTCCACCTTGCTAGCTGCACTGACCCATTGAAAAGAAGCTGAGATCTCTATGGACCCAGTCATTGGAGATGGAGACATAGGGAAGGTGGAGGGCACACAGCCTCCCAGTTACATGGTGATAAAATTTAATAAAGCACATTCACAAAGAAAAGAATCTTCAGTCATGGTGATTTGTTGCCAGCAGGTAATATATTCTTACCTTGTCAATTTCAATTCATGTCTTTTTGTACCTCCAACAGGTTCTCAAAGCATCCTTCAGGAGACAGTAAGATAGAAGGATGAAGACTCCTCAGAGGAAGTTACTCACTTTGAAGATACACACTCTCACAGCTTATGCGCATCCTCCACCAGCTCAGACACACTCAGCTCAGAAAGGCCAGAAAGACATGTAGTTCAATTGCCACATGGTGAAGTGAGGGCCAGATGGTGAATACAGGGATAACATTAGAGAGTTCCTGTTGCAATACAAAAGACCTTCAAAGCCCTGCTTGGCTAAATGTACACGCTATACCTTTTGAATCGTCAGCAAACAGAATAATTCTGGAGTCCCAGCAAAAAGGTGTGAGCTTCTGTCAGCATTTCTAGAGACACTGCACAATTGGAGAACGGTTCAGGGAAATTGTTTCCTGCATGAGTGCCACAATATCTCAGGTTTTCATACTGATCTACATCCTTGGTTAAAGTGGCCATTGCCATGAAGGATCAGTTGCAGCAACCAACAAAGTGCAAGTCATCTCCTACCAACGGCCCACAACACACTGAGGAAAACTTGTCTTGGTCTCAAGAAAAGTCTCAAAGTGTTCTCCAGAAAATGCAGTTGAGTCACGGGGAAAGGATGGGAGAAAGGGGATGAATTGGAATTGACAATGTAAGAATATATTACCTGCTGACTACTAATCACCATGACTGAAGATTACTTTCTTTGTGAATGTGCTTTATTAAATTCTATCACCATGTAAAATTTCCGATCCATTTACCACATACCCAACACCTGATTCAGAATGTCACATGCAGCCTTCTTTCCCAATGGCCAAGTCTGCTCCTGTACAACTGCATGTGAGATAGTCATTGATAGTCATTCCCTCTGACCTATGAAGTGACTGATGGCTGAGGGCAAGGTTGTTGATTCTGCTGGCACTGCTGGGACATGTGCTGATACCAGTGGTACTGAATCTGGTGCTGTTGATGCTCCTGTTAATGCCCCTAGCGCTCCTGCTGGTGCTTTTGTTGGTACTCCCGGTGCTCCTGTTGGTCTTCTGGGTGGTGGCCTATTGGCATTCCTGTTGCTTCTGATGCTCCTGCAGGTAGTCCTGTAGGTATTCCTGGTGCTCCCGCTTGTGCTCTTGCTGCTTCTCCTGCTGGTAATCCAGTCACTATTGCTGGTGTTCTTTCTGCTGGAGCTCCTGTTGGTACTCCTGTAAGTACCACTGGTCCTCCTGCTAACACTCTCAGCGTTTCTGCTGGTGCTTGTACTGTTATTTCTACATGTACTATTGATTGCCTTGTTGCTGCTCCTATTGCTGCTCCTGCTCTTTTTTTTCAAAAAATATACTTTATTCACAAAATTGTCTTTATATATGTGTAGTCACAAATGCAGTTCAGTTCTGTATATCGGTGTATCAAGGAAACAAATATTGGAGTTTGATTCTACCTAAACAAGCCAATGGCATCTCTTTCTTGAATCAGGCTATATTTATATGCGTCTGAGACACAAGGAGGGTCCAACAACTGAACAGACCCCCATTTAACTTCAGCAGGAAGACCTCAAATGGTGGCCTTTCCCCACTGCACCTTGGTGGTAGCTGTCCCAAGCTTTAGTGAATCTCTCAGCACGTAGTTCTGGACCTTGAAATGTAACAATCTACAACAGTTGGCCAAGGTCAACCCTTTGTTCTGGAATACCAAGTTTCATGCAAACCAAAGACCACTTTTCACCAAGTTGATGGTATTCCAGGTGTAATTGATGTTTGTCTCAGTGAATGTACCAGGGAACAGACCATAGAGCAGAGTCCTGTTCACAGAGCTGCTCAGGATAAACCTCATCAACAACCATTGCATCTTTCTCTTTTGCAAAGACACATTCCAGAAGGAGATATGTGACAGTCTCATCATCCCCCACAGCCACTTTAAGGGTAACTTGCGGTGGCACACACTGATCGGGCATACAAGAGCAATCTCATAGGTAGTGTCCTTCTCACCACTAATCATGTGATGTCTTTGTGCTTGGTTGAAAGTTCTGGTGATGAGGCATTCAGCCAAATGACATCTTCTCAGGGAACCACACAACAGGATGAACCCTCTCCTTTTCCTGAAGGGTCTAATGCTGGTGCTTCTACTGGTATTCCTGATTCTGCTCTTGCTCGTAGCTCTCCTCTGCTTCTGTTGGTTCTCGTGTGCATACACCGACTGGTACTCCCGCTGGCACAACTGGTGCCCAGGCTGGTGTCGCCGCTGATGCTCCTGATTGTGAGAATATATCTGCTGTACTCCTAATCAAGTACAATGAAGATTTTATATTAATTAGATTATGAACATGTAAATACTGATACATCCACAAATCACCTGAAACCTTCCTCCTGTCTTACAAAGATTGGTCTGAATTACAATCTCAAGATTACAAAATAGGTCACATCAGTAAATGTTATATGTCTTTCCAATTTGCTGTATGCTGCCTAGTGATTGGCTTGGTAGTATACAGTAGAAGACATAACATCATTTCTGTTCTATGCATTTGATGGAGAACTACAGCAGACCAGAAATAATAAACTGTACAGTGAACACGATTTATTTGAGGGAAGGAGATTAGGCTCATTCTTAGTCAGAAGTTCCAATTATGTTATGTAGTTCATTGGAGAATACCACAGTTTTAATTTCCACTGTGCTGCCCAAATATTCTTCAATAGATCATTCACTGAAGGGCTTTCTAACATCAATTCTAAGTTTCCCTTTATTTAGTGTTAAACAGATTTAACTGTCTTAGTCAGAAGGGATTTACTAAATCTATCCTTTGTGCATAATCATCTTATATACCCCTTATACCAGTTGAGTTATTTTTAAATTGAGGGTTTGTTTTCAATGTCAGTGAGGTTATGAACATTTCGAACAAAAATCATCTTTGATTCACTAACATTGGAATTTTGAAATACAAAGCTTGCCAGAATAGAATGTACGTTATATAAAAAGTTATTTGATCCAACTGTTCCATGCTAGTGGTAATGTTCCTCATCATCCACTCTGAACACTCTTCGGCTTGATCTATTCCCATTCTACTCATCTCTCTAACATTGTCTTTCTAATTTCTGCTTAAATACATCAACGCTATTGATTCAGCTGTTCCTTGTGGGACTAAGTTCCACATTCCAATGCTTTTGGGGGAATAAAGATTTTCCTGAATTCCCCATTGGGCTGATTAGTGACTGTTCTATATGGCCGAGAGTGCTGTTTGTAAAGCCAAGATGGAATGGGAAGGAATTGATTAGATGTTCATTCTCTCAATTATTTGCTGTGCACAGATGTAAAGCAAGATGCATTCAAATGTCCTATTGATTGCAAGCAGTCTTTGTGATGGGTGTGCCTGCTAATGGCAGCTGTTCTTTAAGAAGTTACATATAACAAGCTGCATTTAATACAATCATAGGAGACAAATACAACAAACTATATGCTATTTTCCTCATAAAGAATACTAAAGAGCTCACTTGACCGTTGACATTTGTGACTATTTTCTTTAATGATTGATTGCAGCTCTAAATGCAGTCACTTGCTTTATTTGACCATTTCTGTTCTTTTTTACAGTGTTGCAAAAGTTTGGAAACAACACAGGGAATGGGTCACAGTGATGTACTTAACATTTTCTTTAAAAGAGACTAAGAGAAACATTTAAAATTATAATAGATTCCAAAATGATGAATGCATAAAAACTCTGTTTATCAAATCTCAAAATTCAAACTGTTACAGAGATAACATAAACGATGGAAAATAGAATTATGGTTGATCAGATAATCCTCAATTCCTGCCTTTTCCCAACAACCCTTGATTCCCTTACTGATTAAAAACTTGTGTATCTCAGCCTTGAATATCCTTAACAACCCAGCCTTGACAGTCATCTGCAGTACATAATTCCACAGATTCACTACACGCTTGAGAGGAGAAATTCCTCTATATTTCTATCAGAAATGGGTGACCTCTTACTCTGAGATTACGCTCTTCTGCTCTCTGCTCTCCTCAAAGAGGAGACAACATCTCCATATCCACCCTGTCAAGCCTCCTAATGAGTTTACGTTTTTCAGCAAGGTGTCCTCTTACTCTTCAGAACTCCAATAAGTACAAGCCCAACCTACTTTACCTCTGCTCGTTAGAAAATCCTCCATACCTGGAATCAATTTAATGAACCTTTTCTGGGTTTTCTCTAATATCATCATATCTTTCCTTAAATAAAGGGACAAAAACTGTTCACAGTATCTCACACATGATCTGACTAGCACCTTGTATAGTTTTAGCAATATCTTCTCATCCCTTAGAAACAAAGGCCATCAATCTGTTTGTCTTCTCTACTACTTTTGAAACTTGGTAGCTTCCTTTTTTAAAGATTCATGCACAAAAGACCCCAAATCTCTTGGTGCGACAGCTTTTTGCAGTTTTGCCCCTTTTAGTAATACTCAGCTGTTCTATTCTTCCTGCCAATGTGCATAACATCAGATTTTCCCATATTATGTTCCATCAGCCAACCTTTCTCACACTCATTCAGCTTGTCAATATACCTCCATACATTTTAGGTGATCCTTACTACTTGCCTTCCCATTTATTATTTCATAGAATCATAGAATCCCTATAATGTGGAAACAGGCCCTTTGGCCCAACAAGTCCACACCGAGCCTCAGAGCATCCCACCCATACCCATCCCCATGGGCAATTTAGCACAGCCAATTCACCTAACCTGCACATCTTTGGACTATAACTTAGCAGTAGTGCATTCACTTCAGTCAACCAAGTAATTAAGGAAAATTGCAAATAATCATTTCCCCCAGCATTGATCCCAATGGCAGACTACTTTGTCCCTTTGTCCTAACACGCACCTTCTATTGATTAGGCAATCCTGTATCTGTGCTAATACACTACCTCCAACACTACGAGGTGTTATAAAGTAGTTTTATATGTAGTACATTGTTAAATATCTTTTGGGAATCCAAATTTATTACACCTAGTGGTTTCCTTTTAATTATTCTGCTTGTTATCACCTCAAAGAACCATATTAAATATTGTCATGTGTGATTTCTTCTTCATCTCGCCATCCTGACTCTGCTTGATCATATCGTGTACTTAGAAACGCTCAACTCATACATCATTTTTAGTGAACTCTAATAGTTTAGACTGATATTAATCAAACTGATCTATCATTATCATTTCATTTAGTCTCCCTCCCTTTTGGCATAATGCTGTTACATCCGCAGTTTTCCAATTCTTTGGAAATTTTCAAGAATAAAATCCTATTATGCAACCCCTCAGGTCCAGGGGACCTATTGGCCTTTAGCCCATTAGTTGCCCTAGCACTTTTTGTCTAGTGATGTTTATTGTGTTTATTACCTTCCCCCATCCCCCTTACCCTCTTGATTATTTATCATTTTTAAAATGTTATAAGTGTCCGCTGTCGTAAAAGCTGAAGCAAAATTTTTTTTCAATCCTTCTGCTATTTCTTGGTTTTCCTTTACTATTTCCCCTATCTCATTTTCCAAGGGGGCTATGTATTTGGTCTCTCTCTTCCTTTTCATACGTTTAAAGAAGCTCTTACTCACTGCTGTTATATTACATGCCAGTTTGCTCTCACAATTTATTTTTTCACTCCATATTACTTGTCTCATCGTCTCTTGTTGGCTTTTAAATTTTTCCCAATTCTCTGGTTTGCCACAAATTTTTGTCACATGCATTTTTTTAAATTTAATAAGACAGTCCTTGGTTAACTATGCTTATTTTGTTCCTTCCTAGAAATCTTCTCCATTACTAAAATATATCTTTGTTGTCAGCCAACAGTTAAGAAATATTTTATTTAATATTTACTGACTAGCGCTGGTATACATTTTTAGTGATTTGTTTGTAGACAAACCAGTGCTTTCTACCTGGATGGGTCTTTTAGGACTTCATCTTAGTACTGAGCATAACACAGTCTGTTGGTGCAAGACTTAAAGCCCAGGGCTATATGGGGGAGTATAAAGTCTATGATTAAAAACCAAAAGAACTGAGAACACTGTAAATCAGGAACAAAAACAAAGTTGCTGGAAAAGCTCAGCAGGTCTGGCATTTCTAAGGAAGGGTCACCGGACCCGAAACATTAACTCTGTTTTCTCCTCCACAGATGCTGCCAGACCTGCTGAGCTTTTCCAGCAACTTTGTTTTTGTAAAGTATATGATTGTTAGGAAAATCCTGACTATGAAAGATCATTGATAGATGAGATGTGGAGGTGCCAGTCTTGGATGGGGATGTACAAGGTCAGAAGTCATGTAACACCAGGTTATAGTCCATACATGACTTCTGGCATTGATAAGTGAGATACAGATGTAGTAAATTGATGAGGACAGTGCTGCAAATGGTTGAATTTTAAGATGCCCTCCTGACCTTGACAATTTCTGTGAAGCCGTTAAATTTCTTTTTTTGTACTACTTCCAAGTGTTTGGAGTAACACTAAGCTCTATGGCTATCTCTTTCCTCTGCCTTCTGAGCATGTGGCTGATTCTTTGGTGCACTCTTCCATAATCAGCCCTTGTTGACTCTTCCACATTGCAACGTCAGAGTGATCTGAGCACTGCTGGTAACTAGAATGGTCCTCCTCTTTAAGAGATTCAGTCTGGTTTTAAATAATCTAATAACTCACAATGCAGACACCACTGCTGGTAGGTGTAGTGAGTGGACAGAGAGGGATTGCATGCTTCAGTCATGGAAATAAACAGATAGCATGAAGTTGGCATTCTGCTTGCATTCCCATGAACGGGCATGGATTAATCAAGCAATGCAATCTGTGTCAGAGATAATGGGAACTGCAGATGCTGGAGATTCCAAGATAATAAAATGTGAGGCTGGATGAACACAGCAGGCCAAGCAGCATCTCAGGAGCACAAAAGCTGACGTTTCGGGCCTAGACCCTTCATCAGAGACTCTCTGATGAAGGGTCTAGGCCCGAAACGTCAGCTTTTGTGCTCCTGAGATGCTGCTTGGCCTGCTGTGTTCATCCAGCCTCACATTTTATTACAATGCAATCTGTGTGCTTATTTTCAAGAGTTATTCAGTTTAACCCTTCAAACGCACACAATTTAGCAATTTCATGGATAACATAACAGTAGCTTTATATTATAATTTTACTTGGGATATTTCTATTGTGTAAATTAAATGTTATCATTATTCTTATTATTAACATAATGTGTAACCCATTCATTTAGATACCGTCTTTGTGGCATAAGTTTCCATATGCAAGAGAAATAGTCTGTACAAATTCGTTTGTTTAGATATGTTGGATTCATACAATATGTTCAGGCAAGCAACAGGGGTTCACGTGTGTCTAGTATATTGTTGAAGTCAGGTTAAAGTGCAGCAATCCTTGCTCTGAACTGTTGAACACATTTAATTTTATAAATTATATAAAGGCACACTACGTCCAGATTCATACTCCTGGTACTGATAATATAGACTCTTCGCTGTAATGACTAGGCAAAGGCTATTAGTACTGTTGGTGATTTAATCTAATTGATATAGACTGTCGGTAGCTCCAGAGCTAGATCTGACTGAGATTGCACATGACAAACTCTCACAAACTTTAAGTAAGTTCACAACTAAGATATGAACTGGCAGCAACACAAAGAATGTCAAAATGTTAACTACGGTTGTCTGGGCCTTCATTGTTTGCCATTATATATTTTACGTGGCACTTGCCCTGGGTATAAACTTGCTATAAACAAATTTTCAATTTATTTTCAGCAGAAACATATTGGCCAATTGTGGAAAATTCAAGGATTGGCAGTTTCCAGCATGGGCGTTTCTGAACTGATGCATAAATTCTGGCTCATAAATAAACAACAATGGGGAAGGGTTCATAACACTTGGTTTTCCATGATTACTCCTTGCATTTACAACATAAAAAAGATTTAATTCTGGGGATTATTACTGTATTTTTATTTTGCTGTTGGTAAAGCACTGTAAAAACTGAAGATGTTCTCTTTTTATCCTAAGTATTATCCAGTACAAAAACCTCACAAAAATGTTCATCTCAATGGTTCAAATTATGCGGCAATCGATCATTCTTCCTGGGCTCAAATTCCAAGATTACAGGGGCTGTGTAAACAAATAAAAAGCAACAGCTTATATTAATAAAGTACCCTTAAAATAATTAATGCCCTAAGGTGCTCTATGGGAGCATGATAAAGAAAATTAAGTGTAAGTGCCATTAGCAGACATTAGAGCTGTTTGACCAAACTTTTGTCAGGTAGCTTCATTTGTGGAGCAACAAACGGAAGAAAGAGAGATAAAGAGGCGGAATCATTTTCAAAGGGAGTGTCAGATAGTAGAGTCCAGGCACAGTGGAGCAATTAAACTCGGGATGTTCAAGAGACCAGAATTAAAAAAGCTTAAAGGCCCTGGGAGATCAGCCAGGAGTGCATTGTAGCAATCAAATCAAGTGGTAACAAAGACATGAGTGAAGGTCCTATTTGTGGTTTAGGCAGGAGTGAAGTCAGGTGATGTTATAAAGGCGGCAACTGGCAGTAGTCCTTCTCATTGTTCAGATGTATAGTTGAAAGCTCATCTCTGGGTCAAATATGACCCTAAAGAGATATGAGGAATAGATTTATAAAAACAGAAAATAAAGTGTGAAGGAAGGGTGTGGTAGAGCAAATAGAACTTTGCAAATTAAAGAATATATAAGGTATAGAAAATAATGAATTTAATAGAATGAGTTTATCATTCTATTTTATTATTAATAATTTATGTTTCATAAGCCACGACACATTATACCATTATTTATTCAGTAATTCTATATGGCAGAAAGTATAGGTGAATTACTTTTAACCTATGTTCCCCAGGAAACAGCCTCAAGTGAAAAAGGCTAACTAATTTTCAGAGTCTGAAGTATTGTGCAATGTAAGGTTACAAGATGCCAGTACATTCCTTAATACTAACTACATCAGAAAGGCATATTCTCCTAAATTATAGCTAAACACTTTAAAAAATAAAGCCGGATATTATTATGGCATATATCAAAAGGGTGAAATATTTGTAACATCAAAAAGCATTAAACACAGCAAGAGAAAGCAAGACTTATTAAATATGACCAAGGCTGTGGGGCCCAATCAGATAGCCCCCAAAGAGGGACATAAGAATTTCAATGTGCAATAATCTCACATTATTTTGCAGTAATTCAGGCAGCATGGAATCTTCGTGCTGTCTGCTCATTATCAGGCTTTCTGCCTGCAGCCAATGCTAACCACACTGTTGATTGACTGCACATATCAGCAGGGGGTCCAGACTTGTAACTTGTTGGAACTATTAAAATCTAGCCTGCCCAGTTTAAAGCCTTCCTGTATCTCATAAAGGGGAGGTGCAGTGCATCATGGCTGATTGATAGTTTGTTGTGAGCTGAATCTGACTTGGAAAGGAGTGGACGTTGGCTGAACTTGAGACAGAAATGACAGTGAGGTTATTCAACGTTCCAATGCAGGTTGTCGAGGACTCAGGAACAAAAACAAAGTTGCTGGAAAAGCCAAGCAGGTCTGGCAGCATCTGTGAAGGAGAAAACAGAGTTAACATTTCAGGTCCGATGGCCCTTCCTTAGGACTAGAGGACTTAGACTAGGTGTGAAGGAAGAGAGACTAAATGATTTTACAATGGACCACGGGGCCTTTCAGATAAATGGTGGAAAGGAAATGAAGCAGATAGCTACAGAGATCATTGCCAGACATGCTGCCATTTAGAGACAGCAGGAACTACAGATGCTGGAGAATCTGAGATAACAAGGTGTAGAGCTGGATGAACACAGCAGGCCAAGCAGCATCATAGGAGCAGGAAGGCAGATGTTTCAGGCCTAGACCCTTCTTCAGAAAAGACCAATGGTATTGGTCATAATGAGGAAGGCTATTGCTGAAGCTGTGGCCAGCAGCAAGGATGTATCCATTGAAAAGATTTTCTGAAGAAGGGCCTAGGCCCGAAATGTCAGCCTTCCTGTTCCTCTGATGCCGCTTGGCCTGCTGTGTTCATCGAGCTCTACATCTTGTTATCTCTTTAGGCAGCCATTTAGACCCAGATTCAGTAATACAAGAACTTTAATTAGCTCAAATATTTCATGAATGCATTTTCAAATACCACATTTCACCAACCACATCTCCAGCACAACCCACTGCTGAAATCCTCAACCCCTCATTGTTCAGCAGCCAACAATCTCTATCCTGACTCATACCTCAACATTCGTTTGTTCCTCTTCACCTTCACATTTGGCATAGGACAAGCCTTGCCAAGGATCCAGAGCTGGCATAGACTTATAGCTATTTAACAATGGAACCATCATCACACAAGCATATTGCACTTCCCTCTCTCTTGTAGGAGAAGATAGTGCACAGCAGGAGTTAGCACGTGCTGAACAAGGGAAGAAGCATGCTTAGGCACTCAAATGGAGGAAATGGTATTGGTCATAATGAGGAAGGCTATTGCTGAAGCTGTGGCCAGTAGCAAGGATGTATCCATTGAAAACAATGGTGTCTTCATTTAATTTTTTTATTCACCTCCACTACAACTTCATTACACAATCTTTCTTACTTATAAGTTTCAAGTGCTGTACTCAAGCACTTCTTACCACTTCCTGCCAATCACAATCTTACCAATGTGTGTTTTTCGTATAACCATGGCATTCAAGCTGACCAAACAGTACAGAAAAACCAATAAAAGAGTGAGGATGAAGATATATCATAATTTAATTTCACACTAGCTGATATCAGCTCAGATACTGTTGCTGGAGTGTTGAACTGAAGTCAATTAGCTTTATTGTCACATACATTCATATGAGTGCAGTGAAAAATTTACCATTCACCACTTATAGTGACATCTTAGGTACAAGGTTACCTAGATACAGATTCTTATGTATAAAGTCTTTGGGGAAAAGAAAGAAAAACAAAGGAATAAGGAGTCCAGCATTAATAACCTTCAAAAGTACAAAATCATGGAATAATGTTGAGACGAGATCTGCACATGCTGAGACATCAGGTACAATATACCATAGCGAGGTTGGGAGGAGTTGGTGCAGAGATGGTGCAATTTCATTTTGCCAGAGGGCAAGCTTGTATGCATGCTCACTCTAGAGGATCCAGATGAGAGCTTCAATGCACCAAGCTCCAGAAAAAGGCTTATAGACGTGCCCACCAAAATGTTTGGTGCATTAGGAAACTTTCCAGCAAGTCTGTGGTCATTATCAAGGAACATTGAGAAATCCAGTGCCAATTTGAGACTAGGAGTAGGCATATGCTTTCCGATATAGAAGTGCTAACTAACACTATGAAAACAAATGCTGATCCAATATTGTTGTGGACTCCGTTAGCTGATGTTTCAGCTACTATTGCAGCATAAATAGCTTCTGACAAAAGTCTGAGATTACGGTGGAGGTTGATATTGGTGTCACGCAAAATCAGGCTGTTGCCATTATGGTTGTGAATAATATTGCTCAAAATGCACTTGTTGAATATTGCAGTAGGTTATCAATCTGTGTTCTAAGATTGTTGAGGCATTACTCAGGAGTAGTACTTCATAGCAGCACCACAATAAAAGCTCTTGGAAGACAGGCACTAACAGGGTGATTAATTTAACTTTGCCTGCAATAGGATATGATTTCATTTAGAAAATTGGTTTGGAATGCTTATATTATGTTGGTTTTTATTGGCTGAGAGTTTGCAGGCCCCTGCCAGATGTGTTTTTGGCACGAACACACAAAATGTCAGGTAGTCATTCCATTGTATTTCCAGCCATTGCCAACCCATTGCAAATAATGTAGTGTTTCAGTAAGGTGTCCCCTAAGGTGCCAGCCTCAACATCTAATGAGGCCATCACTCTGTCTCATTAAGTGGCAATAAACAGCCTCAATCTTCCTGTAGCTGTAGAGTGCTGGTGGAGCAGACAGGAGAGGCCAGTTTTCAAAATGTTGTTTTGAAAGGCGGAGAGGAAGGAGAGGAAACTATTAGGTGGTATGGGTGGGGACCTGGGGGTCCAGAAATCCCTGCAAGATGTGATCTGTTCCACTCCACCAGGGCCTCCAAATTCTGCACTTTCCAGACCCCCAGCCCGCCTTGGGTGCCTACAATTTTCCAGAGGTTACCTCACACTTGTTCTCTTTATTCTCTTTCATGATAATACGATAAGCTGTGAGTGTGGCTACCACAGATTCTGGCACTGCCAATCAGATGAACCGTCAGCTCCCTGGATGGGGCAGAGTGACTGTCTCCTAAGGACTGAGAGTTTGGAGTTCAGCAGATTTATGCTGCCCCCAGCATGCAATTGCTGGAGGGCAGCCTTTTTAACTGTTGGTACATTTGGAACGTGTGTTGTTATAGCCGAAACTAAAACAAATAACTGTGGGTGCTGGTGATTGAAAAAAATTCAAAAAAAGTCTGGCAGCACCTGTGGGGAGAAAACAGTTAAAATTTCAAGTCTGGTGACTCTCTATCAGTTCACCAGTTTTGATGCAAAGGCATCAGACTTGAAACTTCAATTGTTTTCTTCCCACAGATGCTGCCAAACCCGCAGAGTTTCTCCAGCAATTCCTGTTTTTGTTGCATATGCATAACTTTGTTTTCTTTGTGTAATAAGCTTGTGATTTTTGTCTTAAAAGAACATAGGCAGCCTAGTGTGGATGTGTTCAGTAATTAACCACAAAGCTATCTGACTGCAAAAATAAAACTTAAGAGCTGGATGTGAGTTTGCTCGCTGAGCTGGAAGGGTAGTTTTCAGATGTTTCGTCACTTTTTTTTATTTGAAAAAAATATACTTTATTCATAAGATGTACAAAAAATAAAACATATTTATATACCTACCCAGTCATGCAAGCCGCTCCAGGTTACCCAGGGGGTACGTACACCAACTAAAGGAAAAAAAAACAAAGAAAAAACAACAAAGCAAATACCCCGGCAGTCGTCACCTCGCACAGTCCCAGTTGGCCCCTGACCAGTTGGGGAAGGCGCCAGCTGGGCCCAGTTGCCAGATAGGGCCCTTTTTTCTATTCTGGACCGAGGGGTTTCATACGGTCGTTTTTCCCCACCGCGCCTGGGCGGTGGCTGCCCCAAGCTTTAGCGCGTCCCTCAGCACGTAGTCCTGGACCTTGGGGTGCACCAGTCTGCAACACGTGGTCGGGGTCAGTTCTTTCAGCTGGCAGACCAGCAAGTTGCGGGCAGACCAAAGAGCGTCTTTCACCGCATTGATGGTCCTCCAGGCGCAATTGATGTTGGTATCAGTGTGCGTCCCGGGAAACAGCCCGTAGAGCACGGAGTCCCGCATCATGGAGCTGTTCGGGACGAACCTCGACAAATACCACTGCATCCCCCTCCAGACCTCCTGTGCATAGGCACACTCCAGAAGGAAGTGATCGACAGTCTCGTTCCCCCCCACCCCTGCAGCCACCTCGAGGGCAGCGTGCGGTGGCGCAAAGATTCCGGGCATGCACAAAGGATCTCACTGGCAGAGCCCCTCTCACCGCCAGCCAAGCAATGTCCTTGTGCTTGTTTGAAAGTTCTGGCGATGAGGCATTCTGCCAAACGACTTTGGCAGTCTGCGTGGAGAACCACACGACGGGATCCACCCTCTCCTTTTCCCGAAGGGTCTCGAGGATACTACGTGCTGACCACTCCCTGACAGCCTTGTGGTCAAAGGTGTTTCTTTTCAAAAATTTCTCCACAAAGGACAGGTGGTACGGGACGGTCCAACTACTCGGAGCGTTCCACGGCAACGAGGCCAGGCCCATCCTTTGCAACACCGGGGACAGGTAGAACCTCAGTAAGTAGTGACACTTGGTGTTTGCGTACTGAGGATCTACGCACAGCTTGATGCAGCCGCACACAAAGGTAGCCATCAGGGCGAGGGTGGCATTCGGTACGCCCTTTCCCCCATTTCCCAGGTCTTTGTACATGGTGTCTCTGCGGACCCGGTCCATCCTCGATCCCCAAATGAAGTGGAAGATGGCCCGGGTAACCGCAGCGGCACAGGTCCAGGGAATAGGCCAGGCCTGCGCCACATACAACAGTACCGAAAGCCCCTCGCACCTGACAACCAGGTTCTTACCCGCGATGGAGGGGGACCGGAGCGTCCACCTGCCCAGCTTCTGCTTCAGTTTGGTGATACGCTCCTCCCAAGTCTTAGTGCATGCCCCAGCTCCACCAAACACCCAGCACCTTCAGGTAGTCTGTCCTGACGGTGAAGGGGATGAAGGAGCGGTTGTCCCAGTTCCCGAAGAATATGACCTCGCTCTTACCCCTATTGACTTTGGCACCCGAGGCCAGTTCAAACTGGCCGCAGATGTCCAATAGTCTACTCACCGACCGACGATCGGTGCAGAAGATGGCGACGTCGTCCATGTACAGGGAGATCTTGACCTGAAGGCCTCCGCTGCCTGGGATAGTCACGCCCTTCAGGCTCACATCCTTCCTGATGGATGCGGCGAAGGGCTCCACACAGCACACAAACAAGGCAGGAGAGAGCGGGCAGCCCTGCCTGACTCCAGATCTGACAGGAAAACTGTCCGATTCCCACCTGTTGATCGAGCCTGCGCTAAAGATTCTGGTGTAGAGCAGCCGGATCCAATTGCAGATGCCCTCCCCGAACCCCAATGTGGAGAGGATGTCCCTCATGTAAGCATGAGAGACCCTGTCGAAGGCCTTATCTTGGTCCAGGCTGACGAGGCAGGTGTCCACCCGCCTGTCCTGCACGTAGGCGATCGTATCCCTGATGAGCGCGAGGCTCTCAGCGATCTTCCTGCCCGGCATAGCACAGGTTTGGTCAGGGTGAATCACCGACTCCAGGGCAGACCGGACCCGGTTGGCTATGACCTTGGCCAGGATTTTGTAGTCCACGTTCAATAGTGAAATGGAACGCCAATTCTTAATTTCTTCCCTCTCCCCCTTCCTCTTGTAAATGAGGGTGATGATGCCCTTCCTCATGGACTTGCACATTTCCCCTGCCCGAAGCGCACTATCGTACACCTCCAGCAGGTCCTGGCTGACCAGGTCCCACAGAGCGGAATACAGCTCAACCGGTAAGCCGTCGCTCCCGGGAGTCTTATTTCTCTCCAAGGACTTAAGGGCTCTGGTCAGCTCATCCAGGGATATCGGCCGGTCCAGCCACTCCCTCGTGCCGTCATTTAAAACCTCCGTGATAGACGACAGGAACGACTCGGAGGCCGTGCTGTCTGTGGGCTTCGCGTCATACAGTCCGGAATAGAAGGATCTGCTGATCCTCAAAATGTCGGGCCGAGACGACGTTACCGAGCCGTCATCCTCCTTCAGCCGGCTAAGCACAGAGCTCTCTTTGTGCACCTTCTGAAAGAAGAAACGCGAGCACGTCTCGGAGGGACCCTGGACCGGAAGATTATCCTGGAGGCCACTGCGGTGAAGAGCGAGGCTTGCTGGCCCCTCACCTCGCGGAGGTCCTCCGTGGCATCAAACCCCATCAACCGCAGAAGGAGCAGGTTCTGCACCCTTTTCTGGAGTCGCGACAGCTTTCCCCACCTCTCTCTTGCCTTCTGAACACCCTTGAGGACAAAGAACCTCTTGATGTTCTCCTTCACCGTCTCCCACCAGTCGCCCGGAGACTCAAAGAGGGGTTTCACGGTTCTCCAACCGGCGTACTCCCTCTTAAGCTCCTCGACGTTCTCTGGGGTCAACAGAGTCGTGTTGAGCTTCCACGTCCCCTTGCCGGCCGGCTGGTCGTCCTGTAAGTGACAGTCGGCCAGCAGGAGGCAGTGGTCAGAGAAGAACACCGGCTCGACACTGGTGGCCCTGACCAAGAACGCCCGTGACGCAAACAGGAAGTCTGTCCTTGAGCGGATAGACCCGTCTGGCCGCAACCAGGTGTATCTCCGCTGCGCTCCGTCTGCAGGGGTGCTGAAGACGTCGAGCAGCTTGGCATCCTTCACCGTGCCCATCAGGAATCTGGACGTGACGTCCAGTTGACTCCCCCCACCCGCTGTCCCCACGCCGGATCTTCCATCTGCATCAATGATGCAGTTGAAGTCTCCGCCTAGGATGACTGGCCTGGACGTAGCCAGCAGGGGTGGAAGCCGCTGCAGGATGGCCAACCGCTCGCTCCATACCGCTGGGGGGTACACGTTGATCAGACTCAGGGGAGCGTTCCTGTAGGTGACATCAGCCACTAGGATGCGACCCCCACCACCTCCTGAACTTGAGAGAAGGTGAAGTTGCGCCCCCGCAGCAGAATAGCCAGGCCCGAGGAGCGACAGTCGTTACCCCCCGACCAGATTGAAGGCCCACAGGTCCAGGCGCCAGACCATTTCCCGTACCTGTTGAGGTGCGGTATCCCGCACTCCTGCAGAAACAGGAGGTCCGCCTTGATGGTGGTCAGGTAGGCCAACGTGGACACACATCTTGCGGTGGACTTGACGCTGCACACATTAATGCTCGCAACTTGTACCCCCATTGTGGGCAGTGACCGCAGTACCCTCCCCAAGTCCAAGGTCCAGCCCCTTCATCTGTCCCTTCATGCCCATTGCCCGGGCTAACTGCTGGATGCTCTCCGGGCTCAGGAATCCGTCCGTGCTGCCTTCCGGGTGGCATCCCCCTGTCGGGGGTACGGAAGCAGGAGAGTCTGGCTCTGGGTCAGGCTGGGGACGCGCTGTTTCCTCCTTCCCACCTGGAAGTTTAGGGGGGCCATCCAGGGCCCCAGGGGCACGTGGCTGGGTGTCGGAGGGAGCCTCAAGGCGCCTCCCGCCACCTGAAAGCCAGGTGCTGCTTTCCTTCTCCCTTGAGATCTTTAGCTTCTGCTTTGGGCGGGCCTCCTCCGAATCTCCCTTGTCAGAGGAGCTCTTATAGCCCCCCTGTAGCTGCCTCTTCCCACCTAATGGGTGCGGTGCCTGGGCCTGCCGGCGTGCTTTCCTCCTCGCTTTCCTGGCCGTCGTCCACTCCCCTGGGTCGCCTGTCGCCGCCTCCATCGACTCCAGGTTGTCAGGGGGAGCGGAGCCTGGAGGGGCACTTTGCTGGCCTCGGGCCCATCCTGCGGGGCTGGGCCCTCCTGCACGACCTGGCCCTCCAGCACATTAGTGGGGTCCTTGCAGGGCCCTGGTGCCTTCCTCTCCTCCGAGGGGGCTGGCCCCGCATTGCCCCTGCCAGCGACCTGGGCGTAGGTGGTCCCCCGCTGCGGGCATGCCCTATAGAGGTGGCCTGCTTCCCCGCAAAGGTTGCAGCTTTTCTCTCGTGGGCAATCCTTTGCAAGGTGTCCCTCCTCCCTGCAGATGGTGGCTTTGCAGTCGGCTGCCACGTGACCTGACCTACCACAGGCATGGCAGACTTTAAGTTGCCCTGCATAGGTCAGGTAGCCCTTGCTCCCGCCGATCGCGAAGCTGGACGGTGGGCGTATGACGTTCCCGTCCGTGCCCATCCTCAGCGTCACCTTGACCTGCCTCTTACTGCTCCATATGCCAAAGGGGTCCATGATGTCAGTTAGGTCTCCTTACACCTTCATGTACCTTCCAAGGAAGGTCAGGACATCAACTGCTGGCACATGCGAGTTGTTCATGTGTACAGTCACCATACGGCTCCTCTGCGCTGGCATCACAAACAGCAGGACAGGGGTCAATACAGAGAGGGGGCCCTCACCTCCTTTCTCCTGTAAAACCTCCAGGAAGCGCTCGCAAAGCTTGGAACTCCTGAAGGTTACATCGTAAAAACCTCCTCCGGGGGAATCCTGCAGGCAGTAAATGTCCGCAGCAGCGAACCCACAACAGTCCAACAGGACCCTCTTCACGAAGAAGGTGCAGTCCACAGGTGCACCTTCATCCACCTTCTTCACGGAAACGCGGATGGTGTTCCGGACCCCCTGACCTGGGGCACGAGCACTTGCCGCAGCCATCGTTGCAGGTTGGCTGCTCCCCTGAGCCAGCGTTAGGCCGAAGCCAGCATTAAGATCCACCGGATGCAAGGGTGCACAGTCAACCCGATGTCTTCCTTTCACCTCCAAGACAGCACTCTCCTCCTCTCGGTCCACAAGAGAGTGGGTCTTTATTTTGTTCCAGATGTAAGCTGGTTCACTGAGCTTGAAGATTTGTTCCCAGATGTTTCGTCACCATTCTAAGTAACATCAACAGTGAGCCTCCGACGAAGTGCTGGTGTTATGTCCTGCTTTCTATTTATCTGTTTAGGTTTCCTTGGGTTGGTGATGTCATTTCCTGCATTGGTGATGTCATTTCCTGTTTTTTTCTCAGGGAATGGTAGATTGGCTCCAAATCAATGTGTTTGTTGATGGAGTTCCAGTTGAAATGCCATGCTTCTAGGAATTCTCTGCGTGTCTCTGTTTGCCTACATTGGGCAAACAGGCAGAAAGCTAGCCACCAGGACACATGAACATCAATTAGCCACAAAACAACATGACCCACTATCACTCGTATCCTCACATACAGATGAGGAAGGACACCACTTTGATTGGGACAACACATCCATCCTAGGACAAGCCAAACAGAGACATGCACGAGAATTCCTAGAAGCATGGCATTCCAACCGGAACTCCATCAACAAACACATTGATTTGGAGCCAATCTACCATCCCCTGAGAAAAAGAACAGGAAATGACATCACCAATGCAGGAAATGACATCACCAACCCAAGGAAACCTAAACAGATAAATAGAAAGCAGGACATAACACCAGCGCTTCACCGGAGACTCACTGATGATGTTACCTAGAATGGTGACGAAACGTCTGAAAACTAACCTTCCAGGTCAGCGAGCAAACTCACATCCAGAACCTCAACCTGAGCTACAAATCTTCCCAAAACTCGCTAACTTAAGATCTATCAAATCAGGTTTCACTCTGTGATTTATCAATCCAGCATTATCAATTGGGTTTGTAACAATATTCCAGGTCTTGGTCTCAATTTTGTGGTGAGCAGCAAAGGGCAGGTACCCCTTGTTCATTACTCTTTTCCAGGGCCTTTAAGCAATAATGCACAGTAATTAAATGTCCTTTCACCATATCTCCCACTACTCTAACATGGGCAAAGATAAGCAAGGCAGCAACTGCATGACTTGTTAATCCATCATATTTTAAGAACCTTTTGTCACATGCAGGGTGAGTTTTAAGTTAGTCAAAATCCAGCGTTAAAATCAAGCCCTCTGAGTATATATGAAGAAATTCTCATGAGAATTAAAACAAAATGAGAATTTTTAATTCAAATGTAAAATCAAGTATAAAATGAAATAAAAAGAGACAGAGAGATTATATAAAGAGACAGAGAGATGGAACCTTTCATTATCCATTTTTAATCTCTCCAACAATAAATTCTGAAAAAGTGACCCTCCACAAATTAAAAATAAAATTCATGGTCAGACTGTCGGTTTTTGATAAAGACTTGAGGAATGAATAAAAATATTTTTTGACTTCACTGCATCTTGACTTGAGACACAATTAGTGTGTAACAACTGGCAAAGTGTTGCAGCTTCATACCTTTCATGGGATATCTGTCAGGGAAATGTGAGGCATGCGAACAAACAAAGCAAATTGAACAGGATCTTCTGGATTCTGCATTTGAATGTCAATGTACGGACATCAGCCAACGCTGGCTGGTTTACCCCACAATAACAGCAAGTGCTAATAGCCTCACTGTCAAACCCCAGTCCAAAATCTAGATAGTCATTATTTCCTTCAGTGTCTCTCCCCCTTTGTTGAAGTCCCAGATCATTGTCAAAATTATTTTATCTGATGCTGTAATTCTTATTTTTATATTTTAACTTGCCTGTTAGAATTGAACATAAACATTCCAATATCTCCCATCATCAGTGAACTCAAAATCTTCAGAATTCTTGTGGTTCCAATATAGATTCTAATTATATCATGGTGATTTATTTAAGGCAGGTTCTGCATACATCTGTCTCTCACTGAAAGTGTGTGTTTTTTTTTATTTACTAGTGCACAGTACACTGGCTATGGCCAGCCAGCTTGGAGTTAATCCTCAGATGAGAAGATTCTAACCTCCGGTTTTGTTTTTAAATACCCCTACAGTATGACCATACACCAGGAGTGCTCATCTTTTCGCCACAGCAGCTGTGTTACGTGTGTGTAAAAACACCATGTGCCAAATAATTTTAGTCAACATTTACCCCACCAGAAAAAAACACCTAAGTGGCCAGGGAACCAGTAACAAGCAAAGCTCAATAGGAGCAATCCTTACATGAAAGAAAAACTGAAGGGTGAGGGTGGAGATTAAATCAAAATAGAGTAGGAGGGGCAAATAAAGCACTCTACCCATCACTGTGCCCACCTCTCCCTCAAAGGCATTGGTACTGTTGGTGGACACTGCATGCTCCCTCTGCAAGAACTTCCAGGCTCAAACGTAATCGTGAAAGAGGGGCAGGCAGTTGACAGAAATGACTCCCTCCACAATCCACCACCTGGGCCTGTAAATAGCCAACCTGGTCACGTCCAGATCTATGAGCAGATCCCCCAACTTGCTTGCTCCTCTTTGCATCAGATGCCCAAAGAATAGGAGCGTGGGGCTGAAGTGCAACCACAAGTCGAGGAGAAGGTCTATTAGATAACTAGAAAGGGAGAGCAAATGCACGAACCCAATATAGACATGGTCCACCGACTCCAGAGAACCACTAAACAAACAGTTGGCTGGGAGTCCATGAACCACCACAATCTGAATGGGCCTGCTGCATGCAACGCTTTTCCCACCCCCACCCTCTCAGATCCCCGAGGGAAAGAGAGAGGACTCTCACATAGAGAGCTCTCCCCTGTGGATCCCCACCGCCTAGCGGTAAATAGGCATGCCAAAGCATGCCCAAAAAATGTGATTATATTGGAAATAAAACTCCACTGACCATTTAATCACCAGCAGACTTTAGCCAATGACATGAGGGATGACCTGCAATGACTTGCTGACAACTGTTGTCCAATTACAGGTAGACAATATTACTGGTTAAGTTCAATTTCTGGCAAATATCTCAAAATGGGTACTTATTGAAGTTCCACATATTTTAGATGGGTGGTATAATATGTACAGTAATCGTCATGGATCCTTGGATTGCTTATTGTCTTATAAATGACATAATTACTGATAAAAGAGCTGAAGTTACATTTGTAATTCACATAAATATAGAACTCTAAAGCATAAATCTAAAACCAAAATATTTCACCTTTGAGAAATAAAAGAATGACAAACTACTACAATAATTTTACATTGTTTTCATTCAGTCATGGGTTGATGGTGTTGCTGGCCAGGTAGCATTTATTGCCCAGAAGTCAGATAAGAGGCAACCACATTGCTGTGGGTCTGGAGTCACACAGAGGCCAGACCAGGCAAGGATGACAGTTTCCTTACCTAAAGGACATTAGTGAACCAGATGGGTTTTTCCTGACAATTGACAACAGATTCTTGGTCATCATTAAATTATTAATTTCAGATATTTATTGAATTCCAACTCCACCATCTATCATGGCAGGATTCAAACCCAGGTCCCCAGAACATTGTCTGGGTCTCTGGATTAACAGTCCAGCGAAAATACCACTAGGCCATTGCTTCCCTTCATTAGTTAGTGAAGATCTACAGACAGCATTCTGGCTCTTCACAATCAAATTGTTCCACTCTACTTGAATTCCTCTGCTCACATTTCATATCTGGGCAGCACAATGACTCAGTGGTTAGTACCGCTGCCTCACAGTGCTGGGGACCTCTGTTTGATTCCAGCCTCAGGAACTGTATGGAGTTTGCACATTTTTGCTCTGGTTTCCCTCCCACTGTCCAAAAATGCACAGGTTAGATGGATTGGCCACACGAAACTGCTCATTATGTCCAGGGATGTGTAGGTTGGATGGATTAGCCATGGGAAATGCAGGGTTACAGGGATAATGGGTCCCGGTGGGCTTCCCTTTGTGGACTTGAATCATAGAATCCCTACAGTGTGGCTGCTTCCACACTGTAGGGATTCTATGGCTTCAATTATGTATTCAGATCCACAATAAGGTAACTGCTGCCAAATTTCAACACAAAAGTGGCTGAACTTATCTGCATGGAGATCTAATCACGCTGAGGTCAGGATTTGGTTGCTGGCGAAGCGTGTCTTTAGATAAAAAGCTTGGATGTAGATAGTGTGAACTCCTTACATCTTATCTTAGCATTCAACAGAATAGATGTTTATAAGAACATAATGAAGTGGGTTTAAACCTTACGTTATCTTCACAGTTTCTGTTGTATCAATTTAAGATGTGTTCAATCAACTTGTTTGGAAATGTTATTATACATCTCCAAAACAGTTGGGACTTAAATATGGGTCTCCTGGCTCAGAGATAGGGACGCTACCACTGCACCACAAGAGCCTTTGCAGTGGGTATAAATTTGATTAATGAGCAGTTCTAGAAAACACCGAAATGTGTTTGCAATGAGCACATGCACTTTCAAAATACAATTTGATACGAACCTTGAATCGTTGCAGCACAGACGGCGGCCATTTGATCCATCGAGAGCAACACATCCCGCGTCACGTCCTTTCTCCATTGCCCTGCAAACTTTTCCTCCTCAGCGAAATACATATAATAGACGTCCTAAGGGAGCGGATAAAATAACAAGAGATAACAAGGTGTGGAGCTGGATGAACACAGCACGCCAAGCAGCATCAGAAGAGCAGGAAAGCTGACGTTCCGGGCCTCGACCCTCCATCAGACATAATAACAATCTCTTCCCCTCCTGGGCCATACTGTCCTTGTTTGCATTCGCATTGCAACAGTGCAGGAAAGGGGGAAAATACTTCAGAAGGGAAATGTTTGGAGGGTCACAGGGAAGTGGCTTTCGAAATACTTCAAGATAAGTCAAATGGCCATTTTGCTGTGCTGATCCTAAATTGATTGCAGCTCTGTAAGAACGTAATATGTTACCGTGAGAATGGCTACGCGCTAACTTTCTAGCGGAGATAGGATCTGAATACACTTACCCTTCAGGATATTACATACTGACAAACTTAAAAAGAATTCCTGTTCCTAAAACATTTTATTATAGTTCATATTTCCAGAATCCATCAGCCTTCTGCCAATTAAGGAGTGTGAAACTAAACAAAAAATGAAATTGTTTCTCTTTTCTGGTATGTATTCAGTTTCAAAAGGATCACCAAACGCTGTGAAACGAGGGCAGGAGATTTGACAGCCTGTGGTAGTGTAAGTTTCCTTCCTGGGATTTCCTCACTGTTTGCTGCAGACTGCACACAGTCGAGCACCGGTTATGAAGCATACTCCGACGGATTGTACTGAGCAGTGGTGCGCGGCTGGAAAGCCGGGACATCCAAATGATATTCAGTGGCCGCGGGGAGGGGTTGGGGGGTGATAGTGTGGAAGCGGCGGCAGCGACAGCATAGCTCCGAGGGTTGGCGTTTCAAAAGGAACAGCGAAAGCCCCGCGTCATCCTCCGCAATAAATAGCGCTCGCCAGGACCGAGGGGAGACAGCTCAGTCACCCAGAGTGCGCCAACAAAGCTGGCCCAGCTTCTCACTGATCTGATCAAAACCAAACAAAAATCCCCAATCAGAGCTTGCCTGCTCACTCATTCTAAGGAACCTGTCCAGGACTCAGTCAACTCCGAGCAACGAGACCCGTCCAACACACCGTGCATCCATTCCACCAGGATGTCTACCTGGGAGCTCCATTAGATGTTCCTGGTGCAGGTGATGAATCTGATCCCCACTCCAGGACCATTGCTTGAAGGCTGAGTTGATATTTATTGGTGGATTGTTTGGTTTTGTGCGTGTTTGTGTGTTTTGGGGTGGGAGGGAGTCAGTCCACTTCCTGTGAGAGATCTCCCACCCCAATCCACCCCAACCCTCCAGCCCAATCCACCATTTTCCTCCTCCTCTGAAAGACAGACAGAGGCAGAGAGAGGGAAGGAGATTGGGGCAGAGAGAGAGAGGGAGACGGGCAGAGAGATAGAGAGGGAAGCAGGGGCAGAGAGAGAGGGGGGAGACAGGGCGGGAGGGGGGGAGACAGGGGCAGAGAGAAAGAGAGGGAAACAGGGGCCGAGAGAGAGACAGAGAGAGAGAGACAGGGCAGAGAGAGAGGGGGATACAGGGCAGAGAGAGGTGGTGGGAGACGGGGACAGAAAGAGATGGCCACTGAAGCTGACCTCTCTGCCTGGAACCTGAGCACCATCTCCAGCACCAACCAGACGGTGAGTGAGCGGGTGGCACCGGCCTCGCTAGAGGAGTTGGCAGTGACCTGCTCCATCGGTACCATCCTGTCGTTGATGTTTCTGACCGGGGTGGCGGGCAATATCTACACGCTGGTACTGATGTGCCAGTCCATGCGCCCGGCTGCCTCCATGTACATCTACATCATGAGCCTGGCGCTGGCGGACCTGCTCTACCTCTCCACCATCCCCTTCATCGTCTGCACCTACTTCGCCAAGCGCTGGTACTTCGGGGACCTGGGCTGCCGGCTGCTGTTCAGCGTGGACTTCCTCACCATGCACGCCAGCATCTTCACCCTGACCGTGATGAGCACCGAGCGCTACCTGGCCGTGGTCAAGCCTTTGGACACGGTGAAGAGGTCGAAAAGTTACCGGAAGGCGATCGCGGCGGTGATCTGGCTGGCTTCGTTGCTGCTCGCCCTCCCCATGCTGCTCATCATCAGGTTAATGCGGATCCGGGACAAGAGTATCTGTGCGCCCACTTGGAGCCTGCACTTCTTCCGAATCTACATGACCGTGCTGTTCACCACCAGCATCCTAGCCCCTGGGATAATCATTGGCTATTTGTACATTCGCTTGGCCCGGACCTACTGGGTCTCCCAGCTCACCACCTTCAACGACAAGCAGACCAAGCGCTCGCCCAACCAGAAGGTTCTGTACATGATCTTCGCCATCGTCCTGGTGTTCTGGGCTTGTTTCCTGCCTTTCTGGGTCTGGCAGATGATCGAGTACTATCAGTCCCCCCTGCCCCTGTCCCAGAAGACCCGGGGTCACATCAACTACCTGATGACCTGCCTGACCTACAGCAACAGCTGCATTAACCCTTTCCTGTACACCCTGCTCACCAAGAACTATAAGGAGTACCTCGGCAATCAGCACCGGAGCATGAGTAACAGCAGCTCGTTCCACGGCCGGAACCCCCGCTTCCAGCGCTCCTGCCGCCGCTCGCTGTCCTCCAGCAGCCAGCAATACACCGAGTCTATGACCCTCAGTCAGATCTCCGGCTCAAACATCAGCACCATCTCGGTAAGGGGTTCTGATCGAAATTCGCGCTCTTTCTCTGTCTTTCTGCATGAATTTCCCCTATCATTGACAATTCATCGCTCATGACTAGTCTGTGCCTAATGCCAGTGTCGATTACTGCATTTTGTACACGTGCTCGATCATTTTGATGAAAATGCTTTTTTTTAAAAAAAATGAGTTAGTTTTGATTGAAATTGTGCAGGTGTGGATTTGTTGTTATGAGTATTGACTTGTTAAGAGTCCATATCTACCCCAGTTTCTAGTGTAAAATACTGTATAGTGAAGAGCACAGTTAACACTACTGTTCAGAACTGTAGCGTTCCAAAATATCGAAATATTTATCTTTACTTCAAAGGTAAAGTGCAGTTTGACAAAAAAAGTTTACTTAGTTGAACAATTTTGTGTCAGCGGTGTTCAAATCATTTGAGTGCAAGTGAAATTATTGTAAGGTACAGCCATCAGTGAAGAGGATTATATTTTGGTTCACTGGTAATGGGAAATTGCTTAGAGTGCATGGCTTAAAACGACCAATCATTTAGTACTCACAGATTTACAAAAAATAATATGCACTTAGCGCGAACCTGACCCCAATTGATCAAACACAATTATCATCCTGTCCAATTGACAAAGTAATTTGAGATACCTCACAGCCCTAGATGGAGTTTTGCTAAATCCGGTGCAGAAAAGGGAATGAATAATTTCAGAAAAAGAAATTACCTCGAAATCTACAGGATCACCACTCTAGACCCACGAGGTTCTGAGGAAAATGTCAAGCCCTCTGTTAAAAGAATGCAGTGCCTCCAGAATTCCCAGTTTCAGGATGTCCTCATTCACTTAGAGCTTGCAGTACTAGGTTGTTCCTCTAAGTTTCTTATAACATGTTAAGCACAAAGTGGATTATAACAATGTGAAAAGTTACAAAAGCACTTCAACTGGAGCAGATCTCAAACAAATAAATATTTTTGAATTTAAATAAACAGATTTTTTGATGTTTTGCTCTTGGTGTTGATTAATGATGATTTTCCTTCCTACAAAGATTAGCAGAGGCCATGTGAATAGATTGTTGGAATTGTGTTAGATCATTATTACAGCATTATAATTACCAAAGTAAACAGCAGTCAATACATTGGCACAATTATTTGTGCTAATCCAAAGATGCATCTGTATACTTCTTTCAATAATTTTCAAAATACTTTTTTGTTAAAAAAGGCACTATTCCACTTTTAATTCCTGCAATTTCCTGCTTTAATGTTGCATCATAATAGAGTATTTTTATAGCGCTAACTTTCAATTTATGGTTAATATTGTCAGCTGTTTGCTGAAAAAGTTCCAAATTCCACCTATAACTTTCCCATTAAATACATTGAAAATTGTGGTTTACAGACAACTTTAGAGACTTTGCCTTTGATAATCCATATTAAATGTATCATCTTTGACATATTTTCTCAGTCTTATATTTTAATTCAGAGACATGTTCTTATTTGTTAATGATCAGCAAGGTTTTATTCCATATTCCAATAGACCCAGGGAAGCAGAGATTCATGAGTTATAAATTTTTAATAAGGTTTTACTATTATATACAAGCCTAGACTTGACTAATCAAATTCTAAGGATATAAAATATTACATCCTTTGGATTAGATTGTGTGCAATTCTGTTAAGTATATAATATCTGAACAAGTAGCTCAGCCAAAATAGTGATTTCTGTAAAATATTATTCTATTCAGCAGTGTATAATGTAATCAGTTAATAATTATATATTCTGTTGATCATACAAGAGAAGTGCAATGTCAACATGGTATTCTTTGGAACAGTTGTAGTGCAGTACAATCGACTCATAATCATTCTGAATTTTAGAATATTTTCAACAGAATGTATATTTTCCATTAAATTAAATGTTTGAACGAGCTAAACAAACTAATAATTCAGGAAATCGAGATAACTGTGGCTAAAAATATTTGAAACAAGGTCCTGCTGTCCATTTTGTGAATCAATCATATGATTTTCTAAATTGTGAGCTAAAACTAGCAAAGGAAATGACTAATAATACCAAGGTATTGGAGAAACAATGAGAGGCTACAGAAATCCACTTCTATGACAGTTTTTATAAATGGCAAAAAAACACCCAGTCTTCTACCTGAGCCAAAACTATTATTAAATGTAAAATAGTCACATACATTCAATATTTAGAAGCCTTTCAGAGGATTTAATTATGGTAACCTTGAAACACTATTGCCCTACAGATTAATTTCTTCTTCTTTAATATCATAGTTTAATTAGTGACTTCAAACTGTTTCTTAAATAAGCTGTGGGATTTAAGAAACGAGTCAAGCATTCTGTATTAACTCTATAATTCTTGTTATGTTTGATCCATTCTGAGCTTGTAAAACTTTTGTTAATCTTTAAGTAAACCTGCCACTTATTTCTCCCCCAGAAATATTATTATATATTAGCATAAATACAAAGCAACTTCGTTTCTGGCTTTAATGGAACAATGAATTAGGTCACAGAAATTGATCCCTAAGTCTGGCAGAAACCTGAAAATCTCAAGTCCCAAAAATGGTATTTTACTTGTTTAGCCATGATAATCCAGTGCTGTAATTAAGAACAAATGGAATAGGATCTCGAAATTCTGGGAAAATTTTTGAAATGCTATGGTATTCAAAAATAAATGTAATAATCAACCACCAAAAGCAAATGCCTTTAAAGGCTACCTTTCAAAGTATAATTAGTGATAAACCACACAAAAAATGACTCATCAAAATCCATTTAGTTCACTACATCAAGGAGTAATTATTCAACTAAACAGATAAAAATACTTACACATTGAGCTGATCAGGTAATATTTCAATCTGTTAGGAGACAAATTTTACCAACATCTTTTTCCAACTAATGTTTAAAATATTTACAGTAAGGTGGAAATGTTCATGTGTCAAGATGTTACAATTCATTAGGTATGTTGGAACATATTGAAAAATTATTTATAAGATTACTTCTGTGGATTTTTTTCTAGTTAAATCGTAAATGATTTTGGCTTGCCCTAAGGGGAAAAGAACAAGGATAAAATTAGGCAGCTGTCTTCATGTACATTAGGGTTATGTTTGGTTATGCAACAGAAGCAAAAGTGAATACATTTTATGGTCATTTTTGCATTCCTAATTTATGTGAAGATTTTTGATTACTGAAAATCTTAGTGATAGGGAACAAACACTTCTGTTTTCAAGTACAGTGTCAGGTATAAAACAACCAAAATTCTTTAGACAAAATGATTAAGAATTTCAAAGTTAATCTGTTACAAGAGTGATTGACTGAGTATTTGGACAAATATCAGTTGATTCAGAGACTGAAGAGGTATATAAATTGTAACTCATACTGAGGAACTCAGTTGATTGTTTAATATTGAGTTAAAACTGAGGCAATAAATATTTGAGACAAAATAATGTCTTTGGATGTGTCACTTTACATAGGCTTCCAAAACACTTTCAGCAAGTGTCCACATAAAAGACTGTTAACAAGAAGGAGAACTCATGAGATTGGCAGCATCCTTGGAAAGGGGATTGTTTGGAAGAAGGGGAAAGAGTGCCAGGATAATCATGCACTCAAGGCTACAGGATGTGACTAGGTTTTCACTGGGAAAGCCTCAATTTTTCATTTTATTATGAGTCACTTCGATGAAAGCATAACGAGCCATAACTTATAAGTTTTGTTAGATATTAATATGATATTTCAGAATAGCAAATAGCAATGAGCTATTGATAGATTCAGTAAATAATCAGAATTGTGGCAGATATGTTCATTGCAGGAAAGTGAGATTTAGACCTAAAATGGTAAATAGAGTATTTTCTATTTGTGAGAAACTGCTGAATGAATAGAGAAGTTTCAATATTCAAGCACATAAATCACTGAAAACTAATATGTAGTTATACAAAAAAAACTAATCTAAAAAAGGCTACACTACACAGGGACAGAGGTTATGTTACAGCAGCAAAAACTTTTGCCTGGACCCCATCTAGAGTAATGCATTCAGGTTTGTCACAAAAAATGTATGCTGTTCTTGGAGGGGGTGCAGTGCACTTTCACCAAATGATACTGAGTCAAAAATGATTAAGTTGTAGCAGTTTGCATAGACTAAGCTTGTATTTCTTGCAATGTACAGTATTAAGGAGTGATGTAATTAATGTTACTAAACCGACCACTTCTTTATGAGATAGTCAAGAACAATGTGGCAAAGATCCTTAAAATTAGAGCAAGTCCATTCAAGGCTGAAGACAACACAAAACATTTCTTCATACGTAGGCAATTAATTAAGCTATAGGCCAGCTGTGATCCAACTGAATAATGGAGCAGGCTTCAAAGGTTGAATTACCTATTTCAGGTCTTATATATAGTTTATAGCTAAATTAACTGTTGTATATTCTATTATATATCAAAGGGAAACTTCCATTTTTCCAGCATCATTCAGCTCTTCAAGATGAAGTGCCACACGGACAATAAAATATTTTTAAATCTTAGACTCCGTTCTAATGCATCAAGCTAATTTGTGAGATTCTAAAACAGCAATGACATAAATGGTCAGATTATTTATTTCTGTGATGTGGTTCAGTTGGTAAACATTACTCAAGAGATCAATAAAAGACGTAGTTCTTTTTTGAATTGTCCCCCACCATATTTTAATTCTGCCTAACACCTTTGATAGGACGTAATAGAAGTTTATACTCTTTTTGTCTACTTCTCTCATGGGATGTGGATACCAAGGTGATGCCAGTATTTCTTGCTAATCCCTAATTACCAAGGAAAACGTGGTAGGAAATCTCCTTCTTGAACTGCTGCAATCCATCTAGTGCAGGTATACTCACCGAGATGCTAGGGATCGAGTTTCAGAATTTTGACCCAGTGACAGTGAAGGAATAGTTCTAAGTCAGGATAGAGTGTGGCTTGGTGGGGATTCTGCAGATGGCTGTGCTCCTATGCATCTGCTGCCTTTGCCCTTCTGGATGGTAGAGGTCATGGGTTTAGAAAGTGAAGTAGCAAGAGCCTTGAAGAGTTGTTGCTGTGCATCTTGTGCATCAGTGGTCGAGGGAGTAAAGTTGATGGATGGTGTGCCAACGAAGCAGGTTATTTTGCCGTAAATGGTAACAAGCTCATTGAGTGCTGTTAGAACTGCACTCATCCAGGCAATTGGAGAGTATGCCAACCCACTCCTGACTTGTATCAGTGATAATGGGAACTGCAGATGCTGGAGAATCCAAGATAACAAAGTGTGGAGCTGGATGAACACAGCAGGCCAAGCAGCATCTTAGGAACACAAAAGCTGACGTTTCGGGCCTAGACCCTGGATGAAGGGTCTAGGCCTGAAGCGTCAGCTTTTGTGCTCCTGAGATGCTGCTTGGCCTGCTGTGTTCATCCAGCTCCACACTTTGTTATCTTGCACTCCTGACTTGTGCCTTATAGATGACGGACAGCCAGTAGGAAGACAGTAGCTAAATTACCCACCTCAGAAATTCCAGTACCTGTTCTTGTAACCATATATACAGCCAGTCAATTCCATTTCTGGTCAATAATAACTGCCAGGATAGTCAGGGGTTCAGTGATGATCATGCCATTGAATGTCAGGGGGAGATTGTTAGATTCTCTCTTGTTGGTGATGTCCATTTCCTCGCACTTGTACGGGATGAATGTTATTTTTCACACATCAACCCAAGCTAGGTGTTATCCACAACTTTCTGCATCTGGACTGTTTCAGAATCTGAGGAATCATGAAGAGTGCTGAACATTGTGCAATCATCAATGAAAACCCTTATGTCTGAATTTATGATGGAGTGCAAATCATTGTGAAGCAGCTGAGAAAGATTGGGTCTAGGCAACTGTCCTGAAGAACTCGTGGCTGAGATGTCCTGGGACTGAGATGATTGACCACCAAAAGCCTCAATTATCTTCTTTTATGCTATTTAATGGGGCGCTCACCTCTGATTCCCATTGACTTCAATTCTACAAGATGCATTATCACTGGACTGTTGACCCAGACAATGTTCTGCAGACTTGGGTTCCAATCCAACCATGGCAGATGGTGGAATTTGAATTCAATAAGTATTTGGTAGTAAGGGTCTAATGATGGACATAAATCCATTGACGATTGTCAGGAAAAAAACCCATCTGATTCACTAATGCCCTTTAGGGAAGGAAACTGCTATGCTTACCTGATCTCGCCTACATGTGACTACAGACCACAACAATGTGGTTGACTCTTCACTGCCCTCAGGGCAATTAGGCAATAAATACTGCCTGGCCAGTGATGCCCTCATCCCATGAATGAATAAAAATAATGCGTAGTTAAACACTGCTAAGTGATGTCATGGATGGCCACTTTCACCTCCATTCTTGAGTTCAGCTTTTTTCATGAATGTTAGTAGTGATACTGTGATGTGATCAGGAATCAAATGACCATGGTGCAGCCCAAACTGAGTGCCAGTGCGCAGCAAATTGCTGCATTTGTCATTTGATAACACTGGCAATGACACCTTCTGTCAAATTGTACATTAAGTATAGGAGTTGGAAGATCTTGTTGTGACTGTACAGGGCATTGGTTAGGCCATGTCTAGAATACTGCATGCAATCCTGGTCTCCCTGCTATAGGAAGGATGCTATGAAATTTGAAAGGGTTCAGAAAAGATTTACGAAGATGTTGCCAGGGTTGGAGGGATGGACCTATAGGGAGAGGCTGAGTAGATTGGGGCTATTTTCCTTGGAACGTCCGAGACTGAGGGCTGACGTTATAGAGGTTTATAAAATCATGAGGGGCATGGATACGGTAAGTAGACAATGTCTTTCCCCCTGGGTGGAGAAGCCCAAAACCAGAGGGCATAGGTTTAAGGTGAGAGGAGAAAAATTTGGAAGGGATCTAAGGGGCAACCTTTTCTCACGGACGGTGGTGCATGTATGGAATGAGCTGCTAGAGGAAGTGGTAGAGGCTGGTACAATTACAGCATTTAAAAGGCATCTCGATGGGTATATGAGTAGGAGAGTTTGGAGGGATATGGACAAATGCTGGCAAATTGAAGTAGATTTATTTAGGATATCTGGACAGCATGGATGAGTTGGACTGGAGACTGTTTCCGTGCTGCATATTTCCACGACTCAATGATTCTATATGAGTTTGTGATGCCACCCACTGCCAACAAATGTAATTGAATACATCATTGCCACTGTTCCCTTTTCTGAATAGGCCAACAAAACCAACTGTCTGTAAGGTAGTAGAGGAAAATCCACTGGTAGTCTAATGAGAAGAGGGTTTTATCTTAAACAAAATGTATTTTATTGCACAATAGCAACCAGCCTGAAGTTACATTATAACACGGTGCAGACCTGGATGAACACAACAGGCCAAGCAGCATCAGAGGAGTAGGAACACTGACGTTTTGAGCCTAGACCTTTCTTCAGAAAATGAAGGGTCCAAAACGTCAGCCTTCCTTCTCCTATGATGCTGCTTGGTCTGCTGTGTTCATCCAGCTCTACACCTTGTTATCTCAGATTCTCCAGCATTGGCAGTTCCTACTATCTCTGAAGTTACATTAGTAACATAGACATTATTATTTTGACAAGTGGGCAACCTAAGATATCACGTCCAAGATTATCAAGATCCTAAGTTATTCTGTAATTCTCCTTTTGGCGTCATCAGACCCGGTGGAGCTAAATGCAGTCTTCAGCATAAACCTTTTCAGAACTTTACCTGGGACAACAGTTTCCATCGCTTTACTGATGTTTGATAGGAGGCTGATGAAATGGTAACTGGCTGAATTGAATTAGTCCTTTCTTTTGGAGACAGGGCATATCAGGACAAAAAAATCTTTCACATCATCAGGTAGACACCAGTGTCTTAGTGACACTGGAAAATTTTATCGCAGAATGTGGCTCGTTCTGGAACACAAATTTTATCGCTAGGATATTGTCAAGATCTGTAGACTTTGTAGCATCCGGTGCTTTCGACTGTTTCCTACTTTGCATAGAATGAAATTAATTGGCGGAAGACTGGTGTTTGTAATGCTGTGGAAGTCAGACAGAAGCTGAGATGAATCATCCATGAGTTTCTGGCTGAAGATATTTGCAAATGCTTCGGCCTTGTCTTTTGCACTGATGTACTGGGCTCCCCCATTGTTGAGGATAGGGATATTTGTGGATTCTCTTCCTCCTGTCCACCATCATTCGCAACCTAATTGAGCAGGATCTGTTAAGTCACTTAGCCATGTCTATCACATACTGTTATCCATGCGGCATTCATAAACTAACATGTGAGCAGCTCTTCTTTGATACTATCGCAATGGAGAAAATTATAAACTCACAGTCAGAACCTGCCTGGGGAAATCTCAACTAAATTCCATTGCTGGATTTTTTGTTCAATCTGATAAAAGAGTTTTTGATTCAAGCGAAACTATTTTACCAGTGATTATATCTTTCCTTTTCATATTGTAAATACAATATGAAAAAAAGCACAAAGAAATATACAAAGAAATGAATCTGTTAGGATTCATTTTTCAAACCCAAATCTCACTTATGGAATTATTTTGTTTTCTAGCACAATTTATCCCAAACAGCTGACATTTCAAAAATTTCCATATAGGGTAGAATTTAGGGAACACTTGCTCTATAACTATGCTGAAAAATTCCAAGAAATTCCTGGCCAACTCTTAAAGGCATATTTTTAAATGTTCAAACTGATATGTGATCAAAATAGACAAATAAATCATTGGCATGAAGATGCTGGGAAATGGCAGTCACATTTGGGGAATTTCCTTCATTAGAATCTACTTATGTTAAAGCATGATTCCAAGCCATTAATGACAACAATATTTTGAAACGGGTACATGACTGGATTGCATTCCAGGTGAAAATTTAGACAGGATGGTAAAGAAGATTAGTAGGAAAGCATCTCTACTTACAAGAAAAATTCTACTTCCATGATTCCTCTTCAATTATCTCGTTCATTTCCAATAGTAAATATTAAAAATGTTACTTGCATATCACTTGGTGGTGTTAATCAGAGTCTAACTATGCATTCTAATCAAGTTTTAATTAAGTAATTATTTGGGCACAAATTTGTCACAGCAATTGAAGATTTAAAGACATGACAAACTTGCAGCTTTCGAGAAAGTTACTTTTGGAATGGTCAGCTGAAAATATTAGTATATTTCTCATGAGAAATCTCATTAGTCCAGCCAACAGCGATTACGGTATGTACATCAACCTAACATACTAAACAACTACATTTTCTAGTCATCAAAGATCACTCATGACGTTACACTTGATGTATACTACTATTTTGATAGCCAAAATAAAAACAAAGCATATTTTCTAAATGGTGAGTTATTGCAGAGCTCTAAAAGGCAGAGTGAGCTGGTTGTCCTTGTGCATGAATCATAAAGGATAAATATAAGGTTCACTTCGTAATTAGGAAAGCTACTGGAATGTTAAGATTTGTTGTGAGGAGAATTGAATACATACAATATTGCGAAGGCTAAGCTTCAGTTATACACAACACCAGTAAGACTACTGCATCACAGCACACAGTATTGGTGGCCTTATTTAATGAAGGGTGTAAATGGGGTGCAAGCAGCTCAGAGAAGGGTTGGAAGAATAATACCTAAAATGAATGGATCGTTTTATGAGGAAAAGTTAGGTAGGCTAGGTTTGTATCTGCTGCAGTTAGGAGAGACATAGTTTGATTGAAACGTGTAAAATGCTACAGGGTCATGATGGATTAAATGCAGAGAAGAGAGAGAATCTAGACGAGAGGTCACTGCTCAAAAATCAGATGTGACCAAGTTAAAAAAAGAAAAGTTCTCAGGAAGGGTCACTCAACCTGAAGGATTAACTTTGATTTCTCTCCACAGATGCTGCTAGACCTGCTGAGCTTTTCCAGCAATTTCTATTTTTGTTTCTAAAAAAGAGATGTGTTTGATTTTTTTTCTGTCAAAATTCGCTGAGTCTTTGGAGCTCTCTCCCTGAAAGGGTTGTACAAGTAAAGTTGGAATTTTTAAGGCAGAAGTTTGTAGATTTTTATTAAGCAAGGTGCTAAAATATTATTGGAGTAGATGGGTATGAGGATTTAAGATTAAAATCAGATCAGCCATGATCTTATCAAAAGAAAGGGCAGGATTAAGGGGCTGCACGGCCTATTCCTCATCCTTGTTCGTTCGTATAAGGTGACCTGCCTCTTCTGCTAAGAAATACTACACTTTCATAAGGAAATGGGCATCTTTTTGTTAACCCTCGAAATTCATGGTATACACACTTTATATGCCAGTACATGAGATCAATCAGCAATAGGGGTTCTGTTTTCAAAATGCTAGACAGGAGTTTATGATGTGCCCAAACACAGCAGATCTGCTTGGTGAACAACTAAGAGAAAAGCATCTTCAGGTGAAAAGAATGAAGGAGGAATTTTGTTTTCAAGATAAAAGTTGTAACATGTACTAACTCATTAAATAAATGTTCTGCAGTGAGGTTATTTGATATCCAGTTGAGAAAAATGATGGGAGAACAGAAGAAGAAGGAATCTATTTTGAAGAAGATGCTCAGGATCAAATAACTGATGAGAAGAGGGACCAGCTACTGGCCTGAACCTGATAAGAATGAGCCCATGAAAATATCTGACTAGCTACATCGCCTGCAGAAACACAATGCGTAAATAAAACCTCAAATCGACCAGGAATGTCAGTGGAATAACCAGTTGATCTAGTCAGTTTATGGAATGAAAGTTTCTACTATTGTGGTAGATTACCCAGAGATTACTAAGACACCTCACTGCCAAAAAGATCAGTTTTCAAATTATTGTCATCCCATGGCAAAAAAGTTTCTATATGTCACATCAGCAACATTGTTGAAAGACTCATGATTTACCATAATATCCAGCATCTCAATTGTGGAATGGATAAGTTCAAATATAGATCTAGTGAGTGCTGCATAGATAATGCTCACATTATCAGACTCCATTTATTCAACTGATGTCACACACAGTCAGTGGGTGTTCACAAGGCATTCTACTCTAGCTTTTGGAGGAAGCAGATTTATCTGTACCACTCCCTAAGGTCCTGGTAATTATGCCTAAGCAAATGTAGGTGTACTTACTGTTATCATGCAGTAAGCCTTCTCATTATCTAAGAACAGAAATTGAAATCTGACTATTGAAAAAATGCAAAATATCCAATCGAATGGATGGAGATGATGATTGTTATGAAAGAATGCTTCTGAAATTGTAAGGTCCCAATTTGATTCATAGTGGGATGCATATAATTATGCTATAACCAAAATGATTCAATGAATTTGATTAACTCTGTTTTGAATGCTGAAGGCAATGCATTTTATGGTTTTTAAAATGTTTTGATTGTCATTAAACATCTTCATCTAAAATCATTCCATTCAATACAACATGTATATGGATTAAATTTAATTCTTAATTTTATGATTTTTCCATGTTTCAAAATGGTGAACACCTCCACCAACATAGGCAGTTCACATTTTATACTCAGCATTTAAGTTGACACCCTAATTTTGGAAGGACCTTTCAAGATTTTGAAGGTTGATTTATGCATCATGACACATGATAAATATTCTCATAAATAGTTATGGATCTTACAATCCTGACTTAAAAATGGAAATAGTGAGAAAAGATTCGTAGTAAAGTATATTTATTTATAGTGATGTGGATGAATGAGAATATCAATGAATGCATCAATAACAGCGAGCAAGTGTGTCTACAGACCATGTTAAACATGTCAACATTTGCTAACATACTCGACAGAACGAAACATAGGAAAGTTTGATGCCAAAACACACGCGGGTATAGTTATACAGGGAGCTAGAAGTCTGATCAAAGAGAAATGGGTTTGAATCTCCCTTTGGGTTTGGAAAACAAGACTTGCCTTCTTTGTGATTAGCAAACTGCACACCTGAATCATGTGCAACTCCTGACACTATTTTTGTCTTTTCACACCAGAGCCAGATTTATTGTGCAGTTTGTGAACTGCACTGACATATGAGAGAAGTGCAAGAAAGGATGTACCGAGATGAATGGTCTGCCTCCATACCCTGGGAACACAAGCCTCTGAGGATATAATAAAAGCCTCATTATCATTGATATTGAGAAACAATATTCATTCACACAAAAATGAACCTTGTAATATCTGTAATCCTGTACAGCTTCTCAAAACGAAAAGTCATTCTCCGACAAATGATACACCTAATATGTTGTAATCCATCAGCATTTATACTGCCACAGTCATTGAAATAATTGGCCCACTATCAGAGAAAGGAGGAACAGAAGGACTTCAATTCAATTTACAGCAGATTGCTTGTCAGTCAAAATAAGGCAGCGGAGAAGTAGATTTTTCACGCGTAGGTTATGTGTATAAACCACAAATGTAAAGCACCAGGTGGCGTTTTGTTTCTCCATGTCAACATCAACAGTCAGAGTCATTTAATTCTTTCAGACAAAAGATGAGATCACATCACAGATTATTTGTAACATTTTTTCCTGCATTGTGGTGCTTTGTTGATTGAAAAAGTACTGTAATGCATGCAAACGGGGGTAAAGAATAAGTGTAAGGATAAGGCATCAAACTTTCCTATTTTTCATTCTGTTGGGTAATACAGCAGAAGATGAGATTTCCTCCAAAAAAGTTCAATTACCAAACAATATCTTTGCATCCAGCTGATGGTTCAACCCATTTTTTTCTGAAGTCACATTAGGAGGAGTGGGAGGTAGAGATTTGGAGAGATTTCAGGAGGAAATTATAGATCTTAGGGCTAAGGAAGCTAATGACATTATAGATAATGTTGGAGCAAAGAATTTTGGGATATGCAAAAGATTAGAATTGGAGGAGAGCTAACATCTTGGCAAGTTGTAAAGCTGAAGGAGGTTCCACAGATAGGTGAGAGCACTGTGAATGAAAATTTCAAATTAAGACATTGCTGAACTAGCAGTCAGTATGAGTCAATAAGGAAAGGAGTGAATGAAATTTGATGTGAGTGCATCCTTCAAATCAATAAATTTTCTGTGTGACTGTGTTTCAGGGAATTGTGCGCTAAGAATCATCCAGAGATAAGATCTTAAAAATCCAATCCCAGACAAAGTATCTTATGCACAAAGAAAGATACAATTATGTAGGAGTGTTCTCACTGGATGGTAAAAGCTTTTCTGCTTGGGGACCCTGCAGCCTTCTGGACTCAATATTGAGTTCAACAGCTTTAGGGCTTGAGCTCTCCCATGTCCTTATCTCAAAACCCCCAATACATCAGGCCTTGTTAACACATAGTCTACTGTTACGCAAAACCCATTGTCAGCCACCAACAGTCCCCATTTAAAAGCTATTCGCCCTTCTAGCCAGATCGTTATCCACTCCTTTGTCTGTCCAACTGTTCTTCTGTCTCTTTGGACTCTGCCCCATCTATCATTTACTCCTTATCCCTCCCCCACCCTATCTTCCAGATACAAATTGACATCTTACTAGCTACTATCAATTCTGAGGAAGGGTCACTCGACTCAAAACATTAACTCTAGTTTTTCTGCACAGATGCTGCCAGACCTGCTGAGCTTTTCCAGTAAGTTCTGTTTGTGTTTGTATTGATAAAGCATTAATATTTCATTAGCAGACCAAGATTGCAACTGCTCGAAACAAAATTCACAAAATTATTTATTGTTATGGATCTGGAGATCTTCAGTTTCATCTTAACATATACTCTGAAGAATTTTCTACCTGATTTTGAACTATTCCTTGATGTGCAGACATTGTGTATGTGTGTTTGCAATTTGGGTATTCAGCAGAAAGCTACCATATTCATTAGAAAATATTGCAAAATATTTACAACACCAAAACAGGCCATTAAGACCAACAGATCCATGCTAATGCCCCACAGTCCTCCTCCCACTCCTCTTTATCTTATTCCATCAGTACATCTTTCATATTCTGTTCATACTCATGCTTTTCTTGATTTACCTAAAATGTGTCTGTGAATTTTGCCCCAACCACTTCCTGCTACAGCGAGGTCCATTTCTAACTCTCTGTAAAAGATGTCCAGTGAGGCAAGAGATGGTAATTTCAGTAGCAATGACACTGACAGTTGAGACAGTAATTCAGAGGTATAATCCAGGAACAGAACTTGAACACATATGCAGAGAGAATGGGAGTTTGTTCAATGTTGTATTTATCGTGTCAATGTTATTATGTTGCAGAGAAAATGAGACACCATCTTTTGCCAAGGAGAAGGAAATTTGCTTTCTAAGGAGCCACAATATCACCTGTTGAAACTTAATCACTGCTACCTTCTGTCTGAATCCAAGGTCCAAGCACTTATAATGAAGGAAAGTGCAATCATGAGGATGACACACGGAAGTATTTATTTTAAAACAAAACTAAATCGTTTGGCTTCAGATAAAGCAAAGCAAGCAGAAGAGAAATGTTTCAATACTCAAAGCTGCCATTTTGTAAATCTACAAACTGACATTTCCTTATTGAACAGTTTTCTTATGATCATCCTTAAAGAAATCTGCTTTTCATGTCTAAAGGGAAAAAGAAACAGATTAGATTCAAGTTGCTGGTGTGAATGCAAAAAGCGAGATTGTCTATTATTGCATAATGTTTACAGAATTGCTTTGTCTACAGGAGAACTGCAGTCGGGCAGAAATTGGTTTGGCCTAGTTTTTGGGCACCAGATATGTACAGGGAATGATCTTTGCACTTGACAGCGAATGTCCATGGATCTACAGATGTTGGCCCTTGAGCTTCCTTGTAATAAAAGCTCTGAGCTATGAGGGCATCTGTCAGGCACACTCTGCAAGTTGATAATCAAGGCCATCACAATATGGTCAGTTCAGATGGTAAGTTAACTTGCAGATAAATCCAAGAGTTTTGTTCAGTTGACAAACATTAAGAGGCAGACATGTGCAGACACAAAGCACAGGATCAGAAATAACATTCCCCTGGTTGTAAATCAAGGTAAATAAAACTAAAAATGAAATCACAATTTGGGTTACTGTGGAGGTGGAAAACTCACCTGAGTTTGCGCTGCATGCACAAATATTGCAGAGATATCCTGAGATAAGTTGCAGCATTAAAATGACAGAATTTGAATAATGGTCATAGACTTATGGCTCTGTGAGGAAAGCTATATTTTTGATTAAAATGCTAAGCCTTCTGGAGTAGTTTTTGTTGGTAGGTACGTGTGAAAATTCAATAGCTTTCATATTCCTTTTCAGCCTCAGTGACATTTTCTCATTCACAGACACCAGGCATATGATTCCGTGCACCTCAAAGCACCTTCAAGAACTTCACCAACATCTATAGTTGCTGACATTTTGGCCTCCTTCCTAAAGTCATAGCTTTCCTTTCTACTCTCAGGTATGATAATTTGTTTCCCAATTCTGAGTTGTGATCTCTGTCTCTCCCTTGGGCCTCAACTGGAACTACAACCTAGTTATCAACAGATCCCAAGATCCTTCACAGACTTCCATATCCCTCCTTGAAACTTGTCCAATTCAGACCCTGAAACTCTAAATTTCTCCAAAACACTAGTATTTTCTCCAGAACTTGCAAACTGCTTCTGCCCTTTCAGTGTTCACATACTTACATAGCTCACTGCCTCAAAATGAATGCCCGAATGCCCAGTCATCGGATCCTTTCCGAGAACCATCAAATCCCGTTTTATTCAGACCCACTTCCCACTCTCATTTACCTGAAACTCCTTTGTGTGTTCCACCAGTTGCCAGATGAACTTTACCTTCTTACTCTGCATCTTTAAAAAGCTAAGCGTCAACAACTTATTACATTAATCAAGGTATCCATGTCAAAGTGATGCAGATACTGAGAAAAATATAATGAAGATTAAGGACAAAGATACTCAAAGTGAAGAATGGGAGACAGACTGGGAGAGATCCATGACAACTATAGAAAGGGAAATTGAGAAAGAAATATAAAGCAAAAGCAGATAATGGAATTGTAAAATATATCAGAATTTATGTGAGACAGTTGAGACTGACTGCATTGACTGACATGTTTTCTCCATCTGGAATGTGACATATAATCTCAAACATATATTTCACAGGCCCTTGTCATTTATTTGTTTTCAGGAAATTAAATTTAAGGATGTTTACATGGGTCACAATTCATTACATGTTCTGTCTCAGCCAATGCGCAAGGAAAAAATAAAACTTTAATTCACATTAACCCAGATCCTGTGATGTCTCTACACAGTAACAATTTCACAAGGGATGTAATTGATAAAATTACCTTATTTATAAAATGGTAATCAAGCAGTATATGTCTTGCACTTTGTAAAGTTTTGTATGTCTCAATGCACAGACATGTATATGGGAAATACTATTGCATGAAGTCATTGCCTTATGCATGTTTGGAGTATTCTTACCACACTGAGGCAGAAAGATAAGAGCAAATTTATAATTTAATGTAGAGTAATCAGAACAAAGGCAACATTTCAAAGAAAGCAAAGCAAATAATATTTCTGTCTGTGTTTGATTATTTTGCTGTAAACTTTATTTTAGTAACGTTTTCCTTTAATATTCTTAACAATGTTATAAAGGCATCTTGCTGTAACATTTAATGTGGCTTTTTAAGCCTCAGTTAGTATATTTGGTATTATTTTCTGTCAAAAAATGTCATTAATTGCATCTTATATGATTTCAACACAAATGTTTACTAATCTATTCCAACCTACTGGTACATCATCTTTGAATTTACAAAGAATCATTAACAAAAACATGCAACATTTTAGATTCCCTATTTGTGCTAGCTCTAGCATCAAGTTTTCTGCACTTAACATATTTCTTCCATACTTCTTTATTTTCCAAGTGTTGACACAATCTAGTGTTAAATGCACTGATTGAAATAGTATCAGTGGCCAATTGTGGTAGAGAATCCTTATCCAAAAAAAGCCTTTTGGGGATTCTTCAGTTTATTCTTCCCTGTCAGCTATTCACTAGCCAATGAAAATATAGCCTTTCCTGTCCTACTCCCCTGAAGTGTTTCTTCTTCTATCAATGATCCTATTAATAAAGTCACCATAGTCCCAGAGGACCATAGGTCTGCTCTCTTGTTACAGAGAGCCAACTCCTGGTGGTTTACTCTGAAGGTTACCATGTCTCAAGTGAGCTGAGATGTTGAGAAGGAAGGATTGTTGGATTAAATTTTTGTAATGTAGTTCAGACTTAGAGCAGTGGAATTCAAGTAGGTAACGTTATTTTGCCAAAAGCATGTCTTTCCTGCTTATTAAATACGCATGTGGCCTAACCATCAATTTCAATTTCACTTGAAGAGCACTAATGTTTATACTTTCAAGTACATGTGGATGTTATGATCAGGTGAGGAGGGGTGAATCAGCTCCATTCTTTTCAAACTCCCTGATTAGTTGCAACAAAGATTTATGAACTTTTTAACACAAGACTATGTATCTCTCCAGTTATAGTGTTGTTAACTAATTTCTACCGTATCAGCAAGGAGCCAATCTCAAGTTTCTTAAGTGAAAGAAAGCAATTTTATTACCTGGTAATCCTGATAAAAAGAAAAAGCAATCAAGCATAGATACACAGGTACAAAGTGGTAATCTCCACTACAAGAGAAACATGGAAGAAATATTAAAGGTTTAAAGGTGTAAGGCTTTAACCTGAGACCATGATTGACTAGTTTTCAAATGAGATTGTCTGGTAGTAGAGATTATTTGCTCTTTGAATTCATGCTGTTTTGATATTTCTTTTTAATTGTTACTTTGTTGTGGCATACCTTTTCCTCCTTGAAACATAGAGAGAGAGAATTCTCCAACTTCTCAGTTTGACATTATTAGATTCTTTGTACTCTGTATTACAAGCTTCTTGAAATTTAGACTTGTTAGTGTATTTCCATGTCTGAGTTCATTGTCTCCAAGGTTGATAATTCCAGGCATTGCTTTCATCATGCCCATGTGAACATAACCATAATGGTGTAAAACAAAAATTGTAGATGAGGTTGACCCTTTTGCAAGAGAGATTGACTGGCTGACTTGACTGCTTGTGGTCAAATGATGACTGTGACCATTTTAATTCAGTCTTTTTGATCCTTTTTTTAAAACCTTTTCAGTCCATGATGATCGCAGTGTTAAATCAATCAATTAGAAAATCAATAGCCCTATTTTAAGTTATCTTGGCAGGGATTACAATATGCTAAGACCGTAGTGAATCGGAGCAGGCATGGACAAATTCGCTCTTTGAGACTGCTGTACGATTCAGTGAGATCATGACAGTTATGTCATTGATAAAGAAAACGGAAGTAATTAAATTTTACTTAAAGATTATTATAACTGTTGCTGATAGCTTTACTGAGTAAGTTGTTCACATCAAGACCAGTTGTCAACGCTTTTGACTTCAGGTCAAGTTCACTTCCAGTAAAACTCAGAGGCAATTAAAATAAAACTACCTGCCTTGAACAACTGCTGTTTAATTAATATAATTAGTTTTATGCTAGAAACAGATTAAGACTTGGCGGATACTGTCTCCATGGTGTAATGCAATTCATATAAAATTCTTATTATATGCTGTAAGTAACAATGTTTACATTTGCATACAAATTCACAATATACACCATTCCTGCAATTGGATATTTGAATATAACAATAGTGTATATATATATAGCAGCTTGGTTTTATAGTTTATGATCCAGAACATAGTAGCGTTAATTAAATAATGAAACTAAAAAATGAAATCACTTATTAAAATATACATTGTATAAAAATACTTTTAATATCAATGCAGTCCAAATAACAAAAGCAGTTGCTTATATTTATGTTGCAAATTAAAAAATATCATGATATGACTGACACAACTTACTGACTTTATTTGGACAAAACTCTCAGTGTTGGGAGTGATTTTCTTAGCTGCTGTTTATCTTGATTGTCACAATGCTTACGGTTGTGAATATAAAAACATTTAATAAGTGGGAGATATCACGGCAAAATTAACACATGCAGAAATATAAAGGAAAATGTCAATGTTGAACCTGGATGATGAAAGGGTTAATGCTGCCCATTTATTTTGAATAACAGCATGAAGATAGAATTTAAATTTTACACAAAATGTTTTAAAAGTTAACAAATTGAAACAAATGTTTTTATGTGGGCCTGGATAAAATGGGATCTGATGGGAAATGTGTGACCTAGTAATATCGGGATGACTGTAACACATTGTTGCAATATTTGAACTTAGGAAGCACATTGATTATTTCTAAGAGAGAAGTTATTTTTCATCGTGCCATTTCCAGTTTCACTGAAGAACGCACAGGTATGTGCTGTGACAATTCCTGTCCCCAGGGAATCAATACTAAAAGTGGTGATAAAAGAACAAATTTCCATCCCCAGTGTCTACAAAAATAATCAAAAATATCAAAACCATTCTTTTGAAAGAAAATCTCATCTTCGTTAAAAAGAACCATAGCTCATAGCCTTGTATATCTTGCATATTCTTATGCTCACAGGATATTTATTATACTCACTTGCTTGGACTGGGAATTCACGAAGTAGGTCACCAACTGTAATAGATTAATTCCAAGCTGAGTTACTAGTTGATTTCTGATGTTTTCTATGACCATGGGATAAGATATAAGAAGTAGTGATTGAAACAACCTTTATAGAGAGCAGGAATTGGATCGGAGAGCATTGGCATAATAATGCCTGGCGGTGACAAGAGCAGAGACTAAAGTTCCAGTAGGATATAGGCAATGTTACAAAGATGATTATGACTGATTTTTTAATGATAATTTTCAAAAATCTTTTGGACCAGTTCTTCAAGCCCTCTTTACTGAATGAGATTTTCCTTTGCCTTCTTATTTATTTTAAATAAACATGTCACTTTTTCTGCTTATGTTCACAATCAAGGTCACTAGCTCAACTGGTGAAGATAAAAAAAAACTGTAAACCACATGTTTCTTTAATAGGAGAATAATTTCTCAGCATTAGCCCATGAGATTCATCAGACATTACTATATCAGTGTTCTTCAAGCCAATCTCTCCTCTTCTTCCCTCTGTAAAACTTCAACAGCTTTTTATTATCCCGTCTTAAATCTTGCTCACTCATCATTCCAATGTTGGAAGTTTATATTGGCTCCCACAAACTTCAAATTTAAAAATCACATCCCAATAACTGATTTGCTTTATATCCTGTGCTCTCCCTATTGTAACCTCATGAATGCAGTCCAGTCCAGTATGCAAATGAGCCTTCCATCCACTCCATCTACATTTCCCACTGCCTCTAAGAGCACTGCCTCGGGAAAGCAACCAACATAATCAAAACCCCCTCCCACCTGGCTATACACTTCCTCCCTCTTCTGTCAGGCAGAAGATATAAAAGTTTGAATACACGTTTGAAAGATTCAAGAACAGCTGCTTCACTGCTGTCATCAGACATTTTAAGGGTCCTCTCAAACTTTAATTCTTTTCTATACCTTCTCTGCTCCTGTAACACTGTTTTCTGTGTTCTTTTCTGCTACCCTAATGCATGTTGTATGCTACAATCTGCTTGGTATAGCATGCAAAACAAACATTTTCACTATATCTTGCTACATGCGACGACAATAAATCAAACTCAGTCTCATCATCCTTACTAATAGATCCCCAAGCTGGTGTGATGTGCCTGTCCTTATCATATCATTGGTGATTATTCTGGGTTTCTGAAGTCAAAGGGTACAATAAATGAACAAGGGAACCACTGTGGAATTTATTCAGCTACCTGCCTTGCCCCACTTCCCACAAAGTCCAAGCCATAAATTATGTATATCTTTGTACAGTGTTCTCAAGGAGCAACAGGGCTGATTCCAAGTATTAAAAGGGTAACCTGTAAAGAAAACGTAGAATAGTTCATACTCTTCTGTTTTACAAAAAGGTAATTTTAAAAGAAATTTAAGCAACATATATGTAAAAGATTAAATAGTAGATAAAAAACTCCTTGATATTTCAAACTGCTCAGGAAAGTAAGACTACATAAGACAAACTTAGGTGTAAAAAGTTATTTAAAGGAAAGGAACATGTCGTTACAAAGAATGTTAAAATATTTGAAACAATTTTATAAGGAGACATTCAGTATGTAAAAATTATTCAAATATATGTTATAATAAGGGAGCATTTGTTACACATGAATGCAATTTGTTAGATCAAACATTATTTAGAGGATGTTTCTTTCCATTTTATGTAAAACTACTTTCGTAGATACTTAGAGAATGGAATTGTGGATTGCAAATCTAGTTTAATTTTGTCAATAATTCATGAAATTAATATATAAATTAAGTTTGTGTGTCGGCTTAGGTGATTTTGTAAGCCCCCATCGAGACCACAAACCTCCTCCCGCTGTGCCCAGGAGGCCATCTCACATCACTTCATCTTGTGGGGAATCTTTTGAAAGGTGATTGGAAAAACAGAGACTCAGACAACTTGGCAACAGGCCCAGCTAGTCCACGCTGACTATGTTCCCAAATTAAACTAGTCCTACTTGCATGCATTTGGACAATATCTCTCCAAACCTTTTCCATTCTTGCACTTAACCAAATATCTTTTAAAGGTTATATTTGTACCTGCATTCACCACTTAACCAGCAGTTTATTCCACACATGAACCACTCTCTGTGTAAAAATATTGTACCTCATGTTCAAGCAACTGGCTGGATCTCTGGCGTATTTTATAAACTTAAGTCACAGTGTGTTTTCAACATAATGAAAATGTAGAGTGTCCCATTCATACTCTCCCAATATTACATTACCCATATTTACATACATGGAAACAAGTAAGCAGTGCTGTCTTTTAGCATGCAGAGTTGCCAACTAGATATTCCACTAAGACACACAATACAGTATAACCACAAACTTAAAAATGGAAGACTACTAAACCTTTTAAACAGATGTACATTCCTTTAGACATCAGATATAGGTGTAAACAGGCCATTTTAAGCAAGATAAATGAAGAGCGAAACTCGCTGAAACCTCTAATTATAAGGCTGTAGACATAGGTTAATAAAGGAAGACTATCTGGAGAATATTAGTGATGAATTTATCCCTTTTATAAAGAAAATGTGAAATTTGTTTGAATGTTTACTCAAAGTAAAACACACGGTGATGCATTTGCAATGTATCTGTACAGAACTGTGTGGTGCAATATGATGCATTTTGCTGAACATAGAATCTAGAACTTTCCATCAGTTACTGTGTCTATGTTGACGATAAATATTTGCAAAATTCACAGTCGACACTTTAAAGTGAACTGTACAATCTGTTTATTAGATAGGAGTTATACTATACATACACATTTCATTCAATATTTCTTGTAGTTTAAACCTCATTACCCAGAATGAATTTCTTATTAAAACATTAAAAGGCAAACATTCAACATAGGTTTCCTGCAGCTTTATGTAATTTTCCTGTGAAGAGGCTAATATTATTTGACAGTTGTAAAACTAAAAGTTGTTGTGCTATAACATAGGTTTTCTTGTATTCAGGCATTTCAGTTCTGGCAGTTTTAAATGCACTTGTAGGAGGGAAAATGTCTCTGTTATTTGCAATACAGGTTTGAAAATATATCTAATTTACATGTTTATGATTTTGTTGCATTAGCAAATTGGTTTTCTGTCCATTCCAAGAGCCGACTGTAAACACAATTAAAGTTTTCTAATAAAGACGTCACTTCATCTAATGTACATTTAGTTTTGTGATTTCTTTCTTTAAGTATCTAAAACAAACTTTTTTGAAAATGAGACATACGTTTTCATGGTACATAGAAAATTTGAACAACTTAAGAACAAGCAGTGTTTTGAAACTACTCATTGTTGCTGTAAGATTATGAAGTATTTCGATCGTATTGTTGGATAAATGTAATATCCTCCAGCCAAGCAGGCAAAGCCTACCAAAACCACTGCAACTCTCTCCAAAGCAAACAAAGAGAAAGATATTCCCAGAAGTCATGATTTATTTGTGGGGGGGAAAAAAGTAGCCCATAAAAAGTCCCAGAAGGGTAGCCAGCAGTTTAACAGGCACAGCGCAAACCAGCAGTGCAGCTATATCACATACAAGAGTCCACGAATAAGCGTGCAAGCTATTGTATTGACAGCTTGTAAGGTGTTTATCAAATCGCAAATCAGTCGCTGGGGCAGAACAACTATATAAAGTTAAAAGCAGTTTCTTCTTCATTCAACAAATAATGGCAGTGGGACAAGGAGATTTATTTGTGACCTCCGAACACCCAGATGTCAAATGAACTTAAATAACATTGCAATCAAAACATTTATGTCCTGTACTATTTATTAGCATTCACTGTCAACTCAGGCCAGCTAATACAAAACAGGTCCCAACAACACATGCCAGGGACATTTAAAGCCATTATGTTCACCAAGGGCATTCTTACGTATATATATCATAGTATCCCTACAATACAGAAAGAGGCCCTTCAAACCATCAAGTCTGCACTGATCTCCAAAGGACATCACACCCTAACCCAGTAATCCCACGTTTGCAATGGCTAATTCACCAAGCCTGCACATTCCCATGTACTATGGGCTAATTTAGCGTGGCCAATCCACCTAGCCTAGACATCTTTGGACTGTGGGACTAAACCAGAGCATCTGGCAGAAACCCACACAAATTTGGGAGAATGTGCAAACAGATAGTTGGCCAAAGCTGGAATCAACCCCAGGCCCCTTGTGCTGTGTGACAGCAGTACTAACCACAGAGCCACTGTGCCACGCTGGATCTGGCAGCCCTATCTGCCGACCTTTCTAGAAGTTCCTTGAACTGTCTCTTAAACCACTTTGATTAACTTCTCGGCAAACCCATTCCATAACTCTTGTAATTCTTGGTGTAAAAAAATGGTCTACATTTCCCAGCTTACCGCTAACTTCTAATGTCCTGGATATTGGAGTTTTGTGAACATTTCATGGCCAATTCTCTTCATCACCTTAAAAGAATGAAAATTCAACTTTCACAACTGTCATAGTCAATCAGAATAGAGTAACTCAATATATTTCTCACAGTCCTCTCTGCAATACCGTGAAAAGAATTGAAAATATATTTCAGTCATCAAATAATTTTTAGTAGTTCCATAAAAGACACATGATATGACATAGATAATTAATTAACAATTAATATTGACATCCTCAGCTAAAGGAGTGTGGACCTGAGCAAAATTTAGTTAGTCAAAAGCTGAATGAAATTCAACTTAATCAAGTTTGTGGTTGACAGAGAATATTCAATGTTTATTAATATTTTCTTTATAAATGGCCATTTTTTCAAGGCTAAGAGAGAGGTTGAAAAAAAAATGCTGCAAGCCTGGTTTTACTTTAGTGCACAGATTCCAATGCAAAAGTTTTGGTGGGAGTCATGACCTGGAATATTAACTGTTTCTCTCCGCAAAAATGCTGCCAGGCTGGCTGAGTATTTCCAATGTTTTCTGTTTGTGTTGTGGGTTTTATTCCTGGGCCTGCTATTCATTCTTTCGCAGGATATGAATGGTCTGGCAAGGACTTCTATTGTGAATCCTTAAAAGATGCTTATGCTTCTTGTATGCAAATAAAACCATTTCAGAGGGAGATTAAGAATCGACATATTGCTGTGCATCTGGAATATGTAGAAGACAAAAAGGAGAAAACAGCAGATTTAATTCTGTAAAGGACAATTTGAGTTAAACCAGATGAACCAGATGGATTTAACCTCAGTCCAGCAGTTTTGTGGTCATCATTATGGATGCTACTTTTATTTTAAACTGTAGATTTTATTTTCATTATTTAATTTAAATTTTCCAGTTGCTGTAGTGGAATTTGAGCTCATGATTGTTTATAATGGCACCAGACTCTGAATTAGTATTTCACTAACGTAGCCATTGTGTTATTACACCATCAATCAACAGTAACATCCTTATTATAATTTTGTCATTTGATGTTTGTCAGCAACAGAGAGGGATAATCTGGTGCAAAAATTTTGACTGGTAAAAATCACCTGCGTTTTCCGACCTTATGTTTAGTGACAAGTAAAAATTCGACTTAATTTTCTTTTATTCATTCATGGGTTGAGGCCATCACCGGCTTGGCAGCATTTATTGCCCATCTCTAATTGCCCAGAGGGCAGTTCAGAGTCAACCACATTGCTGTGGGTCTGGAGTCACATGGAGGCCAGATCAGATAAAGATGACAGATTTCCCCTCCCAAAAGGGCATTAGTGAACCAGATGGGCATTTCCCCAACAATTGACAATGGATTCATGGTCATCATTAGATTCTTAATTCCAGTATTTTTTAACTTGAATTCAAATTCCACCACCTGACATGGCAGGATTCAAACCCAGGTCACTAGAACATTGTTCGGGTCTCTGGATTAACAGTTTAGTGATAACACCAACAGGCCATCACCTCCCCTGAATTCTGAAAATTCTGATTATTATCAACATCTTTTAGTAATAAATAACATTGACTAAAAGCAAACTAGGCTTCCACTTGCTATAATGTGTTCCTTTATGCAATATCTTTCATAATGTTGCAATATCCCAAATATCAGCCAATAAAATACTTTTGAATTATTAGCACTGTTGTAATATAAGACATGTAGCAATTGATTTATAAACAACACATAAATAGCAATGAGATAAACAAACACGTATTTTATTGATATTATTTAAAGGATAAGATTTGATCAGGGCATAGAAAAATCCCTTATGCTTCTTGAAATTGTCTCACAAGATATTTTACCTTCACTTCCGAGGACAGACAAATACATTTAACATCTTATCCAAAATGCAAAATCTCTGACAGTACTTCATTCGCTCAATAGTAAAGTGAAGCATCAGCCTAATCTATGTGCCCAGAACTTCAGAGTAAATAGGGCAGCACTGCTGCCTCACAGCACCAGGAACCCAGGTTTAATTCTTCTTTTCGGCACTTATTCGTGTGGAGTTTGTACGTTCTCCCTGTGTCTGTGTAGGTTTCCTCCCACAGTCCAAAGATGTGCAGGCAAAGTGGGTTGACCATGCTAAATTGCCCATAGCATTCATGGGTGTGTAGATAGGTTACAGGGTATTGGGGTCTTTGTGGGGTGCTCTGAGGTTTGGTGTGGAGCTGTCAGGCTGAAGGTTCTGTTTGCACACTGTAGGGATTCTATGAAAAAAATCACTGCCTTTTAATTCAGAGGGTGAATATACCACTGAACCAAGGTTGACATCCTAATAAAGTGATGTCATCCATTTTCATCATGTGGACTATTTAGTATTTCAATTTTGTACCATCTTCATAATTTTTACCCTTTTATGGGGTGTGGTTGTCAGCCCAAATCTCTATCCTTTGAGCTAACCAAATATAGTTTTGAGAGTCACAGAAGAACATAAGCATCCACTTAATGTGGTAAGTATTAATATGGTAGTAGCATAAAAAAGATTTAAATAATGGAGCAACAGAAATTGGAAACAGGAAAAATAAATAACCCCCAGTCGATGGGAAGGGCTGCCAAGATTTTTAAGTATGTCATTTTATATTATAAATTCTTCACAAATTGGAGTAATCTTATAAGGTATTGTTGACATTATTGATTTAAGAGGGTGAAAAGATATTTAGGGATATTTCTAATCAAGAACATATATGTTTATGCAATAGAAATGCCCTAGAAAATAAGTTACAGATCAATGCTACAAATGTTGTGACGTCTTGTCCGCTGACTGTATATATCAAGAAATTACAGACACACTATCCATAATTTTCCATCTATTAAGTTTAATATTATCAGCCTAATATTAATATTAATATTAACATCAGTGGGAAGCTTAATATTATCTCTGCATTCTGTATAGCCCCCAGCAGTGGATGCTCCAAGCCAGGAGAAAATTAATAATGTTAATCCTTTGTTCTCATTTTTGTATTCAAGTCTTTGACTTTGTGCTTGTTGCTGCATCTGTAATATAGCACATGTGTGGACTTAACAGTACACAGGGGGAATACATTAATTAAAACATTATATTTCTTTTAAGTACAATGCATTTCGGAGAGGAGTGAGAAAATTAATAATATTGCTGTTTAGACTGTCTCTTTGTCGGACATTTCAAAAAAAAAGTCCATATTTCAAGGCGCAGTTTAAATTGATCATCAGCACAAAACTTTCGTCTCTGCTTAAGTAATTCCATTAAAAATGTTATGTCTATGACAGACGGCAAGGAGTTTTTTCCATTCATCACCTGGACTCTCAGTTATCATGTTGCTTATGGTGTGAATTTCACATTCTGCTATATACTTCGTTAATTTTCCTGTCTGTTATTTGGATGACATACCAAGTAAATCTATTCCAAAATTCTTAACATCAAATTAATAAGACCTTCAGATTTTAAAAATGACTTTATGCAAAAGCTGACCTTGCAGCTCAATATATAAACACTGCATGCTGCGAAAGCATTCTCAAGATGCAGCATTAAAGAACTAAAGTAAGTTGAAAGGAATGATTTGGCAATCTTCTAACAGCTGCCTCAAGAATGGGAGGCGATGCAGCAGTTTACCTCTGAACCTCAAAGCAAATTAATCGCAATCTCACACACACTGAAGAAGGGTCACCAGACTCAAAATGTTCACTCTGATTTTTCTTCACAGATGCTGCCAGACCTGCTGAGCTTTTCCAGTGACTTCTGTTTCTGTTCCTGATTTACAGCTTCCACAGTTCTTTCCGTTTTTATTTAATCACAATCTCACTCTTTTTCCCGAGAAACACAGGTAAATCTCCAAACAAATATACATGATGCAACAAGAATATTTCAGAATGAAATCACTAACACTAATTTTAACTGCAAATGAATACCTTCAAGGCGTCTGATCCTCCAGAGAGAGAAAAACATTCTCAGCAATTCTAACAGAGCACAATCTCATCTTCACTCTGTTATGGGAGCATCTGATTTTTGTGTGGATATGTTGTTAAGCAATTTAGCCTTCTTAAAAAAATCATAGAATCCCTGCAGTGTGTACATAGGCCATTCGGCCCATCAACTCCACAGCAAAGCTCCAAAACCATCCTGCTCAGACAACTCCCCCCTCCCCCTATAACCCTGCATCCCCTATGGCTAACCCACCTAGTCTGCACATCCTTCGAGAGTGTGGGGCAATTTAGCATGGCCTATCCACCTAACTTGAACATCCCAGGACATTATTAGGTAATTTAGCAAGGCCAATCCACCTATCCTGCACATCTTGGAACTGTGGGAGGAAACCAGAGCAAACTCTACACAGACAGTCATTCAAGGTGGAATCAAACTTGGGTCCCTGGTGCTTTGAGGCAGCAGGGCTAACCACTGAGCCACCATGCCACCCCATCTAAATAGACTAAAACAAAATCCATCATAAAATATGAGCATCAGCTTTAAAAAGGTTCAGGCTGTGCTCACCGGAGTTTAGAAGAATGAGAGGCGATTTCATTGAAACATATAAGATTCAGAAGGGGTTTGATAGGATAAGCACTGAGAGAATGTTTCCCCGCATGGTAAAGTCCAGGACGAGAGGTCATAGACTCAGAGCAAAAGGGTGCAATCTATCACTGACATGAGGAGGTATTTCTTCTCTCAGAGGTTTGAGAGTGTTTAGAATTCTGTCACCGAGATCTGTGGGGTGGGGGAGAGTATTTCAGTATATATTTAAGGCTGAGATAAGTAGATTCTTGATCAGTAGAAGATTTAACGTTTATGGGGATAAGGCAGGAAAGTAGATGTAAGGAATGTAGGATAAGCTATGATCCTAGTGAATGGTGGAGCAGGCTTGAGAGGCCAGACAACCTATTCCTGTTTTTATTTCTTATGGTCTTAAGGAAAGATATGATTGTAAAATGAGAATCAAAGCCTCAAAACATGTCATTTTGAAATACAACTCAACAAATATCTTTGATAACTGCACTCAAACTGAATAATTCAAATGCTTTCTCAGTGGTGCTTTTTATATACAAAGATAGAGTATGACATATCTGAATTGCCACATAAACTTTTGTTCTTGATCAAGTAGATTTTCTTTTTCAATGTTTATGCAAATTCAAACAAAGGATAAAACAAGAATCAGATTGCTGTTATTATTCAATCCACATAATCCTCGTGTCAAGATTATATTCCATCCATTTCATTTTCCGCAGCAAAAGTAATGCATAAGTTGATGGTAATTTCTTGCACCACATTTTAAAAACTAAGTTCTTCGATGCAAACTTAAGTTGCTTAGCTCTGGAGGCACCAATGTAGGAGTAAAGGGCTGGATAACACCATTAGCAGCTTTCACACAGCACGGCTCTTGTAAAATGCCACTGCCCTGATCTCACCAACATTTTGCAGAAGCCCATAAAGCAATGCTATCCTGAGGGCACATGGGTCAAGTGCCGGTCCAAGAGCCAGCATCTTCTCTACATTGAAATGCAAGCCGAAAGTAAAACAAGCCTGATATCTCAGGCTGAGGAGGCGAAGCCCAAAGGCAAGGCAATGCAATGCATGGCAGGGATGCTGATAACATCCAGGATAGCTCAGAGTGACTGAGCACTATGACAGAGCATGTACAGCGTGGAAATGCATCCTGGTCCAGTCCATGAGATGGGTGCGTGTCCCTATGCACAAAGTGATGGTGCAGCAGCATTACAATAGTGCAGCGTTGAAGCATAAATTCATCGTGTAAGTAGATTAAAGGTATGCCTTGAGGATTCTTAGAGGCTGCCACATGTCAGATGCCAATGTCTGTGGATGTGGGGTGTACATGGAACGTGCCCTGGGATGTTGGTGCCAGGGGTGCAACATGGAGGTCCTCTGGAGCAAGAAGCAAGCTGCAGTTGAGGTACCCGCCCAAACTTCCATGTTGAGATTTCTCAACATCAAGTTTGTTTAGTGCTCATGGGAAGATAGGAAGCTAAATATCAATGAGATAACGCAGTGTGGAGTTGGAGGAACACAACAGGCCAGACAACATCAGAGGGCCAGGAAAGCTGACATTTCGGTTTGGTACCCTTCTTCAGAAATGGCCCATACTTTCCAATAGTTCAACATTCCAAACAGCATATTCTAGTTTCATAGGACTTAGGCAGTCTGCAAATAATGTTTTTAAACTTCCAGCAGATGCTAATGAAAGGAAATCAGAAGAAGAAACAACTGACTCATTTATCATGCATTTTTCTTTTACTTTCTTTCTGGCATTCTCATCATTTCAAAATTGATTATAATTCCGGAATGTAAGAAAAACATTTAAATAAAGTGTAACCATCAAATATATATCAGATTGGGCCATAATTTGCAGTGGGAATGATACCTATCAATAGATAGAATAGCCAATTTAATCTTGATAATATTTTATGCTGAAAGTTGTTGAAAAGTACAAACGGAAGACCCAGTGAGAAAAGCATAGCATCTGGGTTCTGAGAGGGTAATCATTTGTATTTCAACATGTCAGATGAACATGTGAACATGTGAAATTAACAGTAAAAGGGCTGGGGAGTGCAGTTTCAATTGGATAAACTTAACGCTAAATCAGGAACAGAAAGAGAAAGAGACATTAGAGCAAGAAGGAAATTTAATAAAGCAAAAGTTAAAAAGAGAGTTTCCATATTAAATTTTGTGCCTTTAATATGTCCAGCAGTTTACAGGTGAAGAAATGATACCTCACTCCTATGATGGTTGATTCTCAGAGGCGGAGAAGTCCATGTACAACTAGGAATTAACACATAATAGAAAGAATTTCTGGCAGCAAATCCAGGTTTAATTAAACATTGTGGACCTTAAATGGATTCAAAATGGACACGTTACATCTCTTTAGATTAATTCTCCCTTCCTGTGATATGTTTAGATTGTTTCCATGGTTCTAAACTTCACACCAATCAATGCACTTTCATGGTGAGCCAGATTTTTACAAATGTTCCTAGCAGAAGAGTGTATCTCAAGTAGGAACTTCTGTATTTTTGAATTGAAACAGGTAGATGAGAGTAAAACCGGTTGATGTGCTGCATATGGATTTCAGCAAGGCATTCAATAAGGTTCCCCACAGTAGGCTATTGTACAAAATACGGAGGAATGAGATTGTGGGACATATAGCAGTTTGGATCAGAAATGGGCTTACTGAAAGAAGACAGAGTGTGGTAGTTGATGGGAAATGTTCATCCTGGAGTCCAGTTACTAGTGATATACCACAAGGGTGGATGTTGGGTTCTCTGCTGTTCGTCATTTTTATAAACAACCTGGATGAGGGCATAGAAGGATGGGTTTGTAAATTTGTAGATGACACTAAAGTCGGTGGAGTTGTGGATAGTGACGAAGGAAGTTGTAGGTTACAGAGAGACATAAATAAGCTGCAGAGCTGGGCTGAGAGGTGGCAAATGGAGTTTAATGCGGACAAGTATGAGGTGATGCACTTTGGTAGGAGTAACCAGAATGCAAAGTACTGGGCTAATGGTAAGATTCTTGGTAGTGTAGATGAATAGAGAGATCTCGGTGTCCATGTACACAGATCCTTGAAAGTTGCTACCCAGGTTGACAGGGCTGTTAAGAAGGCATACAGTGTTTTAGCTTTTATTAATAGAGGGATAGAGTTCCAGAACCATGAGGTTATACTGCAGCTGTACAAAACTCTGGTCCGGCCGCACTTGGAGTATTGTGTACAGTTCTGGTCACCACATTATAAGAAGAATGTGGAAGCTTTGGAAAGGGTGCAGAGGAGATTTACTAGGATGTTGCCTGGTATGGAGGGAAGGTCTCACGAGGAAAGGCTGAGGGACTTGAGGTTGATTTCGTTAGAGAGAAGAAAGTTGAGAGGCGACTTAATTGAGACATATCAGATAATCAGAGGGTTAGATAGGGTGGATAGGGAGGACCTTTTTCCTAGGATGGTGAAGGTGAGCTTGAGGAGGCATAGCTTTAAATTGAGCTTTTTAAATTGAGGGGTGAAAGATATAGGACAGATGTCAGAGGTAGTTTCTTTACTCGGAGAGTAGTAAGGGTATGGAACATTTTGCCTGCAACGGTAGTAGATTCGCCAACTTTAAGCACATTTAAGTCGTCCTTGGGCAAGCATATGGACGTACATGGAATAGTGTAGGTTAGGTGGGCTTCAGATTGGTATGGCAGGTCGGACAACGTCAAGTGCCAAAGGGCCTGTACTGTGCTGTAATGTTCTAAGTTCTATGTTCTATGAATTGCAAATCGACTTTTATGCAAAGTTAACAAAGCCTTTGCACATAGATAAGTCAGTGCTTTTGACTTCACCACTGTTTTTACTCAAATTATGGCTCAAAATAAACTGAACTGCTTAAAATTGGCCAGGGCCTGATGACTCATTTCCAAAGGTACAAAAACACTAAGCTAAGGGATGCACTGATGGGGATTTCCCAAAGGAGATAGCAAGAACTGCAGATGCTGGAGTCAGAGTCGATACAGTGTGGAACTGGAGTGTCACAGTGGTTCAGGCAACGTTAGAGGAGCAGGCGGGTTGATGTTTTGGGCCTAGATCCATCACCAGTCCTGATGAAGGATCTAGGCCTGAAATGTTGACTCTCCTGCTCCTCTGATGCTGCCTGACCTGCTATGATCCTCCAGTTCCACACTGCTTTGACGGGATTTTCCAAGGTTCTCTGTACTTTAGAATCATGCCAGTGGATTGGAAGGTCACAAATGTAATTGCTGTTTAGAAAAGGAGGTGGGGAAAGGGCGAGAAAACAGGAAACTATAAGTGGGTTGGCCTGGCATAAAACATCAGGAGAAGGGTGGAATCCTTTTCTGGGACACAGATAACAATCAAAATAGTGAAATCATCATTAAGCCAACACGGTTTCCTAAAATGAATAGAGACCAGGCAATAGAGAATAGCAATAAGCAGGTCATTATTTGCTGGATCCTATTGGGATTATATTTATACTAGAGTGTCAATTCTTTACAACTTAATTGATGGGTAAGGCACGGAGTTTCATAATTCAGAGCTGCCTTGTCAGAATTATAATGACTATGGCATGCAGCACAGTACTAAGTGACCTGCTGAGTGACTGTATCCCTTAACAGGAAGGCCAGGTTGGTATGAAGCTCGCACTATTTAAAGCTATCCTGCACTATTTGGCACTAACCTGTACATAAGGTGAATTCTAGCTCCAGCAGGGAGAAGCATGAAAGATCTAGAAGTAAAATCAAAAATGGCACAGCAGGACAAAGTGTGGGCCCCAAAGTTTTCTAATATTGAGTAGAAGCTTTGGTACACAAGGGTGGACTGGATCATGAAAGACTCCCTTCTCTAAGAGGCAAGGACACTGCCTGGACTAACACAGAGAAGGTAATAGTAATGAGTAGATGTTAACAGCCAATGTCAGCAGCCTAGCCCCAAGAATCTGGATACAGTGCTAGAAGAGGTTCACTAACATTGCACAATTAACAAGGCCACTGAAAGTGTCTTCAAATGTCACATCCCAGCAACTACGTCATTAGCTTCCCATATTGTTCAATGCACCATACCTCAATTACTTACTAACCAAAACTGCATGTCAAACACACCAGATACCTCATATTCTGGCACTTCACCTTCAAGCACTAACATCACACACATAAAATTGCTTGACGCTGCCCACCAAAATCTCACAGTTGTACACATGGCCTGTTGTTCAACTATGGTCACCACAAATACTCTGCCAGCACATTCACAGACACAATTCTCTTTCTTCTGCAGGATAATGTTGCCCCTAATAAATAGCAATCTTAATTAACAGACAGGAAGCAGTTAAAGCTGCACATGTGGCCCCATCCAGTGGTACTGGATGCAATTGGAACACATAATCGCTGCGGTGTCATGCTGAAGTCATGAAGGGAGTATTTGGTTGCCTTATGCAATTTTTCCAATCCCACTTCATCCTCATGCTGCAATCTATTAATGATGCACAGCCTACATTCAGGGTGATAACACATCTCTTCATTTCCCCTCTCACCTCACCTGTGGTCTTCTCCCACTGAAAATCAGTAAGCTTCCATCAGCTAAGCCCTAACACAATGTAGCAGCACCAGGTCAGGCCAGGCCAAGGCACTCACAAGAAATGCACTAAGGCAATGCACAAGTATGAAAATTTGGTTGTATTGTGGAGTATTTTGATATATTGCTGAATAAAGTTGGCATTGAATTATTGCTTTATGGTGACTTTTATTTCAGGATTTGGTTAAGAAAATGCTGATATCTAATAGAGGAGTGATAAGTTGTAGAACATTTGAATAACAGAGACTTTTGAGCTGTTCTTATGGGAGCAAGCATCAAAGGTGGCACTCCCAGACAGCTTGACCAGAACACAGATATCCTCCCCTTTCTTCTTGACTTTTGATGGCGACAGACCACCAGGGTGGGCAGTCTGGTAAGAAGTGGAAGGTTCAACTGGACCTATGCAGACTAAAAGCCCACGCCTTCTGCACCCTGTTGGTCTGTTCTCAACATTCCTTACAACAACCTGGTTACTTTTTTGTGAATTTGAGCCACATGTTGTACAGGGTCAAGTGTAGAGCAGACAGGTCTTGTCACCAAGCAACCTCCTTCTGGTTCAATAGAAAGAGTTGGAGTGCAAAACCTACTAAGTCCTGCTGCAAATGTGTATGGCTTTCATGGGGATGACACCGAGAGGATTATGTACAGTTCTGGTTTCCTTACTTGAGAATGAGCATACTGGCTTCAAGAGATGCAAAAATGATTCAACAAATTAATCCTTAAGATAACAGGATTGCTCTATATGGCAGAGTGATTAGAATGTAACCAGATATTTTCTGGACCACACAGGACTTGAACTTAGGATTAATAGTCCAGCAGCAGGGACCCTACCACTGCACCATTCAAGCTCCAAGCTATTTTCAGCTTTGAAGAATCGTAGGTCACTGTAATGTATGAGGTTCTGAATGGTCTAGATAGGGTAGTTGCAGAGAAGCTGTATCTCATTACAGGCAAGTTCAGCCTTCCAGGGATCATCTCATGACAAGGATCAGCCATTCAGTGATGAGTTGAGCAGAAATGGGAACCTTTTGAATTCTTTATTCTAAGGGCTACGATGCTCGATCATCGAGCTTATGAAGGCTGAGATCAATTGACATTTGATCTCACAGATCATCAGTAGATTGGGAAAAGCATTCAGTAAAGTGGATCAACCATGATCTTTTTGACCATCACAGCAGGTTTGAGGAGATGTATGAGTAACTCAATCTATTATTTTTCACTTATGATGATTTCTTTTTGTGAGTTTTAGAATCAGAATAAAATTATAGGTATATAAATGCTAAAGGGGATTATAGAGGTGGATGTTGAAAAGATGTTCCCCTTGTGGGTCAGTCTTGAACAAGACATCATAGATATAGAGTGAAAGGAGGTAGGTTCAAAACAGAGATGAGGAGAAACTACTCTCAGAGGATGGTGAATTTGTGGAACTCACTGGTCCAGAGTGCAGTGAAGACAGAATCAATCAACAGATTCAAGAATGAAATATATATATATTTCTAGTGAAATGCAGGATGAGGGACTATGGGGAGCAGGCAGGAAAGTGGAGTTAAGACCAGGATAAGATCAGCCATGATAGTGTTAAATGGCAGGGTGGGCTTAAAGGCTAAATTACCCACTCCCACTCCTAATTCCTATGGTCCAACTTTAAAATCTGATACAACTCATTAACCCCATTATCAATGTTTCTCTGTCTTTTGCAGATGCTGGCCACCTGTTTTGTATTTGTATCATTTTGCTTTATTTCAGATTCCTGGCAGTTGCATTCTTCTTTTGTATCTTTAAAGGTAATAACCTTAGCCTTTTTGGAAAATTCTTATAAATGGTATTTCTCATCCAATGTACCATAGCATACAATGTTAATTGGATTACTGCAAAAATTATACTAAAAAAAAAATGGAAAACTAAAATGGAATTTTCTTGACTTTAACACACCATTTTCCCTCTTTCATACTCTTCCCCAATTCCTTTAGCCTCAAAGCTATTTTAGAAACATGCACTTAAACTGACAATAGCATAATGGATTTCAGTTTCTATTTCCAGTAAAATGAAACCATGTTGACACAAGCTGGTCTCTCATTTTTATTTAGAACACCATTAGGTGAAGTTCATTATTCTCATCATTAACTTTTTTGTTAGTAACGGTGCCAAAAATAAATAAATGACGTGCAGTGCGCATATCTACCCGTCTATCTTTTACTTGGCTTAATGACATAAATATTAATAAGAAAGCTATCCTCAGGACTCATTACAATTATTTTTCCTGTCCTTGCAGTCAATGTATACAATGTTTATAACAATCTGTATATGATAGGCCAGCTACATTCACAAATTAAGATAACTTACTGCAATCAAAGTAAAATTAGCATCTTTTTCTTATCAAGGTGCCAATTAATTTTAAGCACAAATTCATTTTTTGCCAACATTTTCTCGTGGGTAAATTGGCAAAGTGTTATAAACTTTCTGGTGAAGAGCGAGAAATGCAAGAGACCAAAAAACAAGAGGCATAGCTCAGGAACAGATAGCTGAGATCAAGGGAATGCATGGAGGTATGTAGGGGCTACAAGAATGTACCAAAGAAGGAAATCAGAAGGGCAAAAGGGGGGCAAGAGAAGCTTTGGCTGAAAAGTTTAGGGTGAATCTGAAGAGTTTCTTTAAGTATGTGAGAAGAAAAAGAATGACTAGTGAGAGAATAGGGCCCCTCATGGAGCAATAAGGACATGTATGTGTGGAACTGCTGGAGATGGGTGAGGTCCTCAATGAATATTTTTCCTCTGTTTACCATGGGAAAAGACATGAAGACTTGGGAACTTGTGGAAATTACTACTGATATCTTGGGGACAGTCCATATCACGGTAGAGGAGGTATTGGAAGTATTAGAATATATGAAGGTGGATAAATCTCCTGATTCTGATCAGATATATCTAAGAACCCTATAAAAAGCTGCAGAAGAAATTGTGGGGACCCTGCCTTATATATTTGCATCATCATTAGCCATGAGCAAAGTCCCATAATACTGGAAGGAGTAAATGTTTTATCCTTATTCAAGAAGAGCTGCAAAGAAAAACCTGGGAATTATATACCAGTAAGCTTAACATCTGGGTAGGTAAGTTACTTAAGAAGATTCTGAGGGATCAGATATACATACATTTGGAAAGACAGGGTTTGCATAGGAGTGGTTAGTGTGGCTTTGTGCATGGGACATCATACCTCACAAATTTATTAAAAATTCTTGAAGTGACCAGGAAGATTGATGCGGGCAGGGTGCTAGACATAGTCTATATGAATTTCAGTAATTCCTTTGATAAGGTTCCACACGGTAGGCTGCTCTGAATGGTTAGATCGCATGGAATCCAGGGAGAGTTGACAAATTGGACACACAATTGCTTTGTTTGAAGGAAACAAAGAGAAAAAGCGATTGTCAGACTGGAGGCCTGTGACTGGTGGTGTGCCTCGGGGGTTGGTGCTGGACCCATTGCTGGTTGCCATCTAAACCATTGATTAGTAAATTTGCAGATGACACTAAAATAGCAATATCATGGACAGTGAGGAAGGTTATTAGAAATTGCAGCAAGATCTTAATGGGGAATTGGGTCAAGAAATGGCAAATGGAGTTTAATATAGATAAGTATGAGGTATTGCATTTTGGAAAGTTAAATCAATTTAGGAATTTCATGGTGAATGGTAGGGCCTTAAGGAGTGTAGTGGAACAGAGGGACCTTGGAGTTCAGGTGTACAGTTCTCTGAAAGTGGAGTCACAAGTAGACAGGGCAGTGAAGGAGGCTTTTGACACACTGGCCATCATCAGTCAGGGCATTGAGTACAGATGTTGGGAAGTTATGTTGCAGTTGTACAAGACAGTGGTAAGGCTGCACTTGGAGTATTGTGTTCACTTTTGGTCACCTTGCTATAGGAAGTATGTTCTTAAACTGGAACGAGTACAGAAGAAATTTACAAGGATGTTGCCAGGACTCAAGGGACTGAGTTATAGGGAGAGATCGGACAAGTCAGGAGTTTTCTTCAGAGCATAGGAGACTGAGGGGGGATCTTATGGAAGCATATAAGACCATGAGAGATATGGATAGGGTGAATGCACTCAGTCTTTTTCCCAGGGTTGCGAAGTCAAGAACTAGAAAGCATCAGTTTAAGGTAAGAGGAGAAAGAAAAAATGGGAACCTGAGGGGCAACCTTTTAACACAGAGGGTGGTACACATGTGGAATAGGCTGCCAGCAGAAGTGGTTGCGGCAGTACATTAACAACATTTAAAAAACATTTGGATGAATACATGGATAGGAAAGGTTTAGAAGGATATGGGCCACGTTCAAGGAAATGAGGTTGGTGTGGATGGACATTTTGGTTGGCATGGATCAATTTGTGCTGATGCCCCGTCTCCATGCTGTAGGGCTCTATGGCTCTACGAGAGGTGTTGGCAATGACAAAGAGAAAAGTCAATCCAAATAATTTAGTTGTGGAAGGGAACTGACTGTAATTGGGACATTAAATGTCTTGGACAATGTTTGCTGATGAATAAATACTGGCAAAATCAGAACAATGAGATTCTTGCATCAAGAAAATAAGTCCGATTTAGCAAGTAAGTGTAGAACAGGAAGACAGGAATCTTACAAATTAGGAGAGAGAGGCCTATTTTTATACATATGCATAGGAATAGTACCTAATCTTGCTGCATGTCATTTCTTATTCCACCAGGAAAGAAACTAGATGGTGATGATTTCAGACGTGACATTTGGAGCAGATACCTGGTGACTCCAGCCCGTTGCTCGCTCCTCTAGGCCTCTATTGGATTAGCAATCCAGACATCTCAGGTCACGCTCCGAGTCCCAACCTTATAGGGACATGGGTTCTACTCCACCCTCAGGTGACTGTCTGTGTGGAGTCTGCACTTTCTCCCTGTGTCTGTGTGGGTTTCCTCTGGGTGCTCCAGTTTACTCCCACTATCCAAAGATGTGCAGGTTAGGTGGACAGGCCATAGAAAATTGCCCAATAGTGTCCAGGAAAGTGAAAGCTAGATGCATTAGCCATGAGAAATGTGGGGATAGGGTTGGGGGCTAGATCTGTATGGAATGTTCTCCGGAGGCTCGGTCCGGGCTAGAGGAGCTGAATAGCCTTTTTCGTTCTATAGGGATTCAATGACAGTGACCACCTGCAACCACCTTCAGTAGATTATGGCATTGTACAAGTATCAGCCTGGCCACATTACTGTGGCACATCTCCAACTCAATCACAGTTCAGCTCTCCTTTTCATTGAGACACTAAAGGTGCACCAGCACTTCATGTGTAATCTCGGTACCATGACATTTTTAATGCAGGAACAAACAGCCACATTGTGGAATGGACCAGGGTATTTCTCAAGGCTTCCTATCTGTTCTCTTAATACTCACTTCTTTGCGATAACTTGGATGCTGATACCTCTGCATTGCCTTTTTGTACTTTGCCGCCTTATTTAGAACTTAAGTTTCATAGTAGTCCTGTGTTGCCTCACCATTTAATGCAAATACAGAGCCAGGCTGCATGCCATAATTGTCAGCAGTGATCCGTCAAGATGCTGGGTATTTTGCTGTCCAGCGCCATGCTTTATGAGTCTCATGTGCCAGCACCATACACAGCAAATTCATTGCAGGTGCTTCAACTAAATGATGATGTCTCCAAGTTTAGGGAAGTAGTCTCCAGTCAAGTCAATGGGAGTATAATCAGTGATAGGATCCACCACCATCAGAAAAGGACATTGCCCAATCTCAGTCTGAGGATTCGGACAAGTTCAATTGGCCACTTCCAATACTGGTCAGGGTTCTAAAACACTGCAGTCTGGCTCATAGTCCATCCTGCAGATCCAGTACAATTAGTCCAGGATCTGCAAGGAGCTGCATAGAGATCAGCCAGGGTCCAGTTACTCATCAATCAGGGCCGTTCTCCCATGTTAGTCGGAAGGTAAGTTACTGTCAGCCCTAGAGGTAAGTTTAACAAAGGTTAAAGGGTGTTATCGGGGCCACAGTTGTGATGGTCAGTGTAGGGAAGTCAATTGTGGTGACGAGAGCCTGCATTCTGGGATACTGGAGGGACAATAATTGTTAAGGGGGGGCGGGTAATAGCAATATATAAAGCGGAGAAGTGAGGCCAATAATGCATTAGAGGATATAGATCACTGCTGGAGGTTGGTCATTAATATTCGCAACCACACACATTTCAATAGAAGATCAATACGGCACAATGATTGGCATGGTTATGCTACAAAATGCAAGTTGTGAGATGAAACTATAAATCTAAAAGCTAGGTGCAAATTAATAGAAGGAGTGTCAGGAAGGAGGGGTCATGCAAGTTCAGTGAGTCCCTTGATTAAAAGGTTGATTCTCCATTCACTGTATCTCATGCAAACTGCATTGGCTTCTATCCTCAAGCAAATTGTAAATACACAATAAAAATGAAAAATGTTTCCAGACTGGACCAAATACATTTTTTTTTCTCTGTCTGATACACAGTCACTGCTTGTGAGCAATGTGAGGTCCATCAAGAGGCAATTACATTAATCAGACACTTTCGCAGTACAGGCTGAAGGCATCAGCAATCACGGTAAGCTGCATGTGAAGCAATGTATGCAGGGTCCAACTGTGTGGGATAGAAATCCAAGTCACAAGAAACTTCACCACATCAATTGGTTTTGCAAACTGAACATGGTCGTCCCTGTGAAGTCATCATAGGCAACCTTAAAAATCTGACCTGTTGGCTACAGTTCACAGACAATCTAAGATCTTACAGGGTGGACAAGAACATAGAACTCATTCCCTGTCACCTTAAATTATAAACATTTTCCAACATGCTCTTCAATGCAATGATGCTTTTCTTGGATGGTATGGCCTGGGGTGGCAGTACAGGGTTTCAGTAACTTGACTACATTTACAATCTCCTACTGTATTTGTGCAGCATGGTTTGTGCAGCAAACATTGGATTGAAGCCCCAGTGTCAAAGTAACACAAAAACAGAGAAAGATGGAGGAGGAGGTTCAGTGCATAGCACTGCTGCCTCAGAGCACCAGGGACCCAGGTTCAATTCTATTCTTGGGGGTCTGTCTGTGGGAATTTGCACAATTTCCCTGTGACTGAGTGGGTTTCTGCCGAGTGCTCTGGTTTCCTCCCACAGACCAAAGCTGTGCAGGCTAGATGGATTGGGCATGCTAAATCTCCCGTTGTGCCTGAGGATCTGTAGGCTAAGTGAATTAATCAGGGGACATGCACGGTTATAGGGATAGTTTAGGGGGATACATCAGAATGGGATGCTCTTTGGAGTGTCAGTGTAAACTTGTTGGGCCGAATGGACTGTTTCCACACTATAGGGATTCTATGAATAGGAGCAGACATTTTAACAAGCCCATGACCAGCAGTAACCTCCAGAAGTTGCTGATCAGCCTCCACTTGAAGAAATCACATCTGAAGGACTCCCCTGCGTATGGAGGAGACACAGGAGCCCCAGGGTCTATCGTCCTCAATGCCACTTCCTTCAGACAAGAGAGGTATATTGCTGAAGATGGTGGCAAGAGATCATTCATTCAACAACCCTTCATTCATCAAGTGACATAACTGGAAATGCTTATACATGCTAGGATCTTGATTCACATATAAGTTAATAGATTGCGTGTGTTATGCATAAGCCAATGGAGAAATATTTCAGGTCTGTTGGAAATTTGCATGACAGTCACTAGCTGTATGCACAAAACTGCACAAAAGAAAGCAATTTTTAAAAAAAATATAGTTACTCACTTTGATTTCTATTTTCTTAATTTTGTTACAGCCATCAAAACCAGTCACAGTTAATTTTTTGTTCACACTAAGACAATGACGTAAAATGTGGCTGAACAGATATAAATGATGTGCCAGTGGTTCCTCTGGATAGCTATCATATTACAGCTATCATATGAGACATGGGCATTTAGGGGCATGCAATCATATCTTACCATGCCATACAACTATTTTGTTTGAAAAATATTAGGCTTTTATCTTTTAGGTGTGAGTTCAAGGGGCAGTTAAAACATGTTGGTCAACATTTCCTCTTCAACCTGTGCAAGCAAAAACAGAATTAATAATCATCAAACTTATAAAACTTGCTGTGTGCAAAATGGCAGTCATGTTTGCCTACATGACAGCAGAACCAAAATTTCAAAGTAAGTTCAGTTGACTGAGAGGCATGGAGCTTTTGAAGAAAAGCAATTTAACCTCAGTGGATTTCACAGATTTATTTAAGTCCACTTATAACAAAGCAACTAGGAGTACTAATTCAAGACAGCTCCACCATTTAACAAGGACATAGCTCATCTACTCCACATTCACACACTGGGACAAATTTTTGCAAAGTTTTCCCAATTCCATGGACCTGGATAGAGCTGGAGATGGAGTCTCTGCCTCTATTTACAGCAATCATGATTCACTCATCAGGGAAACTTGAACTCAGTCAAGCCTTTTGAAATGTAACAGACCCAATTTTAGCAGTTGCAAAAGCCTTAATCCACAATATAGAAATCAACAGTTGATGGGCTAGATACTAATGCTCTTCAAGGTCAATCAACGTTTCTGTAACTGATATGAACTAAAGTGTGTTTTCCTACATCCATTGCTCTTCAAACATACATCAAAATTGGGGATATTTAAGCCTAACTATATCCCTCCCATTAAAAAAAAATTGAAAAGGAAGATGCAGTATTTGTGGTTAACTAAAAAAGTTATGGAAAGAATCCAACTTAAGGGGAAAGCATAACACTACTCAAAGTTGAATGGTAGGTCAGATAATTGGTCAGAATGCAAAGAGAATGGCCGTTAGATTAATTAATTGAAGCCGGCTAGAAATGTAAAAATAAAGAGCAAAGATCTGTAGAGGTATCTAAAAAAGTGTAAATCAAGTGCATTTTAGTCACTTGAGACTGGGAGTGAGGCCGGGAGTTAATAGTATGTAATAAGGAGATGGCAATTTGGAAATTTCAAACTATCCACCTTAATTGTGAAAATCGGACTCGATGCCCTCAGGACACAAACATCTATTGAGCTCTACCTCGAATGCTGCATTCACAGTTCTTTGGCATTGAAAATTTTAAAGATTACATGGTTAACTTTAATGATGTTGAAGTGGAGAGTAGCAAATGATGCGAAACCAACAGTTTATGAACATATACCACTTGATGCTAAATTATATCCAGCAGCTACCACATCCTAAAATAGAACAAATCATTTGAAAACTGCCCTTCAGAGTGTAGTAACATAATCTTAGACATTACACGATAAATGAGCCACAGGCACAAGTAGATCATATTCTTTGCTGCAGTAGACATGTTAATGCAGGCTCCAAACTCTGTCAATGCTTGAATCCAAGTACAGACAGTTTTGAGCTTGATCTGGGCTCTGTTTTGGTTTATCTAGGTTAGCCACCCAAAAGGTGCACCCAAAAGAGTGCACTAGATGCTCAACAACAGTACAAAATAACGGGACAAGTTATTGCTTTATTCTAGTTCAAAAAGTCCAATGCTTTGTTTTTAAACTTCTTGCCATCATCTGCTGACTGTATTTCCTCCTACAATAAGTGTTTTATGATGTGTGAAGCGTTTGGCTGTTTTCCTGTTCCATTGCTGAAATATAATACACTTTAATCAGCTCACAGCCCTGCACCATATCTAAATTAGCACCTGTTTTCTGAAAGGTTCCTGTCGCTCTCCTTTTCAGGGCAACCTGCGGGGCTTTCTAAGCTGCTGTCAACCGATAACATGGTCTTGCCTTTGTGGCTCTCCCAGCTCTACCTGCCGAGAGCCCTAAATAGTAATTAGTTAGTCTTGCCTTTTAGTGTGAGACAGTTTCATGCCCTGAAGAAATTCACGTAATTCGAGGCCTCTCTCTATCTGCTCCACAGCACAGCGCAATTTCTTGTTCTTTCTCCTGTAGGGTAGGGAAACAAGCTTAACATGTAGAGTACAAATGAAGAATAATATACTTTCTTGGAACTTTGATTAACTAACACCTGTAACATATCAACAACTTTTGGCACTCATAATTTCACGTGATCAAATCAAAATATTAGTTAAATATTCCTCAGGATCAGCTTCACAGCAAGTAGCAGCCAAAATGGACTTTCAACAGAGAGCAACAGAGTGGAAACTAAATGCCAGTCTGACCAAATGCAGGCACAGCGTGGATCTCCACCTGATTTCAGTATTGTGTGGCTCAGTCATCTGATTGGCATGTATTGAAAATGGTTCTGGGGAAATACATTAGAATATTTATAATGTCCTTCAGGGAGGACCAATTTGTCTTCTTAGGTATGCATAAAAGTTCCTAAATGGGTACATTAAAAAGGAATGGGGGAGATAGCTCCTCCACAACTACTTACCCTGGTGTTTTTTTTAAATGTACAGATGAGAGAAGAAGAAGTCTTGAGGAACATTAATAATCCTCCAGAAGAAATTATTTTCAACAAGAAGAAATGACTTTTAGCTTTCATCTGCTTCTGCTTGTACTTCATGCCAGGATTTCCTGATAAAGTTGAAACTTTAGGAGCCAACCATGTGACACAAAGTTAATTTTTTTTCAATTCTGATTAGTATGATCAGATCCTCACTTCTGCATTTTAATTACCTCTGCACTCACCTGTGCCACTTTAATAAACTTAAATTATACATAAAACCAAAACACATGAAATAATTTATTTAATGGAAATGAATGATGTGTTGAAGAATGAACTGGGCATATTTCAAGATAGACAGGGCTGCTTCGGGAGAAGTGACACTTGCGGGTTAATGTGATAACAAAACATGAATATACACACCATGTTACAGGCACACCCTATTACAGGCCTTGAATATACACAACACGGTGTGTATATTCAGGGTTCAGTGGGCTGCTACGCCCATTCATTGGCTGAGATTTAGCCTCAACTGGAAATCCAACTACCAATTGTGACTGGTTGTGACCCAGTCAAGAAGGATGGCCCACTCCTGGTTACAACATTCTCTCATCTGGACAATGAAGAAGAATTTTGCAAGGCAATTATAAAATAATTTCTTTGCAGCTTCCATAGTACTAGACATTTTGATCTGCATTAATTTATTCTGTAAATTCATGGATTTGAAATAGTAAATAGTGGTTCTCCTGGGAATTAAACAAAGAATCTTCTGTTTACTAGTAGGGCATTTTAATTACTGAAGCTACCCGTTAGGATTAACTTAATATTTGATTGTCATTATATACTTACTGTTTATGTACTTATAATTGTATCAGACATAAAATCTAGTGATGGGATTATTTGTTCCTGTGCTCTTATTAAATTTATCATCCATTGTATTATTTACTTATACACTTGCTGAAGATTTTTATCTGTGGTACTGCCTCCTCAGATTCAACTGACCCTTCTAACATAACATGTCCACTAAGTACCCAATGATTCCTACCCTTCAAATTTTGATTTTAATTTGTTCCCCATTTTAATCCTGAGCATCTTAAACTTGAGCAAGTGCAACCTGGGCAGAATTTGATCACATAGTTAAAGCTATAATTTCTAGGTCTGAGTCATGTTTGTGGGGGATTATGGATAGATGAGTGATTGGGGTAGTGAATTGAGCAGAAAGTGAGGTTAGTGATGTAGCATTGAAGATGCAATCACTTATTTTGATTCCAGTACTGATATCTTTGAACACCTTGTGTATTCATGCCCTAATGACTTATTGCTGTCATTGACTGCGAAGGCTCTCTGCTCCCACTTTTTGCAGTATGGAGGGCACTCTCATATTCAATGAATAGAAAACGCCTTTCCTTCAGTCAACTAGTTAAACCAAGGCAGCCAGGTGATGCATAGAGCCTACTTTCTTTCCTGTTTTCACTGCAGTCATTCTTCTTGCACTTGGATGCTTTTGTCCAATCACCTCCCAGTTTGAGTTTAAATACAGCTCCTCTTTAAGAGCTATAGACTGACTTCAAGTAGTCCGGGCTATAATTTAAACTCAGTTGGGTTCTCACAATTTCTTGTACGCTGCATAAATGTGCTGCCACTCAGCAACATTCCTTGTGCTGGATACACACCACATCATGTAACAGATTGGGCAGATTGAATGTCAAGTGCTCTCGAAAGAGGAAGCAATCAGTGTGTTTCAATCATTTATCATAATATCCCATTAGTTTTAGGCTTATTGAAGTTTTCTACCATGGTTTTTAGACAGATCATATGGCTTTCCAACTTTGGATGCTATTCCCTCAAAAACATTAAAGAAGATTTATCAGGTAAGCTCTTCTCCTTCTGAATACATCTTACCTAATGTGTACAGGAAGGCTTAGAGCTACCTGGGTCTGTTCTGCTACCTTCCATAAATATGGCAGGGAGGTGTTTGGAGCTGGTTCTCGGCAGAATGGAAGAAGGAGCACATGAAATGAAAGTGAATATTGGCAAAATCAAAGTAATTTATATTGAAGAATCAAATTGTATATCGAGAGAATAAAAAGTATCTGCTGATAGAAGATGCAACTAACAAAAGAAAAACAATACAAAAGACAGGAGAGATAGTTGGAACTGGAAACAGGTGTAACGTGGGGCAAAAATCCCAATCACTTTATGGACATACCTGGGCTAAAACTCTCCAAAGACAGAAGTTTGTGGAAGATAGTTCGGATTAAAATTCAGTGAACTTTTAGACCCAAGAATGCATGGGCTACAACTGAACCAGGAAAAGGCTCATTGGGACAGACTGGGTAATATGCAAGTCTCTGACTCCAGCATCTGCTGTTCTTGCTACTAATGAGGGAAATACTGGACATTCCAAGCCATCAAAACCACTCACCTTAATCAAAAAGCCATTCACACCTACTTCATTCAGCCCTAAGAGGAGGAACAGTAGCTCGGCAGCTGAAACCAGATTTGGTGGGAGATAAAGGGGCCTGCAGTTGGGTACAACTGGAGACCCCAATTCCAACTAAGTGTGTGTGCTCCAAGGAGGGCTCTGTACGTGCCTAGTGTGAGTGGTTCGCGAGAGAAGTTTGAGAGTCGGAATGAGCAGCAGGCCCTGCATGCGAAGAAACCCTTGAGCTAATGCCGTGAGGAAGGGAAAAGAGATCAGTCTGACTTACCATCTCCAAGCAAAGTTCCTGGAGATGCCTCCAAGTCAAGGATTCCACAAACACTTCGAGAGCAGCCTTCACAATCACCGAATGCCATCACCAACCACGAGCCTCCATTCGACAGCTGGAGGCAACCAAAAGCATCCAGAGTCACAAGACACCAACTGGGGCAACACCAGCAAAATCCACCACCATCTGAGACAACAAACCACTAGCAACAAGTATCCAAGAAAGAAAAGAAACCCAAGGTACTCGCCTGTCAGGTCTAACACACCTAAACACAGCGGACACCATTATTCTGACTGTTAGCAGCACTTGCGGCCCTTTGTAGAGGCCTGGCTATAGCAAGAGACTGTGGACAAGAGCGAGATGAATTGCATTTTCACTCCAGGACTGAGCTTAAGGTCATCGAGACCCTCTAACCCAGCTTGGTTAGCCTTTGATTGGGGAAGGTGGAATTTGGGGGCTAATGGTGTTGGGCAACCCCAAGAAGGGGAAGCAGGATAGGACTTTGGGTTAGCAGGAAATCTCTCTCTCCCTCTTTTCCCTGTTAACATAGGTAACAGCCACCCAGCGTATCAAGTCTTAGCTGTAAGTTACTGTGAGACAGGTCTCAGTCATTATTCTTAGAATCCCTACAGTATGGAGACAGGCTCTTTCTCCCAACAAGTCCACGTTGACCCTCAGAGCATCCTGTCCAAACCCATCCCCCTATAACCCACCTAATCTACACATCCCTGGACACTGCGGGCAATTTTGTGTGCCCAATCCGTCTAATCTGCACATCTTTGAACTGTGGGAGGAAACTGGAGCACCCGGAGGAAACCCACACAGACACGGCGAGATTTGCAAACTCCACACAGGCTATCACCTGAGGGTGGAATCAAACTTGGGTCCCTGGCGCTGTGAGGCTGCAGTGCTAACCACTGAGCCACCACTGGTGGTGGGTTTGATATTCACTTTCTTGCTTTCATGTAAATACATTCAATTTGCATGTTTTCCAATAAAATTCAATTTTCTTTGTCTCCGTGTTTTCCATCACACCACATTCTGCAACATAAATCTAGTGTCAGAACCAGGGAGCTGGTGAACATTAAACCAGGCAGCACACCCTACACAGGCCAGTAAGAGACGCTACAACAATATTTCACAGCAAAAGATAGAGAATGAAGAAAGGATAGAGTATCAATGTCGAGTGCTTTAAAATTGAATTAAGTTAGCTGCAAATGAAAAGTTGGTATTGAATAAGGAGGCATTGAAAGATATCAATGAGCAAAAGACCTGCCTCAGGCAAAGCACACATGGTAATGATGGTGATTGGAAAGAGCACCTCAGAAGTCAGGTAGTCCAGTATACAGGAGCAAAAACAAAGTTGCTGGAAAAGCTCAGCAGGTCTGGCAGCATCTGTGGAGGACAAAACAGAGTTAACGTTTCAGGTCTGGTGACGCTTCCTCAGACCCTTCCTGTTCTGAGGAAGGGTCGCCAGACCCAAAACGTTAACTCTGTTTTCTCCTCCACAGATGCTGCCAGGCCTGCTGAGCTTTCCCAGCAACTTTGTTTTAGTCCAGTATATAGGAATGTCTCCAGTGTTAATTAAATCCTTTCAATGTCTTACAGTTCCTCCGCACTTTTACAGAAATGTCCATCTCCAGTGAAACAGATCACAATTCTAGTTTTGTTATAAAGGCAATAACTTATTGACATGTCCTGAGATAAAAGGCCTACCATGATGATATGTTTACAAGTTCATTACAAATTATGAGGACCATTCATCCATACAGAAACCCTTCACAGTTTCCCCCTTGCATTGGTTGTTCGTTTCTTCAATGTGTATGATATTTTACCGATTATTGATATCTGAAAATCCTGATCATCCCCCGCATGGAAATAAACTTCCCGATAACGGCCTTAGAATTACCTTTTCCAAGTTTCAACATATTTTCACTTATCCTATTTCTACAATGTAATTTAGTTTTTTTTCAAACATAACTTTTCTACGCCATTTAGTGTTGTGTATACCCTTAAAGCTTATACCTGTATATACTTTCAACTCTTCATGACTTATTACAAGTCTTAACACACCCACCAAATATTCCTCTAATGGTTCCCTCAAGTAAATTGTAAGACTAATAATACCTTGCATTTATGTTATGTGTTTAACATGGAAATGTATTCAAAATGTTGCCAGAAATGTAATTTTTAAGAAATGGTGCTGAAGCAAAACCGGAATTTTGTTCCAAACATTGCTGTGGTCATGAGTGGACTCTGTCAACAATTATTGTCATTGCTCCATTTAAGCTGACAATAATTTTGGAAATCTATGTATTTAGAGAAGAAAACAGAAATCAAGAAGTTTCTGTCAGTAACTTTCAGCTCCTCCAGAAGACATATTCTTGATGTATCCCCAAACTGCAATAATTAGGGAATCAATTAAATCGATAAGTACTTCCACTAGTGTGCCATTGATCTCAGTGCAAACATTGTGAAAGATTTACATCTTGTTCCATAAGGTATTACAGCATTTTTAACTTGATCACCAGAGACTGGATGTCTGACCCAGAAAATGTGTTGGTGCTCTGCAGAGGTTACAGCACACTGCCTCCATGGAAACTGGCAAGGAAGTTTGCACTTCTGACAGGCAATTTCCACACTCCCTGGGAATGTCCACATCCACATCCTTCTTATAACGCGGTGACCAGAACTGGACACAATACTCCAAGTGCGGCCGCACCAGAGTTTTGTACAGCTGCAGCATAACCTCTTGGTTCCGGAACTCGATCCCTCTATTAATAAAAGCTAAAACACTGTATTGCCTTCTTAACGGCCCTGTCAACCTGGGTGGCAACTTTCAAGGATCTGTGTACATGGACACTGAGATCTCTCTGCTCATCTACACTACCAAGAATATTACCATTAGCCCAGTACTTTGCCTTCCGGTTACTCCTACCAAAGTGCATCACCTCACACTTGTCTGCATTAAACTCCATTTGCCACCTCTCAGCCCAGCTCTGCAGCTTATCTATGTCTCTCTGCAACCTACAGCATCCTTCGTCACTATCCGTAACTCCACCGACCTTAGTGTCGTCTTCAAATTTACTAACCCGTCCTTCTACGCCCTCATCCAGGTCATTTATAAAAATGACAAACAGCAGTGGACCCAACGCTGACCCTTGTGGTACACCACTAGTAACTGGTCTCCAGGATGAACATTTCCCATCAACTACCACCCTCTGTCTTCTTTCAGCAAGACAGTGTCTGATCCAAACTGCTATACCTCCCACAATTCCATTCCTCCGCATTTTGTACAATAGCCTATTGTGGGGAACCTTATCGAATGCCTTGCTGAAATCCATATACACCACATCAACCGGTTTACTCTCATCGGTATTATATCGATAGTTACCCAGAAAACATGTTACAGAAAAGTCTTTTCCCAATTCTTGGTTATTGTGATAACTGACTCTGAGTCCCACTACTTTCCCATCATTGACTTCTTGATTCCACCCCAATCTAGACCTGATTCCTCAAACCCAACAGCACCAGCCCCCATCTCCCGACTATCCTCCCAACCTCAGCTGACCAGTCCACAACACTCAACATTTGCCTAGCCTGATGAATTCTCACTGTCTGACTCACCTCCACTGACTAGGCCCTGACCTGAAAGCCTCTCATGACCTGTCCAATCCTCCAACCAGCCGACTCATTCCACCTCACCCTCTAACCTCACTCACCCAGCACCTTATGCAATTGCCACCCTACCCCTTCACCTATATACCACACTACCTAATCAATTAATCCACCCTGACAAAATGTAAGCTCACTCATTCATTTACTCACCTCTTGTTCATCCACTAATATTCATCTATCAACAAACATTCCCTATGAATATTTAAAAATACCAGATGGCAGCTAGTGCTGCAAAAAGAAGGTATGACCTCTCTTCACCCCTGCACTTCTTCACCACAATGGAGCTTTCCTTTGAACAATTGCTCCACATTTCTGAGAAAGCTCGAATTGGGAGACCCAGCCAGAAATCCAACATATTGTCATAGCTCAGAAAAGCAGGAGCAAAGTAGCAATCTTATAGTAACTGCTGTCACTGACAATGCAAGACAATATGTTTGTGAAATGTCAAATTTTTCCATCAAGGCAAACAAATCCACCTTTTACCTTTTAAAAGATTTTCTGAAACCTAATGCTACAAGCCCTGATACTCTGAAGGATAGACTACCATTGAGCAGCATCCACTGGAGTTGCACATTGGCACCATGTGGCATTCATGACACTGTAGACCTAGAGGGAAGTTGAAATTTGTCAAGACTAATTCTCCTGAATCTGCTAAACGTCTGACAAAATCCCTCAGAGTGAGAAAATTTGAAGGGTTCTGCCTCAGTGGAATTAAGTTGTTGGCCAGAAAACGCTAGAAAATCTAAACCTACTCTAACTCTGGGTTTTCTATTAAATTGACCTCAACACCCTTCACAACTATACCATCCCCCATCCCCTTTCATCCCAAAGGCCACAACCAACCAATTACCCACCAGGCCACACATGGAACTGATATGATTCCAACTCCCCCATATCTATTCTCTAATCTGACACTCCCAGGCCCAACATTCATCTGTGAGCCAACATCACCTCCACCAGCCTGACGGCTTCCAGACCTACCAATACTTCCCCACTTTTCCAAGCCAACAGCCCTGACTCCCACCTGGACCCTGACACAGTCCGACATTTACCTGCACCCTGCCCATCGAACCGACCCACACTCCACCCCTCAGACCTGATTAACATTCACTCCTCAGAGGCCTGACCCCCATCCTGCCCCTGATCTGATCTGCCCCTACTGTTGGCCTATGTCCCAGACCCGAAAGCCCAGCCTCCCACTCCTACATTCCAACCTACAGGCCGGACACCTCCAGACCTGACAAGTAACTTACACTTATCAGGCACAAGACACCAACCATGAGATACTACCTATGCTGCTTTTGGCTGCGGGTTTTCTCTAATTCTTTTACCTTCTAAAGATCTTCTGACTTGAGGCTGTATTCTGATATGAGTACATCTCTTTCTCCTATCCATTGACACTTCCACTTGCTTTCCGATGCTCTTTATTCCTCTCTCTCACTCTCCCCAGTCTATAGCCCTGAAGACTTCTGAGATTATGGACTTTGTTTGTGCCTGCATGCAACTCTGCTCAGTCTGCTACACAAAGTATGTTATTAGATTGGAAAGGGTGCAAAGATGATTCACAAGGATGTTACTGAGGCTAGAAGGCTTGAATTATAAGGAGAGGCTGGATAGGCTGGGACTTATTTCCCTGGAATACAGGAGGCTAAGGGGTAACATTGCTAAGATGAATTCAGAGAACACTTCAGTAGCAATGGGAGACAGCAAGAGTAAGTTCAGGTCTATGGTCATTGGAAACGTGAAAGAAGGTTTGGCAAATAATGAGACGTAGAAGCAGCTAAACAGATTGGTCACTAAGAATTAGACAGAATTGCTATGACATTTTTATTTCTAATTAATTTGCATGTTTTGCCAACAATGAACAAGCATTTGGGATTAAATGAGACATTTGAATGTACGTGATCCTGAGCACTTTTATGGACTTATGTTATTCGGTTCATGAGATTTCTGCAGCCTCTTCAATCTCGCTCATGTCAGTATCCTCCTAAGCTTCCTGCATAGCCTGCTGCTTGGCCTGCGGTGTTCATCCAGCTCCACACTTTGCTGTTATGCATAATCCTCATGCTGTTTTCTAAACAGTTTTGCCAACTATTAAATAGAAAATCTTTAGACTTGGAGGGTGTTGCACAGCTAATGCAATGCAAATACAGAAACACTAAAACCAGAGAAACTTCGCACATAACCATTTTTTCTTTAAATTCCTCATAAAACTATAAAATCTTTATTGAAAAAATAAAAATGTATTAAAATTTAGCTGTCATTAATTTATAATCATATTTTGCTTATCTTTTTCCAAATGTCATTTTTACAAGTAAGCTTTTCAAGAGGAAGATTTTCACTGTTCTTTTGACTTCACACTATTACGGTGTTTGATTGTGCCTGCTCCATTTGTAACGGCCAAATAAAATCCATTTGTGTTTATATCTAATGGAGCTTTGTAAGAGTTAAGTGTTATGATTAAACACCATATCTAGTGACTAAGCAGATCATTTGTAAAATTTACAACATCTGTATGTTTACTAGTGGATTCCACCATCATCATAGATTCTGATTTATCAACATGAATGTGTTCAGTGATAACATTATAATCTAAGAGAAGTCCTTGTCTAGGGAGTATGTAAATAAAGGTAAGAAAAAAGCAGGAAGTCATTTGTCATTCCTGAAACGTTGAATTATTTAGTAAAGGTCAAAGTGGAAAACTTTCCATGGAAAATATTCCAGTAACACTGTGGATAATAATTCATACTGAAAGGGATAAAACTCTAAGGGGTGATTGATTGTGTTTTGCTTCAGTAATATGTCCAATTATCATAGAACCATATTATGATACAGTGCCAAAGGTGGCAGTTTGGCCCATCCTGGCCATGTTATCTCATTGTTAGGACTATCCAATTAATCTCACAGAACTGTTCATTTCTTATAGACCTGCAGCTTCTACTCAAATATGTAGCAAACTCCCTTTTAAATGTTAGTATCAAATTTGCTTCACCATCCTATGAGGTAATGTTTCCCAGATCACAGCAAGTCACTGGTTAAAAAAAATCATGTTGCCTCAGTTTTTTTTGCTAATCAACGTAAATTTGTATAGTTTGCTTATGAATCCTCCTGCTACTGGGAGTAGTTTTCTTTACTTAATCAACCAAAACCATTTGCTATTTCGAACACTTCATCAAATCTGCTCAGCCTTCTTTGCTCTAGTGAGAATTATCATAGTTTCTTCTGTGTCTCCATAAACTTCATGGCTGGTAAGTTTCTCAGTCAGATCACCTCTCATACTTCTAAACTCCAGTGACTAGAGTCCTAACCTGTTTAGTCTTTGCGCAAAAGAAAATCCCTCCTTACCAGGGATCATCCTAGTGAATCTTCTCTGAATTGCCTCTAATAAAAAGAGATCTTTCCTTAAATAAGGGGATCAAAACTGCTCACAATGCTCCAGATGTGGTCTCATCAGCAGCGTTTACAGATGCAAGAAGACTTCCGAACCCTTATGCACCAAGCCCCTTGAAATAAGGGCCAACATTCCATTAACATTTCAGATTATCTGCTGCACCGACATGCTAGTTTCCTGTGTTTCGTGCACAAGTACCTCCAAGTCCCTTTTTTCTGCAGTGTTTCCTCATTAAAATGGCGCCTGTTCTTTTGTTTACCCTTCCAATTCTTCTTCAGTGATGATCTTTCTCCAATAGTATCTGATCAGCCTATGATTTGTCCACAATTAAATTAAACTTAGCCAAAATGTTTACTTCAACGCCATGCCAAAATTTCTTTCTGTGGCTCGGTTCAATCTTAGCATCTCATCTCCTGCCTGTGGACCTGTAGCCTTCGGGACTCAATATTGAGTTCAATCATTTTAGAGCCTGAATACCCCCTTTCATGTCCTTTATCCATTCCCACACTCCTGGCCATATCTTGACATGGGTTGCTAACCCATCTTCATCTGCTCATTAGAGATAAAAAAAGTGTGGAGCTGGATGAACACAGCAGGCCAAGCAGCATCTTAGGAGCACAAAAGCTGATGTTTTGGGCCTAGACCCTTCATCAGAAAAGGGGGATGGGGTGGGGATTCTGAAATAAATAGGGAGAGAGAGGGAGGTGGACCGAAGATGGATAGAGGAGAAGATAGGTGGGGAGGAGTCTATATTTGGGGAGGTAGGGAGGGGATAGGTCAGTCCGGGGAGGGTGGACAGGTCAAGGGGGCGGGATGAGGTTGGTAGGTAGGAAATGGAGGTGCTGCTTGAGGCGGGAGGAGTGGATAGGTGAGAGGAAGAACAGATTAGGCAGGCGGGGATGAGCTGGGCTGGTTTTGGGATGTGGTGGTGGGGGGAGATTTTGAAGCTTGTGAAATATACATTGATACCATTGGGCTGCAGGGTTCCCAAGTGGAATATGAGTTGCTGTTCCTGCAACCTTTGGGTGGCATCATTATGGCACTGCAGGAGGCCCATGATGGACATGTCATCTAAAGAATGGGAGGGGGAGTTGAAATGGTTCGCGACTGGGAGGTGCAGTTGTTTATTGTGAACCGAGCGTAGGTGTTCTGCCACGAGGTCCCCAAGCCTCTGCTTGGTTTCCCCAATGTAGAGGAAGCCACAATGGGTACAGCGATGCAGTATACCACATTGGTGGATGTGCAGGTGGACATCTGCTTGATGTGGAAAGTCATCTTGGGGACTGGGATGGGAGTGAGGGAGGAGGTGTGGGGGCAAGTGTAGCACTTCCTGCGGTTGCAGGGGAAGGTGCCTGATGTGGTGGGTTAGAGGGGAGTGTGGACTGGGCAAGGGAGTCGTGGAGAGAGTGGCCTCTCCGGAAGGCTGACAAGGGTGGGGATGGAAAAATGTCTTTAGTGGTGGGGTCAGATTGTAGATGGCAGAAGTGTCCGAGGATGATGCGTTATATCCAGAGGTTGTTGGGGTGGTATGTGAGGATGAGGGGGATTCTCTTATGGCGGTTATTGCGGGGACAGGGTGTGAGGGATGAGTTGTGGGAAATGCGGGAGACACGGTCAAGAGCGTTCTCGACCACTGCAGGGGGGGGAGTTTGTGGTCCTTGAAGAACGAGGACATCTGGGATGTAAGGGAGTAGAATGCCTCATCCTGGAAGCAGATGCGGCGGAGGGGAAGGAATTGGGAATAGGGGATGGAATTTTTGCAGGAAGGTGGGTGGGAGGAGGTGTATTCTAGGTAGCTGTGGGAGTCGGTGGGCTTGAAATGGACATTGGTTTCTAGGTGGTTGCCTGAGATGGAGACAGAGAGGCCCAGGAAGGTGAGGGATGTGTTGGAGGTGGTCCAGGTGAACTTAAGGTTAGGGTGGAAGGTGTTGGTGAAGTGAGCCCAAGGTAGCGCCGATACAGTCATCAATGTAATGGAGGAAGAGGTGGGGTTTCGGGCACATCATCTGTTCATTATTCCCATTGTTGGCTTTTCTCCTTCCCTGGGTTACCATCAACCATCCTTTCATCTGCCAAACTTCCTCTTTCTTTCTCTGGGCTCCATCTAACTCAATCCTTTCCATCCATAACCACCCCACCCCCAGGCATGAGCATAAATATCTCCTTTTCCAAACTGCAGCCAGTTAAGAAGAAGGGCCACTAGACTCGAAGTATTACCTCTGCTTGCTCTCTACAGATGTTGCCAGATCTGCTGAGTTTCTCCAGTAATTTCTGTTTCTGTTTCAGATCTGTGTACAATCAGTTTCCCCACAGTGACATGTTTTTCTGTAGTCAGGCTTCCCCACGTCAGTTTCAATCCTGCACGTCTTTGTGAATACAAGCCTGTCTCCAACGGGATTCCACAGGTTTCACTGCTAGCCCCTTGCTGTTTTTCAAATATGTAAATGACTTAGGATTCAATGTAGGAAGGTTGATCTGTAATTTCTTGGATGACAAAAAAAATCTGATTGGGTGGTAAATGGTAAATAGTGACACGGCCTTAGATTAGAAGAGGATATTGATGAATTGATCCATTGGACTGATCAGTGGCAAATGGAATTCAGTTTGGATAAGTGTGAGGTGATGCACTTGGACAGGACAAATGAGGCAAGGGAATGTATGAATAGTAGGACTCTGGGAAGCATCGAGGATCAAAAGGTGTGCATGTTCACTGGTCCCTCAATGTAGCAAGACTAGAAGATAAAGTGGTAAAGAAGTCAAATGGGATACTTGCCTTTATTAGCCAAGGCTTAGAGTTTAAGAGCAGGGAAGTTATGCTGCAAATGTATTAAGAAATTGGTTAGGCCATGGATAGAGTATTGTGTACAATTCTGAAATCTACTTTATAGGAGGGGTGCATTTGCACTGGAGAAGGCGCTAAGGAGATTTACCACAATGTTGCCTGGACTGGACAGTTCTAGGATGAAGCGAGATTGAAGGGACTGAGGCTGCTCTCCTTGCAACAGAGGAGACTGAGGAGGTACTTGACAGGGATGTATTAAATCGTGAGAGGCATAGACAGGACTGAAAGGAAGGAGTATTTCCCTTTGTTGGAGGCATCAATATCCGGGGCATAGATTTAAGGTAAGGGGCAGGGTGTTGAAAGGGGACATGAGAGAAATTTCTGGCACTCGGAGGGTGGTAGGAATCTGAAATTCGCTGCCTATAAGGGCGTATGAGGCAGAAACTCTCATAGCATTTAAGAAGTATTCAGATGTACACTTCAGATGCTGTAGCATGTAAGGCTATGGGTTAAGTGCTAAAAAATGTGATCAGAATAATCGGTAGTTGTTTTTAACTGGTGCAGACTCAATAGATTGAAGGGCCTTCTTCTGTACTATAAAGTCATTACGTATTAAACAAAAGGTCATTTGTGAAAACACAGCAGTAGAAAAGACAGTTTCTGCAATCCATGGCACATTTTGGGAATCGTAACATTCCAAGAGTTGTCAACATATTTCCACTGTACTTTTGTAATGACCTTAAGCATAATCCTTCATAGTATTACTTTTGAGTATTCATTATGATTTTTATAGCAAAATATGAACAATGGAAATTTAAAGCACCTGAAATAATATGGGTAATTGAAGCCTAATATTTAGAAGGAAGAAGTAATTTAATTTACAATTGGCACTCTCATAATCAGTCAGTATCCCAACTTGCTTCAGAATGGAACAAATAATATGATGATTGTTGATGTGAACAGAGCAAACAATTTGATTACAACAATGTCTCACAAATAACAATTAGGCAAATCATATTTTAATGCGGTAGCTGGTAGGTTAAGTGATAGCTAGGACACTAAAAGACCTCCCTGCACTCTTTCCAATTGTAGCATGGACCTTTACCATCCACCCAAACAAATAGATGAGGTCTTTTTTCAATATGTTACACCGGAATCTCAAAGCACACCAAGAATTGGGCCACACACAGATAACGACAACTCAAGTGGAAGACTGACAAAGCCAGTGGAAGAACCCAAAACAAACATTTATGTTTCATTACTTTTCACCAAATGAAAAAGCTATATTGATTGATTCAGCAGGTTACATTTAAAAAAAGTAATTCTGTTAGTTTTACATGACAAATAAAAAAACTGAGGAACTTGTGTGTCAAAATTCCAAAACGAAGCGGGAGCCAATTCATTTTTTTTCCTCTGTGAATTCAACGTCTGGAGGTAACTTTTCAATATCAGAATGAAAAAGCAATAAAAGCTAGCAAGTTTTGAGAAGATTTGTAGCTCAGGTTGAGGTTCTGGATGTGAGTTTGCTCGCTGAGCTGGAAGGTTAGTTTTCAGACGTTTCGTCACCATTCTAGGGAACATCATCAGTGAGCCTCCGATGAAGCGCTGGTGTTATGTCCCGCTTTCTATTTATCTGGTTAGGTTTCCTTGGGTTGGTGATGTCATTTCCTGCATTAGTGATGTCATTTCCTGTTCTTTTTGTCAGGGGATGGTAGACTGGCTCCAAATCATTGTGTTTGTTGATGGAGTTCCGGTTGGAATGCCATGCTTCTAGGAATTCTCGTGCATGTCTCTGTTTGGCTTGTCCTAGGATGGATGTGTTGTCCCAATCAAAGTGGTGTCCTTCCTTATCTGTATGTAAGGATACGAGTGATAGTGGGTCATGTCGTTTTGTGGCTAGTTGATGTACATGAACATCAACTAGCCACATATTCGCATTATTCATATATTCATACTTGAATTCCTCAACACCATAGAGTTTCATAATCTCTTTGTTTAAACAATACGTTTAAACAGAGAGATTAAACAATATATTTAAACAATATCTTTTCTTTCAGTCAGAATGGGCAAGATCATATTTTTCACCTATTCCAGTTGCCAACATCTTGCTTTTCATTTAATCTGTCACTTTTTTTTTAGCAGACATTTTCTGTCCATTTTACAACTTATCTTCCAACCTCTCTCAGTTACATCAGAAAACTTCGCAACCATGTATCCTGGCTCCTGTAGTGTGGTGGAAGTGGCCTTACTTTTGGGGCCGAAGGTCTGCGTTCAAATTCCACCTTCTGCAGAGGTGAATAGGGTGATTTTAAAAAAAATCTGTATTCAGTCGCCTTCTCTAAGTCAGTCATATAAGTTGTAAATAATTGGGGCCCTAGCACTCCCTTGTTATTTTTTTGTCAAACTAAACATGACCCATTTCTGCCTATGCTCTGTTTCTTGCTGTCTAATCAAACCTCTAATCCAACTCTGTTGGAAGGTGAGGCATGAGGTGAATCTTGTCAGAGGGCAGGGAGGAGGTGAATGCTGTTGGAGAGTGAAGGAGGGGAGTGAAAGCTGTCAGACAGTGACAGAGGGAATAAAAGCTGTCGGAGGATGAGGAAGGGAGTGAACACTATTAGCGGGCGAGATAGGGGTGTGAAAGGTGTGAGGAGGGTGGGGTCGAACACTGTTGGAGGATGAGGAGATGTTAGCACCAAACAGGAAAATGGTGATAATACGTAATGAGCGATTTTTTTCGAAGTAGTTCCTGCTGCGAAATTGAGTCTGAAACAAACCAATTACTGCAAACTGTAATTTAAACACTTACTGTAACAAAGCAATTAGGACGCTAAAAAGTTTCTCGAACGTGAACTATGAAGAAAAACTTGAATCAAAAGCACATCTTACTTCTCTGAAAAAGGGGGAAATCAGATGTCTTAGCCAAAATATATAGGCCTTGGTTATGGTGCAGCAAAGTAAGATCTCAGTGGTCATCCAATAGTGATTGCCACTCCTCACTAGATATGACCCACGGTTGTTTGGCCCGTTCACACAGTTGCAGATATCCCGTATAGGGCATTTTTCATGTCTCACTGACAGCCACTTGCAGTGCAAATCCCAATGGAAAGTCAACGGGAAAGTAAAGTCCAACTGCAAAAAAATTCCAGGTGTATCTTTCATTTAAATTGTTCCCCATAACAGACTCCACAGGCACATTCAAATGCAAGTTTTCAGATTAAATGTTTTAAATTCCTCAGTAATTTCAAGAGTCAGAACAGACATCACAAGAGTTAAGAGTTTTTAGAAGTTGCTTATTAGTTCAGCGAAACACAAAGAACAGTAAAATTGACATTTACAGAATGAAATGTCAGAAATGTGATACATTATGCATCTTAAATTGATTACAAAGCACCCATTCTTAAAAGACTGTTGGCTTTTCTGAAATACACCAAGTTCCCTTGGTAATAATTTACCACGTTATTAATGCTCATTAGATCTTGGGCCATTACATTCCAAAAGGAATTCATCATTCAGAGAACATGGGGAAATTTCAACACATTAAATGACTAAGCAAATTATTTATTTGACTTGTTATTTATTTCAAGGTTCGGATATCTTGAAAATAGAATAAACAATTCTATGGGATTGAAACATTTGCATAAAGTCATGATATTTTCTTGAAATTTACATCATTTATTTAAGCTGGAAGAGTTGTGTGGGATCCTATGTGGTATATGGAGACTATGAATTTAGGTAGCAATTACAATTATTTTTGCCCCAAGACAATTACAGATGGACAAAAGGTTTAAGGTATGGCATTAAAATACCCTTTTGCAGCATTAAACAGTTTCTTTTTTTTAGTTATTCATGGGTTGTGACCATCGCTGGTCAGGCCAGCATTTACTACCCATCTTTATTGCCCAGAGAACAGTCCAGTGTCTCGATTCACATGTAGACCAGACCAGCTGAGGACAGCAGTTTCCTTCCCTGAAGGCCATTAGTTAGCCAAATGAGTTTTTTTTTCTCCGACAATTAACAATGATCCCATGGCCATCATTAGATTCCTAGCTCCAGATTTTCATTGAATTCAAATGCCACCAACTAACCGTGGCATCCAAACCTGGGCTCCCAGAACATTTCTTGGGTTTCTGGATTTATAGTCTCATGACAATACGACTAGGCTATCACAGGAATTTTGTTTGCATTACATTAACTAGAAACCCATTCTATTTATTTATCAGTTTGTGAGTGGAATCTTGTGCCTTCCACCATAGTAGGTTTAGGGAAACTTTGAATAGGCAGGAGATTGGCAGGATGTGACTCCAACACCTTTCCTGTGCCATCCTGGTTAAGCCTGTGGCAGGAAAGCTCATAACTACTCCCTTGTGCTGGGATTCTTCCTCACTGTGAGACCTAGGCTGAGAGTTGCACCAGCAGCAACCATAACCTCGTCAGGACTTCTTCTGTGAAGAACAGCCACACTGGACCTGAAACATTAACGTTGCTTTGTCTCCATAGATGCTGCCTGACCTTTTGAGTTTCTACAGCAATTTCTGTTTTTGCTTCTGGGCAAGACCCACCATTGCCCTTTCAAGGACCTGACTGGAACAAATATGGTGCATCTTTTCAAAATGAGGCAATGTGTGAGTCTGACCAGCTGAGATCCTACTAGCTTCCACAACTTTCTGCACTGTGTAAAGAAAGGACTTGACACCAGGTATAAATGTTTCTGGAGCCAAACTTGCCCAGTTGACCTTTATTTTGCATTCACATTTTAATTTCTAAACATTTTATATAAGCACATCTAAAAATATCTCATATTTCTTTATGAGCACATTGTGTATTCCTTCTTTCATATCAGGTAAGTCAAATTTTTGCTATCAATCGTTATAAGTCAGTCCTCTAAAAGTAGAGAATCAATCTTGTGACTTTTCTCTGTTGCCCCAATTTCTTCAACATGGTTCTGAGAGTCAATGATCAAAGCAAGTACTATTTAAGGTACATCTAGCTGAAGCACTGTACAATTTAATGAGAATGCTTCATGGCTTGTTATCTTTTGACTATGTTAACATTCTACGTTAACTAAATGTTAAACTACAGAATTTAACAAGGTTTATTAATTGATTGCCAAGAAAAGGCTCCTAAATTTCTTTCATAATAAAATGTGAGGCTGGATGAACACAGCAGGCCAAGCAGCATCTCAGGAGCACAAAAGCTGATGTTTCGGGCCTAGACCCCTCATCAGAGAGGGGGATGGGGAGAGGGAACTGGAATAAACAGGGAGAGAGGGGGAGGCGGACCGAAGATGGAGAGAAAAGAAGATAGGTGGAGAGAGTATAGGTGGGGAGGTAGGTAGGGGATAGGTCAGTCCAGGGAAGATGGACAGGTCAAGGAGGTGGGATGAGGTTAGTAGGTAGATGGGGGTGCGGCTTGGGGTGGGAAGAAGGGATGGGTGAGAGAAGGAACCGGTTAGGGAGGAAGAGACAGGTTGGACTGGTTTTGGGATGCAGTGGGTGGGGGGGAAGAGCTGGGCTGGTTGTGTGGTGCAGTGGGGGAGGGGACGAAGTGGGCTGGTTTAGGGATGCAGTCGGGGAAGGGGAGATTTTGAAACTGGTGAAGTCCACATTGATACCATTAGGCTGCAGGGTTCCCAGGCGGAATATGAGTTGCTGTTCCTGCAACCTTCGGATGGCTAATGGTATCAATGTGGACTTCACCAGTTTCAAAATCTCCCCTTCCCCTACTGCATCCCTAAACCAGCCCAGTTCGTCCCCTCCCCCCACTGCACCACACAACCAGCCCAGCTCTTTCCCCCCACCCACTGCATCCCAAAACCAGTCCAACCTGTCTCTGCCTCCCTAACCGGTCCCTCCTCTCACCCATCCCTTCCTCCCACCCCAAGCCGCACCCCCACATACCTACTAACCTCATCCCACCTCCTTGACCTGTCCGTCTTCCCTGGACTGACCTATCCCCTACCTACCTCCCCACCTATACTCCCTCCACCTCTCTTCTTTTCTCTCCATCTTCGGTCCGCCTCCCCCTCTCTCCCTATTTATTCCAGTTCCCTCTCCCCATCCCCCTCTCTGATGAAGGGTCTAGGCCCGAAACGTCAGCTTTTGTGCTCCTGAGATGCTGCTTGGCCTGCTGTGTTCATCCAGCCTCACATTTTATTATCTTGGAATTCTCCAGCATCTGCAGTTCCCATTATCTCTAAATTTCTTTCAATTTAGTTGTGGTCTATTTAACACTAACCTTGAGCCAGAACATATCACTCAATCTTTCATTGTATGAAAAATATTCAATACCCATCTAAATTAAATGTTATTAGGTGCTGTTTTGAAATTGAGATTTTAATTCTCCCTCAACTTAATGTCAAGAAAACTCACCACTGTCACTCAAGCAGTCTGCCAAGTAAAAACTCTTCTTTTCCAGTTGGAAAGAAGTGAAAACTCAAGTGTGGATGAAGTTATTCTCATATACTCTCATATATACTCTCATCTATGCTGTAACTGCTAGTTCCAGGGTAACATTGCTGAAGCCAGTCATTGCGTTTTTGCCAAGTCCATCATTTTACAAAATGCCTTAATACCAAGATCTAAAAAATGAAGATAGAACATGCCTTCTCTAAGAAAATCAAAATCTATTTCTTTCCTCTCTAAGACACTAAAGTCGTACAGTTCTAAGTCACTTAAAAACAGTGCACTTTGTTAACGATTCATCTGGATGATCCTAAATAGTGATGATAGCAGGCTGTTTGACCATAAAGTCCATTGGTATAGCTAATTGAATTGTATATGAACGCGGATATCACTGGTAATAGCAAAAATGAATTTTAATCGTATTTATTTAAGCTATAGCTCAGAGAATTTGAGCAAACTTAATGAGGATGACGATAATGAGGCATCTAAGAAAATAAAAACTATTGTCTTCACAAAGTAAAAACATCATTTGGTATGGTATATTCTCTCTTTAATGTCTATAAATATCTTCATGAAGTCACTTCTGAGAGCTCCTAATCACCTATTATACAAGGCTCTGAGTCATAGATGGGAGATTTTCATTGCACAGCTGGCATTTCCATCCAAAAAATGATAATTGCCATGACCAACTAGTTGGATGCAAACTAATTGTGTAGCAAATAAAAATAAGGAAATTGTTGTCTTTACGTCAGAGATGGTGTCCTGGTGAAAGTGGAATTCAAGTCTTTAGTCAGCAATTGCAGTAAATTCTGTGAAGTCAAGGCAGCAGAAGCACAACATTTTGACAACTGTAATAGTTTATGGGTATCGCTATGTTGGTAATGAGTGCTGGTTGTTGCTGAGCCCTCATTCTCACAATTTTCAACTTCATATCCTTATTTCTCTTGCTCGTCGAAATACAGTGATAGAAGAAGTTAACAAATGGAAATTTTCTCCTGACCTCAACAGAAAGCTTTCAGAAAAGTTAAAGAGTAAGAATCAATCAAAATTATTTTGTGTGTGAAGTATCTACAATTTTTAATTAGGAAATGTAAAATGGCCTCAGCTGACTGCTACCGACAACATTCTCATATGTTTGCTCTGTAGCTATAACTAAGTGAAGTGTCACAGAGTGTTTATTTCAATTTCCAAGTACATGTGAAAGGGCAAGCTCTTGACAGAGTGATACTTCAAATAAGCAAGTGGTCACCAAGAAACTTTGACATGTAATGATAGCTGTGGATCGCATTACCCCTTCATATTGGATTTAATGCCCCAAGATATTATTAAAATGATCAGTAGCAAAACGCAAGATCTTGCTTCAGATGTCTGAAAGGCAATGCAATATTGTGGTGGATATATTTCCATGAGCACTTTTACGTTAAGTGGACAAAACTCCAAAGGATAGTCATAGCAGAACATCAGAGAACTATGTAGCCAAAAGTAGGAATTTATTTGTGGATTCAAAATTATACATCATCAAGCATGCCCGTCTTGCTAATTTGGGCAAACATAAAATACACAGTAAGTATCTCAGCTATCCCGTGTTTATTATCAGATAATGTCAGTCTTGTCCTGTTGCGACTCTGAACTTCCAAGTATTGAGCCTTTGAGTGCTGAAAAGGCACACACAGAACCACATCATCTTTTGGTGCAATACAGATTCATGTGGTTCGAGGCACGGAACAAGATAAATCTTATATTTTCTTTGCAGACTAAAGCCAGAGACAGTAATTGCAGATTTGTGCTTGAATTTTTACCAAATTTTTGGCACTCAGAAGTGAACCTGGTCCTCTGTACTTCAAAACCCAATTCATTTGCAGCAATGAAACTCTAGCCTAGCTCAGGTGGGCCCTTGAGCTATTCAGCAGGAACATAGAACATAGAACATAGAACAATACAGCACAGCACAGGCCCTTCGGCCCTCGATGTTGCACAGACCTGTGAACTAATCTAAGCCCATCCCCCTACTCTATCTCATCATCATCCATCTGCTTATCCAAGGACTGTTTAAATGCCCCTAATGTGGCTGAGTTAGCTACATTGGCAGGCCCGTGCCCCTACCACTCTCTGAGTAAAGAACCTGCCTCTGACATCTGTCTTAAATCTATCACCCCTCAATTTGTAGCTATGCCCCCTCGTACAAGCTGAAGTCATCATCCTCCGAAATAGGCTCTCACTGTCCACCCTACCTAATAGTCTGATCATCTTGTATGTCTTATTAAATCCCCTCTTAGCCTCCTTCTCTCCAATGAGAACAGACCCAAGTCCCTCAGCCTTTCTTCATAAGGCCTTCACTCCAGACCAGGCAACATCCTGGTAAATCTCCTCTGCACCTTTTCCAATGCTTCCACATCCTTCCTGTAATGGGGCGACCAGAACTGCACGCAATATTCCAAGTGAGGCCGCACTAGCGTTTTGTACAGTTGCAGCATGACATCACGGCTCTGGAACTCAATCCCTCTACCAATAAAACCTAACACACCGTAAGCCTTCGAAACAGCCCTATCAACCTGGTGGAAACTTTCAGGGATCAATGTACATGGACGCCAAGATCCCTCTGCACATCCACACTACCAGGAGCCTTTCCATTGACCCAGTATTCTGCCTTCTTATTATTCTTCCCAATTTATCCTCACATTTATCTGCACTGAACTCCATGTGCCAACTTTCAGCCCAATTCTGCAGTTTATCCAAGTCTCCCTGCAACCTGCTACATTCATCCACACTGTCCACCACTCCACCAACTTTAGTTCATCTGCAAACTTACTAACCCATTCACCTATGCCTGAGTCCAAGTCATTTATAAAAATGACAAACAGTAGTGGTCCGAAAACAGATCCTTGAGGCACACCACTCGTGACCTGACTCCAGGCTGAATATTTTCCATCAACCACCACTCATTGCTTTCTTACAGAAAGCCAGTTTCTAATCCAAACTGCTAAATCTCCCTCAATCCCATGCCTCGTGTTTTCTCCAATAGCCTACCATGTGGATGCCATCCCTAGTGAATATGGTAGTGGAAGCAAACTGAGAACATTGGGAGAGTAAGGGTAGGATATCCAGTTTGGAGCTGTTACTGGACTGCTTCCAGTCTGGGTAAAGTTAAAGTTGACACTGTACATGAATTTTATAATTTTTTTTCCACATGTGACAGTATTGCATCATACAGCACATTCATCTCTTAGATTACTCAAGAGAACATCTAGAATTTATGTTATTGAAATTTATTTTAAATTACACATTAAAATGATAGTCCTCAGTTTTAAAAGATGTTGAAGTGAAATGTCAATATGAACCTAGAACTAAGTGCTCAATCATTGCAGTAACGAATAAATCAAGAAAAACTTGTGTTGTGAAACAAGAGATCCAATAAAATCAGCAAAAATTTGAAAACTTCATCAAAAATGTGCAATGTGAGTAATGAGTACAGAATGTTTGTTTTTCAACAATAAGCTAAGGAATTTGATCTGTCACCTGAGCAATAATCGTTTCTATCTACTGTAAACCAATGATCTCAAATTTCTGGCCAACATAAATAGCTCAACTTTATTGAGCATCAACATTTGATCCCTATTTGAAGAATGCAATATGGAATACATTAAAAGTATTTTTTAAAGCAGACCTGGTTATAATTTACTTGGAATTAGCTAGTGGGTTTGTTCAAAGAATGTTTTGTTTCCACTGTGATTCCCATTGTATACTTTCTTTGTCTCTGCTCCTTTAAATACTTTCAATCTTCCTCTTTATTTTCTGTTTGTGTTTTACTCTTTCTAGTTTGCTTCTCATTATCTCAAACACTTTTCTCAGGTTGTTTTATCTTATTCTCACCATATTTGAATAGAAGGTCAATTTTTCATTTTAAGACCATAAGACATAGAAGTGGAAGTAAGGCCATTCAGCCCATTGAGTCCACTCCGCCATTTACATCATGGCTGATGGGCATTTCAACTCCACTTCGCTGCACTCTCCCAGTTGTGCCTGCAACTTATGGTGGCTTCCTCTATATATCTGCTTGATTCATTGTGAGATCAAGAATTTATCGATCTCTGCCTTGAAGGCATTTAACATCCCGGCCTCCACTGCACTCCATGGCAATGAATTCCACAGGCCCACCACTCTCTGGTTGAAGAAATGTCTCCTCATTTCCATTTTAAATTTACCCCCTCTAATTCTAAGGCTGTGCCCATGGGTCCTAGTCTCTCCGCCTAACAGAAACAACTTCCCAGCATCCACCCTTTTAAATAAAGTTCTCTGACATTGTTATGGTTCAATTCGAGACACTTTGCAAAAGCTTTATGTGCTGTCATGATGATTTATTTTTCCCTAAATTTTGACACGTATCTTTAACCACAAATGTAATTTTAACTGGATAATATTCTCCCTGTGGGGATCCTGAACCCCAGTGTCAGGATCAAAAGGAGGTTGGAAACTATAATATTGTTAATATTGTGGTAAACAATCTTTCATTTACTATTTTTGTCAGAATGGTCAATTAATTCCCAGAGGTTTGTCATCTTATTAACAAAGCAAACGGGCTATCAAAGCTGGTGATCTGCCAATTTGAAAGCAACAACGTAGGGTGATAGAGGATGATTCAAAACTGCATCTTTCTGCAACTTTTTCAAGCTTGCAATTAAACATGGTCTCTGCAGTCAAGCCATGACTATGCTGAGGAAATCTTCATCTGAGAACAGTTGTGGTGCTTCTGCATCCATGCAAGCAGTAAGGACCTCTAAGCCATTTGGAGTGCTGCACCCTTCCTCATGGTCTGACACAGGGCAGTTGCTTTTAAGCAGCCAAACCACCCCTTGCTGCTACGAGGAACCTGCAGTCTAATTTCCAGTCGGCCTCTGTTAATTGAACTTTATATGCCTGTACTTGGCTCTGTCAGTAATCCACCACTCGTGGATGGATAACTTCAGCATCTCTCTCCCTTTTTTCACCTCTGGCAAATAATCCAGCATCTAGCCTGGCAACTGCCTTGCAGACTGCAAGGCAAAGTTCTACAATTGTACTTCTTTATTTTCCATCCTAACAGGGGTTTAAAGACTGAGCTTCTGCTCTCAGTCAAGGATATTTTCTCTTCTGCCCATTCTGGAGAGGTTACTATCTACAGAGCTTTTGGGGAAACTTGCCCCTTACGCTTTCTTCTGTTTTGCTACAAGCCAAGAGCTTAACTCCTCACATCGAAGACCAAGATGAATACCTGAATGGCTGTTACTATCTCCATTTATCATCATACAATTTTTCAATGACTTCAAGATAATTAAAACAATGCCATTGTTCTTTCAAGTTTATTACTAAATCCAGACTGCCACAATGGCGATGTGACATGTTGTTTCAAAATCTTAATGGATCAAGAACAGTTGACAAATTGTATTTAAGCCTTTGAAAATTTAGAAATTTAATGAAAATTGGAAACTTTCTAAAACATTTTTAAACAGCCTGTTCACACATGTTATGTCTAAGGCAGGTGAGTCCTAACTCAGAAGTAACACCACTGGAAGGTTTAAAGACTAAGTGGAGTTCAATAAATGTATTGATATTCGAGTAATGTAACTGATTTATTTTGAATGCTCCTAAAGACCTCCCTCAGGAAATGAGTTAAAGTAGTTTTGCATTCATCATTAAACCAAGTACATCACATTAGTATGTTCAGCAGCAGCTTATTTTCACATCACCTTTAAAAATACACATTAGTAGCTTCATTTAGTGCTGGAACCCTGCCGCCCTAAGTATAAATCATCTTGAGTGCAAATGCATACCAGAAGTAAAGCTTGAATGATGGTGTCCAAACCAATTTGTCCTGTTTACATCTAATTGAGAAAGCAGATAGATAGAGGAAGCCACCATAAGTTGCAAACAAAATTCACGTCTCACTCCAAACAAATAATACTTGACAGTCCTGGCGTATACCACAGATGCGCACATGCAGGCTTATATTGCTTATCTTAAATACACAGAGCTTTTTAAGATTAGTGATTTCCTGAAAAATAAAAATGATTTCAGTCCTAAGTGTATCTAATTTTTCTGTGCACACTAAAGTAAACATTAGCAGTTTTTGATTAGGATTGGTGGAAGTTTTTATGTCATACTCAACATTTTGGTTGCTGAGTTTCTTGGTCCCAAATTCCACTCTACACAACAGGTATAATTCATAATAAATGTTTGAAGGAGATTTTTAAATAGTTTATTTCTCTACTCTGTTCAGTCTTAATTAAAGTAATTCACAAATAAAAAAGCATTTCTACATGTTTATTATGTATGAAACTCCCAGATGGTGTGTCTTTTAAAATGACGGAGATCAATTGGCTTTATGTCAAAGGACATGACAATCAAAATGTGTGATTTAAAATGAATTGTTTCTCTCATCACACAAACATCAACTAATCGGATTAGTTGCAATAATTTCATCATGAACATTCAAAGCACACAGTGTGAAAATGTTTGGGTTTTAAATGTTGCTCACAGGCGATTCTGCCAGGTCCCTTGTCCCTGCGAATTGCACATACACATCTCAATAATACATACATTTTTGCCAGCAACTTTAAAACAGGTGACAAATGGCCACCAGAAACACAGTGTGGAAGGGTGGTTCGGGCAACCCCTGCTACATCCTCATTGATTCAGCATTACGATGAATGGCATTGTCTGTACTACTGACCTTCCTAGTTGATGTGGAGCTGGAATGAAAAGGGTTCAGAGCACATGTTCAATTCTTCAGTGATTGTAATGAGGGCAGTTAGACGGATGTCATAGAAAATGCATTCCCTGATTGGGGCTGTTGATCTGGTCCAATCTCTGGCTGGCAGAAATAAACAGGAGTGTTAGAAGTTTTGTTCACTCTGAGAGCTGGTTTTGAGGAAGTTGGATCAGCATCAAGAACTTTCCACATGTAACAAAGGGTGACTTGGTGATGAGATACTGGCCTCTGTGAATTTATTTCAGTGGCAACACGAGTAAAGCTCATTCTGAAGAAATGTGCCTGCAACAGGTCTCTTTGAGTAAGCATTGCTTGCACCACGCCATTCTTTGGGAAAATGAGAAATGACTCTACATTGTTAAGAGACATGGTCAACACAAGGTCAGGTCCAGTGATGTGGTCCAGGTTTGTGCAATGGTCCTGAACAAGCATACGGACCATATGAAAGCTGCAAACTCACAAACAGGGTGGAATCAAAATATGCCCGCCTCCTCAGAGCAATCAGGAAGGCTGGCAGAACCTGAAGGCTTTTCATTTCCATCAAGTTTTTACAAGATTCAGAAACTGAGATGGACAAGTTGGATGTTATTGCCTTAACATTTTTACCGCCTGAAGAACAGAATGGATTTCTTCTGAGATACTGGCAGCAAAGGGAAACTTAGGAATGCCAAAACTCCTCCGGGTGCTCATACAGAGTTAAAAGATGGCACCAGGGATGCTGGTTTTTTGAGGAATATCCAGTTAGTGGCAAGTTGTTGTGGCTAGGTTGGGTGGTAAATTAAGGTTAGAATTGGATGTCAGGGATTCTATGGGGGAAGGTAGTAGATAATGAGGAAAGTTCACTAAGGACAGTGAGAAAACTCACTCGGCCTCATGTAGAGAAATGCTCCATGATCTTCTGTGGAGCTGTCAGCAAAAAAAACCTATAAGATTCAGCCCAAAAATGACAGCATAATTTAAACTTCAATATCATAAATATTGGTGAGCTGAATTTCAACCGGGGTGTTATCTGAGCAACAGTTCATTCTGAAGAGCTCATTAGTGCAGCTCGTGCAACTGAAACTTCCAATGAAGCAAAATGACCTAGATATTGAGACAAGCAGTGAATAGTCAATGTACTTCCAGTTCACCATATACTCTCTCTGGGGTTTTGCACTAGGTTTTGCATAATTAGAAATTGATAAGGGAACTGTGTGAACATCACAAGCAACTGTATATCTCCTTAGCTAATCAGATTGAAGAATTTTTAATGAATGAATTAAAATCACTTTCAACCAGAAACTAGTTGTGTGACTGATTAATTCAACACCAAATTCTGCACAAAACGTAAGGAAAAGAAAGATGAAATTAAGAGACAAAATTTTTTTAAAATGCTATGAAAACATGAATGAATGAAAATCTAGAGTTCATTTTTAGTCGCAGAAAGTTCTTTCTGGCAATGATTATCAGTTATCAAGCCATTAAAATGTACTTCCATTTCAATGTGCAATTATTTAGTCTCGCAAATTTGAACACTGGATATTTCTCATGTCAATGTCATAATATCACACTCTTCAATTTGTACTATAACCAATAATCATTGTCCAATATATATGTTTGTAATGGTGAGTACCGCTGTGTGGCCTCAGCATTATTGTTATGAAAAGAATCCAACTATCATTGTTTCCTGTGCTAAATGTTTTCTCTTTCATTGAAATGCTTTGCAGATGGATTCAAGTCCAATTTTATTAAATTCAGTTTATGGATTTGGAGCAGCTGGCATGTAATTTCACCACTTTATAAAAAGATGCCGAAATTAATCACTGTGCAAAATTTAGTTTTAATGCTGATCACTCTCCTCTATGGGGTCAGCTTACTCCATCAGCTTGTTCCCTCGCCCTTTCATCAACAATAGCATCACGAAAAGTAAATTTTATTTATTATTAAATATACGTGTGCATCTATACACAGTGCATCTTTCATCGTAGCTAGGTATTGGACATTCAACGGTTAAGATTTTATGAAAAGGATACAAGTTAAAAATTGGATTCAGATCTGAAAAGGGTAGGTCTGCAAACATTGGATAGCATCTGAATGATTAAACTCCAGGGACTATAGATGGTACTGACACAGCTTATGATAACAAGAGACAGTAATAAAGAACATTCAGCAGGAAGAACACAAAATCAGTTTAGAACGTGTTTCAAAAATGATTGATGAAGCAACACTATTTTGGACAATACCTGTGAAATCCTTTCAAGGGCAAAGAGAAAAAATGTCCAAGATGGACGGCAGCAATTTGAATTGGAGCTGAATTCCATGTAATAATAAAGTGAGATTAATATAAACATAAATTGAAATAATATGTATGCATTTATATTGCTCTTAAGCCACATCAACAGCTCAAAACCTAACATTTTTAATCAAATGTTTTATTAATTTTAATATTGTTAATCAAGAGCTTAACTATGAGTCTTCATTACTGAAACATTGCATTGTTGTTATGAACATAAATATTTTAAATATAAGTTAGAAATAAGTACTCCATAATAATGTTAAACCACTGTCAGAATATGTTGTCTTGAAAAGAAAGTATTTACAGACCTATGTAATTTATTATAGTTTGTCTGGAAGCTACCTTCCTCAGTGCTATTTTAAAAGTTCACGCTTGGAGGTTCAGTTGGGCATCCCTTTCACATTTATCTATTTTCTAAAGATGTAAACACAAACAAGATATTATTTTCCTTCCACTGCAAAGAAATCCACGTATACTTGTGCTGAGTTTTTTTTACATTTGACTCCAGAAAAAAGTAACCTTGATTGGATCATTTCTCATTTAGAGATACACTTCACAACTTTTCATCAAATTAAATTCAAAATATAGGTTCCTGCTGCTGGTTTCACAAGGGCTATCCCTGTGTGCTCTTGATTACATTCCTGTAATAATCTGTCTCTAAATCTTGATGGAGAAATGACTCCTTAAATCCCAGAGGAGACTACTTGAACTGCACTTGGCTCAGTTGTATGAGTGAAATACTCTTGCAATTCTCATCACTGCACTCTTTGGGCCAGCCAGTCATGACATAATTGAGCACTTTACTGAGCACCAGTTTCCTGCAAGTTTCTTCACTAATTTTCCTGACAGACACAGGCACTGGCATGTCATTTGTGTTTGTCAAGTAATTCACAGGTATCTCAGCTGCTGGAAATGAATCAGTTTTCATGGAAAATCTAGAAAGAAAAAGCTCTGGTTTAGCTTCATCTGCTGACTTCAATATGTGACATTGTGTTGGTATCAAATTTTGTCTTTTGGTCCTCCTTGTGTGAAGGCCAAATTGCCCTCTATCATCATTTCCCTAAATGACAGAACTGCTAATTCTGATCCCTACAGCAAACAAGTCAGCCTAGTTTAACTATTGTATCTTCTTAAGACAATTCCTTTTCATTAGAAAAACTTGGTTCAGTGCTGTTACCACAATGGAAAATAATGTATATAATACAGTGGAATGCTGCTACTGAAATAACTAACTTCACACTATTTTTTTTCAGAAAGGGAAGTGACTTAGAGTTCCAAAATAACAAAACTAATGTTTCAAGAATGAAAGTAAGTCGTGAATCTTCAATTTTCATTTTACTTGAATTATAACTAGAATTATATCTATAGATTTTTCACTCTCATCTTCCAAGTTTTGGTTTTCTTGTTCTGAGTGCAACTTTGGATCTTCCTGATTAATAACCTCAACTTCTGTTTCCATGAGATGAATTTTAATTTCTTTTGGCTAAATGTCAAATACATCGAGCTTCATTGAGTTTTTCTCCATAAGGTTTAGAGAATCGGTCTCTATACATTACCAAATTCACCTCATCAATAACCTACTCCATCCCATTCTGTCCACCTTGCCCAATTCTTGCTCTATTCTACTACCTGCAGTACGTGGAAGTATTCATCACTGCTGGGACATCCCAGAATGTACCAGTATCCCCGGCACTTGCCAGCCTTTAAAGGTCATTGTGTACACAGGCAAGCATGACCAGTGCTGAGTTGCCCTACATAGTTCCAATATCTTCTCTGGACATGGGAAGCAAAGGAAATTTGGTGCCCATCTTTGTTGGATGGGACCTGGTATTCCTGGTGATGCAGAGACAGGGTTTTCTTGCAGTTGAGGGACATCCTAAGAGCCCAAAACACCAGACCATTCCAGCCTGGTCTGAGTACCTAGAGGAAGACCCAACAGAGCAGGAAGAAGGTCAATGATATTCTCCAATCCTCCATTGTCTTTAATACCTTACACTCACCCAATCCCTGGTGCTGTACCCACCTCCCATCGAACCAAGTTGCACCACTCTCACTGTTGCCTACAACATCTTCCCTCACTTGATCTCACCTACTCCAAACCCCTACATCCTGCATGTCTTCTGGATCTCCTACTCACTCACTCAGAACACCTCCCTGCCTGTACCAAAAGAAACAGCGAGGTAACCTACATTCATTTCTCTTAATATTGGCCTCTCTCTCATTTTAAGAGGATAACAGCCCACAATAGGGCAGAAAGACCCAAGGTGAGTGGTAGCTGTCCTGCATTCTGCTTCTCAACCTGACTCTAATTGTCCCAAATGGCCTATTGGATGTTTCCAAGCATTTGGACTGATATCAGAGGCTGCCCTTGACTTCACTGAGGAATGCTGGTAAACATGACAATCTGCCTGACTTTATGTCTGAGCCAAATGTTTCTGGTTCAGAAGCAAAACATCCAGGTAGATTCAAAGAAAGTGAATGTTAAGAGATCGAGTCATCAGTTGAAGATGCAGCCTGGTTCTTGTTCCTGAGCATGCTGTGTCCTTGCTGCAGCTTTACAATGATAGTTGCATTGTAGTTTGTGGTGCATCATTGAAGTGCAGGGGTGTCTTGTAAGTGGATCAGAGAAGAACCATGAGGGTTCTTAGAGGTTGCCAATGTCCATGGATGATGGGTTTATGTGTGTGTGATCAGTGGCCATGAAACATGTCCTGAGATGTTGGTGCCTGGTGTTCACCTTGTAGGTTATTTGGAGCAGGCAGAGATTTGAAGTCACCAGGTACTCACTCTGACTTCCAAGTTGAGAAGTCTCAGTGCCTAGTTCCCTGATAGCTAGTAGGAAGGTAAGAGGCTGCACATTAATGAGACAAGATGTGGAGTTAACAGGGTCATCAACAAGAAATAATCCTCTTCAACAACTAGCTTTTGCTTCCTCATGGGAATTTCATCCAGAACTTGGTTAAAAGATGCAGCGTGTTGGTCCCAATATTAAGACAGGCTTTGCTGGAGTCCTCATGTAATTCTACCACATTTCACAACATATTCCACATCATTCAGACTGCTATAAGATTCTGCCCCATTTTCATCATATATGCATTGAAGAATTTCAAGAGTCCCGAACTACTTCTATATCTAACGACCTTAATCTGGTGCATAGCTGTGGCCTACAGCTTTAACACTTCATCCTGTTAGAATATGACTAGTTTTCCCTCAGGGACAATACTTTGACAGAAAATGAGGATATTCATACATTTCGGCGACCAACAGCAATGGTATCACCCACATATTTGACATTAAGACTGTGAACCTGGCTGCTGTAGTGATTGTAACAACATCAGCCAAGTGGATCTCATCGAAATAATGGGAACTGCAGATGCTGGAGAATCCGAGATAACAAAGTGTAGAGCTGGATGAACACAGCAGGCCAAGCAGCATCTTAGGAGCACAAAAGCTGATGTTTCTGGCCTAGACTAGGCCCAAAATGTCAGCTTTTGTGCTCCTAAGATGCTGCTTGGCCTGCAGTGTTCATCCAGCTCCACACTTTGTTATCTTGGATCTCATAGAATGTGAGTTCCCTGATTGGGGCTGCTAAACTGGTCCGAACAGGCAACTCTGGCTGTTAGATAGAAACAGGGGTTTCAGAGTTTCTGTTCACTCTGAGAGCTGGTACTGAGGAAGCTGGATCAGCATCAAGGTCTCTCTGCGTATAAATACAGGGTGAGTTGGTGATGGGAGACCGGCCTCTGTGGCATTATTGCAGCTGCCATGGTAAACCTCACAGAAATCTAATGGACCTCCCCTGCCAGCTCAGGCAGAGGACTTCTTTACAATTGCAACTCTCTTCCTGCCAGTTCCATCACTGCAGCCTCTCCAAAGGCCCGCTTCACCATTAGGTTAGTGCATTTTCTCAAAAACCTGTCCTGGATTATTGGGTCTTTTCCCCCTCTGTATACTTCCAGAATTGACTTCCAATTTTGTGTTGTATCCACAACTTCATTGACTCCAGAAAGTAATCTGAAACGGCTTCAGTCAGCAACTGCTCCCTTTAAGTGAACACAACTCTTGATACAATCTCAGTTGTCAGTCACAATCTGATGCATGCAAACGATGCAGACCAGAAATTTTAATAAGAACGTGTATAATTTTTTTAAATTCCAGTTTGGATAATTTTACATGCAATATTGATACCAGTTGCTTCCTTCTCAATTTCATATTTCTCCAACTGTAAAATTTTAATTGAACAGTTATGTCTCAAGAAAGGAGTGACTGCTGGCAACCTTATTTTTCAGATGTGTACATGACTCTGTTCATGGCTAAAAGTGTTGCATATGGGTCTGAAATGGATAAAACTGAGGTGTGCCAGAATCACCCACCCCCCCCCCCCACCCCCATTATTGTAACGAAGTTTCAGGATATTACAAGGAAGAAATTGCCTGTTTCATCTAGAAATGTCCTCCTTGAAAAAAATCCAAGAGATCAATGGTCCTCCAGTTTAAAGAGATCAATACATGAGACGGTCAGGAAGAGAATCAAAGGCAATGATTTTCTATCCAGCAAATTACCAATTTTCCAAATCAGAAGAGACCGCATTCCAGGAAAGCAATAATACCATGAGGTCACCTGAATTTGCCAAGCCAGAGAATCAGTAGGAGGGCTGGGGGGATGAAAGGGGGATTGGGGGTAACCGTGGTGTGAGGGAAACAATGGGAGAGCAATAAATGCAGTTACTTACGTAGCTTTACATAGTCATTACAACACAGAAACAGACCCTTCGACCCAACCAGTCCATGCTGAACATAATCTCAAACTAAACTAGTCCCTCTTGCCTGCTCCTTGCCATTATCCCTTCAAACCTTTCCTATTCATGTAATTAGCCAAATGTCTTTTAAATGTTGAAATTGCGCCCACATCTACCACTTCCTCAGGAAGTTTCTTCTACATGCAAACCACCCTATTTGTGAAAAAAAAGCCCCTCATGCATTTTTAAAAAGTCTCTCCTCTCACTTTAAAAAGTGTCTTCTAGTCTTGAAATCCCCTAGGGCAAAGACAATGTCATTAACTCTATCTATACTCCTCATTACTTTATAAACATCTATCAAATCACCTCTCAACCACCTCCAGTGAAAGAAGTCCCAGCCTATCTTTTACAACTCAGGCCTTCCATACCCAGCAACATCCTGGTAAATCTTTTCTGAACCCTTTCCAACTTAAAAATATCCTTTCTATAACTGGGCAAACAGAATTGGACACCATGTTCCAGAAGAGGCCCCCCAAATGTCCTGTTCAACTTCAATATAACATTCTAACTCCTATATTCAAAGGACTGAGCAAAGAAAGCAAGTGTGCCAAATGACTTTTTCACCATCCTGTCTATATGTGAAGCAAACTTTAAAGAGTTATGAACCTGCACCCCTTGGCCCCTCTGTTCTACAACACTACCCGAGGCCCTACCATTAATTGTATAAGCCCTACCCCTGTTTATTGTACCAAAATGTAATACCCCACTTTTATCCAGATAGAACTCCAGCTGCTATTTTTCAGCCCGTTAACCCATTTGAACAATATCCCTTTGAAAACATAGGAAACCTTCTTCACTGTCTATGCCACTAATTTTGGTGTTGTCCACAAACTTGCTGACCATGTCCTCTATATTCTCATCTAAATCACTTATATAAATGACAGACAAAACAGGGTCCAGAACCGATCTCTATGGAACACTGCTGTTAACAGGCCTCCAGTCCGAAAAAATATTTTTGAGCATAGTTAACAAGTTTTTCACCATCTAAACGCTTAACACTATGATAGTGCTAATCAATGCTTGGAAAATTAAAATCATCGACTATTACAACCTTATTATTCTTACATATACCTGAAATCTCTTTACATATTTTTCCTCTGTTCTCCCCTGACTTGGGGGACCTATAGTTAACTTCCATCAAATTGATCATATTCAAAAATATGTGATATTAATACTGGGGAGAAAAAGCTTAAGGAAAGATTTTGTCAATTACATTGAAACAGTTAGTACTGCAGTGCTGAACAGTTTAGGATCTCAGGAGTCAGATCTAACATCTAAACTCTCTTTGTGGTCTCTATGACAATGTCTATAATATCAAAATGATTTGTAACGAGTAGTTAAGATGTAATAAATTGCATCTTGCTTAATACAGGATTCTTATAGTCCTTAATTCTCAACTACAATAGACAAAGCAGCTCTTAAAGGTCCCTTCACTTAAAGGAATGGAGGTGGGAAACCTCTGTTCAGTTGTTAAGCCTGAGATACCATTGCATAAAAGTAACAAAGATGCCATCTGTCTACCGTGCAGAAAAGAGCTATCTGTTGTACACTCATTCAACCAAACTGCAAATTTCTACTGCATGCTTTACTCACATTGAGGTAATCATGGATATTCATGTTAACTGCTGCACTGCAGTCTGCATACTAATTGTAATTGCTGACCTCGTTGTTAAAACTAATTCAGTAATACTTTTGGCTACTTTCAGTACTTTCCTATACACCTTTATCCTTTTGTCAGTAAAGAATACTTGTATTCAACATTTCATCTTTTGACACCCACCTTGTAAAAGAATACCACATGAGTTTCAGTTCAGTGTCATGGGCAGAAGAGCAAATTGTTGTGTTGTAGATGTCTTATCCGCCATTTTTGATTTGATGACAACAGTGAATACAATTGAATACTGTGATAACATATTGTATGATGCGAATATCTCACCTGAAGTGATGAAAAATCGACGTGCATGGATCTTCTAAATGTACACCTTACATTATAATGCTAAAAGATTTGTGACTAGGGTTATCCAACCTTTTTTCCTTGGATGGGGAGGTAGAATTCAATTTTTGGAAAACGAGGTTTGCCATAACAGCAAACATGAAATGCATTCAGAATTTCATGGGAAGTTAATAAAAAGGGCTGATACAATAGTGCACAGAAGCAGTTTAACTTATTAAACATTTTTGTTGGGATAAGAAGCCAACATTAAAATAGCAAAGCAGGCCATAAATCCTGATCATCGGGGAAAGATGTGAGAACAAGACAACATAAGGAACTAGGTTTAACTAACACTGAACTTGCTTCACCTTTGGCACACATTTGAATTCACAATGTGTTCAATTAGTGCAACGTTCAGACACGGTGCACTTAATACTAAAAGAACAAAATTAACCAGGCTTATAAAATATGAAAATAAAGATCAAATAAAAAGCAGAAACCTAAAACAGCGTATTTCTGATTGTCATTAACACTTGTTTCCTAACGGCTTTGCAAGTGTGGACATTGGGTTTTGAAAGATTATCACTGCTAGAATCTATTGCTTTGAGCAAGGTGAATCTCTTAAGCTTCACAAATGCACTATGAGAGAGCCCTGCTGTTGTAAGAATTGCAACCATGTGTTAAAAACTCCTAAACATTTTCTTGCCAACATTTTCTCCTTTGTTGATGTTTATTGGCTGTTTTTTGGGTGTTTTATACAAGCCCCTGCAGTACTGAATTATAGCTACCCACTGCTATAGCTGGTCATTTGTTTGGAAGAAGTCAATGTCAAATCTGATTCAGTCCTTATCTAATAAACACACATATATACACTTCCAGCAGGTCCTATATCAGAAGTATGAAAGCCAGCAGATGTTCTTCGGCCAGTTCGGGACCAAAATCTACTTTTAGCACTTTGGTTTCACCAGTGAGCGAACTGAAGCCAAGGCCTTATTGATATGCATGTTCCAGCTGCATGACCCAGTCATTGAGCCATTATCTCCGACATATAGAACTCCTCAGTCCAGTTGTACCACGCATTGGAGAACAAGTCAGTATATTCTTCCGGAGCAAGATATGAGTCACAATCTAACTCATTTGAAATAAAAAAAGAGAACCTGCTGGAGAAACACAGGTCAGGCAGTATCTATGGAGACAGAAAAAGAGTTAACATTTCAAATCTGATAAGACACTTCTCTAGCACTTTCTCTTTTTAATTCGGATTTCCACCATCCACAGTATATTACTTTCATTTAAGTGTTCTCATTCACTTCAAGTTGCTTAGAGATTTGAAGCTATCATTTTAAAACTCAAGAAATGCTATTAAATTTCTGTTGTGTATATTGATGCAGAATCCAATGCATATCAATATGACCGTTTAACCTGCAGTTGTAACAAATAAAAGACATCACACAGCCATTTTTAATTAAATTTGATATTAAAACAAAATATCAAACACATTTTCTCTAAGGCACTTAAGAAAGATCAAAACACCCCACCACCCAAGACAGTTTTCTATCCCCACCCCTGTCTGCTTTCCGGAGAGACCACTCTCTCCGTGACTCCCTTGTTCGCTCCACACTGCCCTCCAACCCCACCACACCCGGCACCTTCTCCTGCAGCCGCAGGAAATGCTACACTTGCCCCCACACCTCCTCCCTCACCCCTATCCCAGGTCCCAAGATGACTTTCCACATTAAGCAAATGTTCACCTGCACATCTGCCAATGTGCTATACTGCATCCACTGTACCCGGTGTGGCTTCCTCTACATTGGGGAAACCAAGTGGAGGCTTGGGGACCGCTTTGCAGAACACCTCCGCTCGGTTCGCAATAAACAACTGCTCCTCCCAGTCGCAAACCATTTCCACGCCCCCTCCCATTCTTTAGATGACATGTCCATCATGGGCCTCCTGCAGTGCCACAATGATGCCACCCGAAGGTGGCAGGAACAGCAACTCATATTCTGCTTGGGAACCCTGCAACCCAATGGTATCAATGTGGACTTCACCAGCTTCAAAATCTCCCCTTCCCCCACCACATCCCAAAACCAGCCCAGTTCGTCCCCTCCCCCCACTGCACCACACAACCAGCCCAGCTCTTCCCCTCCACCCACTGCATCCCAAAACCAGTCCAACCTGTCTCTGCCTCCCTAACCTGTTCTTCCTCTCACCCATCCCTTCCTCCCACCCCAAGCCACACCTCCATCTCCTACCTACCACCTCATCCCACCTCCTTGACCTGTCCGTCTTCCCTGGGCTGACTTATTCCCTCCCTACCTCCCCACCTATACTCTCCTCTCCACCTATCTTCTTTTCTCTCCATCTTCAGTCCGCCTCCCCCTCTCTCCCTATTAATTCCAGAACCCTCTCCCCATCCCCCTCTCTGATGAAGGTTCTAGGCCCGAAACGTCAGCTTTTGTGCTCCTGAGATGCTGCTGGGCCTGCTGTGTTCATCCAGCCTCACATTTTATTATCTTGGATTCTCCAGCATCTGCAGTTCCCATTATCACTAAAACATTTCTGTTGATTTGTGTTCATATTTCAAATAGCCCAACAGACATTACAGTAGCTGAAAGCAATTCTCAATAAGAGCAAGAAACACACTGTCCTTTCAGTAATCCCAGTAATCAATTCTGTGGGCAATAGACTGACCTGGAACTTTCACAGGATTTATCTCTCATTGTTCCAAGTGAAGCAACGGATTGTGGGATATTAAAGTAAATTGTGTTCTGCAGAACTCGAGTTTCCACATTCTTTGCCCTTGTTTTAAAAATATTAGCTTAAATCTAGTGGGTGGCATTCTTTTCATTTTTATTTTGTTTTTGATGCTGACCAGCCATAAAATTACTTACTTACATTCCTCTGATTTTTTTTCTGGCTGATCATCAGACATCAAACATCAGACAGGACAGGAATCCTCGGATGGAGCAGCAGGCAGAACCCACATAGAAATAACTTTCAGAGATAATGGGAACTCTGATGAAGGGTCTAGGCCCGAAACGTCAGCTTTTGTGCTCCTGAGATGCTGCTTGGCCTGCTGTGTTCATCCAGCCTCACATTTTATTATCTAGAAATAACTTTGCCTTTTTATGGTACTCACTGCTGTCTTCCGCAAAAATTAAATGTCACACGACTTCTCTGTGTGTTAGTGGTAAGTCGGTGAGTTACGTGGGTACATTGGCAGCTGGGTTGGTAGCATGGATGTTTGGTGAGGTGAGTTCAGGTGTCGTCAGACAGTCGGAGGATAAGAGTTGGGCAGTGTGTTCAGATCAAGTCGGGTTCAGGATTTGTGCATTTGGGAGGTTTTGGAAAATTATTGTGGGGAAATCAAAAGCTTTGGACCCGGTGGAGGACAGCAGTGGTTGAGAGGGGTAAGGGAAGGGTCCGGGAAGAGGGAAGTTGGTAAAGTTTCAGTAGTATCGTTGGTCTGGTAGTTAGCATGATTCTAACATACGGCACAATCCAGGCAAGCAAACCACTTCTCTCCCAAATCTTTGACTCTACCTCGGCAGAATATAGATTTGCATTTGTGTTATACAAATCATGTACTTTTTAAAAAATGTTATTTTCAGTATGGGTAATTTAGAATCAGGTTAGTCTTGGGTGGCAGATTTTTGCTGTGATGTTGAATATTCATTTTTTATGATAATTTTATTTTCAAGCCTATTACTCAAATTTTACCATGTTGTTAGACTTAGATACATTTGTTTTCAGTCCTCTTCTTGAAGGCAGATCTTACAATGCTGCACCTCACACCATGTTCAGGGCAAGGAGGCAGGATCCAAATCCACAACAACAGAGATCACACCACATGCTTTTGGCACCAAACTGATCCACACACTAGTCCAGCTAACTGAGCACCCAGAACTTGAGATAGCGATTGTAGAGACTCCAATTTCTTTCAGTGACATATTGGGCTAGGCATCAAAGGATTTACAAATTGATAATTGATTTTCTGGGGCCCAATATGATTTCAGCCACTAAGTCCCAGAGAGGGACTTGAACCTGGAGCTTCCACCTCAGAGACAGGGATGCTGTTCACATTCTGTTTTAAATCAAGAAACATTTCTTAAAATGAAAATTTTAAAAACCCAACATCTTGAGCCAAATGTTCAATAACATCTGCTCATGTGTGTAGGGACTGCAATGTGCATTTACCCTGAATGTAATCAAGCTGTTACAGGCAGCATACAGGCTTCTTGCTATTTGCACATCATCATTACTGTACAGTACAAGCCAATACAAATTGCACTGCAGACAGGCTATACTTTTAGTTGGCAAAGATATGTTGAAACTTAACCCTCACCCCTTAAAGGCAGGCTGCTTCTATTAAAGGAAGGTTTATTCAGGCTGCAGGAACTGGTCAACCTATTTGTAAAAGTCTTTTAGGGAAGGAATGAAACCATCAAAGGCAACAGGCCTGTGAAAGAGGACCTAGGTTCCCTAACATTGCAGTAGAAGCTTTACTCCTCTAGGTGGAAAGAAAATAATTATGTTTCCATTGGGAATCAGACGGCACATGCCATGAAAGTAATGGGAGCAGGATCCCACTGAGATAAATTCAACGATGGTAGCGACAATGCTGCAAAAATTCAATGACCTCTCATGGGTCATTAATATCAGTGAATATAACTTCAAATAGTGTATCCTAGCAACTGAGTCACCCAGTTTCATACATTGTTTAATGCATTAACTATCAACAAGCTTCAGATATTAAGAATGAATCCGAACATTCAGCTGCTCCTTTTCACTGCGGCACTTACCAACCCTCTAAGTGTCAGATCATAAACAAACCTTCAGCTTTGATATAACAAGGTGTAGAGCTGGACAAAGACAGCAGGCCAAGCAGCATCAGAGGAGCAGGAAAGCTGATGTTTCGGGTTTGGACCATTCTTCAGAAATGGGGGAGGGGAAGGGGGTTCTGAAATAAATAGTGAGAGAGAGGGACGCGTATCTCTTTCAGCTTTGATAGATACATCACCCAAACACATGCGCTCATATAATCTCCTCTCTCTAGCAGGACACATTTGAACCTAGCAAGAAGGAGCAGCAGTGAAATGACAGCTTTACAGCCATTTCTCCCAAATGGAATCTGGTATGAGTGCAAGTTGCAGCTGGTGCGAAAATGAACCTCTTCTTTTCCACCCCATCTCCCTTCCCTCATCCCAAGCCTCTTCTACATTTTTGACTTCAGATACCCAAAACTGCTATCTAGCTGGCCACTGTAGCTTATCATGAAGGGTGCGAGAAAGAGAAAACACCTGATGGAGAAGCACCATTGCTTGACCTGGGCGAGATGGTGGTGTAGTGTAAAGGACACATACTGACTAATCCAGGGGTCCAGACTAATGCTTTCAGTTTTGAGGAAGTGTCAATGGACCCAAAATGTTAACTCTAATTTTTTTTCTTCACAGATGCTGCCAGATCTTCTGAGCTTTTCCAGCAATTTCTGGTTCTGTTCCTGTTTTACAGCACCTGCAGTTCTTTCAATTTTAATGCTTCTGGAGCATAGATTCAAATCCCACCATGAATTCTGTTGGAAATTACATTTAGTTCCTCAATCACAATATAAAGTTGGTCTCAGGGAGAGGTTTGTGTATATTGCCCCATTATGTAGGACCCACAGAGATATGCTCAGGCAGTTGATGCCTTCTGAACCATTAGCAATTGCACTTCTTGGAAAATATATCTGGATGTTCCTCCTGTTTCTGTTAAGAAAGAAGACTATGAATCCACTTCTTGATTCATAGATTCATATAGCGCAGGAAAGGCCCCTCAAACCATCAAACTTGTGCCAACATATTTACCACTAATTCCAAGTTCCTGCACTCGTCCCATATCTTTGAATATTATGATATTTGAAGTTCTCATCCAAATTTAATGGTTGTAAGATTTCTAGCCTCCACTACCTTCCCAGGCAGTGCATTCGAGATTCCCACATCCCGCTGAGTGAAAACGTCTTTTCCCAAATCCCCTCTGAATCTCCTGCCCATTACCCTAAAACTTTGCCCTCTTGTGATTAGCCCCTCACCAAGGTGAACAGCTCCTCTCTATTTACCCTGTCCATACCCTCATAATCTTATCTCCCTCAAACAGGCCCCCCATTAGCCTTCTCTGTTCTAAAGAAAATAATTCAAGCCTATCTAGTCTCTCACTGCAGCTTAATTTCTCCATTCATGGCAACATTCTGGTGAATGTCATCTGTACCCCCTCTCATGCTATCACATCCTTCTTTCAGTGAAGTGACCAGAACTGAACACAGTACTCCAGCTGTGGCCTGACCAATGCTCTGTATAACTCTAACATTACCTCCTTGCTGTTAAACTCTATACTCTTGCTCTCCACGATTGATGAAAGCAAGTGTCCCATATGCCTTCTTATCTTATTCACATGCACTGCCAACTTCAGGCATTTGTGAACGATTACTGCAAGATCCTTTAAGCTACCCGTTGTTCTGCAATTCGTTAAATACCCCCACACTTTGTTTCTTCTTCCAAAGTGCACCACTTCACACTTATCAGTATTAGCTACCATCTGACACTGGTCTGCCTATCTGACCAACCTATCTATATCTTGCAGTAACCTCCAACTGTCTTCTTCACTTTTAGCCACTCTATCAATCTTGGTGTCATCTGCAAATTTGCTCAACATTCCCCCAGCATTTTCATCTGTATCATTTATGTATACATCAAACAATAAGAGTCCCAGTGCTGTTCCTTGTTGTACATTGCTGGATGCTGGTGTCTCGTCATTCCAACAGTCTTCTACTACCACACTTTGTGTCCTATTACTAAGCCAATCTCAATTTCATCTCACCCAAATTTGTCTAAATTCTGTGTATTTTAACCTTCACAACCTTCCAGGCCCAACACTTTCCTTGGGTTGACTCCCAGGAAGACTGATCTGACATCTGCAGCAGTGACAGTGGGCACAGGTGCATCTGGGGCAGTCGGAGCAGGTGACACTGCGTTGCTGGCATTCTGCTCGAACTGAGCATAGAAAGCATTGAGCACACCAAGGAGGGATGTCTCTTTGTCCACTATCATACTTTGCTTCATTTTGTATCCCGTCATGTTATTTAGGCCTTGCCATAAGCAACAGTTGATTTGAGACATGCTGATAAATCCTTACATTTTTTTCCTTAGGTAATACAGAGAATCCCTATAGTGTAGAAGCAGGCCATTCAGCTCATTGTGTCCACAGCAACCCTCCAAACAGCATCCCACCCAGACGTATTGCCCTACTCCATTCCTGTAACCCTGCATTTCCCATGGCCAATTTGCTTAATCTGCACCTCTTTGGGCTGTGGGAGGAAACCAGAGCACCCGGAGGATACTCACGAGGGGAGAATGGGCAAACTCTATACATACAGTCGCCTGAGGGTGGAATTGAACCTGGGCCACTGGCACTGCGAGGCAGCAGCAGTAATCACTGAGCCACCATGCCAGTCACATAATACTGGCAGAATATGTATTGAGCAATCAATATAATCAAAATCGTTTCGTTCAATTAATACAATGAGTTTACAATGGTTTAATGGTATTGAACATGCAATGAAATCCTGAACACCTCCCAAACCATTCAGTTCTAGGACATAGTCATCTCATTGAGGGTCAAAATAAATTTCCAATTGACTCCTTTATGTGGTGATGTAATCACATAGTAAAATACATTTTGTGTTTGTCTTGTTAATTGTGTCATTCTTAATTTAATATAAATAAATTTCATACGTTGTTTCCAAAATAAACTCGGAAGATTTTTATTAGTTTTGTTTCATCAATTTCAGGTTTCTTTCCCCTCAATAGATCTGTTTAAAGTGAATGCTTACCTACACATCAGGATACTTACTTCCATTTGTCCAACAGTGCAACCTCTAGACAGGAAATATACGTTGATTAACTCTGAATCAGAAAAAGAATGCTTCAATTTATATTTTAACAGGGGAATGTGTCTCCTAACCTGATCACCCATACTTCAACAAAACAGGGATTAGATCTCCTTAGCTTATCACATGAAGACAATTACCACACTCACCAATCATAATGTCGTCTATGCCATATATTACAGAATGAATTTTGCCAGCTACCCGAAATCATACATTAAATGTTGAGACTTAGAGGAAGTACATCATGCAATGTTTTGAGCAAAGGGATTATCAAATTAACCTCTATTCTTGCCATGGCCCGACATTTTTTTTTCTTTTTGAATATCTATCCAAATCGTCAAGGTTTACAAACTATTAGTATTAATGATGAAAGTTAATTCTCCTCACTGCCAGAGCTGAATTACAGTCAGCTTTAGAATTAAAGTAAAACGCAAAAAATTTCAAATAATTTTTTACCAGCAAATTTTCAGCCAACAGCACAGCAAATCAATTCACTAGGAGCCAGAACTTCCTTGCTGTAACTTATCGTATGAACCACTCACCAATGCATTCCTATTATTGCTGATAATCTTCCTAGGGCCTCTATGTCCGAATGTAGCTGTATTCCTGCTCCAAGCTGCACTGTACGTCAAAATCAATAGTCCTTTTCAAAGTGTCTTTGCAGAGCAAGGAATCAGTGTCTTAAAAGAATTTGTGTGCAAAACAGAAGAATTCAGGTGGGCTCAGCACTATTTTAGTATGTCCGCAGCCAGCATTTGATCCTCCTACCCCATATGATGATGTTCTTTCTCACAGGCCTATGGCGTCGCTGTCCCAATCCAGGCACTGCTGCTTGTTCCTCACCAGAATGTGGCCTGTGTTCTGGCAGTTCCAGTTCATGGAATCCCGATAGTGTGGAAGCAGGCCATTCAACCCATTGAAGACACACTGAATTTCTGAAGAGCATCCCACCCAGACCTACACTCTTATCCTATCTCTGTAACTCTGTATTTTCCCATGGCTAATCCACCTAGCCTGCACATGTCTGGACACTATGGGCAATTCACCTAAATTAGGACTTTGGGAAGAAACCAGAGCACCCAGAGAGAACATGCAAACTCCACACAGACAGTCATCCAAAGCTGGAACTGAACCTGGGGTCCCTGGCACTGTGAGGCAGCAGTGCTAATCAGTAAGCCACCATGGCACACCATGAACCAGATGGATGTTTTCCTTACAATCAGTAATGGTTTCATAGTCATCATCGTGTTGAATTCAAATTTCACCAGCTACCATGGTGGCATTTAAACCTGGGTCCCCAGCACATTATGTGGGTCTGCAGACTACTAGTCTAGTGATGATACCCCTAGGCTCCTCTCTCTCTCTCTCTCTCTCTCTCTCTCTCTCTCTCTCTGTCCCTCCCTCTCTTTCTTCTTACTCTCGTTCTCTCTCTCTATGATTGACGGAGCAGTCTGTGAGTACAAGAGAAATCGAATTGGTGATTGGAGGAGCAGTCCCTCACAAATTCAGTCTCTTCCACGTATAAGGATAATTCCTTTTGTTTATTATCTTCTACAATTGAATTTCGGTGGCCTTTTGTGGGGGGGCGGGGATTCACCTGCAGGTCCACCGTAATTTGAATTCTGCATCCAACTGTTTTTCGTGCATGACAGACTCTGAAAAAATAATGTAAATCTTCTAAAGCTGCAGTCTACTTAATGCCCTAAGGAATGCTTTTACAAAGTTCCTTCCAAAACACAAATCCAAGATATTTTACAACAAGTAGCCAATATTGCACCCTTTATTCAACATTCAATGTTTTCTTCCTTGGCAAATTCTGTCATCCTAGGACAATGTCTCAAGATTTGATAACTTCTCTGTGCATATTCATAAGCCTCACAAAGCAATATCCTCTTGAGGATTGTTCTGTTTATAACAATATCTTCAGATCTGCCACTACTCATGGGTCAAACTAAATAATCTGCTGGCATTTTCACCGGCTATTATCAGAATTTTTTTTTCTTAAAGTGTGCTGTCACTATTCTATTCCCTTCAATGAAAACAATACATTTTTGCATGCATTCACAGTAGAAAGGCCAAGATTCAAATATCTTTCTCACATATTGAACACTTTCCAAAGGTCCATTGTGTTTATATATGGATATATTGTAATTACACAATAACTGCACATCGCGTATCAAGTAGCTTAAAGATCAAGGAGAAATACTTCACTGAAGAAATCTCTGTGGTAAATGTTGAAAGGTGAACTCGATTGCACACTGAGTTTATTGAAATTCATGTACTTCAGTTGCCAAACGTTAAGTTTCAGTATCAGAAGCAATACTAAATCTAGCTGGGAGTAATTTCTTGAACACTAAAAGTAAGATTAGATTTTGGGTTAGTGACTTGAAGTAATTGTTTTGCTATACATGGGAGATGTGAAATGCAATTAGAATGCTATTTATTCTCGGTCATAATTGACTCACTAATAAAATTGTGCTTCTGATGGTATACAATGTAAGCTCATAGTTTTGCTAATGAATCATTTGTTATGCAGAAATATTAATTGATGTGGTCTCCATTAAAACTGTAATTTCAGGTATCTTGATGTATGGCTTCATTAACAAGATGACAGACGATGACAGGAAGAAAGCAGAATTCAGAAAATATATTGTATTTTCTCAACATTTATTTTCCTGTAGAAACTTGGGAACAGGAGGAGGCCAGTTAGTCCCTTAAACCTATTCTTTCATTCAATAACATTATGGCTGATCTGTGATACAACTCCAAAAATCCAAGTTTGATCTCTCTCCTTCTATACTTTTGGATATCAATCTCAGCAGTTAAATGTACAACTCATTAACTACAATATGAGATAACTTAAACTATAAACATTAAACTTCTACTATTTGTTCTGTCTAAAAGTGTCTCCTAAATTCCCTTCTGAAGAGTGTATTCCTCATGCTTTTGTCATAGGTTCCCCAGGCAGCAGACATAGGATAGAGAGAGAGAAACTAACTGCTTCTCTCAATCTTTTTTAAAGAATCAATCAAATCATCATTAAACCTGCTAAATTTCAGAGAATAACATCCTAATGTTAACACTCCCTCCTCATAATTTGAATCTTGGTACCCAGCTATTATTTACATGCTATACGATAAATTTGCATTACATTCTCTCCAAGGCTTTTATCTCCTTAATAAGGTTTTCCTAAACCACTTATAAGGCCCTAAGACATTGTTTAATGAGGGATTTATAAATCTGATGCATTATTTTTCCCCTTTTGCATTCCATTCTTCTAGATAGAAACATCGTTAGCCAATTTGATTGTATTTTTTACCTGGTATTTTTATGAACTTCATGCTTGGACCATTTGGATTCTAGTTACTTCTAGCTATATCTGTTCTATTCATTTTAGTTCCAAAGTTGCTATCCTAAATTTTCTTCAATTGAAAGCCATTTGTCATCATTTTGTTCACTTATTTAATCTATCAATGCCTTGTTAGAATTTTACGTTGCCACTTACACGACTTGCAATGCTGTTCACCTTTTGTGTCACTAGAAAATTTGGTAACCTGAGCTTGTATTGCATCATCTAATAAATACTGTGAATAGAGAGACCCCAACACAGATTCTTGCGGGTTGTATTACTAAATTAATTCCAGCCAATTAGATAATACCGGCTCTCTGCACAAACACTCTGTAATCTGCTGCACGATCAATTTTGTTTATCATTTCAATAATTTACTTTTACTTTCATGATATTAATCTCTGTGTGACATGTCATTTGTCAAGTGTTCAACCCCTACTCTAATGGATGTTCTAGGATCACTCTCAGCAGCACAACTTCCAAAGTTACTTGTGTGATTCCCACTGATGAGATGTCTAGCTTCCACTTTCAGCATGAGTGCAGTTAAGACTGGGAACTCTTATCGTGTGGAAGTGTCAGGAGGATTTGATGACCACACATTGGAACAACAACTATAATATGTCGCCTTCTTTCAGGAGCAGCTAGACAAAATAATCATTTTTGCCTGGTTCATGAAGAAACACTGTTTCTGTTCTGCTTTACTCCATTTGCTCTACAATGGCGGATGAAAAATAACAAATACACAAAATAATACCATTAACAAAATGTTTTTCGTAATATCAACTTCTGTTTCTAAAACAAGACTGAAGAGAGTGTACTCATCAATGTAAATTTCTCCAAATATAATTTTATTCCTTCATTTAATCTTTGGAAATTTGATTTTATTTTGTGTTTACAACATTTTGTTTGATTTTCAGAATTTAATGAAAAATTTCACATCTTGATGTTCTAACACATGAAGAGTTGGTTCCAATTTTCAAAACAAAAGTAAAATCAAATACTGACGTGCTTCATAGCCAGGGATTTATAAGATAGCTGCTAATCCATCTGATATTTCCAGTTCTCAAAGGAAATGTTTCATAAATCAATAAAATCGAAAGATATCTTAATGTAAACGCAATAAAACATCACTGTGGTCAAGTTAAGTTCCTTTAGGAAACACCAACTGTCTATTCAAGATAATGTGATTAACTAGTAACGTTGTCAGAACCTTCGTTTCAACACAGAAATTATACTCTTTTTTCCCAGTCTTTGAAACTGTAAACATTTAAAGTTTTTCAGAAGATTTGGAGCTTGGGTTGTGGGCGAGGTTGTAGACTTGTTTGCCAAGCCGGTGTGTTTGATTACAGACGTTTCACCATCCTGCTAGGTAATATCATCAGTGCACCTCCGGTGAAGCGTTGGTGTTCTGTCCCACTTGTTATTTATATGCCTCAATTTGCCTGGTTGGTTGGTACTACTCTGATGAAGGGTCTAGGCCCGAAATGTCAGCTTTTGTGCTCCTGAGATGCTGCTGGGCCTGCTGTGTTCATCCAGCCTCACACTTTGTTATCTTGGATTCTCCAGCATCTGCAGTCCCATTATCATTGGTTGGTATTACTGCCAGTTCTGTTTTTCGGTGGTTTGTATATTGGGTCCAGATCAGTGTGTTTGTTGATGGAGTTCTGTTTGGAATGCCGAACCTCCAGGAATTCCCGGGCATGTCTCTGTTTGGCTCATGCTATTATGGATGTGTTGTCCCAGTCAAATTTGTGTCCCTCTTTATCTGTGTGTATTGAGACCAATGAGAATTGGTCATGTCTCTTGGTGGCTAGTTGGTGTTTTTGTATCCTTATTGTCAGTTTTCTTCCAGTGTGGCCTATGTAATGCTTCCCACAGTCCTTGCATGGTATTTGAAATGGACATTGGCGGGATGGCAGTTAATCCAGATGATCATCAGACGTCACCTCCAGCAAGACGTCACCATGAGACACATATGGCCTCCTGTCCCTTATCTGCCTTTTGCAGGGACTGTTCCCTGCAGGAGACCCTGATCCACTCTTCCTTCACTCCCAATATCCCCCTTACACCACCTCCCCACAGCCCCACAGCACCTTCCTCTGCAACCAGCGAAAGTGTAACCCCTGCCCATTTACCTCCTCCCTCCCCACTATCCAAGGGCCCAAACATAACTTCCAAGTGAAGTAATACTTCACCTGCACTTCCCAGAATCTAGTCTACTGCATTCACTGCTCACAATGTGGCTCCCTCTACATTGGGGAAACTAAGTGTAGACTGGGTGACCACGTTGCAGAACATCTACATTCTGCTTGTGAAAAAGACTTTGAGCTTCCAGTTACCTACCACTTCAACACACCACCCTGTTCCCTGGCCAACGTCTCTGCCTCTGTCTTGTTGCAGCGTTCCAGCGAAGGCCAATGCAAGCTGGAAGAACAACACCTCAATTTCCACTTGGGGACCATGCAACCCTCCGGGCTCAATATTGGGTTCAATAATTTTAGGGCTTGAACTCTCCCCTGTCCTAGACCCCTACCCTGCATACCAGGCCTTGATATCACAAAGCCTGCCATTACACACTACCCATTGTTGTTCATTAACAGCCTCCATTAACAGCTATTCACCCTCCTAGCCAGATCATTATAAACTCCTTTGTCTATTCAACAACTCTTCTCTCTCTTCGGGCGCTATCCTTTATCCTATCATTTACTCTTAGCCTCTAGTTTCCATCTGCTCCATGGTAGGATTGGTGGCCACATTATAATGAGGCAAGAATTTGTCGTAATGAGGGGTATAACAAACAATATTGACCATTAATAAGCCTCTCTCCACTCCTTAGTGCGAAGTTCATTTTGACAATCACATCTCTGTTGGAAAATGCAACGAGTTGCAACCAACACCAGGCAAGGCCCAGCTTGACTCTCAATTCTCCCAGATTTCTCATGATAGCACACATTGTTCAGGGCCTGGTAAATATCCGGCCTAAGAGATTGTTACTTAACAGGTCATTGGTTATCAAAACAGACTAATTAACGCTTTTGTCAAATCAAGGACTTCATTAGTTATATCACAATTCAACTCTTTACAGCTTAATGATCTTGATAAAGGAAGATTACTGTTGATTTTCATTCTTGCATTATAGACATCCAATTTCAATAAGCTTACAATCAAGATGTCAGCCTAAAAATATAAATAAAAGATGTAGAAAACCAAAACTTAGGGAGAGACAGCAAATGCTTGTCTTTAAGAAATAATATGTTGCTGGAGAAATTCAAAAGATCTGGCAACATCTGTGGAGAGAGGAACTGAGTTAATGCTTTGGGTTCAGAATGTTGACACTCCTTTCTCTCCACAGATGTTGCCAAACCTGCTGAGTTTCTCTAGCAATTTCTGTTTTTGCTTCAGATCTCCAGAATCCACAGTTCGCTTTTTTTGGTAAATGCCATAAAGACATCATATCATGAAAACATGCACTTGTGCATTCAACAGTAGATTATATTCCTCAGGATAAAACGAACCCAATTAGAATTGAAATGAAGCACTGTAATTTCAGTATGTAATCCTAACACTATGCTTCATAAATTTTCACTTCCCACTTATTAAAAATTATTAGGAGTTCTCATTCATTGGAATAAGCCAATGCCTCATAGTAGGGTTATGCAACTTGTAATCCCAAATCCTATTGTTTGACATTCCAGTACTTACATATTGTATTTACTTCCTTGTTCCATTTAAAAATAAATGTTCCAGCTATTGGCTTTTTAGTGGGTACATTTAAAGTAAGACTGTGAGCAACTGGACAAATACTCAAATTAATAAAAATATGGATTTAGAACTCGAATGATCTCCAAGATGTCACGGGTGGGTTAGCTCAAAGATATTTGTATCATCAATATGTGATGAGTTCACTGTCATCAGTTTCACTGCCCAGGAGAAAACGATCGTAGATATTTATGAAGTGTTGCAATGGTGCAGTGCTGGCAAGGGGATTACATGTGTTGATCCAATGGTGATATTGGATAAATGATATATATTCAAGGCAAAATTGTGTGTGGTGGAGATGGATTTGCAGGTGATGGTGATCCAACAGCATTCTCACTGATATCCTTAAAAGCCAAAAGAACTGTGGATGTTGTAAATCAGGAACAAAAACAAAGTTGCTGGAAAAGCTCAGCAGGTCTGGCAGCATCTGTGGAGGAGAAAACAGAGTTAACGTTTCAGACCGGAAACATTAATTCTGTTTTCTCCTCCACAGATGCTGCCAAGCCTGCTGAGCTTTTCCAGCAACTTTGTTTTTGCTCACGCATATCCTTCCCAGCTATAGACATCTCAAGGGCTGCATATGGTGTCAGAGTAACGTTGACCCAGTTGCTGCAGAGCATCCCATATGTTGAACATCCTGCTGTTGGTGTGCCAGTAGTGGAGCAGTAAATATTGATCTCAGTGACAGATGAACAAGCAAATTGCTCTGGCCTGGGTGACATTAAAATTCACATTTCTGTTACGACTATAAGTTGTGACTATTCCATCAACCCGTTCCCTTGCATCTGTAGATGGTGTCATATTGAATGAGGACTCAGATGAGCCATTTGCTTCAGAGAATCTTGCCTTCGTCTTACTTTCTAACCAGAGTACAAACATTGTTGGCATTGTGTAGTGCTGCTTCTTTTGTGAGGCGTTGTCAAAGTAAATAAAACAGGATATTAACATTGAGAATTTTATGTTGCTGGGGTATACCTTCAACAGGGTTTTCCACTTTCACTGTTTTCATGTAATTTTCTGAACATTTCTATAATACTCTATAATTACAAAACATTGCAAAGACCAAAATTGAGCCAAAGAGGGAAGTCTTAGGAAGTGAAACATGAGACAAGACAAGGATTTAAAGGCAGAAAAGGATGTTGGAGAAGAAATCCATACCTTTATTCAATGATATTCTTAGCTGGTCTTATAAATCTTTGTCCCCGAAATATATGATTCTGAGTTGACTGCTCCCACTTCTGGGTCAGAAATAAAAGAGCTCAATAAATATGAACACATTTAAATTTTCTGGTGATAAATGTGAGACAACACATTATGCACTCACACAGCTAAAGAGCTAAGTGAATTGAAGTTAATAGTGACACAGTTATGCTCAAAAGAATAAGTTAAATCTAATTACATTATTTGATAATAAAACGACTTCAAATATCACCATCCAAAGTATTATGGTCTAATAAAAGTATCACCTCATATTACCTCAGCTGTTTCAGGTTTCAACTGTGTAATGGTAAAGAGAATTTTGAAACTTATTTGAAAAGTACTCATTGTCAGTCTTGAGCTTACAACAGTCTTGGTCAAAATTTAAATTGAAAGAATGCCGAAGTGAATCATCTGCAGCCTCTGTCTTTTTACCAAATATATTTTTTTTATTTTTTGGTAATTTCGCTATCCATGGAACTGTAGTTGATGAATATTGTCATCACTAATAGAGAAGATTGCCCAAAACTGTATTTTGAAGTAACGCATAAAATTTTGCTCAGTAAAACTGGCTGATTGAACACATGAAACAACAAATCTGCTGATTAGAGATGTGCTCCTAAAGCATGCTTAAGGTCATGAATGTAAATGTGCACAATTTCTATGCAAATCCCTTCCCTTATTTACATTAAAACAATGATAGATGGCATGTCACCGTGCTCATGGAAATGCACCAAATCCAATACTTGACACTGAACTACACAATTGAAAGAATTCCCAGTTTTGCCTGGCTTGACTTCAATTAATTGATTTCAGTAAGGATATTAACTGATTCTACAATTATTTTCAGTTTCCAGCTCAATAAAAAAAAGGGCAAAGTTTCTGAGCTAATTGCTCACTGTTGATTTTTGCTGGGATGCATTAGCTTCATGTGTATTGAACCATGGAGTCAATCATGGCAATGCACACAATGTACTAACCCGCTTAAACTTAATATCAGGTCTTGTACATAAATAGCATCTCAATGGTCACAAAATATAGGAATGTAGAACTTAGCAACATGAGTAGGCCATTCAGCCTCTCAAGGTCAGAGCTGATCTGGTTGTGGTCTCAAGTTCAGATTCCTAATTGTTCCCCCATAACTCTTGATTCTTGTGGCTACCAAAACTCTACCTAACTCAGCCTTGAATAGATTCAAAGACACAGCTTCCACAGTTTTATGCAGAGGTCAATTCCACAGACATTGGATTCTCTGAGAAAAAAATTAATCTCTTCATCTCCATCTTAAAAGGAAGATTTCTTATTGTTAAACTGTGTCCCCTCAATCAAGTTTCTCCATATGGGGAAATATGCTTCCTGTATCTGCCCTACCAAGTCTCCTCAGAACCTTACACTTCAAGAAGATCTAAACTGCAACGTATATGTGGCAAATCTATCAGTACTCTCTTCATGAGACAAGCATTTCTAAAGTAATTAATGAACCTTCTGCAAATTGTTTCTAACACAATTATATCCATTTTCATATCAGGGAAGCAGACAATACATAGTACTGCTGAAGTGTACTCTCCAAAACCATACTGTTGATATAAAACTTCCCTACTCTTATTTCCATTTTTCTTTGAATGAATGTCAATATTCCATTTGTCTTCCTAATCATTTGCTGCACCTGCATGCCAATTGTTTGTGACGGCTGTGTTTATTATGAATGACAACACTAGAAGGAGCAACAAGCACATAGGTACAGGAACACTTCATTGTAGTCAGCTGACATCACTGGATTTGTGCAAGTTCCAGTAGCCATTTTATGGGGCACTTGAGCATCTGGAAAAGGGTGTGGAGCAGCTTGTAAGAAAGTAGGGGAAAAGGCAGAGAGGGCAAGATGGAAGTTAGTGCCAAATATGGGAGCGGCCCTGGTTAGAGACATAACCTCCTAACTTTGGAAAGGGCCAGTCCCTGGGTCCTCAGCCTGGTGCCCCTGTGCCATATGCACATGTAAATATTTCCTGTTATCCATGTATTTTGCCGATGCAAGGGATATGACTTCACATGCACTAGTAGTATTTTGGTCTTATTCTTACTCACATTGTTTTGTGATTCATGCACCACAACACCCATATTCCTATTTATCACCAAGTCCTGCAAACATTGTTTATTTCAGAAATACATCCATCAAGCACATGCACCAAAGCACATCCATCCTTAGATACAGAATAGAACCTGAAAACTCAGCTCTTCATTCTACCAAAGTTTACTGCACAGATATGCCCACAGGACTATTGATACATATAAGGACAACATTTCTACCAGATTGTGCACTAGAATAGACAAAAAGTGCAAGGCGGTTGACGTATTGAGCTAAGAGCGACAAAAATGGTAATGGGATCTTGACAGGAAGGGTAGAATGCAGACCAACAGTTTCTAGTATATACTGTTCAGACAGCTGAAACAGTTGTACAAAGAACAACAGTAGCCTCACTCAACTGAAGATCTATTTGCAATAACAGCTTTTTTGTGATGAACCTAATGAGAAAGATCATAACATATGTGATGTACAGACTTCCTGCTGTCAAGAACCAAATCAGAATGAACAAGTCTACCAAATTTCCAATGCTAAAGAGAATCAGTTCTCAGACATTGTGAAACTTTCAAACCATCTATATTTGTGAGATCAGAGACACGGGGAAGTAGTAAAAGTAATTATATACTCAAATGTACAAACATCATTGCGGAGAATATCTTGGGGTGAGATGTACAAGGTTGTAAGAATCTGAAAGGATTAATAATTCGGAGCGTCTTAAACACCACCCAATGATTATGATACCATACAGACTTGGTGGGAGGACATTTGAAGATCTCTAAGGAGTAAAACAAACCATGACGATCTTTGTCAACAATCTCTATTTCATCACTTTAACTTGCACATAGCCTCTATCACCTAATAAGTAACATTATATTTAAGATGAGAACTTCATCTTGTTAGACAGCCAATAAATATTTATTAGTGTATGATGGCATGGTTTCTGGTTCTCTTTGCTTGAAGACATGCAAGCCCCAGTCACAGTATTAGTGCAAGCATGGCCTTTCAAGTCTTGATCCTTCTAACCTTTCATCAATCACCAAAACACAGATGAAGTTATATCCTAATGCAGCTCACCTTTATGCTAACAGGTCACTGCATCCATCCGGCACCCTACCCTCCCAACACGCCAACACCACACTTACCTGATGTACTTATCATTCGATAAGAGTTGTCAAAGTGGCTGACTGTATTCTGAAGGGGGGAATGTGTTTTCCATCCCCTGACAGTTCTATGTTATGAATGGAGGTATATCTATCACCACATTTCTGAGCAATCCCTGACAAGAATCCCCTCTCAGAAATCCAGAGTTCCCTCCTTTCAAATAAAAAAAGAGGACCATTAAAAATTTACACTCCTTGGGAAATCCAGCCCAATATTTTTGGAAAAGCAAATATGCCTTTGCAGTGGTTTTCCCAAAATGGGGTGTACTTAGTCTGAAATAATATTTTGAAATGTACTGTGGTTTTTCAAAAAACCTCTACTCGCAAATGAGATATCATTTTCTCATGGTGTTGGAATAATCCAGTTTCGATTCTAACATAAATTCAGGTGCAAATGGCCCAGCTTCATCTTAATTACAGCTTTCAGCTTTCTACGATGATAAGTAAAGCTTGACCATTTTTTTTGTCTCATTGCAAGATCAACTGAGAATTTCTTTTGCCTGGAAGAGCAGTTGCTTGCAGATGTGAATTGCTGCACAGCAGCAGGTGCTAAAAACTTCATGTTTCATGAAAGATCCCGTCTAAAGTGAGAGACCGACGGATTGAGTTGTCAGATTCTGCTGTTAGAACTGGCACTGATACCTCATGTAAATTTATGTAGGCTGCACTTTTTCCACTCACATCACAGCTACCGAGTTGGATTCAGGGGCAGGACGAGAGGCAGAACTTAAAGTAATCAAGTCCATTTATTCAGTAAACAGCAAAACAACCAACTTTCATTTACAGAGTCTGTTTAAAGTGTAACTGTGAACTATGCAGCAAACTGAACTCATGCGTAACGCAAACTACAACAATGCTGTCTTGGCAAAAGCAACATGATTTCTCAGCCTAAACTTAGTGAGTGGAGGATAGATATAAATAAAATGTGTACTGAAATGTCTGATGCCACAACTGGGCCTACACCCCGCCTTACACTGGAACACATTCTGAAGGCTGTCCTGACTGAATCTGGGAGACTGTCTGGGCTTAGAAGACCCTACTGAGGGACCACAACCTGCAGTCACTCCCTTTCGAAAATTGGACACTTCCCACGCTGGGAAATGTTTTAAAAGGGGGCAACAACAACAGCATTATAAAAATTCTTTTTCACAATAATCATGGGGTCTGTTATTCAGTTGGTTGAATGGCTGGTCTGTAAAACAGAATGATAACAATAGCATGGGCTCAATTTCTATACCAGCTGAAGTCACCATAAAGTGACACTTACCACGCATTATCTCGTGAATGGAAGAGCTACTATGACATTTTTATAAGGCAAACTGTTTCTCTTTTTCAAGCTGTGATAAACTAGTTCAAGAATAGGGCTTTTGATGTGTAACCTAGTGTTTGCAGGTCTTAGTTACTCTAGTCTTGATGAGTTGCATGAAATTAATCACTAGTGAGAGATAAATGTTATTTCACGGAATTAATATAAACATTGAGTTCATTCACTGCCATCTTATTTATGGTCTGGATTTCAGAATGTCATGGAAATTCCCTCTGCCATAACTTACTTTAAAAAATTAGTTGATGGCAGCCCTGAGGAAGAATGATTATCCCACTGTACTTTAACAGGGACAGGAACCTCAAACACAGACAGCTTCCAGTCCATCAGAGGCCAACAGCTTCCAATGTCCTGGTTGACCCATCAAGACAGCAGTGGGCACTAATGTAAGGTGCCTGATGTTTAGGATGCCAGGGTATCAGGTACGTACAGTGGCAGCTGAAGATGGGAGCAGGGAACCAGATATGGACATTGCTGACTGGTTAGAGTGCCAAGTACCAGTTAAGTAGGTTGTTGGATGAACAGCGGGTAGGGTGACACTTGGGTGAGATGCCAAGTGGGAAGGGTTAGGGCGGTAAGTGGTTTGGGTTCCAGGATGGCAGAAGGCAAGGTACACGATGCAGTGTTGAAGGGAGGTCAGTGTGGATGGTAGAAATCAGGTCCAGGGTTGGGCAGCCGGATTTTAGGCCTAGTGGTGCGGCCATTAAGTCAGTTCTGATGGTGGAGCAGTGTGGCCGCATTAGGTTCAATGGCAGGTTAGGATGAAGATCAGGTCAGTTCCTGTGTCAGGGTGCCAGGTTGGATTGGGTTCATTAGTAGAGGGGGAGGGCATGTTGAGGCTGATCGTGTTGCATCTGGTGGAACAGGGAGTGCACTACATGTGGTTGAGCAGGGGAGGGCATGAAACAGTGCTCAGCTCCCTGGAGGATATCAGGCCAGGGTCTCAGGGGTGTAAGGGGTCTGGACCAGGTATAATTGGCAGTGAGTGAGGCAACTACTGAGTTAGTTTAATCATGAGGGGCATAAATAGGGTAAATAGCCAAAGTCCTTTCCCCAAAAGGATTCCAAAACTAGATGGCATAGGTTTAAGATGAGAGGAAAAAGATTTAAAAGGACCTGAGGGGCAGATTTTTATGCAAACAGTAGTGCGTGTCTGGAATGAGCTACCAGAGGTAGTGGTGGAGGCTGTTACAATTATAGCATTTTAAAGGCATCTGAATGGCAATGTAAATAAGAAAGGTTTAGTGGGATATGGGGTAAAAGCTGGCAAATGGGAGTAGATTAATTTAGGATATCTAGTTGACATGGAGGAGTTGGACCACAGGGTCTGTTTCCCTGCTGTACAGCTCTATGACTCTATGTTTAAACTCACACTCTCCACAATGACAGGAACTGTACCTGCTTTCCACAATAAAAAATGCCTAAAGCCTGAACAAAGTCAGTTTATTTTTCCCTCAGCGATTGCTGTAAGCAGTAAGAAGTATGCCAGAGACTTTGTAAGTGTGAACTAGCCACCCTGTATCTTCTGCAAGCAGGTGAAAAGATTGGGAGAAGGAGAATCATAAGGCAGTGCATCCTGACAAAGCAAAGGGCCCATTTCAGGAAACCTGTGAACAGGGATCACTGCCAACAATACCAAGGACCAAGGTGTCAGGTGAGGGCTTTCTTTATGGCTGGTGAAGGGGAGGTTTTGAAGCTAAGGTGCTGTGGGAACAGGGGTTCAGAGTTGAGGCTAGGTATGTACCTGTCAGTGGTCACCTCTGTGCCCCATATCCAATGCCCCAGTCATGTCAAAATCAGTGCAAACCAAGGGACAAACCCTCTACCTGGCAATCTGCCCATACTAGCTTATATTTAGCTGAATTTTGACCCACCTGGAGCTGGGATACTAGAATCACAAGCAAGGAGAGGCCATTTTTTGAGCATTAAGTGGTCATTAACTGATCACTTAAGGTCTTAATTTGTCAAGATTGTTGAACCTGAGTCTTCCCATCGAGAAAGAAATTTAAATAGAAATGACGAGATGCCAGCATTTGGAGTGTCACCACCTCCCTAATTTAATCATCTTCCCACATCAGGCCCACCATTTCTGAGACTGGATAATCCTGGTCTAAGTTTGAAAAGCATATTGTGTCATTTCCCCTTTTTTTTGTTGATTTTACGGTCACATGCATTTTACAAGGAAAAATACAAGTAAACTATAGTGAAAAGCTTCCACTGTTACCATGGTTCTGGTGCCACATTGAATAGTTTAAGAGTTATAATAAAAAAAAGCTTAAGAGAGTTCATAACTCTTTCACCACCACCAGTGCCAGACCCAACTAACACCAAAGTTGCTGTTCCTCAGGCGCCATCTTTCACCATAGGGCCTACCTGCACAACGTCTCTTCCATTGATGCAGCCCACCCCTTGACCAGCCACTTCCTCACAGAGTCATAGAGTCATACAGCATAGAAACAGACCCTTCAATCCAACTCATCCATGCTGATAATTTGCCCAAACTATTCGCACTTGCCAGTATTTGGCCCATATCCCCTTAAACCTTTCTTATTCATGTACTTATCCAAATGTTTTTAAACAGTGTAACTATACCTGCATCCACCACTTCCTCTGGCAATACATTCTATGCACAAACTACTCTCCGTGTAAAAAGGTTGCCCCTCATGTCCTTGTCTCACCTTAGAAATATGCCACCTAATTTTGAACTCTCCTGCTATAGGAAAAGGACCCTTGCTATTCACTGCCAGAACCCTGCTCCAGGCTCACCTGTGTATATAGAAACAATACTAAGCCACAGAGTATACCATTGCAACTCCACCATTCAGTAATTTCTAAACTAACCATCGATGAAGACTGCAATTTTGTTTTTGGTTCGGTTAGAATTAGAAACACAGAACAGAGGAAGGCCATTTGATCAAATTGAGCCTGCATTACCTCTTTGAAAGAATCCAACTGGTGTTGCCCCAGTTGTGTTATTCGACTTCATGTCCTTGAAGGCAACTGTTGAATACTCAATCAGGCAGAGCTGCCTAAATTTTATATATTTATTGCATGGAATGATTTTCCTTGTTCAGTCTGATTCTTTTGACAAATAACTAAAATCTTTGCCTTGTGGTTTCCAACCTTTCAGCCAATCGAAACAGTTTACACTTATTTTGTAAAGCGTATCATTTTTATTTTTCTGAATTTTAATAGTATACTGGGATGAGAAAAGAACTGCCTTTAAAGCTAGAAAAATGCTGACATTTTGAAATCAAGTTGTCTGATGCTCATTGTAAACACTGTTTACACAGCTGCTGCTTCTGGCAGTAGCTGGTGTAGTTTGCAGATGAGTAGGAGCTAAAGGATTGTGTAAAATGGAGTTTGAGCTGGCAACAAATACCCAATGGTCTGAGGACTAGTGACCAGTGATGATAAAGACTTCTGCTTGCTAAAAATGGTGAGATTGGTTCTCAGGTGGTACAAAATTTGGTGTTGTGAACAAGGCAAAGAAAAGCCAGATCTTCACCAACAAAAGAGCTCTTTTAGTTCTTTGCAACAGAAGCCAATCTAAACCTGAAGAATACTAGATTTTCTTTCCGTCAGCAGTTGATATAAGATCAGGATTTTGATTAATAAGTTTTCTATAAGTGTGAATCCATCATTCTGTGCCTCTTGTAAACCAGTGGAAGTGTTTGGAGAAGGAAGACAAAGAAAAAATGTTCAGAGGAACACAATAATCAACTCAGTAAATCCTATGAACAGAAGCCGCTGAATCACAGCTCAAATTCTTTCTCTCCTCGTGTGTGTGTGTGTGTTACTGTATGTGTACACATAAGGGGATTATGCTTTTAACATGCCTGTTGTTCATAGTTGTTCACCTGCAGCTACAGCTTATTTACATGTAATAATTAGGAAATTTGTTCAATACAGAAGTCTGATCCATGCTTTTTATTCTCCTGTATCTTGACAGGAAATTGGGGGTAAATTGGGGATCTTTGCGTACTCCCAGAAAATCTTTATCTTTTATGACGACTCCAGGAATAGTCCAGTGAGGTATCACAATAATTCCATTAAAACCATTCATAGTTTTGAATGGTTCGATCAAATCTCACCTTATTCCGCCTTGTCTGACAGTTAAAATCTGCAGCTGCTTCACGGTATCTTAAAAAAAACTGAGGTCCTTCATAGTTGCAACATTCAAGGAATCCATTCCATACTTCTAAAAGGACTGGACAACTCCACTAACATTCTGATTCTGGAACTAAACCCAGGACTCCAACTGATGCCTAACTAATGCTTTATAAAGTTTTAGTGAAGCTTTCTTGTGTACGTTCTTCATCTACTAAAGGGAGGTGATGGCCTGAAGGTGTGATTGTTAGTCTATTAATCCAGAAACCAAGGTAATGTTTTGAGGACAGAGATAACAAAGTGTAGAGTTGGATGAACATAGCAGGCCAAGTGGCATCTTAGGTGCACAAAAGCTAATGTTTCGGGCCTAGACCCTTCATCAGAAAAATGTTTTGAGGACATGGATTTGAATTCTGCCTTGGTAGATGACAGATTGTGAGGTATGAACTCATTAAAAATCTGGAATTTAAAATCTAACAATGATCACGCAGTCATTGACAATTGTCTGGAAAAACACTTTGGTTCACTAATGTCTTCTGGGGAAGAAAGCTACTGTCCTGACCTGGTCTGACCTACATGTGACTCCAGCCCCACAGCAAGGTGGCTGATTCTTAACTGCCCGCTGCACAATTATTGATGGGCAATAAATGTTGGCCCAGTCAGCAATGCTCATATACATGAATGAATTCAAAAAAGAGCAACTCATATTCCTCTTGGGAACCCTGCAGCCCAATGGTATAAATGTGGACTTCACAAGCTTCAAAATCTCCCCTTCCCCCACTGCATCCCAAAACCAGCCTAGCTTGTCCCTGCCTCCCTCACCTGTTCTTCCTCTCACCTATCCCCTCCTCCCACCTCAAGCCGCACCTCCATTTCCTACCTACTAACCTCATCCCGCCTCCTTGGCCTGTCCATCTTCCCTGGACTGACCTATCCCCTCCCTACCTCCCCACCTATACTCTCCTCTCCACTTATCATCTTTTCTCTCCATCTTCGCTCTGCCTCCCCCTCTCTCCCTATTTATTCCAGAACCCTCACCCCATCCCCCTCTCTGATGAAGGGTCTCGGCCTGAAACTTCAGCTTTTGTGCTCCTGAGATGCTGCTTGGCCTGCTGTGTTCATCCAGCCCCACACTTTGTTTTCTAAGAATCTCAGTTGCTTTTCTCAATTAATCCTGACACCTCAAAAACACACTACCAAATATTTCTGTTCCTACGCCCCCTTTAAGATTGTTGAGTTGAGTTTATGTTGTCTCTCCACATTCTTCCGATCAAAATCAATTATATCACAGTTATCTGTAGTGTATTTCATCTGGCAACGTACCTGTCATTTCACTAGTCTGCCTTTGTCCTCTTGAAATCTGTAAGTAACAGCTTCATTATTTACTACATTTCTGAGTTTTGTGTCATCTCAGACAGCAAACTTTGAATTATGTCAACTGGCATATTTCTATTGTTTTTTACATATTAAATTCATATTTGGCAATTCCTCCAACATCATAGTGGAAATTGTTGGTTATACATCTTGGCTAAATTTCCAGAAAGTGGCCTATTTAAGTGTATTTTTTTAAAATTTACTCATGGCTAGCCGGTATCCCTAGTTGTCTATCCCTAGATGAGAAGTTGGTGGTGAGCTGTCTCCTTGAACTATTGCAGCCCACATGCTGTCGGTTGACCCACAATGCTATTAGGGAGGGAATTCCAGGATTTTGACCCAGCAACAGAGAAGGAATATCAATATATTTCCAAGTCAGGCTGATGAGTGGCTTGGAAGGGAACTTGCAAAATAGCAGTAAAAAATATTTTGGCACTCAGCATTGTTGAACTTGATAAATGTTGGCGTCAGTTAAGTGGCACCATAACAATGAACCTGTAGAACAATACTATGGCAGCTGGAAATCTTGAAAATATGTTTTTCACAACATTAACTAATTGATGACATAGTCAGAAAACATTCATTCATTACATACAATATTGCTTAATTTTCCTAGTAAACAACAAACAGTTTGTTCATCACTCCTGAAAACCTTCCATTGTACAATGCAAGATGCAAATATTCAAATATGTTACTATACTTCCCAGCAATAGTATTGTTGGGATAGCAACTCACGACCTGAAACATTAATTCTGTTTTCTCTTGAGGATGGTGAAAATCCTGCTGAGTATCTTCAGCATTCACAATGTATTGCTTTTCGAATAGTTATTGATGAGATTCTGTGCAGTGGGATCAGTTCGCCAAGCTTGTGAATCAGCATTAACATTAACAGAATTAATTAAAATTATCTACACATAAGAGTGAGTACAAGAGGACATCTTCTGAACATTACAGGCTCAACCTGCAGTTTTGTATGACCTCACACCAAAGCTTCTTATTCTATTCACTATGGACACTATCTACACATTTCCCATATGTTGTCCACTTCCCAAATCTCCCCACCCCAGCCCAAATTATTTGCGCTTTCTGGCAGGTCACAGTGATGGTTTCACCAATCTCCCTGAAAATATTGTTGGCATGGTGGCTCTGTGGTTAGCGCTGCTGCCTCACTATGTCAGGGACACAAATTCAATTCCACTCTTGGGTGACTGTGTGGAGTTTGCACATTCCTCCCTTGTCTGCACGGGTTTCCTCTGGGTGCTCCAGTTTCCTCCTACAGCCTAAAGATGTGCAGGCTAGGTGGATTGGCCATGTCAAATTATCCCTCAGCGTCCCTGGATATGCAGTTTAAGTAGCTTAACCATGGTAAATGTAAGGTTATAGGATGAGATGGGGGAATTGGGTCCAGGTGGGATGCTCATTGGAGGATCACTGCATTCTCAATGGGCTAAATGGCCTCTTGCTACACTGAATGGATTCTATGCACAGAGGATCAATGCAGCTAAACTCCTCGTCTGAGGGTCCAAGAGCCTGTGCCTCCGTCATGCTGGCCGTGTTGTTACTGCTGCCAGGTCTGCAGAGTTTCTCCAGCAATTTCTGATGTACGGTTTTTGAGATCTCCAGCACTCACAGTTCTTTGTTTTATTGTCATGCAAAGCTGTTGGGTCTCACAGCCCATTTCTCTCAGCAAATATGTTAAGTGTTTACCCTTACCACTTTATTGAACGCCATAAATTTCCTGGCACATGTTGTGGTTGAAACAAGGTCAGCCAGGTGAAACTCATAGAATACAAGTTCACTGATTGGCACTGTTAACCTGGTCTATTGAGGGAGCCCTGGCTGACAGATGTGAACAGAAGTATCGGGTTTCCTGTTCACTCTGAGAGCTGGCTCTGAGGAAGCTGGATTAGCGTCAAGGACTTCCCACATGTAAATAAAGAGTGACTTGGTGACAGGATACCAGCCTCTGTGGAGTTACTTCAACACACTTGTCAATTGTGCAGAAAAATGACAAAATATAACATTGCATGAGGTGTGTCCTGACTATTCAAAATAATTTGCAAAATGTAGGAAAATAAATTTACAACACATTTCATTGTTCACCCCAATGAACTGAATACTGCAGAAAATATGCCTGCAAGGGTATATTTCTGTACTTTGTCTTTAATCCTCAAAACCAATTCCATAACAGATTTCTTTTGAGTCTTTTTTTTCATCTACGTTGATTAGTATGTTCTTGGCTGCTTCTAAAGGCAGTCTTTCCTGCATCTATTCTATTCTGTCGGGAAAATATTTCATCTCTGGCCTCACTTGAGCCTTATTATTCTACAGGATTGCAATCACACTGATTTTTTAAAAGTGAAACTTAATATCCACCATGAAAACTAATTATGATGGGACTAACAGAAATGTCTTTACTCATTGAATCCTCTTCAATTGTTTCTTTGTTGTAACAGTCAACATTTCTCCAGGTTTTGATATCAATAGTTCCACAGAATGCACTTCTGATCTTTCTGAAAGCAGGAAAAGTATGAACAATTTTCCTTTCAATTGCTCCTATCTCTGAACATAATGGACTGCAAGTATTCCAGTCACAGCTGCTCCATTTCCACTCTCATTTTCTGAAGTAGCATTAGAAGTATTCCATCTGGTTTTCTTCCCTTATGAATATTCTTAATGGTAATTTCATTATTAATCCTCATTATGCAACATGAGTTTGGCATGTCTGTTATTCCTCCATTAGAAAAAAATATATACCATTTTCAATAGGGACAATGTTTCAAAATGCTTTAAATTATCATCAGAAAAATAATAAATATTAGAAATAATTTAGCATATGCCATAAACAGTGATAAATAATTAGCTATTCAAAATGCAATTAGATTCCAGATGGGAAAGGAAATGTACTGTACCAAGAATGCAGAGTATTGGTTGAATGTCTTTTTCTAATTCTTTGTAATTCTCAATTCTATAACTCATGGTAATATTTTATTCTCCAACCATCTCATGTCACTTCTTTCTCCTATTCTGTCCTCAATTCCATTTCACGTACAAAACGTAAGACGTGCATGCCAGGGCCGATATCATAGCCAAAGCAGACCCTGCTGATATACAGCATTGAAAGATTGCCTTTGCTGGACATTGACAATGTTTAACACCAAGAACTTGCACCCTTAGCGATTTTGCTTTAACTTCTCTGGCCCAAAGCAGCTGAGATCCATTGCAGCACTATCACAGGTGACCAGTTAACAGGGGTAACAATGCACATTGCACTTTATTGCTGAGCCAGCAGGCAGTTCTATCTCACATCACCACCAACTCTCGTCTTTTCCACGATTGCTAAATTATCTGACTGTTTATCTGACATCCAACATGCGGACATCTTGTGCTACAACTAAATATTGGGAAGGCTGAAACAATTGTTTTTGGCTTCTGCTCTAACACTGTTCCCTAATTACAGACTCCACTGCCCACTCTAGAAACAGACCATTATTAAGCAATTGCAGAGCAGTTCTGAAGAAGGCTCCTACTGGACACAAAACTTTCGGTCTCTTTTGAGTTTCGACCTTTTCAGTTTCTTCTGGTCAACCACTTAGGCCACGTAAAGGTCTTGTTGGATAATTTCACCAGGCTGAGGACTAACCATCCCCATACAGGAAGACCAGCTGCCATTATTACGAGTTTACTTGCCATAGCTCCATATATGTGTGTCTATATGCACTCATTAGGAAGCTTGATTACACCACATGCTTGATCTGTACTATTCTGTTTCCAGTGATGCTCAATAGCCCAGGTGAAAGAGGAAGTGTCATTGATTTACAGATTTAGAAAATTGCTACAGTGCATCATAACTGCACCAGCTCTCTGAATGAACAGTATGATTTAGTGCCATTCTCCAGCCATTAAAATGAATATGAGTGCTCTCTGAAACACCTTGGCTCCAAACACTGGCTTCTTGTCCAGCGTAATATTGGTGAACCACTTCAGCCCCGGTTGCAGCCCCACCTGTAAAAAGATACTCTGAGGCAAACACCTAAATGTATTAGACAACAACTGGAAACCACCTGAATTCCTCTTTCCAGGATGTTCCTCAAGCATCTCATGTGCAATACTTGACTAACCAGGGCCAGAATACATTGTCCAGATGGACGTTCATTTCTAATGGGAGAGTTGATAAAAACTGCTCTTAGATAATGCAGGAAACAGCCTGAGCCTTTGCTATTGTTCAGACATTGCACACAGAGCTATCAGATCATTCAGTTACAACGGCTTGAGATGCTTCGTTCACAAAAAGAGATGTGATTTTTTAAAAATAAAAACGTTTAAAGCAAGCTGGACAAGGCAATCCTGTTGAAGGGTCAAGACCCAAAATGTTGACTCTCCTGCTCCTCTGATGCTGCCTGACCTGCTGTGTTCTTCCAGCGCCACACTTTATTGACTCTGACTCCAGTATCTCCAGTTCTTGCTATCTTCAAATACAATTTATTCATAGCTCATCAAACAGCACTTATCAGTCCACAACCTAGTGGTGAAGTTTGTTACAGACAGGGAAGAAAGGCAAAGTGAACTCTTTTATTCACTTTGCCTTCTGCCCCTAACCAAAGCAGATTTAACTTTTGGGAAAGCTCTAGAGTGCTTTCCCCAAACCCTTTTGTTTGTGAAATCAAACCTTGAAGTTGGTTCACAACTAACAATCTTTTGAGTTAAACGAGGAGCATAGTTTATTTATGCATGCATTCAAACACAGGGCACGATTATGAAAGGAAAGACACATTCAGCATATAAGGAAGAAAAAAAAGATATTTCAATTAAGAATAACTAAATAGCCAAGGTATAGATATTAGTTCACAGAATAACACAAATTCACAAAACAAAGCTGCTGGAAAAGCTCAGCAGGTCTGGCAGCATCTAAAAAGGGAAAAACAGAGTTAATATTTTGGGTCCAGTGACTCTTCCTCAGAACAGAACTATTCTGAGTGCGGGTCATCAGACCCAAAGCATTAACTCTGTTTTTCCCTTCAAAGATGCTGCCAGACCTGCTGAGCTTTTCCAGCAGCTTTGTTTTTGTCCCTGATTTACAGCATCTGCAGTTCTTCCAGTTTTTATCCAGCAAGTGCCCAGTGAGGGTTCTTGCCCATCGGAGACCGCCCCAAGAGGATCGCCCTCGTTCTCACACACCACCCCACCAATCTCCGGATACAACGCATCATCCTCCGACACTTCCGCCATCTACAATACGACCCCACCACCCAAGACATTTTTCCATCCCCACCCTTGTCTGCTTTCCGGAGAGACCACTCTCTCCGTGACTCCCTTGTTCTCTCCACACTCCCCTCCAACCCCACCACACCCGGCACCTTCCCCTGCAACCGCAGGAAGTGCTACACTTGCCCCCACACCTCCTCCCTCACCCCATCCCAGGCCCCAAGGTGACATTCCATATTAAGCAGAGGTTCACCTGCACATCTGCCAATGTGGTATACTGCATCCACTGTACCCGGTGTGGCTTCCTCTACATTGGGGAATCCAAGCGGAGGCTTGGGGACCACTTTGCAGAACACCTCCGCTCGGTTCGCAATAAACAACTGCACCTCCCAGTCGGGAACCATTTTAACTCCCCCCCCCATTCTTTAGATGACATGTCCATCATGGGCCTCCTGCAGTGCCACAATGATGCCACCCGAAGGTTGCAGGAACAGCAACTCGTATTCCACTTGGGAACCCTGCAGCCCAATGGTATCAATGTGAACTTCACCAGCTTCAAAATCTCCCCTTCCTCCACCACATTCCAAAACCAGCCCAGTTCGTCACCTCCCCCCAATGCATCACACAACCAGCCCAGCCTGTCTCTGCATCCCTAACCTGTTCTTCCTCTCACCCATCCCTTCCTCCCACCTCAAGCCGCACCTCCATTTCCTACCTACTAACCTCATCCCACCTCCTTGACCTGTCCGTCTTCCCTGTACTAACCTATCCCCTACCTACCTCCCCACGTATACTCTCCTCTCCACCTATCTTCTTTTCGCTCCATCTTCGGTCCGCCTCCCCCTCTCTCCCTATTTATTCCAGTTCCCTCTCCCCATCACCCTCTCTGATGAAGGGTCTAGGCCCGAAACATCAGCTTTTGTGCTCCTGAGATGCTGCTTGGCCCGCTGTGTTCATCCAGCTTCACACTCTATTACCTTGGAGTTCAGATGCAGGCGGCTTGGACCAGCTGACAGCAGGAGTTGCAGAATTCCTTCTAAATTTGATGTCAACACTGCAAATTTGAGATTGGCATTGAGACAGACTTGGCTCACATTCGGGCAATGATAGGAATGTTTCTAGAGAACAGGCGGTGCAGAAATTTACTTAACGCTGGCTTAGGTGTCAGCCTAGTCTCGAGCATCCTGTTGATGGCATTGTAGACAGGTTGGATGTTAAAAACAGATCGCCCTGAAGCCCAAATGTATATCATTAAAACTGTCCAAAAGGTAGAAGTTCATGTGATGGATCTATTAAATAGTAAGTTTTAACTCAGCAAAGCTGTATTTGCATAGCTGAGACCATGAAGCCTGGTTTAAACAGATTTTTCTTCTGGTCTCTTTCATGTCTTACTGGAAAAACCTGAACAACCAAAGATGTTTAAAATCCTTCATTGTTTGATTTGTTTTATGGAGTGGTTAATATTGGGAATTTCCACAAACGTTAACACTGCAAATAGAACAACATACAAACTGGGGAAAGGGTAGGGACCATGGAATGAGGATGAGATCCTGAGGTCATATGTAGCCATCTGCTGGTTAAGTTTGGCCATCTGAGATGGCTTGAAAATTTGGAACACATCACCACTCTTGAAATGTCCTATGATTCTTCTTATTTCTTTAAATTTTTAAACAATTTCTTCATACTGTGTCAGAAGTTCCTGGACAACTGTGTCACAGCAGCTTCTTCAGGCACGCTTTGTATCCTTCCTGGTGGGCCACTGAATAGATTTGCACCATCTTTATTGTCCAGTTCTTGGTCTCTCAAACTGTCGCTTAAGGTCATCAGTTTGGTTGGCTTGCCATTAAATTTTCTTCACTGTCTTTGCTCACAGAATCAGTTCCAAAGCCAGGGAGCACATGCACGACGTGTCTGATAGGTCACATCTTCATCAAGTTTTGAAACAATTTAGACAGATTTTGGGTTGTGAGTTAGCCATGTTCAAGTGTATCCTTCAAATTCAGACCATCCACTTTGTCCTTTAAACCTTCACTATCACCAATGAAGAGAAACTTTTGAATGAAGGGCATTGATTTGAAAATCATTGATGTGTTCCCCTGCACCCCTGAAAAGGATAGGACTTTTGATGATGCCACAGCACTGAGATCTCCTCCTTCTTTTTGCATGACCATCGAGCTTAGCTATAATGACTGATGCAACACCAACTTTCTCTTAGAAAGCTTTAGTTTGTGCTTCACAGGACTGATTGATTGATTGATGCATCAATTACATAGATAATGTTGCCTGGCTGTTTAGCATTTGAAATGTGCAGTATTTCTTCAAATAAAGAGGTTTCTTGTTTGTGTCAGCACAAGTTATCAACAATTATTATCTCAAAATGTTCTTTTTTAAACCTTCTGTTGCTACGTTCACTAGATCCATGTTTGTCACACATCAACAGAATTGAATTATTGGTTTGGTTGCATTCTGCTTCTTTGGGTCAAATGCTCCTGCTCTGAATGTGTCTGTGCCGATTAAGCAGGTCATCCAGCCTTTCCTTCAGAAACTATATACTAGCCTTGTGCATGTTGTAGTTTTACCATTACCTTGAATGTCAACAAACACAATGCCGTTTTGACACCCATTTGTGGGATTCATTGCTTTGGATCCTAGTTCGACAAATTTGATGAGTTCCTCAAACACTACATCACGGGTCATTCATTTTTGGTTTTTCCAAGTCTATAGCTGCTTTAGCATTTTCTCGAAATTGTTTCACCAGCTGTATACTGACATCTGCTTGCAATAAAGCAGTACAAACTTCCCTTGACAGAATGCTCAGAACATCCTCATTGATGATGCTGATGTTGTTGAGGAATCGCAGAGCAGACGTCCATTCTCTCTTCAAATCTGCTAAAACCATTCTCAAAGATTGTTCAGGCTGAACTCTTCAGAGGGAAACAGGTGAGTAATTCTGCTGATTGGGCAAGAGTGAGCTAGGACCACTCAAGTACAACCCAATGGCACAAAAGCAGACTATTCATTCACTTACTTCATCTAAACATAAACACATCTGGAATCTATGTTCAGGAAATGATTCAACAGCCTTGCACCAATATGCTACCTAACGTAATCCACATGCACTGGGGCTTAATCAGTGAAACTTTCCAGAACTAGTTTGACATTGGGCAGCTCTTGGCTAAGACTGGCCCTCCATAGGTTGCCCCCTTGGAGAGGCTTGTGTACTCTGACAGTCCCTGTATGCCATTGAGTGCTCTTAACTCCTGAAAGGATCATGTTGGCAGCAAGGTTGTGGGATTTGGGGTTGGGAGGGTTGAGGTGAGAAGATTGAGAGAGTTAGGGGAGGAGCCAGATAAAGCATAATCAAAAGTATCCTCCATGGAACAATTTCCACAGGCAGACTGAGCAGACAAAATCCTTGTGTTGACAGAGAGCCAGATTGAAGTTAAAAAGAAATCACCTCTTAGTGAACTGGGTAATTTCAGGAGAAAAAATATCTGATGGGAGAAGGACTTTTGAACATGAAGTATTTATGGAATATTTGGGGATGGGGATAACGTCGCTAATATATGGAGGACAAAGAAGTTAACTATTTGGTGTGTGGTGATGTAGTTTTTAACAGTTGCTGAGGGGAAATTTTACAGGAGTGACTGAGATAATCTGTAGTAGTTACTGAGGGTAATCTGTTGGAATGAATGAAATAATCCATCGGTGTTACTGGGACTTTCAGGAAGAAACACTGGAGGTAATCAAAGTACATTACTGGAGTAATTTATGAGAGTTACTGAGAATAATCTCTAAAAATATTACTGAGCTAATCTATAGGACTAATTGAGAAATGGCAGTCACTGATAATAATCTGTGAAATGTAATTTAAAGTTATTGTTACATCTGTCACTCTCCTCTCGACCATTTCCCTGCCCAGCCTCCAACACAATCATTTAGTCCAGCTTCATTCGAAGGTAACCATGGTGCTATCCATTCCAACATGCAGAATTAAGCCTCTGAGCGCAAATACTCACAACAGGCTTTCTCAGTGCGAGGTAAGAAAGTAGGACTGTGAGCTCTGTGTATTTCTGTTTGAGCTCTGTGTCTGCAGGCTTCAGGCCCACGAACTGTCAGCCTTTTCACTCGGGATGTGCATGCCATGCTTCAGGAAGCTCAGGAGATCCGCGCCAGTTGCAATGTTAGGTATTTCTACGATTTACAGGTTTTGATATTTAAATGTGAATCCACCTCTTCATGTTAAAGGAGTGGAAGACACTGAAGCTGAATGGGATAATAAAAAGTGAGGCTGGATGAACACAGCAGGCCAAGCAGCATCTCAGGAGCACAAAAGCTGACGTTTCGGGCCTAGACCCTTCATCAGAGAGGGGGATGGGGAGAAGGAACTGGAATAAATAGGGAGAGAGGGGGAGGCGGACCGAAGATGGAGAGAAAAGAAGATAGGTGGAGAGGGTGTAGGTGGGGAGGTAGGGAGGGGATAGGTCAGTCCAGGGAAGATGGACAGGTCAAGGAGGTGGGATGAGGTTAGTAGGTAGATGGGGGTGCGGCTTGGGGTGGGAGGAAGGGATGGGTGAGAGGAAGAACCGGTTAGGGAGGCAGAGACAGGTTGGACTAGTTTTGGGATGCAGTGGTTGGGGGGGAAGAGCTGGGCTGGTTGTGTGGTGCTGTGGGGGGAGGGGACGAACTGGGCTGGTTTAGGGATGCAGTAGGGGAAGGGGAGATTTTGAAACTGGTGAAGTCCACATTGATACCATATGGCTGCAGGGTTCCCAGGCGGAATAGGAGTTGCTGTTCCTGCAACCTTCGGGTGGCATCATTGTGGCACTGCAGGAGGCCCATGACGGACGTGTCATCTAGAGAATGGGAGGGGGAGTGGAAACGGTTTGCGACTGGGAGGTGCAGTTGTTTGTTGCGAACTGAGCGGAGGTGTTCTGCAAAGCGGTCTCCAAGCCTCCGCTTGGATTCCCCAATGTAGAGGAAGCCACACCGGGTACAGTGGATGCAGTATACCACATTGGCAGATGTGCAGGTGAACCTCTGCTTAATGTGGAATGTCATCTTGGGGCCTGGGATGGGGGCGAGGGAGGAGGTGTGGGGGCAAGTGTAGCATTTCCTGCGGTTGCAGGGGAAGGTGCCGGGTGTGGTGGGGTTGGAGGGTAGTGTGGAGCGAACAAGGGAGTCACGGAGAGAGTGGTCTCTCCGGAATGCAGACAGGGGTGGGGATGGAAAAATGTCTTGGGTGGTGGGGTCGGATTGTAAATGGCGGAAGTGTCGGAGGATGATGCTTTGTATCCGGAGGTTGGTAGGGTGGTGTGTGAGAACGAGGGGGATCCTCTTTTGGCGGTTGCGGGAGGGGGAGGTGTGAGGATCTCCAGCACATCCCTCACCTTCCTGGACCTCTCAGTCTCCATGTCAGGCAACCAGCTTGTAACTGATGTCCATTTCAAGCCCACCGACTCCCACAGCTACCTAGAACACACCTCCTCCCACCCAACATCCTGCAAAAATTCCATCCCCTATTCCCAATTCCTCTGCCTCCGCCGCATCTGCTCCCACGATAAGACATTCCACTCCCGCACATCCCAGATGTCCAAGTTCTTCAAGGACCGCAACTTTCCTGATCGAGAACGCCCTTGACCTCGTCTCCCGTATTTCCTGCAACACATCCCTCACACCCCGCCGCCCCCCCACAACCGCCCAAAGAGGATCCCCCTCGTTCTCACACACCACCCTACCAACCTCCGGATACAACGCATCATCCTCCGACACTTCCGCCATTTACAATCCGACCCCACCACCCAAGACATTTTTCCATTCCCACCCCTGTCTGCTTTCCGGAGAGACCACTCTCTCCGTGACTCCCTTGTTCGCTCCACACTACCCTCCAACCCCACCACACCCAGCACCTTCCCCTGCAACCGCAGGAAATGCTACACTTGCCCCCACACCTCCTCCCTCACCCCTATCCCAGGCCCCAAGATGACATTCCACATTAAGCAGAGGTTCACCTGCACATCTGCCAATGTGGTATACTCTATCCACTGTACCCGGTGTGGCTTCCTCTACATTGGGGAAACCAAGCGGAGGCTTGGAGACCGCTTTGCAGAACACCTCTGCTCAGTTCGCAACAAACAACTGCACCTCCCAGTCGCATACCGTTTCCACTCCCCCTCCCATTCTCTAGATGACACGTCCGTCATGGGCCTCCTGCACTGCCACAATGATGCCACCCGAAGGTTGCAGGAACAGCAACTCATATTCCGCCTGGGAACCCTGCAGCCATATGGTATCAATGTGGACTTCACCAGTTTCAAAATCTCCCCTTCCCCTACTGCATCCCTAAACCAGCCCAGTTCGTCCCCTCCCCCCACAGCACCACACAACCAGCCCAGCTCTTCCCCCCAACCACTGCATCCCAAAACCAGTCCAACCTGTCTCTGCCTCCCTAACCGGTTCTTCCTCTCACCCATCCCTTCCTCCCACCACAAGCCGCACGCCCATCTACCGACTAACATCGTCCCACCTCCTTGACCTGTCCGTCTTCCCTGGACTGGCCTATCCCCTCCCTACCTCCCCAACTATACTCTCTCCACCTATCTTCTTTTCTCTCCATCTTCGGTCTCCCTCCCCCTCTCTCCCTATTTATTCCAGATCCCTCTCCCCATCCCCCTCTCTGATGAAGGGTCTAGGCCCGAAACGTCAGCTTTTGTGCTCCTGAGATGCTGCTTGGCCTGCTGTGTTCATCCAGTCTCACATTTTATTATCTTGGAATTCTCCAGCATCTGCAGTTCCCATTATCTCTGAAGCTGAATGGGATCTGCTTTGATTCAGCAATTGTATCTGACACCTCCATTCTCCTATGTCCTGTAATGGTCAGTTTGATTTGTTTGCGCTGGGCATAACACACACGCACATATGTCAGAAATGTGGCTTCCTTCTGTCTTTCACTAAAATGAGAAAAAGCTCAAGCAAAGTACCTCCTTACCGTAATCACCAAATTCCCAGCACTTTGCTCAAAGGCACACTCTATGCTAAATTGCACAGAGGTACATGGCTTTCTGAAGAAAAGGAAATGACTGACCGGTTGCAGAAATACACAGTTTCAGCTGTTTTCATTAATAATTTATTCTGATCTTCTCTTTGAGTAGAGTTTGTAAAACCCTGCTTAATGGTTGGAAGTTTAGAACTTAAATCGTCTTTTTCAAGTAAATCTTAAATGTAAGCAAAATATAGATTTTCACAGAGATGGTGACTCCCTTGCTCATCAACCAACAGCATTTTTTTTTCAGAGAGCTGGCTTAAACATGGCTGGCCAAATAGCCTCCTTATCTGCTCTAACCATTTGATGATGCTGTGTGATGCGAATCATATATTAGCATTGATAGAGGTAACAGACAGGAAACCAAGCATGGGAGTAAATGGCACATTCTTAAGGTGACAGGCAGTGAACTGTGGAATAATCAGTTTAACATCTTCCTCTTCTTCATGAGTTTCACAAGTTTACAAACCCTCAACCTGTCAGCTAATTCAACAACAACATCTATTTCTCTTGCACCTTGATATGGTGAAACAATCTGAGGTGCATAAAAAGAATGGTGTCAATAGTAAATGTGTTGAACACTGACCCACAGAAGGACAAATCAGCACATATGCAAGAGTTCCAAATTTCAAAGCAAGCAAGCAACTTATTCTTCCCAAGAAACAGAGCGCTAATTGGCTGGCAAGTGTACTCTGGTCGATAATGCTATGGGGACACCACTACTGAAAACTGTCCATCCCAGCTTTAAGTTGAAAGGGTCTGATCAAATTCCTTTCTCCTGCAGAGGACAGATCCCTGTGTATGAATAAATGTATCTCCTAGCAAATGTAAGTGAGCTATTTTGTGATCCTGACTGGTGATCTTAAATTGTTTTTTGGTATAATTTTTGACACTCAGAGGATAGTAGAGTTTTGCCCAATTATAGATCACATCTAATGTGAGACGCTATGTTCCTAGTTTTGCAAGCACAAGGCAATGGGTCTAGTTTAGTATTTGTAGCCTGGACAGCATTGACAACTTGAACCAAATGGTCAGTTTCCATGCTGTGTGACTCAATGACTTTCTATCTCAATTAAAGCCATTTCAGTATTCCTCTGTCTGAAGTTAGCTCAGTATCTTCAAATATTGTTAAAGATGGTAAATTAGTTGGTGAAATTTTTGCCTCGTGAGGGACCTAATACAAAACCTTTCAGATGATTTCTGTGTAAACCTGCATTGAGGGGAATCCTTTTCAGAGGATCAAGAACATGCCAACATCCACAGATGTCTCAGCACAGTATAAACCTGCCCGAGAGGGATCTTGTGGTGCAATGGTCATGTCTCTACCCTTGGTCCAGGAGGCCCAAGTAGAAATCTCACTTAATCCAGAAGTGTGTGACAGTATCTCTGAACAGGTTGATTAGAAAATGTCTGAAAGAAATAAGCCTTCCTTTCCAACAACCATTATAGCAAACTGATGCTTCAGCTACAGATTTAGTGTCAATGCTGTTCCAGGAGCAACAGAATGGGGATAATAAACATTATCAGAAACAGAAACATGATACACTGTGATTGAGAAGAAGGTTACATGGGCGTGCAAGATATTTTCAGATTACATATTTCATCTGAAAGTGGTCATAGAAATGGATCAGAAACATTTAGTTTTTCTGTAGAATGAGAAAGCATTAGCAAGAATGCACATATTATGATGTTGTTTCATGAAGTTCACTACTAAACAGTATACATGCAGGGAAAATTGCAGATTTTTTTTTTCCCAGGGCCTTGGTCCACCAGCTTTGCCAGGCATATTATTAGGTTTATTCACAAATTCAAGACATGTACTGAGTCAAAATGGTACAATGGCCAGCAAACCATAATCAACTTAGTTAGATACAACAATGCACATGAGGAACCACGGATGCTTCACCATCTGTCAGTATTCTGTCGCACCTACACAGGCCCCAAACCCCACCTCTTCCTCCGGTACATTGATGACTGTATCGGCGCCGCCTCTTGCTCCCCAGAGGGGCTCGAACAGTTCATCCACTTCACCAACACCTTCCACCCCAACCTTCAGTTCACCTGGGCCATCTCCAGCACATCCCTCACCTTCCTGGACCTCTCAGTCTCCATCTCAGGCAACCAGCTTGTAACTGATGTCCATTTCAAGCCCACCGACTCCCACAGCTACCTAGAATACACCTCCTCCCACCCACCCTCCTGCAAAAATTCCATCCCCTATTCCCAATTCCTCCGCCTCTGCCGCATCTGCTCCCACGATAAGACATTCCACTCCCGCACATCCCAGATGTCCAAGTTCTTTAAGGACCGCAACTTTCCCCCCACGGTGATTGAGAACGCCCTTGACCGCGTCTCCCGCATTTCCCGCGACACATCCCTCACACCCCGCCCCCGCCACAACCGCCCCAAGAGGATCCCCCTCGTTCTCACACACCACCCTACCAACCTCCGGATACAACGCATTATCCTCCGACACTTCCGCCATTTACAATCCGACCCCACCACCCAAGACATTTTTCCATCCCCTCCCCTGTCTGCTTTCCGGAGAGACCACTCTCTCCGTGACTCCCTTGTTCGCTCCACACTGCCCTCCAACCCCACCACACCCGGCACCTTCCCCTGCAACCGCAGGAAATGCTACACTTGTCCCCACACCTCCTCCCTCACCCCCATCCCAGGCCCCAAGATGACATTCCACATTAAGCAGAGGTTCACCTGCACATCTGCCAATGTGGTATACTGCATCCACTGTACCCGGTGCGGCTTCCTCTACATTGGGGAAACCAAGCGGAGGCTTGGGGACCGCTTTGCAGAACACCTCCGCTCAGTTCGCAACAAACAACTGCACCTCCCAGTCGCAAACCATTTCCACTCCCCCTCCCATTCTCTTGATGACATGTCCATCATGGGCCTCCTGCACTGCCACAATGATGCCACCCGAAGGTTGCAGGAACAGCAACTCATATTCCGCCTGGGAACCCTGCAGCCATATGGTATCAATGTGGACTTCACCAGTTTCAAAATCTCCCCTTCCCCTACTGCATCCCTAAACCAGCCCAGTTCATCCCCTCCCCCCACTGCACCACACAACCAGCCCAGCTCTTCCCCCCTACCCACTGCATCCCAAAACCAGTCCAACCTGTCTCTGCCTCCCTAACCGGTTCTTCCTCTCACCCATCCCTTCCTCCCACCCCAAGCCGCACCCCCCGCTACCTACTAACCTCATCCCACCTCCTTGACCTGTCCGTCTTCCCTGGACTGATCTATCCCCTCCCTACCTCCCCACCTACACCCTCTCCACCTATCTTCTTTACTCTCCATCTTCGGTCCGCCTCCCCCTCTCTCCCTATTTATTCCAGTTCCCTCCCCCCATCCCCCTCTCTGATGAAGGGTCTAGGCCCGAAACGTCAGCTTTTGTGCTCCTGAGATGCTGCTTGGCCTGCTGTGTTCATCCAGCCTCACATTTTATTATCTTGGAATCTCCAGCATCTGCACTTCCCATTATCTCTGTATTCTGTTGAAGTTTGGCCAAAACAATTTAGGATCAATGGATTGTCCATGAAATTAAATTTTATGCATTGACTGCATTTTATGATTGTGGATGACATACTATTGTTTGATCATTCCAACTTAACTTCAGGAAGGTGTCCAAGAGAAGCTGCACCAGAGACACAAGAGGATCACTAAGTGCAGAGCCAAAGCTCAGTTGATGGGCCAGAATTTCATTGTCATTAATTACTTCTCCCTGCAGACAAAGGTTACGAAGCAGATATTTGCAGAATCTTACATGAAATAATTGCAATCCACAATATCGCTGATGTGGTTACTTTGTACAACAGACCACAATTCACTGACAAATTTGCTTCAACCAGTTTGCAGTCAGTTCTAGATCCATCATAAGCTCAACAATAAATCCACAATTTAATGGAGAAGTACATCCTAGAGTCAGGATAATTAATTCACTCTTGAAGAAAAATGTGGCACTAAATTAAAGCAATTTCCCCACTCTGAGATGTTTTATCACCATCAGAGTTGCGGATGGGCAGGAAGCCAAAGATTAAACTCAACATCCTACTGAGGAAGTTGACTTCACACTTACATCTACAGGACTATCAGGCATGCATGATAAGGAGCCGCCCTAGTAAGTGCAACAGGTCACACATAAGAGCAGCCTTCACTGTAAGAGACACGTCACATTCAGGTAACCTGTGCGGTTCAGGGTTGCATGTAGTGAAGATACTGTCCTCTAAGGAGCTTGAGACCAACAGAGAAAGTATACTGACAAACTGCTGAAGGGATTGTGTGAAGTAGCTACAGGAACTTGACTTAATTGCCCACTACTGCTGTATTGGGTCGAGTCAAATGGGGAATCCAATAATGCAAGGGACTTGCAGACCTTAGATCATCATGAAGAGAATTAAAGTCAACTCCCCTGCTCCCATCAAGCTATCAATCTTTGAAATCCAAAGAGACATGCACGGAAGTGAAATTCACAGATCACTTGAATTTGAAAAGTCAGAGACAAGGTATATTTATTTATGTACACAAAGGTATGACACTAATAATGACAGAAAAAGAGCATGGAGAGAAGATGCTGACTATAAGAATCATGCACAGTGATGATGTCATATGAATTTGTGGTCACAACAGCTTCAGATCTTGAAGGTTTAAAAACTAATATTTGGTTCTCTTCAAAATAACAACATCCATCGTATCAATGTAACCTGTAACGAATCGCTAACATGCAACAAACCAGATCTTATTAAGTTCAAGAGATTAATTTAGTTAGACCAACAAATGGTTTTCCTCTACCACCCTAAATGAAGCAGGCTTTGTGGTAAACTAGACTTGAAGCAGACGAAGGCAGCTATCTTCATTATGATCAGCAGCCGATACAGCATACTGAGTTGGAAAGGCATGACTATGCTTTAGTTATATTAAGTATCTGTACAAGCTAGGTTAAACCACACTGGGAATGCAGTAATAATCAAGTATCCATCCAAGATGGTAGTTTAGTAGCAGGACTGGGCCCAGTGCTCATCTGTTCCCATCTGCTTTCTTTCTCTTTCTCTTTCCTCGTTTTTGTTTTTGCTCTTTTTTTCCTTGATTTTCTTTTCTGTAAAGTCTGCACAGTGCCAGGTGAAGGAGGTGGTCTCTGGCAGCAGTTGCAGCGGCAGAAGCGCCAGGACGAGCCAGACACTGCTCCACCCCAGCCTGGGGTCTCCTGCTGAGTAAGGAGCAAGTGGTGTTCAAGCTGAGCACGTTCGCTCCAGGCCAGCCACATTCTTTTTCTCTCTCTCCTTTTCATTGATTTTTTGCTTTTCTTTTCTTCACCTTCCTGATGATGCAGGGAGGCCAGAAGAGTGTCGATGGGGACTTCTAACTTTGTAGACCCAATGCATGGGCTTTTGGAATGGCGGTGTGTCATTGGCTCAGTGATGGAGTGATGGCGGGGTAGGGACTCCCGACTGCAATTGGCTCGGAACATGGACGCTAGGCAGGAATGAGTCATTGATTTTTATTTTCCATGCAATCTTTTGACTTGCCCCCTGTCTATACACAGCCACATTTTTTAAGTTTGATACTATCTTTAAACTTTCTAGTTAACCATAGATGATGGGTCTGTCCCTTGAAATTTTTCTCATTTTTGGAAATGTATCCATTCTGTGCATTTTGAAATATGTTTTTCAATGTCTGGCAATTGGATGAAAGGGCCTAGTTTTGAAAACTCTGTGTCTATTTAATAACATAACTCTATTTAGAGGGGATTAAATAATACTGACCAATTTTTGACTGTGTTTTGATATGAACTTTCTGCTACTTTGAGATGTATATTTAATTTGCACCCGTTCCAAGAGAATCTTTAATACATTCCATTTTAATTTAGTATTTCCCTTTCCAGCATTATTCCCCATTACATCATGTGTGACATATCATCACTTCTTTAAAATTAGCTTTCTTTCGAACAGTTAGTTTAAATCAACGTCTTTCTTCTGTCACAGTCACAATATCAAATCTCGTGGTATTTTGATCTCTGAAGCACAGATACTTCATGACTGCCAGATTTTCTATACTGAGTTCCAGCTGAATACATTATATTTGGTTCTAGAAAAACAAATAGTGGGTGCACGAACAGAATTGCTCAGGAGAACTGGCAAATCTGACTCATACCTATACAGTCACATACGTGAGGTCCTTTGAAATGGGTTGAATGTAATCTTGTCAAAATTAGCCGTAACTCCATTTAAATATTATCAGTCATTTAAATGAGGTATTGTGAGATTTTATATATGCATAGCATAGATTATTCTGGGTGTGTATTCAACTATCTGTATTCAAACTAAGGAGAGCTAAAGGCATTGAAAGCCTTCAGGCTCACAGGTTGTTAAGTTACCTTTTCCTTCTCAAATATTATTTCGCTACTAGTTTTTATCATTCATTTGATTTGGCTCTTTTAAAAGTATTTTTTTCATAGTTTTATTGTTTTGTTTTGAAAATCTTTTCGCATAAACTTATGCAGTGGTTCTGTGGACGGTTTAAGTCAGACAGATTATTTGATTTTTCACTGGGAAGCCAACTGTAATTGAAGCATTTCCAGACTTTTGACACAACAGAAGCTGCTGAAAAACTAAAGGGACAAGAACTGTTAGTTCTTAACCTAACAAATTTTCTTGAGAGTTCAAGCAGTGAAATAACATTTCGACAAACAGACACAGTGGGTGTCAGCAAGACTCATTAAAAGTTAGAGATGAAGATTGTTTCTGAAGTATCACAAATACAATAGTTCATAGTCTAACACTTATTGAAAGAGGCATGCCAAGACTAACAAGCAGTTAGTAGAGTATTTCAAAAGAAACTATTCCCACTTGTTGGGAATTCCAGCACAATGAGGCAGCACCTTAAAATTAGAGCAGCTCACCATCAATTTCCCAAAGGCAACGAGGGACAGATAAGAAATGCCAGCCAGCAATGCCCACACTGAATAAAAAAGAAAGGGGTGAGGGGCCTAATCTTGTTTCTAATGTATATGTTCATAATATAAACCAAGCTGCATGCATGGCCTCCTCTTTTCTCTCTGTTAACTACATCCATCTTCTATTCTTCAGCTCTCCACACAAAGGTAGGTCAAAACCACAAATTTATAATCTTCATCATGCGGCCAACTTACTTGCAAAGCAGGTAAGCCTGTTGTAGCCTATGACTGTGAATGGCCCTGATTGAGGGGTAGCAATTCTCTTTCCATCACCTCTTTGACAGGAATCTCTCCTATTCTTTCGTCCTGTCCTTGGCATATATTACAGTTTGATATCCAAGGCCACGTTCGGCCAGATTGTCAGCACCTTCCATGAATATCAAATCCCAGAACTGGACTTGAATCCAAAAATTCTGGCTCTCAGGCAGGGACATTACTTACTGTGCCACAAGGCTTCTCTTGCATTTGTGTTTTTCTGACCTATGCTATATATAGTTGGCAATGACTATGGGAATCTGGTTTCACAGGCTTTAAGTCACTGCAGAGCTTTTAGATCCAAAAGCACCTTTCCTGCCTACATTTCTTTACCTCTGCCTTCTTCCAGTGGGTATAGTAATCACCAATATGCAGGGTTTGGCTGCAAGGTTGGTTTGCAAAGCAGTGTGAGTTCAATTTGCATCATCAGCTGAGGTTATCATGAAGGAAAATGAGTAAGAATATACAAAAATCACTGTATATGCCCATTTAGAGACAATGAGAAATAGGAACAGGAGTCGACCCTCCAGTCTACTCTTATTTATTTGAATCATGGTTGATCCAACAATCCTCACTTTCTTGCCCTTTCTCTGTAATCATTAATCCCTCGACTGATCAAGAATCAGCCCAGAGAATTGAATAGAGACAAATGGAGAAGAAGGAATATGTGCAGAGAGAACACCATTCATAAAGAATACCCAAAATGAACTTAAGACAGAAAATTTAAAAAGAAACAAACATTTACAGGGAGACAAAGGCATTGTGACATTACCACACTATTAATCCAGAGAACCTTCCATAAGTCTTCTGGCCTACATGTGACTCCTACATGTGATCCACAGCAATGATGGTGATTCTTAACTACCTTCTGGGCAATTAGAGATGGGCCTAACCAGTAACGGCCATATCCTGTGAATGAATAAAAAAGAAGCACATCCAAAAATTGAAGATTTCGAGGAGAGATTAAACAATGCCAACAGAATGATTATGCAAAAGAGAAACAGAATGAAAATAGTACATCTCTTGAAGAAATACAGAGAGAACAATGACAGCAATGGCCAAAGTTAGACCCAATAGGGAAAGAGATGATAGAAAGAGTGGAACATAAAACACGATGAAAAGAATTATTGAGAATAAAACAGACTGTATTGAAACATTATGCCAATGGCATCATTCAACAGTTTGTTGCAGCAGAGACATTTTTTTCAAGGATGCAAATGATGAACACTCCATTTCATCTTTTGAAAGAAAACTGGATTCATTGTTGAAGGCGGCTATGGAATTATGATGTAGGGGTGCTGATGTTGACTGGGGTGGTCAAGGTCAGAAGTCAGACAGCACCAGCTTATAGTTCAACAGGTTTATTTGAAATCACAAGCTTTTGGAGCGTTGCCCCTTTGAAGTCTCAATGCCCAAAAACTTGTGATTTTAAATAAGCTTGGGATTTCAATCTGAGATCTCTTGGAAAGGCACAGTTTGATTCATGATAGTCAACATGGATTTGTGAGGGGCAGATAATGCCTCACAAATCTTATCGAATTCTTTGAAGAGGTGGCCAAACACATAGATGAAGGTGGAGCAGTGGATGTGGTATACATGGATTTAAGTAAGGCATTTGATAACGTTCCTCGTGGTAGGTTCATGCAGAAGGTAAGGAGGCATGAGATGGGGGAAATATGGCAGATTGGATTCAGAATTGGCAAGTCATTAGAAGGCAAAGGATGGTAGTGGATGGAAAACATTCAACATGGTGCTCAGTTATGAGTGGTGTACCACAAAGATCTGTTCTGGCTCCTCTTCTATTTGTGTTCTTTGTCAATGAATTGAATGCAGAAGTAGAAGGGTGGAATAGTAAGTTCGCGGATGATATGAAGATGGGTCAAGTTGTAGATAGTGCAGCAAGGCTGTTCTAGGTTACAAAGGGACATTGATAGAATGCAGAGCTGGGCTGAGAAGTGGCAGATGGAGTTTAACCCTGAAAATGTGAGGCGATTCATTTTAGAAGGACAAACTTGAAAGCAGAATACAGGGTTAATGGAAAGATTCTTAGCAGTGTGGAGGAGCAGAGGGATCTTGGGGTTCATATCCACAATTCCCTGAAAGCTGCCACCCAGGTGGATAGAGCTGTTAAGAAGGTGTACGGTGTGTTAGCTTTCAAGAATAGAGGGATTGAGTTCAAGAGCCATGAAATTATGCTCCAACTGTACAAAAGCCTGGTTCGGCCACATCTGGAGTATTGTGTCCAGTTCTGGTCACCTCATAACAGGAAAGATGTGGAAGCATTGGAAAAGGCGCAGAGGAGATTTACCAGGATGTTGCCTGGAATGCAGGGAAAGTCTTGCGAGGAAAGGTTGAGAGAGTTAGGGCTTTTCTCTTTAGAACAACGAAGGATGAAAGGTGACTTGATAGAGGTGTACAAAATGATCAGAGGCATAGATAGAGTGGACAGCCAGAGACTTTTTCCTAGGGTGGAGGTAGCCATTATGAGGGGGCATAATTTTAAAGTGAGCAGAGGTAGATATAGAGAAGACGTCAGAGGTAGGTTCTTTACTCAGAGAGCGGTCAGGGTGTGGAATGCATTGACAGAGCAGGTAGTGGAGTTGGCCTCATTAGGGGCATTTAAGCGTCTATTAGATAGGCATATGGGTGATAGTATGAGGTGGGAGGTAGTATGAGGTAGACAGACCTTAGGATTAGTGTAAAAGTTTGGCACAACATCCTGGTTGAAGGGCCTATACTGTGCTATATTGTTTTATGTTCTGTATGTTCTACGTTCGAAGCCTGTTGGACTATAATCTTGTGTCGCCTAACTTGTGACCTTATGGAGCTAAAGGAAGAGAGGTCAAGGAGATTAATTTTAAATTGGTGCATCAAACAGGAAGCACACACACAATATTAGAAATGACAATCTTCTATACTGTAATTTTCATGGTGCTAATTTCACAACAAAGCAGGCTTTATTATAATTTGACTGTCGGTACACTTTGACAAGTATGTTTTAATCTTTGCTGCATCAAAAGAGCAAGAGCCTTATCTGCTCTATAGGGGCTGGTTATTTTCTTTGTCTCATTAGCATAGTAATGTTAATTTTTCCTTTCTCTGTAAAAAATCACTACTTTAACTTATGAACTTTAACTGATGACAAAATGCAATTAAATAGAATAAATGCTGCTATATTTTGCAACTACGGTGCACTGTGATATTTAGCGTAACTGTTTCACCCCTTCTCAGCTCAATAAAAAGATCATGAATTGTTTTTGAAAATATACTTACTGAGTTATTAGAATAGAACTTCGCTGTACTAAAATTGGCATAAAACGTGTGTTGACTAGATTTTTAGAACATACAATGTGCAAGTACAGAACAACACTGAAACGTCATCAGAGACAGTAGGAACTGCAGATGCTGGAGAATCTGACATAACAAGGTGTAGAGCTGGATGAACACAGCAAGCCAAGCAGCATGAGAGGAGTAGGAAAGCTGACATTTTGGGCCTAGAACCTTCTTCTGAAGAAGAGTCTGGGCCTGAAATGTCAGCCTTCCTGCTCCTCTCATGGTGCTTGGCCTGCTGTGTTCATCCAACTCTACACCTTAAACATCATCATCCTGGAATTACACACCCTTGTTTAGTATGGACCTTGCAGTCAACAAACACAAAACGAACAATGAAGGCTAGAAGAGGCCAGTAACAAAGGGAGCGATCAAAACTCATTATGACTGCAACAACCCTAACAGCTCACAATCTATACCATGAAACAAACAATAGACCTTTGGCCAAAGTGCAAGAAATCAGTTGATAAGTTGAAACTGTCTCAGCCAAAAACCAGGCCATGTGGCCAAAGTTCATTAGGTCACTGGAGAGTTTAATTGCAACTTCTGGAGTCCCTTATCTCAGTCTACTTTTCGCCATTCAAGTGAGTAAAGTTTACATGGCTATCAGTGGAACAGCCAGACTGAAAACGAATGGAAAAGCTAGCCTCAAGTCCCGGTAAACCTCATTAAAAGTTAGTTCTGGAAGAAATTTTGTGTTCATCTGAAAAGTGGATCAAATTTTGATATGTCAACCTCATATTGTTGTGTCAATTTTAAGAGGATTTCTAAAACTGCTGCCTTCAATATCTGAAAATAACATTCTTTAGACATTAATTTCCTGGAATGATGCATGTCATTATCATCTTTGCTTTCAAGTTATCCTCAATTGTAATTTTTTTTTATTTCTTCCTTGTATACTTGTGCATGTGTGTGTTGTGACAATAATGACAATCACATGCCACGCCACCAACGCCAGTGTAAATATATAGATAATCCATACTTTTGATTTCACCTCAAAGAGAGCTGTTGCAGTCACTTTAAAATTTGAACTTCACAAACAAATAGATTTCTGATTCAAAGAGAGAAGAAAAATATTAAACATATCACTTTATTCACAGGTGAGAAGAATAAAAGAATTCAATTTACCAGTCTCCTCTCATTTTGAGGATAACGCCTCATACATATTAGGTATAGTTCAACATATCTCAAAAATCCAGTGGCCATTACCCCAGGTCACAAGTCTTTGTATATAAACAATGACATCGTGAGCAGACCACTAGATACCATGTGCCAAACTGATCAAGTCCTCCCTTGATGTCTACAGATTTTTTTGTGATGAATGGAAACACAGCCAGTTCTTTTATCACAGGCTTGAGGTCACCAAGACTTGAGATTTGTTTCAGCCCCACCTGATCCAGTTGAATATGACAGACTTAGTATGTCCCAGGAGTTGACTCTGGAACATGATTTCCCTCATCACCCAATATAGTAAAGAGATGTTAGAATGAGGAACTCCAATTCATATAGATTAGTTGAAGTAATGGACATACTAAAGGGGAAGCTGGATCAGCACACTAGAGAAATAAAGGATATGGTGTTAGGGTCTGATGATTAATCATTTGAGGAGGCTGGTGTATAACATAAGCATGAACACAGCCATTGACCAAACAATGTGAGTTATATGGCCTTTTTCTTCTACTGTAAATTTTGCTTAATTCTTTGTAATATCATCTTACTTATTCAGTATATCATTTCAATTATATGAAGAAGCAATGCTAACTCTCAGAAACAACTTATTTCTAGAGCATCAAAATTGTGTAAAGGCACATCATAGTGATGTAGTCTGAGCCAAATAGATTAGAAACCATTAAATGAGGAATCGGAAAAGATGAGAGAAAGCAGGAAAAGTTGAGGGTTTTAAGTAACTTGCTAACAGGAAGGAGAAGGTGGTGGATGAGGTGACAAGTGATGGCATGAATCCTTACAGCTTTTAATCACTGAAGAAACTCCTGTCAGTATGAGGATAGGATTACCCCATAAAATAAAATGTCATTGCTCAGACATCGTTGATGCTATTTTTTTGACAGTTTACTGAAAATTTAATGTTGCTATGGATCTATTTATTTTGCCCTCGGGAAAAAAATTAAGATAATATTTGTATTATACCTTTGTATGAGTTACATAACATCTTCAATACACGTTGCTCAGAATAATATAGCAGCTCAATTCTGTCAAAACAAATTAACTCACAAATGGTCTAAATTTACTCCTAGAAATTAAAAAAAAATCTACAGTGTAGAAGTGAAAAATAATTAGAAACTAATAAGCAAGTGCAGGAACCCTTGTAAGTAGGAGAAATATCAGAGAAATTCAAAGTCTCTGTTGGGGAGCTTGAAAACATGGCCCTTTGACTTAATCAACAGAATACTATATTGACAAAACTGACTAAGTCCAACCTTATTCACTTTAGCTGTAGGTCCTTGTTGTCAAAGATTTAAACTTGCAATGAAACTTACCCCAAACCATCTCCTTGAAATTCACCTTCTTTTTCACCCCCGAATTTCCTGAGTACAATGGTGCCTTCACAAATATCACCACTATTTCCGGTCTGAGGGGTGAGGTAATTCTAATCATACCTTCATTTCAGCCTTAAATAGTACCATTCTCATTTAAAGTTTAAAATTTCCACACACAATTTCTTCATTCCCAGCCCTCTGGTCCACCCCCTATGTTAATGTCAATACTCTTATAAACCAATTCTGCAAATGCCTCACTTGTTGTTTTGTTTCTCTTGCCCCACCATTCTCTAGCCCCTATTGTCGCAAATTCTGGCAAGAGTATATGTCACAGTTTGCTGATATAACAATCCACTGCTAGATCCCGCCAGCCATTCTTTGATTGCTTTAACTACGTATCGATCACATCCAAATCTAGTACTCCTACAGAATCATTCTTTAAAAGGAGAACCATCTCAAACTCTTCTTCTTTACAAACAACTACATTTTTGATTTTGCACAATTGTAATAACTATCCTCATCTCTGGTGTTTAAAAGGAAAAAGTGTTGTACCGTTGACTCCATTGCTGAGAGTGTCTGTCACAATGACCTCTGCAACCTTTTCATTACTCCATACACCTTACTCACAACACACTTCATCTTCTTTATTAAATGGAGACATCACTGGGAAGGTTACCTCCCCAACTCTTCTGTCATAACTTTATCTATTTTGTTCACCACCTAGTTCTCCAAACCCAGTTTCTCAGAAGATAACTCCCTGTGCTAACTATGCTCCTACAACAATGTCAATTAATCCTGATGTTCCTTGAATGTCTTCACCCTACTCAAAAGAACAAATTGAACCTTTAGTCCATCTCTTCTTCAAGATCTTCCAATGTTTCATTAACAATTATCCAATTCACTTTTCAAGCTTATCCTGCCTTCCCACAGCAAAACAGTGAATAACATATGATCCTGGCTCCTTGTGCCATGCAGCTCTCTTTAATCTACATCCTTGTGGCATATGTCTAGGCTCCATCCATTGACTTCTTATATTCATCACAACCAAGCTATTCCTCAGTAACAGCATCACATCTGCAAGTATGGTAACCTTCCACATTCAACACTTTTGGCCATCATCCAGAGATAGTAAGAATGGCTGATACTTGAGTCAGAGATAACACAGTGTGGAGCTGGAGGAACAGAGCACGCCCGGCAGCATCAGAGGAGCAGGAAAGCTGTTGTTTCAGAACGGGATCTTTCTTCAGGAAATGAAGAAAGGTCGTGGCCCAAAATGTCAGCTCTCCTGCTCCTCTGATGCTGCCTGGCCTGTTGAGTTCCTCCAGCTCCACATTGTGTTAACTATGGCCATCATCCAGGCTTCTTTCATATTAACCATCTGACCAATATCAAGCTGTGGCTTGGCCAAAATTTCCCTCAACCTAGAATTAGTTATATTGAAGTGATCCTTTTTGTATGCAGTCAGGATTATAATTCACCCAGCTCTAATCCTATTAACTTTCCATTGATTACCCAGACAAAACCAACTCACACAAAAGTCAAAGTTCTACTCCATCCTAAGTTCCATTTTAAACACACATTTATCAGTTATCAATACATTTTTTATCTTACCATAGAACTCAGTCATACCTTTTCTTTCATGATCTAAACCTAAGCCATCCTTTTCTCCCTTTCTGTATAAGTTTTTAAAATGTTCTTTTACTTTCAATACTCGGAGTTACCCAGCAAAATCTCCATTTGGCCTAGGATGTCACTGGCGTACACTTTGCCTCACACAAAGTCTTGCGTATTCATTATCCTTCTTAATGATAATCATCTGTTACCAGTGTATTGGATTTTAAGAATCATGATAGTCTTCCTCCATCTATCTACTCATCTTTTTTCAGTCATGTGCTTCTCAGCTCTACTGTCCTCACACATTCCTGTATGTGTCTCCTCATTGAACACTGTATGAAATGCAGATTATTGTTTCTTTTGTTGTTTGAAGTTAATCTATTAACAGTTGTAAAATTACCAGGTGAAATGAACTTGAGCAGTTTTATGTTCAGAGTGGGTTCTTGATTAAACGGTTATCATTGATAAACTTTATTCTAACACGGGGGCTTATTTTTATTCATTTGCAGAGTTAGACCGTCACTGGCTAGGCAGCATTTATTGCCCATCCCTAATTGCCCAGAGGGCAGTTAAAAGTCAACCACATTGCTGTGGATGTGGAGTCACATGTCGGCCAGACCAGATAAAGATGGCAATTTCCTTCCCTAAAGGACAGTAGTGAACCAGATGGGTTTTATCCCAACAATCAACAATGGATTCACGATCATCATTAGGCTATTAATTCCAGATATGTGTTGAATTCAAATTCCACCATCTGCCTTGGTGGGATTTGAACCCAGGTCCCCAGAACATCATCTGGGTCTCTGGATTAACAGTCCAGCAATAATACCACTAGGCCATCACCGCCCCACATATACAAATACAAATAATAAAATGTGAGGCTGGATGAACACAGCAGGCCAAGCAGCATCTCAGGAGCACAAAAGCTGACGTTTCGGGCCTAGACCCTTCATCAGAGAGGGGGATGGGGAGAGGGAACTGGAATAAATAGGGAGAGAGGGGGAGGCGGACCGAAGATGGAGAGAAAAGAAAATAGGTGGAGAGAGTATAGGTGGGGAGGTAGGGAGGGGATAGGTCAGTCCAGGGAAGACGGACAGGTCAAGGAGGTGGGATGAGGTTAGTAGGTAGATGGGGGTGCGGCTTGGGGTGGGAGGAAGGGATGGGTGAGAGGAAGAACCGGTTAGGGAGGCAGAGACAGGTTGGACTGGTTTTGGGATGCAGTGGGTGGGGGGGGGAAGAGCTGGGCTGGTTGTGTGGTGCAGTGGGGGGAGGGGACGAACTGGGCTGGTTTAAGGATGCAGTAGGCGAAGGGGAGATTTTGAAACTGGTGAAGTCCACATTGATACCATTGGGCTGCAGGGTTCCCAGGCGGAATATGAGTTGCTGTTCCTGCAACCTTCGGGTGGCATCATTATGGCACTGCAGGAGGCCCATGGCGGACATGTCATCTAGAGAATGGGAGTGGGGAGTGGAAATGGTTTGCGACTGGGAGGTGCATTTGTTTGTTGAGAAATGAGCGGAGGTGTTCTGCAAAGCGGTCTCCAAGCCTCCGCTTGGTTTCCCCAATGTAGAGGAAGCCACACCGGGTACGGTGGATGCAGTATACAACATTGGCAGACGTGCAGGTGAACCTCTGCTTATTGTGGAATGTCATCTTGGGGCCTGGGATAGGGGTGAGGGAGGAGGACATCCCTCACACCCCGCCCACCCCCCCCCCCCCCCCCCCCACAACCGCCCAAAGAGGATCCCCCTCGTTCTCACACACCACCCTACCAACCTCCGGATACAACGCATCATCCTCCGACACTTCCGCCATTTACAATCCGACCCCACCACCCAAGACATTTTTCCATCCCCACCCCTGTCTGCTTTCCGGAGAGACCACTCTCTCCGTGACTCCCTTGTTCGCTCCACACTGCCCTCCAACCCCACCACACCCGGCACCTTCCCCTGCAACTGCAGGAAATGCTACACTTGCCCCCACACCTCCTCCCTCACCCCTATCCCAGGCCCCAAGATGACATTCCACATTAAGCAGAGGTTCACCTGCACATCTGCCAGTGTGGTATACTGCATCCACTGTACCCGGTGTGGCTTCCTCTACATTGGGGAAACCAAGCGGAGGCTTGGAGACCGCTTTGCAGAACACCTCCGCTCAGTTCGCAACAAACAACTGCACCTCCCAGTCGCAAACCATTTCCACTCCCCCTCCCATTCTCTAGATGACATGTCCGTCATGGGCCTCCTGCAGTGCCACAATGATGCCACCCGAAGGTTGCAGGAACAGCAACTCATATTCCGCCTGGGAACCCTGCAGCCTAATGGTATCAATGTGGACTTCACCAGTTTCAAAATCTCCCCTTCCCCTACTGCATCCCTAAACCAGCCCAGTTCGTCCCCTCCCCCCACAGCACCACACAACCTGCCCAGCTCTTCCCCCCCACCCACTGCATCCCAAAACCAGTCCAACCTGTCTCTGCCTCCCTAATCGGTTCTCCCTCTCACCCATCCCTTCCTCCCACCTCAAGCCGCACCCCCATCTACCTACTAACCTCATCCCACCTCCTTGACCTGTCCGTCTTCCCTGGACTGACCTATCCCCTCCCTACCTCCCCACCTATACTCTCTCCTCCTATCTTCTTTTCTCTCCATCTTCGGTCTGCCTCTCCCTCTCTCCCTATATATTCCAGTTACCTCTCCCCATCCCCCTCTCTGATGAAGGGTCTTGGCCCGAAACGTCAGCTTTTGTGCTCCTGAGATGCTGCTTGGCCTGCTGTGTTCATCCAGTCTCACATTTTATTATCTTGGAATTCTCCAGAATCTGCAGTTCCCATTATCTCTGATACAAATACAAATATCTGTTTTCAGGTGAGCGTTTAGTAAATAAAGTATAGGCAAAATTGACTGAATACCAACTAACTAATCTTCATTGAAGTGAAATCTTCTTCCATGATCTGACAAAACAACACAAGTGTGATGGGTTACCTCCCACTTGTCTGAATGAATGCAACTCCAACAACACTCATGAGGTTTGACACCATCCAGGTCAAAGCAACCTACTTGACTAAAACCACATCCACAATCGTCCACTCCCTTCAGGACCAGCATGCAACAGCAGCAAGGAGTCCCATCTACAAGTTGCACTGCAGAAATTCATTACCGCTTCGTAGGCAGCACTTTCCAAATCCACATCCACTATCACCTGAAAGGGAAAGGGCAACAGTTCGTGGGAACACTACCTCCTACAAGTTCCCCTCTAAGCCACTGAATATCCTGACTTGTAAATGTATTGCTGTTCCTTCACTGTCACTGGATCCATATCCTAGAACTCCCTCCCTAACAGCATAGTGGGGGTACTCATACCAAATAGACTGCAACAGTTCAAGAGACTCACCACCATCTTATCAAGCACAATTAGGAATGGGCAATATATGATGATACAACCAGTGGTGCTCACATTTCATGAATAAATGTTTAAAATGTCCCAAAGAATGAAACTATGTGACAAGTTAAGGATACATAGCAGTCTTATATTCATTTATTCATTATGTATTGCGCTTTTATGATTAATAAGATTCAAGTTATCCATGTGAAAGTGTAAGTCAAAGTGCTTTTGCCTATAAATGAAATTCAAGCAGCGATAACTCAACCGTCTCCTTTCTCCTGTTTGAGCAGGCAAAAAAAAGTGTGTACGCAAGATTCTACCTGCTTAAATGAATGCTCTGTTCTCCTGCTTTCTCAATCAGCAGTAACTGATTGAGTTATACAATGAACAATTCAAATATGGAACTGTTACAGTTGGTGTTAAATCAAACGCAAAGGGAAGATTAAATTCACTTGACCTCTGAAAATAATTGCTACACATTTGTGTACTTATGCAATTTATCTTGTATAAACTGTACAGTCTAATGAGTAAGTGAAGATATTTAAAAAGATGATGAACTAAGCATACTTACCTGCGGTTTCAATGGAGAAAAATATAGTGTATAGTTAAATTATAGCTTTATTGTTATATCGTTATATTTAATTGGAATTTAAATAATTCCAAGCATTGTTCAAATTTTCTTCTTTCCCAAAATTATAATCAATGCATTTTCAATAAAGGTTTATTGCTGCAGGCCTTTCTTGTGAATCACATGGGTCTGAGAAGAGGGCAAAAATCAATGAAAACAAAGAAAGATAGAGGAACTGACTTGTGATATGTGTCTTCTCTTGAAAACTGCTATCTCGGGACCCCCATTCGTTTGTGCATTGATCCAAATTTGGTTTGCTTAAATTGCTAATTTGAATCATTATCATATTTCTTTATCCAAATTTAAAAGGTCAAGGCTTCCTGAATTGGAAGACAAAACTTGTAATTATTATTTTATGCACTGGAAAAGCTCTGATGGTTCCAATTATAATCCATTAGTTAATGAGAAATAGTGATAATCAACAGGTTCATAGTCTAGTGTATTTATCAAAGTCCTCTTATTAGCTTGTATATCAGTGCTTCAAGTCTTTAATCAAATACCTCATAATTGTTCTGACACTGAATATATAAAAAACGTATTAAATGAAGTTTAAATCAGCCATTGTTTATTTACATGTTTTATTGTTCAGTTCTGTGCAATGCTAACATGCAAATTTAATTCTCTACAGTTAAAACTGTTGGTGATTTATGAATACGTGAAAGTTGATAATGTGATTAAATATTGGTAGCATTTCAAAATTGGTAGCAGCCACAGGCAATAACTTTGTGACTGTAAAGTTACTTTGACTGTAGGATTATTCTTGTTATTTAGAAACTCCAGATGTTGTCTAGTGATAATAAGGAATTCTGCCAAATATGTTGGATGTCAATCATCAGGCTGTTCATCTTACTCACCGAGTTTCATCTTACAAGAAAACACAGTCAGATCCATCTATTTTTCTTCAAAAAAGCATATTTCTATTGTATAAGCAATGCTGGAAAGTTATTTGACCCTCAGCTGAAACTTGATTTATAAATATTACATTACTGAAAGATCTAAACTCTGCTCAAACTCAGAGAAAAGATCAGCAAGCAAGATGTCAAACAATTTCAACAGACCTTCCTCTTTACTTATCTAGCAGTCAGTTCACGTAGTTTTATTAAAAGGCTCAAAATTACAACATTGTAGCCTACTCAGCCTTCTCTATTGGAATGCTTTCACCAATTCAACCCTATAATTATTTAGTAAAGCTGATTTTCAGGCTTAATACTAATTCATCTTCAATTTCATCCATGGCATTATGCCAACAAATGTTAATGTATCATTTTTGTTGTGAATTTCAGCAAGGCTGAAATGTATGAAACAAACATGTATTTGGGAGAATATTGGCTCTGGAATGAATCTTCTAGCTTTATGTTTCAATGAAAAGACCAGAAACTATATTAAACTTGCCCATCTATTACGTGGATCTTTCAATGATTATTTACAAAGCTTATATTTTAAAGGTTTGCTTTACTTTTTCTTTCTCAATTCCATTTCTTGATTTTCTTTTCTGTCCAAAATTGCATCTCTTACAGCTGGAAGAACAAGGGAAGCCAACACATGGAAAAACAAGGACTGAATTCTTCCAACCCCTGGACAATGAGGCCAATGGTGATTCAGTTGGGAGAATAATGACCAGATCTGAAAAATGAGATTTTCAATGTTGAGGAAGGAAAATCCAATTTTGCACCAAAGGTTTGAATTGCGAGGTGACATTCGCAATAATGAGCAGTGAAAGGCCTATCTAGATGCATTAACATCCCATTGGCATCTCTTCTCACCTCAGGTGAGGTGATGGCCTCGTGTTATTATTGCTAGATGATTAATCCAGAAATGCAGGTGATGTTTTGAGTACCTGGATTTGAATCCTGCCATGGCAGATAGTGGAATTTAAATTCAATATATAAGAATAATTTGGAATTAAGAGTCTGATGATAGCCATGAATCCATTGTCAATTGTCAGGAAAATCTCAACTGGTTCACTAATGTCCTTTCGGGAAGGAAACTGCGATCCTTACCTGTTCTGGCCTACTTTTGACTCCAGACACCACTGCAATGTGGTTGACCCTTAACAATTAGTGATAGGCATTAAATGCTGGCCGAGCCAGCAACATCCACATCTTGTGAATGAATTAAAGTTAAAAAGAATTAAAATTTATGTGCACTTGCTATTTTCCCACATGATGGAGGAAAACTCAATGGCAACAATTTCTGACTTAAAAATCTGAGCAGGTTTTCTATAGCACCACCTCGACACTTGCTCCATCTTGGGCCAGCAGCTTCCAACATGGCAAGGCAGACTCCAGAGATAGCGACTGCCTGCATCCCACCATCCAAAGAGGTTGGCATCAGATATGAACCAACACCACCATGTCATCATGGTGTATCACCTTCCTCACTTAGAACACACATCTTCACTTAATACGACATTTTGGAACAAACAAACTCCTTGCACCATTAGACTGCTGATCGTCCACTCTGCAGGCAAGGAAATGCACTCATTGCATGGACTGGAATAGGGTACATCTTAGGGTTCATTGTTTGCTCTCTTAGATCTCACTTTATGCATAGTTGTACACTCATAGCATCCCTGCCTTGCCTTAGCTTCTTACGCAATGCAGTATCATTCAGAACCTACGGGCTCACCATACTTCCAATTGTCTCCTCATGCAGACACAAACAGAGGCAGCTTGAAATATTTACCAGCAGTGGTCAGTCAATGGCGGTGAGAGGTGGGTATGTTGCCTTATGGTACTGTGTTATGTCAATAACACACCTACAGCATGTACCAGCAGCTTATGCAGCGAATATACTGCATGTGCTTTTCCAAATAGCCATGTCTCAAAGTCTAAGGGGAGTAGACACAAAAATAGGATTACTGGAAAAGCTCAGCAGATCTGGTAGTATCTGTGGAGAGAAATCAGAGTTAATGCTTCAGGTCGAGTGACTGTTCCTCAGAACTCCTCTGTTCTGAGGAAGGTCACTCGGCCTGAAATGTTAACTCTGATTTCTCTCCACCGATACTGCTAGACCAACTGAGCTTTTCCAGCAATCCTATTTTTGTCTCCGATTTGCAGCATCCGCAGTTCTTTCAATTTTTATCTAAAGGGAGTAGCCCACAGTCAAGTCAAGAGGACAGTCGTCAGTCATGGGTTCCTGCCACAGTCGGTAAAGGTCAACATCCAACATCACTCCAAAGGCTTGGACACAGTCAGTTGGGTACTTGAGACAGTAAGACTCAAGAACTCTATATCTTTTCAGTCCGGGGAGAGGACCACAGTTATGCAGGGGATTACTGGTAAGTCAGTTGAGACCTGCACACAGATCAGTCAGGGGCTTAGATATTCATCAGGATTTTCCTTCCAGGGCAGTCAGGGGGTGGGACAAAGGCAGTTCTGAACAATTACAAGGTATTGTGCTACCTTAGGGAGAGATAGGGTTCAAGCATGGTTAGTCGCTAAAGACATGTCATGTGAGAACTATATTTCTCGCAGCCACATTTACAATGGCAGACAATCAGGCAGCTGAAGTTGTAAAGCAGCAATACATTTACAAACGTGAGCTCTTATTTATGATGAAGTGCCACCCTGTGCCACCCATATGCCATCAGAAGCTTTTCCTTTTTGCATGCCTCTCATGATGTGTTGTGAAGGGATATAAATGGCTGGCAATAATTGATTTGGTGCACAACTGAACAGTAGATATGGCACCAGTGGCAGAAATCCTGGAAAATATCAGTGGTAGGGGGCGATAAGCCATCACTGGTGAGCACACAATAGCATGATGTGCCACCAGAGAGGCATGGTGCATAGGCAATGTGTTGAGCACCAGTGAATTGTATGAGAAAACTCTCTAGAGCCCATGGAGAGAAAGGTTTTTGGTAATTGTTTTCAGTATAATTCAGCTTACTGTACTTTCCTGCATCCTGAAACAAAATCGAAGTAAAATTTCAATGCAGCATCCGGCTACTCACACCACAAATTGAAAGTTTGAACCTGAGGCATGCACATCAAATGAATAGTAAAGAAATGAAACAAATGCGTCAGATTACGTAAGATTCCATTTGAAATTATTAGGTTGATGGCAGAACTAACAACCTTCTGTTTACTATTGGCCTATAAGCTATGAAAAGAATAAATGAAGAAAGTAAAGCCACTACAAGTTGAGGAATACTTTCAATATGGCAATAAATGAGGGACAAATCTTGTACATTGATGAAAACAGAGATATGTTACTATTTCATCTTAAGTCATCAGGATAAACACAAGAATACCAAATTTCAAACAACCACAATAGTTTATACCACAAGAGAATAGGGTGCTGATTGGTTGACAAGTTGACTTTGATCAGCTGAAGAGTGGCAATGGAGAAGCAAAGACTCCCAATCTTCCTTTCATTGCAGCCCTAGACTTGTTCATTGTAATTGCACATATTTATTGGTAAGTGCTAAATATTTGAGAGTTAGTATAAAAACAATAGCAAAAATGCTTCCATTCTGCTTTCATTAGAAAAGTGAATTGCTTATGCTGCAGCTGCATTCCCAAACGTGTGATATTATGTTGTTCAATTTTCAATACCTTATCGGTGCAGTGGTGACTTCAGGTTGTAGGTTCCAAGGTGCTTCATTGATATATATTAATAATTTTACTATAATCAAATAATTTTAAAACTTTGGGTGGAATCTTATAGGGCTCTGAACAAATTGGACTATGGTGCAATTTGTGGCAGATAGATGTGAGAAGTGTAGTGAGGCCATTCTCACTGGGAGAAGCAACTTGCTACATCTTCTATACATTTGCTGAAGCAAGGCACGTGTCTTGTTAGGCAGCAGTGAGTTGCCCTTTTGGGGGTATTAGAGCTTGTTAACTGCATTATTATCCCACATCCAGTGTTCCACCTTATCAAACACCCTGATCAAGCTGCACGTGAAGAAGTCTCGACATGCAAGTTGCTGCGGGAATGTTGCATGGTGAAATGGGGCTGGAATTGGATGATAGAGATTGCATAGGAGCAGATTACGTAGTTAATGACATGAGTTTGTTAGAAAGCTGCCAAGACTCATGGTGAAAAACGCTCAAAAACTCAACACAACTCAGCTTTAGATGAAGAAAAAAGGAAAGGTTTAGAGGGATATAGGCCAAATGCAGGCAAATGGGGCTAGTTCAGTTTAGGAAACCTGGTCAGCATGAATAAGTTGGGCCGAAGAGCCTGTTTCAGTGCTGTATGACACCATGAATGTAAAGAAAATCGTAAGACCAGGCCCTTTGTTTGGCTTATGTCAATTTAATTACTTACAAAATTGTAAGAAGAAATGATTGGATAAATTAAAATTTTTGAGCACATCTGCAGTAAATTACTTCCATAAACAGAAATCACTTCCTAAACCATAAGAACAGGCCAAATAACCACAAAGAGAAGATTGAAAAATAAAATGGAAGAAGCCTGCTTTATAAGTTTAACCAAAAGCAAAAAGACTGAGGTAAATACTTTTTTAAAAAGCCCAGAAAAGAGAAAGCTAGATAATCTTGTAATTGTGGGATATTAAAGAAAATAAAATGCTTAGCTCTTCACTGATAACATTCTTTCCACCACATGATCATAAGTGGAGATGTTTGTTGATGATTGTCCATATGCAGCAAGACATGAGAAAATATCCAAGCTTGGGATTACAAGTGGCAAATTCAATTCATGCCTCACAAGTGCCAAACTATGATCATCTCCAGCAAGAGAGAATCTAACCATCTCCCCTTGACATTTAAAGGTTTTACCATCATTGAAATCCTTATATCTATAGCCTGGAATTACTAGAAACTTAACTAGGCTAGCCATATAGATACTTTGGCTACAAGTACAGGTTAAAACCCATGAATTATCAGGCGGTAACTTGCCTCCTGACCACTTTCAGCACAATCCCCCCAAAAATATCTGCAAAGCAGAAGTCAAGACTGTATAGAATATTCCCTACTTGCCTAGATGAGCGTGAGTCAAACAACACTCAAGAAACTTTACACCATCCAGTATAAAGCAGCCAACTGAACTAGTATTCACTAGAGCAATGAAATACAGTGGCAACTGTCTGGACCATTTACAAAGGCACAGCAACAGTTGGCTCAATATCCTAGCCAGCACTTTCCAAATGCATAATCTCTCCTAATTAGAAGGATACAGGGCCTTAGCTACATGGAAATACCACCATCTGCAAGCTCTCTTCTCAGCTACTCATCATCCTGACTTGGAACCATATTACTGTTCCTTTACCGAACCATTGGATTAAAACCCTGAATTCTTCCATAAAAGCACTGTGGATGTATCTATTTTGCATTAACTTTACTACTTCATACAAATAACTCACTGCCATCTTCTCAAGGGCAATTAGGGATGGACGATAAACACTGGCCCAGCCAACAACACCCACATCCCATCAATTATTATTTAAACTGCTTGAAATTTCACTGTCTACTGCAATGCACCAAACCCTTTAAAATAAATTAGTTAATGCCTTCACTTGAAAGTGCAGAAGGATAACTTTTGACACCTTCCTCCCACGTTTCAAACCTCTCCCCCCGTCGTACAACACAAGTACTTTTGTTTTATAAAATTACTAATGAAATTAAATATGCAAAGTATTTTTTCTCTTTTACTAGTTTGTGCTTATCAACAAATCTGGGAAGGTGTGGATAAACTCATGGATATTGTGAGGGGGGAATCTGATAGGGGATCTGAACAATGTGGGCTATAGTTGGAGATGTGGTGAGAAGTCTGGTGAGATCTATCTCAACATTAGGAACAACTTGCTGCATCTTTTAATGAAGTCCCAAAAGTCAAGCAAAGGTTTTCACTCAGCAGTTGCAGTTGCCTATTAAAGGGGATTATTGTTTGTTAATAACATTAACAACTGCACATCTTGACTCTTTAATATGCAGCTTCCTATCCTGCCAAGCTAGATGTGGGGAATTCACAGCATGGAAGTCAGAGCTCACCATTGGTTGCAAGGAGTCTCCATGTTGGTCATCACACAACAACATCTCAGGGCAAGGTCCACGAGTACCAACTACAGTACTTACATCAATGTCATGGCAGCACCACCTGTCAGCAAAATATACTCCATGTGCTGCAAGCAGCCAACCATGTCTAAAGGTCTTACAGGAGTAGTCTTCACTGAAGTCCACGTATGCACTCATCAGCCCAAGAGTCCTGGCACAGCTTTTGAAAAGGCAGCCTCCCATCTCAGTCCAGGGGATTTGTCAGCAAAATAATCGAAATGTAACAGATAAACCATAGATGGACTTCCTCTGCTCCATTTATCAATTCCATAGTTTTTTTTATTCATCTGTGGGATGTAGGAAACATGCTGGCCAGCATTTATAGCCCAGCCCCAGTCGCCCTTAAGAAGATGGTAGTGAGCTGCCTTCTTGAACTTCTGTAGTCCACCTGCTGTGTCTGTTAGCAAGAGAATTCTAGGATTTTGACTGAGTCACAATGAAGAAAACAGTGAATGTTTCAAGATAGATTTAGGCAAAGAAGTCAATTTGATTCAAGAATGGAAAATTCTAGGTAATGGTAAGCTATAAGTGAACAATTGCATGGAAAACTCCATCCAATGGTGAAAATATCTGTCTTAGGTCCACCAATATGAAACTGTATATTTCCCAAGGGAATTTGATGGCAAGTGATCTGGCAAATGGGGCTAGAGATTTAAACATTGAAAACATCAAAGTGGCTGACAGACTGTCATTAACCCTGTGTAACTCCATCTACCTCAGAGGGCAGTCTCCCAATCCTACAGATCTCATACATAGAAAATGTGCACTGCATGCATCACCTGACACTGAAGGAGCAGGAACTATCTGTGTTCTGTGTTGCAAAATGGCCTTGGTATGCTAGTTAAAAGCTAGTGGGGTGTATGGACATACCTGTGGTCTTTAAACATCCTATGACTCTCAATCCCCACAGACATTGTGTAGTGGAAACAAAATATCAGACATGACATCAATAAACAAAATATAAATGTGTGAAATTGAGGATGACTGTTTCCCAACCAAACAGATCACCATCTGAAGAGGAATGTCTGTGGATCAGTTCTTTATCCCTGTGTCAGCAAGAATATTTGGAGATTCAGTAGCAAATAAACCAGAGACTGAAATTATGTTCAATGTGAGATCTTTCTAGCTGAGGTATTCAAAGGGATCACTCACTGGCAGCACTATTTCTGGAGCCGATCACTGAAATGAGGCATAGGCTCTTGATTCATAGAAGCCTTACTTAGCTAGCTCCTTAAAACTTGCTTACAAAGCTCCCAGTTGAGAACCTGTGTCAAATGATCGTGCACTTTGCTTCCCAAAACTAGTCATTTTAACTAGCGTATTTTTAATGAAGTGATATTTACATAGTCATGGAAAAATTGAGTATCATTCATCTTTGCGTTTTCAAATTCTATTTGCATTCACTTCATGCAAATCATTTCTACAGCAATTCATTGCTGTTTTGACAGATTATAAATTTGCAATTATACAACTATTTATAGCAGACTGGCACCATGTGCTATAAAGCAATTTAAATGTTGAACATGTCCAATGTAGTCCTAGAAGCTTTGATAATTCCTTCCTGAACTGATACCCTGGCTCCACCTGCAGGGGTTGGGACATGATGTTAAGTAGATTTTAGTGGCAGAGTGGCATTTACCAGGTACTAGTATGCAATTAGAAATATCTATTGAAATAACTGTTACTGAAATAACTGCACAGAGGCCAGTACCTTGTTATTAAGCCACCCTTTATTTACTTGTGCACGGTACACTGGCTGTACCCAGCCAGCTCAGGGTTTGTCAACCGAACTAAGGAGATTTTAAATCTCCTGTTTTTCTCTAATAACTTTATTGATAGTCCAGTGCCAGGAAAAATACCCATGTGACCTTAGAGCCAGAAGCAAGCAGAGCACCCCAGGAGCAATGTCTATGTGAATACAAAATGAGGGGGAGTGTAGGGCTCAAATCAAAATAGAGTTTGAGGGGGAAATACAGCTCCCCACATCTCCACAGCGCCTACCTCTGCAGAAAGGCATCAAGAATGTTGATGCATACCATGTGCTCCTTTACCAGGGAAACCTGGGCTCACACATAACCACAGAAGCGGGGCGGGCAGTCAGTCAGCCATAACAACACCCTTCAGAGCCTGCTGCCTGGGCCTGATAATGGCCAACTTGGCTAGGCCATCTCCTGGTTATATCGGTCAGCCAGGGCTGTCCTGATTGGCCCAGGTTAACAACCCCATCAATGACCTCGTAGCTGACAAAGTCAACCTGGTTCCAATCACTACAGTAACCATCAAACAACTCAATTCAATCACTGGGCCAGATTTTCCTGATAAACTTTAATGGATTGAATGGTGCTAGCTGTTATTAATGTGTAAATAACCTCGCAAATAGTGGTGAGGAAATGATACCACGTGTATTGTATCTAGCTGCAACTGCCACAAATTTCACCTTGTGAAACCAGCAGCTCATTCTCAATCTCTTTTCTTCACTCTCAACCTCTTAGTAAGTTATATGAAATTGTGCATCTGCCCATTAAATGCCCAGAAACAAGCCGCAGAGAGTTAGGTTTGGTACCTTTTAATGAGATTTACATTAGCGAGTTTTGAAAAGATTTACATTCCTGCAATGCTGCCCAGAGAGGGAAAAAAAAATCTAACTCTCTCTTCCAGACAGTAAATCATTGTGAGATAACAAGGTGTAGAGCTGGATGAACAAAGCAGGCCAAGCAACATCAGAGGAGCAGGACGGCTGACGTTTTGGGCCTAGACCCTTCTTCAGAAATTTCCAAAATTGGAGAGAAGTGCAGAAATCTCCAAACTACCAGGTTATCCAACCCTTGAAACATCGCCTGCCCCATATATGGCAGAACCTGGAGAACATGCACAGAACCAATCAGCCATTTCAGAACCCATTGAATTAGAGTGGAAGAAGATTACCCTTAATCCTGAAGGACAGCACAATGAAAATATTTCTCTATATTGCTTTCCCTTTGGTTTATTCTATTTCCTTTAATTCACTTTAAACAGAGATCTGCAGCTACATAGCAGGTTTACCGGTTTACACCCTTCATCGGTGTAAACCCAGAATGTTGACTCTCCTGCTCCTCTGATGCGGCCTGACCTGCTGTGTTCCTCCAGGTCTACATTATATTGACTGTGACTCCAAAATCTGCAGTTCCTACTATCTCAGAGATCTGTAGCTGTCATGTGTACCTTCTACAAGATGGGCAGCTGCAATTCACGAAGCCCCCTTCTTGCTACCAAACTTGTGACTTCTATGACCATGAAGAAGAAGGGAAGCAGGAACTATATCACTAGTCCTTTGTGGTCGCCAAGGGAAAATCCTGGAACTCTATCTCTAATATGGTTAACAACAGTGCATTGATTTCAGGAGTTTCAAAAAAACTAGTTCAAGTTCACCATGATGCTCTCAAGGTTTGTTAGAAATGGATGATCAATGTTGACCAAGTCATCGATTCCTACATTCCATGCTTTTTACAGAAATTGCTAAAAAAGAGATGTTACCAAAGTTCTATTTTTGACAATATTCAAGTTCTGTACTGCATTATACAAATATTGAAATGTTTTGTGCCTATGATTTTTCCTTCACTATTCAACCCTCTGATTGAACTGAAGCTCATCTCTTTTTAAGTTAGGTTGAAGTATTTTGACACAGTTTGGCAATCAACTTGACAGACACTGGAATGCTTGTTGTGTAGTTACAATGCACTCTACTCAAACTCAGATCACTATGTGGTAGTCATCTGGAACAGATTGTATCCCTCAAGCATTTAATACATTTGATAATTTCCTGACTCAAACCTCTATTCTGTGCTGACATGCCTCAAAGATCTTTTGTATGAATATCAAAACTGGCAATATTTTAACTTACAGATTTTCAAACTCAAAGTCCACTTATGTCTGAAAAAGAACTCCAACTGATCTATATCAGACATAATCCAAACCAGTCTGTTTAGATCCCAAAGACCTAGCTACTGCAGTGAGGATTTCTAATCTTTGTACAAAGCAGCAGGAATGGAGCATAGGATACCTGTCAGTGTGCCTGAATGTTGTCTGCATTTAGCTCCCTAAACATATGCTGAGGAAGGATACGCATAAAGTTCACATACCAGAGAGCAAATGTTTAAGCTCTAAATATTCTGCCTATTCCAGGCTGCATATGACATAGAAATAACATCTTGACAAAGCATGGTGGTTGCCACAAAAAAAAAGAGGCAGAAAAGTATATCTTTGGGCTAGTGATGGCAGAGGAAGCACTTAAAGCTGCAATTAAATGACAGCGAAAAGGGAGATCCTGCTATGTGAACTGGTGTTAAAAGGTGTTGTGGGAATGTCATTCCAGGCAGCCAGGCAGCAAAAGGGTGTGTGGCATGAGGTGACAGCTCTGGCCAATGATGTGAACACTATCAATTAAGGCTTTGAACAGTCTTTCAAAAAAATAAAGCTGACCCTTTTTTTTCCATTTAAACCAGGTCCATTAATCACTTAAACAAACCACAGAAATTCCAAATGCCTTGCTGGATGATTATTCTTGCTTTATTCTGCGTACAACCACTGTTTCAGGCTCTTTGACTGAAGTCCATGCAAGCCATTAGGCTACACTTATTATCAATAAATGAAAGCTTTAACACTCTCAAGTCTTCAACAATACATCTCAAACAGAAAACTAAAACATAACCTGGTTACATGTTACACGTAATATTACACAGGATTAGCAAGAACTCCAGCAGATCATTTGTCAATATTCATACATGTCTTGAAATAGGAAATGACTTCAAAAAGAAGGGCTCAGTAAGAAAATGTGCTTGAGATTTCTTTGCAGAACAATCTTGTCTATAAAAGTTCCAAGTGAGCAGAACTGGAGGAGGAGAAATTGATGATAAATTAATGAGCTAGTGATCTCTAGTTTATAGCGTAGTTACAATGCACTCTACAGCCATCTGGAACAGATTCTATCCCTCAAGGACTTAATACATTTGATAACTTTCTGACTCAAAACTCTGTGTTGACATGCCTCAAAGATCTTTTGTATCAATGTGGGATCCCATACCGACAACTAACAGGACCAACGTTATATATAAAATCCCATGTAAGGACTGCCACAAACACCACATCAAGCAGATCAGAAGAAAACTAGCTTTCAGGATACATGAGCACCAACTAGCTACAAAGAGACGTGACCAACTATCACTTGTTTCCATACACTTAGGCAAAGAAGGCCACCAATTCAACTGGGACAACATAACCATTCTAGGACAAGCCAATCAAAGACACACATGGGATTTTCCAAAAGCCTGGTAGTCAACCTGGAACTCCACTAAAACACATGTCGAAACAGACCCCATACACCAACTGCTGCAAAGCAGAACTGGAAATGAGGCCAACATCAGACTGGACTACATAAATAACAAGCAGGACAGATCAACAACACTTCATCAGAGCTGCACTGATGATGTTATCTTGTATGGTAATGAAACATCTGCAAACCAACTTACTGTCTCAGAGAACAAATCAACAGCCTGATGTCTAAATCTATATAACACTCTTTTCCTTACCAATCCCATTTATCTTTATGCCCACAAAAATACAAAAAGCAGACACGGTTAGCATTTTGTAACACATGCTTTATAGCTCGTCTGTTGGAAGAAAATTGGTTACTTCATTGCCTGCATTGTTCATGAATAGCGACAGACACCTTACACTCCTTTCACTAATATTTGCAAATACCATCACAGCTAACTCCTCTACAACTCAGTAGAAGCATTTACTGAATCTGATGAAGTCCTGCTGAGCAGATTCACAGAGCATGAGTGAATAAAAACATGACCCAATAACAGAAGTGAAGTAAAAGTATGGAAGTCAGCATTAGTGTGACTGGTTTGTGTTGGGTGATCACTTGTTCCTTTTGACCACTATGCAGTCTAATGCTGTCTGCACTATTGGCATAGATCACTGTTACGATTCCCTTTCCTAGGAGAGATCTAAAGGGCCTGCTTGGAAACCTGTAGTAAAGAAAATCTGCTTGTTAATTTAATGAGCGTGACTGTTGTCTAAAATAAGATGTAATTTATTGCATGATAGGAGAGACATTGGGCAGAATCTTATAGGGATCTGAGTGATTTGGCTATGAAGAGATATGTGGCAAAATCAGATTAAAAGTCCAGCAAGACTCCTGATGCCAAGAGTATCTTGATTCTGTTCTCAACAGCATGAAGACAGAAAGCCTCTTTAAGCTGGTGGATCTTTAATCTATTATATTTCTTTACAGGGGATACCTTTATTGCTGAGAAAGGCATTTGTTCCATTGTAATATCTGAAGGGCCACTATTCTCATGGGTTTATTATGGGGAGGATACCTGTCCTGTTGAAACAGACAATTTATTTTTCACAGAATCCTAGATCTCTGCACCAAATAATTTCTGACTCACTGCATCCTAGATCTTTGAGTGTCATCTGATTCTTCTCAGTGGTGACTTCCATAAAATTGTAAGAACATGATCAAAGTTTGTCAAAAGACCTGAATTCTAAGTCAGTGTTGAAGTGTTTAGTCTGTTTACCTTAACTTATCGATTACTTTGGATGCTTTCACTGGTTTAAGTGATTGCAATATTGGTGAAAATACTGTGTTTGCCTCCTCAGTTCTGCATCTTCTGCAGCACCTCAGCATCTTACATCAAAATTACATCTCTCATAATTATTTGCTGCGCTCCAAGTTATCTCAGCTGCAGATACATCAATCAGTTGGCATGGGGTCTCCTACCTACCAACCTCATCCCGCCCCCTTGACCTGTCCATCCTCCCTGGACTGACCTATCTCCTCCCTACCTCCCCACCTACAATCATCTTTCCTGACTCCATCTCCACTTCTTTGACCAGTCTGTCTCCTCTCGACCTATCTTCTCCTCTATCCATCTTCTATCTGCATCCCCCTCTCTCCCTATTTATCTAAGAACCCCCTTCCCCTCCCCCATTTCTGAAGAAGGGTCTAGGCCCAAAATGTAAGGTTTCCTGCTCTTCTGATGCTGCTTGGCTTGCTGTGTGCATCCAGGTCCTTGATAGCGCAGATTCTCCAGCATCTGCAGTTCCTACTATCTCTACTTATTAGCTATCTAGTCTTAAGTCTGCTGATGCTTACAGAGTGAGCTACCTTCAGGGCTCAAAATGCTAGAAAATATTTGTGCTAATCCTGTATAGTCGCAGATCACATGAAGTACATCAATAGATCACCAACATCGTTGCAGATCCCCGGGCACCATACCACTCTACGATCTCTGGATCTGCACTTGAAAATCTCCAAGAGTTCTTGATGTATCCTTACCAGGACATCATCTTAAAGTGATACTGAAATAAGCAGCTGTTTCTCGTATACCAGCAAATTGTCCATATTGGTGAAAAACTGACGTTCCAAATATGGTTTTATGGCCGAATGACTGGGCCTCTGGTCTGGCCAATCTTCAACACAATATCAATGAAAGATCTTGCCTGTGTCTGTGAGGTTTCTTTGTTCCACAACGCTGACAAAAACATTTAGTGTCTGCAATCTGTCCTACTCATTCTGCATTGATTTGTCACTTGTATCATTTGTGGTTTTGTGCGTTACAAAATTAAATGGATTCTGCTGATCTCCTATGCTGAAGTTGATCATCTCCTTTTAAGACTTACCTATGTTGTTTCAGGCTTCCACTTCATTTTCAACCTGATTTTTTTGGAAAAGCCAGCTCTTCGTTTGACTGCAATAAATTTGACACAGTCTCATCAACAATTCCAACAACATGTCTGTCTCCTTGAACGTCAATATTTAAATCTTCATAGTTGAATTTTTCCACTAATCTGTAGAGGTCATCATGGATTGATTCCCACAGAAGCTGATCTCTTCTGGTAAAATCATGCACTTTCAAGGATTTTATTTATTTCATGTCCAAATTCAGCAAGATCTGGGCAATGCCAGGCTTGGACTGAAAAGCAGTAAATAACATTTGTGACACACAAAAACCAGGCAATGGTCATCTATAATAAGAGGCTGTGCTATGTCAATGTCACACCTAGAGCATGTGCCAACAGCTTAAATGTGAAAACAGTGTATGTGTTTCAACCAACTGGCCATGTCTGAAAGTGAAAGGGACCACTCCTTAGTGCAGCATCCACTTACACTTCGGGGGCCGGGGGGGCAGGTTAACTTTTCTTGCAATGAGTCAAAAGGAGATTGTGAATTTGATGAAAGAGAATGGAAAAACAATTAGTAATGATGTATGAGCAAAAGAGCGGATAAGAGGCCCCCAGTATGTGCAGAGGGCAGTAGAGGCAGCACAGTGGCTTGGTGGTTAGCACTGCTGCCTCACAGCACCAGGGAGCCAGGTTTAATTTCAGTTCTGTGTGGAGTTTTCGCATTCTCCCTGTGGGTGCATGGTTTTCTGCTGAAGTGCAAAGATAATCAGGTTAGCTTGATTCGTCATGCTAAATTACCCCAGGCTGGGTCGGTTGATAGTGACAGAAGTCGTATACATAAACAAAGGTGGCAAGGGTGAAGGGAGATGGCTTTCCTCCCATGTTGTGATGTTTAGTTGTGACAACATCCTTCAATTAACAGGGTTGCTTTCCTGTCAGTCAGGTTAGGACATCAGAACAGGCCATAAGACCAAGGTGGCCCAAACAATAACATGGAAAGAGTCAAAAACTGGAGGGTATGGTCCCATCTCTGATCTAGAGAGGTCCAACTGTTGAGGGAGTCTCGTTCTGGGTTTTAGAGCATGGAAAAATGAATCTGATGCCCCCCCCCCCCCCCCACCTTAACTGTGGGTCTGGCGTCAGATCTCTACGTATGCAATTGGGGATCTGATGGGGACTGAAGAGAAGGGAAAGCACTCCTGCATTGCCTCGTCCACAAGTAGCACTATAAAGGCACTTGCCAGCTCTTGAAATAGTCCCCTCACTTTCTAAATTTCCCAAACTATAAATCAGGTTAAATTGGAGACTGCCACTCTCATTAAGACATATAAATTGTTGGCCTCCCTTCTGGATGGAGCTAGTAGTAAGGACCTTGTCTTGTCTCCATTATGCATAGAAGTGGATGCTTTTTAGATTGGGCTCCAGATTGTCAGCATTTTAATCATTGACCTGACCCTAACCCACCCATTTTTGTGCATTAAAATTCAGTTCTTGAAATTAAATAAATGCAATTATACAGTATTATAATTATACAATGCATTAAAATATCACCGTTTCTATATCTAATATATTTTATTCAATATTCAGAAAATTTTGATGATTGTTTCATGCAAATGAATGCATTTTCGATTCAACGAGCATTTCTTTATTTTCATTGAATCATATTGTTCTATTTTGTTGCTCCAAGCTTATTTTCAAATAGCAGAAATAAATTCATTATAGTTAAGAATCTGTGGAAACAAAAAACATTTTAAAATAGTTGCAGGCTAAAGTAATGGTGATAATGGGAACTGCAGATGCTGGAGAATCCAAGATAATAAAATGTGAGGCTGGAAGAACACAGCAGGCCCAGCAGCATCTCAGGAGCACAAAAGCCGACGTTTTGGGGTCTAGGCCCAAAACGTCGGCTTTTGTGCTCCTGAGATGCTGCTGGGCCTGCTGTGTTCATCCAGCCTCACATTTTATTATCTTGCAGTCTAAAGTAAACCTTTTTTATCATTTTTTTTCCTTGGAGAGTGTTCATATCTTTCAGTATCAGTTGACAGTCTTTCACAAATGTAATCATTGTCATATTGTAGGAAATACTGCAGCCAAATTGCACATAGGGAGCTCACATTGCACACAGAACAATGTGATCATGACTAGTTAGTCTGTTTGTCGGTGATGTTAATTGAGAAATAAATATTGATCAGGGCACGATTAAGAACTTTCCTATGCTTCTTCAAGATAATGTCATGGCTGTTTATACATACATGGCCTGTGTTTAATATCCCATCCAAAAGATAACACCCTTGACACCGCAGCACTGACTCAGTACTGCACTAGGAGAATCAAACTAGTTTTATTGTTTTCAGATCTTCAGAACAGTTTTTGAACCCATAGTCTTTGGTAAAAGTGCTACCAACTGACCCATGGCTGCCAGGAGAATAAGGAAGCACAGATAAGAATTTTGCCAACCAATCTTTACAATCACTACTGCTATTGAACAGGAATGGGAGATTAGGGTCTACCAAGTCTGCCAGCACATGCACAATATCTCCTACCATTGATGTTACAGTTGCGGATCCACCATTCACCATCTGTTTCCTGATACCTTCTGTCCTTTTTGCAGCTCTCTCCTGCTCCTGCTATCTATTTTACAGCCTGTTCTCAGCTCCCTGCTCCCGCTATCCATTCCACTGTTTCCCAGTCCTGGTCACCATCTCCCCAGTTTCTAATACATTGCTTCTGGTCTTTCCAGCTCACTTCACCATTTTCTCCCACTGTCACTGCCTCCCACACTAGCAACAAAGGGAGGCAGACAGTGCAGGAGCTAAACAATTGGAGGAAGGGGAATTGGAAACACCAGCAGGGAGAGCAGTAAGAAGAGCAAAGGAAGTGGAAGTGAAGGGCTAAGGAAATGCCAAGTGGGAGGGAGCGATAACAGTGTGGACATTTTTCTTTTCATGTCTTTGTTAGATGTGTGCCACTGCAGGAGGCTGTGTGATCACAATGAGAGGGATCACAATGCCTGCTGATGTGGTATAAACAAAACACATCCTTAAGCTGCAGTTACAGCACTCTGCAAACACAGTAATCATATTGAAGCAACAGATCACATGCAGTATACATTCACCAATGTAGTCCCAAAAATGAAATTTTATAGCAAAGAAAAAAAATTGAGATCTGAAACAATATTCAGTGGAGCAGAAAAAGCTAATGGGAGACTTAATAAAGTTTTTGAGATTATGATGAGTTAAGAGAGTAAATCATGAAAAAATATTTCCTCTGTCTCGGTAGTCAGTGTCAAGGAGTTATTCAATTTAAAATGGAAGAGTCAAGATAAGAGAAATTTATTTACATAAATAGGGGATTTTCAGAATGTGCCAAGGGATAAGTGAGACTGAGATCATTTGCACCTTTCATGGAAAATCAGATAAATATTTCCAACAACAAAATATATAGAAATACGAGCGGTAGATCAAGACAGTTAGATTAATTTTGGGTTTGTGAGATATAGATCCACGTGCTCACAATCACAGAGTCAGTGGAGACAAAGTCTTGGAAACAAATAACCTAAGCTTTATTATGAGTCTGCAGAATCGGGTGCCCCCCGTTGCCTGAGGCACACACAGGTCAGGGACCCTCCCCTTTTTATACATCATTTATCCGGCCAGATCCTCCTCTTTCAGCTCCGTCCAATCTGAGCTCCAAGGTGCACAATCTTCTCATTACTTCCCTTGTCCCACCCTCTTCATGCATCTCATGTTATGTTAATTAAGCAGCTTCGTAAGCATGGGCGTAAAAGTTAATATGCATTCTCTCATTAGGCATGCGCTTCAACTATGTCTATTGTGCAAAGCTTAACCTTTTCACCCTCTGGGTGTCTGCTAGCAGTTTTGGACCAGTTCATTCTGGTTTCCAACCACTTGGCCTTCACCTCCTTTTCTTATCACTCGGCTCAGTACTAGATGTCTTTTTGTTCAAAGCTGAGTAATTCTTTTTACTGCAGTTTAATCATCCTTATTTCTCACAGGTTGTTCCAGCAAGAAGCTGGCTCAGCCTTCAAAAAAATGAATTCCATCCTTCTGGACCATATGTCTTTACGGTTCAAAGGATTTTAAATTAACATTATCAACAGATGCTATGAATTCAATTCAGAGTTTTAGGAATGATCTTCATTGGAAGAGTAATGGAATTAAATTGATCTGGGAGAAGTACATTTACACATTGCTAAAATACTTCCCAATTGGTTGGTATGGTATAGGCAATATTCATGAAGAAGACTGCATGAATCCTCCAGATTGAGGGAATATAGATTGCAGGAAGATTAACTTGGATTGGAACTGGGGAAGGGAAAACATGAGGGTCATTGATTTTTATGTTTGAAACCTCAATTACTTTTTCAGAAAACCAATATGCTTTCTGGCAGACAGACAGGATTGTAAATGATTGCCTATGAGAAGTAAATGTTTCCCACAGTGACCGAACAGTCAAATGGTGTAACTGACTTGCAAAGTTTAGCACAGTTCAGCAAATCACTTAATATTTGTAAAGGCATTCAAGAAGTCATTTTGAAATATTTTTTCTTAATTATAATTCTGTCAATACTGTTGTGTCACATCAACTTTGTTCCACTGAAAATTATTACATAATATAATCAAAAAGAATGAATTATTATTGTCCATATAAAATACCAAAATGCAGACTGGACTTTTATTCCACAATAAGTATCAAAATAATTTAACAGCCAATTGTGCAAGACACAGACTAATGAATAATTATATAAATGCAAGCCTAACAACTCATTTATTCTTTGGATTTCATAGAAAAAAAACGATCTGCAGGTAAGTCTATTTTTTTCAAAATCTAATCTTACCAACTAAATAGATTAAAAGTATATTTATAAAGGCTGGAAATATTTCTTGGTAGTTTTCTCAGCTTATTTGAGCTGTAGAATATTCCCATTTCTAATAAAATCATACTTTCACTTTATTAAATTGATAATCTATTCATGAGTCAGCCTTTGCTTCTTGTCATTACTTCAGCATGTATGATAATCATTTCATGAGGAGCTATGCAAATTTCAATTTTCTTTGTTGAGAAACATCAAAACAAATTTCCTGGAATGAAGGTACATAAATTACCAATCAGGGAAAAAGAAAGAGAGGATTACTGCTTGTGTTCTTCTGGCCTTTCCTCTTCAAGAAATGTGACTAGAATTACAAATTCTGTCAAATTCTTTCTGGCATTTATGGAAAATCTCTCCCTTCAAACATTAGTACTGCAATCAGTTCTGAAGAAAGGATGCATCAGTCTCTTGAACAAACAGTTAACCTCAATGTAAAAAGGTAAGTCAATTCTATTCACTCCACTGTAGTACAGAATTACTAAAATAAATTAAAGTCCAAAAATTATAGACAATTTTTTAGGCCCTTGCCCCTCCAATACTCTAATTTTCTTGCTACATTATTATGACGAATAAAAGCAGCATTAACTGAGATTGAGATTATTTGCATCTTTCAAAACCAGCTCAGTTACAGGGTAACAAAATTGTATCAAATCTTACTTAACTAGCAACCCATCGCAATGAACCAAACATTCACTTCTGAGAAGGCTCCAAGTTTACAATTGTTCTAACCTACGGGTCAACAGGTTGCTCTTTAGGCTTCTCTGCAGTTGCTTCTTATTGTCGTACATTGTTTACATTTCATCTCTAACAATTGAAACTAATGAATGAAACTAACTTCCTTTATTTTTAACCTCAAGATTCATCAAGCATTCAAAATGAGCCATTTTATCAAGCTGTTATTAGGCTTTTTGGGCCAGCAGGACTGTGTTCAAGTATCACCTGTTCCAGTGGTGTGTCAGAAACATCTGAGTAGACGGATTAAAAATATCTACAGTGGGCTATTCATTTATGCCATATTTACTCACTGTAGGAGATCCTCAGAGCTGTATTCTAGGCCCAAAAATGTTTAGCTATTTCAATGATCTTGTCTCCAAGAAATTGGGGGCTTTTGATGATGATCATGTTTACAGTACTCAGTGCCATTTACAGCTCCTTAAAAACTAAGGCACTCCAGATGTCTGCATACAGCAAAACCCAGACAACATTCAGGTTTTGGCTAATAAATGGCAAGATCCATCTGTTCCAAAAGAATTGCCACACATCTCCATCAAGACAGTATCTATGCCACCTTAACCTTCAAAGACATCACCATCACTGAATCCTCCTCCCTAACCCATCCCCAACCATCAATATCCTAAGACTCACCATGACCAGAAACTTAACTCGACCCAATAAACAGATATTATGGCTAAGGCAGCAGCTAAGAAGCCATAAGCTTTATGTGGAGTAAGGGTCAAAATTCTCAAACTCCCACCCTAGCAGCACCATAGATGTACCGACAGACTCCAGAAGCTTGAGAGACATAGAGAAAAAAAGGATTTAACAAGGATCAGATGGCATTTTTAAAAGATTCATTCATAGGATGTGGACATGTCTGGCTAGGCCAGCATTCATTGTTCACCCCTAATTGCCTAAAGAGTAGTTAAAAGGCAAACACATTGCTGTAGGTCTAGAGTCACATGTAGACCAGTACAAGTAAGAATGGTAGATTTTTTTTCCCTCAAGGACATTAGCAAACCAGATGGGAATTTTCCCCAGTGATTGACAATGGTTTCATGGGCATCATTAGACCACTAATCCCAATCTTTTATTGAATTCAAATTCTACCGTTGTAAGATTTGAAGCCAGGATCCTGGAATATTAGTTGAGTTTCTGGATTAATAGTCCAGCGATAACACCACTCGTCCATTCTCCACCTGCAAAGACCATGATTTCTAACTGGTCACGTGTCCATAAGTGGAACAAAGGATAATCCTGATATCAGTATACTCATCACCACTATTGCCTGTTTGCAGGGGTTTGATAGATATGAACAGGAGTAGAAGACATCTGCTAATTTGCTTTCCACATACCATCTACTAAGTAAGGGCAAAGACAGCAATTACTGTGTGCCATCATGCCTAAAACTTATTAATTCGACACATATAGCAGTGATCAGCTTTCATGGCCTGCATGGTTCAGGGTTATATCTCTTAATATTTGTTGATCTTTCCTTACTCTAAATGAAAGACTAACAGTATCTATATGAAATGTTCCATGATCTGTATTATTTTAGGCCCAATTTCCATGTAAATATGGCCTACTACTTAAGGTGACTGTTAAGCTATCTGGTGATGTTCACAATCTATTGAGTTTCTAACCATTGCTGTCTAAGGTACTAAATGTGGTCTATGAACATTTTACCTACTGCTGTCAATTCCAAGCTTTATTTTTGGCCTTCTTGAGTAAAGAGTTCAGAATAATGTGTATCAGGAGAAGGTTACTGATTTGATTGATGAATTTGAATACAGTTCAACTCCTGCATGTGTCTGTCAAGAGAACCTTGGATTGTATGAAAGCAAATTAAAATAACCTCAGTTCACAGCCTTGTGGCTGTTCAACAATGTTTAAAAATTATGATCCCATATTGAGCAGGGCTGTGCTCTTAAAAAAGAATTGCTAGCACTGATAGCTGGTCAGAACATCTTAGAAAAAAAGTCCAAATCTCAAGGCAAATAGATTGCCTGTGCCATTCAGTAAGGTATTGAAGTTTGAAACACACTGAGAATAAAAATGTAAGGAATGTTGCATTATAAGTACGTTACTGATGCAGTTACGCTATTGGAACACACTGTAGGTTACACACCAAATGCTGAAAAGTAGGATTTGGCCAAGTGGCTTGTTTTCCATCTGCCATTAAAGTAATGGGCCAAGTGGCCTCGTTCTGGGTTGTAAACTTCCCATGATTCTAAAAATTATCAATAATTTGGTGTGGAACAGCAGACTTGACCCTGTTTGTTGGACAAATTTTTGCAATTCCTGACCAAGGTTAGATGATATAATAATTGCTCTGACAACAATCCTGTCATCAGCCCTGTGCCACTCAAGAAATTTAGTAACTAAACATTTGAATTTGCTTGCAGCTTTGAAGAAGCGTAATTCTTCAAGACACATTCAACTATACTTTACAAACACATGACTGCTACCACCTGGGAGGGAAATGGCAGGAGATATTTCGGAACAGAATCATCTGTAAGTGCCCTTCCAAGTCACACACCAACCTTACTCAGACACATATCACTGCTACTTTACTTTTGGTGGGTCAAATTCCGAAACTCACTGTCTGACAACACTGTTGCTATACCTACATAGGATGAACTGTAGCATTTCCAGGATTCAGATCGTAATGACTTTCTCAAAAGCAGTTATGGTCAGGCAACAGGAATAAAATAAATAATACAGTAAAAAGAAAGTTCCAATCTCCCACCACCACTCCTGATCTTCCAGTCTTCACGCCAGGGTAATATCACCCCTCCAAAGCATTCCAATCCCTCCTCACTCACTGGACTCGAATCTCCCTACATTCTGGCCTCTTGTGCTCTCTCCTTCCCTTGTTTCTGGTTCCCAGCCGTAACCAGGTGTCACAAGCTCACTCACCAAATAAAAGCCCCATCTCTCCGTCTGGTAGGCTGTGGCTGGGAACTAAGTGGAAAAGATATCAATCAGAACCTGCTATTTAATTTGGCAAGACTGGCCAAATGCCAGAAAACAGCCCAGAGCTGGCCAGTCACAAGTTGTTTCAGGGCCCGATCTTTTGCTCTCCACGTGCAATATTCCCAATATCTCGCTCAACACATAAGATAATGACTGTACTGCATACAGTAAATAACACACAATATAATGACCGTATCTATGCTTCTCACTTCACCATTTATTCTTCAACATCATCAGCAGAAACTAGCTATTTATCTTCCTTACTGTTATTGAGACCTTGCTAGGAATAAGCGAGTTGTGAGAGTTTCCAAACAACATCACGATTAATGCTTCACCAGCAATGATTAGCAGTGAAATACAGAAAAATTCTTCATGGATAAGAAACACAACATCTATGTAAATATCTTCTTCCTTGCTTTTCAATCTTTCCCCCAAAGATGAAAAAGCTACCTAGTGAGAAGAAGTAAAAACCAATCCAAGCTGATTTATTTTACAAGCAATTAAAAAATTCACAAAATATCTTATTCTACTGAAATAGGAACGCATTTCATTTCACTCTTTATCACTTTAAGAATAATAATGGGCTCACCTTGTTGTATAAAACAGCAGCAGTAAACTAACTGCAGAAAATGAAATTGTTATTTGTTCATTGGTCTCAGAAACATTCTCCACAGAAGGAAACCTTTCAGTTTGTTGTGTCTGAGCTTGACCTCCAAAGTAACAGCTCAACTAATGGCACTTAAACACCTTCTCAATGTTCCAGATTTGAATATGCTGCACACTGGCCAAGGATTTATTTTTCCCCGTACAACGGAAGATCAGTAATGCAACCTAAAATACATGTACAATTTATTTCTAACACCCAGAATCAATTTTTATTAGACAGGGTTAACATGCAATGTGCAAAGTCTTCAGGTTGCATAGCAAATAGTAAATGTGATCAAGATAGATCCCTTGGATTTCTCAGTATCTCCACTGAGATATAATTGATGCGGTGAGTTATCAAACCTCATTAAAGTTCTCAAGGGATTATAATTTTGCTGATCCAGCCTAGAAACTCCCTTTCCAAGGGACATTGCATTCTGAACGGTCTCAATGACTGTACCACTTCTGGACTTCACCCTCCTCTGTCCTCGAACTGCGCTTCCCTGAACTCTGAAAACTGCACAGCAGGACTTTTTCACAGGGACAATACCACTTTTTGCCTGGAGGTAACTTCAAATGAGCAAAAGTCTTTCTTGTGTTTTTCCTGATCTCTTTACTTGCTCAATTGCATCTACTAGACATTACTCATCTCTTTTCAGCCTCCACTGACCTACCAGCAGCACTCCATGACTTATTGTAAGTCATCACAACTTTCAAGACTTTACTGAGCTCAGACTGTAAAACTCAGCTACCTAATAACACCTTGCTATTTGCCTGAGTTTTTAAGAGTACAGCATCACAGAATTGTTTTGGCACAACTGGCCTGTACCAGTGTGTTCAATGAATACCATTACCTAGTGCCAGTCTCTAGCTTTTTCCCCATACACTTGCACATTACATTTATTCAAATAAGCATTGAATGTCCTCTTCCATACCTCAACTGAACCTGGGTCCACAACACTTTCAGGGAGTACATTCACTGAGTAATAAAGATTTTCCTCACTTCACCTATGCTTCTCTTGCAGATCACTTGTTCTTGCTCCTTTTACAAGTGGGAACAGCTTCTCCCTACCTACTCTATTCAGCCTACTCTCAAATTTTGAACACCTCTCCAAGCAGAATAGTTTCAAGTTCTTCAGTCTATCCCCATAACTAAAGTTCCTCATCCCTGGAAAAATTCTTGTAAATTGCTTCTGCATTTTCTCTAATGTATTCACATCCTTCTCATAACGTGTGCCCAGAATTGTGTACAATACTCCAGCTGAGGTCCAACAAGTGTCCCTCACAAGTTCAACATTGTCTCCTTGCTTTTGATCTCTGTGTCTCTATTAATAAACCCAAGGGCACTCTACGCTTTATTAACTGCTGTCTCCATCTCATAAGCCACTTTCAATGGTCTGTGCATATAGCCACCCAGGTTTCTCTCTGCTTCTGCACACCCTTTAAAACTGCACTCTGTATTTTACATTGTCTTCCATTGCTCTTCTTAACAAAGCGCATCACTTCAAACTTGTCTGCATTGAACTTCATCTACCATCTAGCTGCTCACTCCACTATCTTGTCTGTGTCCTTTTGGAATCCCATGTGGTTGGATGGTTGGTTTGTGATGTACAGTGATGCCAACAGTGCAGGCTAAATTCCTGCACCATCTGAGGTTACCATGAAGGACTGTACTGCGTCTTCTGAGGCACGGTGCCTGTCAGGTTAAACCACTACCAGTCATCTCTCTGTAACTAGAGCATTTACTTATGCTCCAGTAGGACTATGGCATTTTTATCTTTTTAGTCTTATAATTTACAATTCTTCCAAGTCTCATGTCAGTTGCAAACTATGAAATTGTACCCTATACACCAGGATTCAGAACATTAACATATGACAGAAAAAACAAAAATCCCACATTGAGTTGTGGGGAACTCTACTACAAACCTTCTTCCAGCTGAAAAATATCTATTGACCATTACTCTGTTACCTATCATTCAGCCAATTTTGGTTCCAAGTTGCTACCGGTCCTTTTGCTCCACAATTTATAGCTTTCATCAAATCTGTTGAATGATGCTGTATCAAATGCCTTCTGAATGTCCATGTACACCACATCAATAGCATTACCCTCACTGAGTCTTTCTGCTACTTGTGCAAATAAATCCAGCAAGTTAGTTAAAAAAAGAGTTCTCCTTTAAAAATCCATGGTAATTGTTCCTTATCAATGCAGCATTTTTCAGAGATATCCAACTGCTCTTGAATATCTTTCACAGAGTCCCCAACTCTTCAGACCCAGTATAGTTTAGTTGCCTTTTCAGGAATACAGTTCAACAGCTCATTTCTTCATAGAGCTTAAGATATTAAAGTGTGAAGCTGGATGAACACAGCAGGCCAAGCAGCATCTCAGGAGCACAAAAGCTGGTGTTTCGGGCCTAGACCCTTCATCAGAGAGGGGGATGGGGTGAGGGTTCTGGAATAAATAGGGAGAGAGGGGGAGGCAGACCGAAGATGGAGAGAAAAGAAGATAGGTGGAGAGGAGAGTATAGGTGGGGAGGTAGGGAGGGGATAGGTCAGTCCAGGGAAGACGGACAGGTCAAGGAGGTGGGATGAGGTTAGTAGGTAGGAAATGGAGGTGCGGCTTGAGGTGGGAGGAAGGGATGGGTGAGGGGAAGAACCGGTTAGGGAGGCAGAGACAGGCTGGGCTGGTTTTGGGATGCAGTGGGGGAAGGGGAGATTTGACCTGTCCGTCTTCCCTGGACTGACCTATCCCCTCCCTACTTCCCCACCTATACTCTCCTCTCCACCTATCTTTTTTTCTCTCCATCTTCGGTCCACCTCCCCCTCTCTCCCTATTTATCCCAGAACCCTCACCCCATCCCCCTCTCTGATGAAGGGTCTAGGCCCGAAACGTCAGCTTTTGTGCTCCTGAGATGCTGCTTGGCCTGCTGTGTTCATCCAGCTTCACACTTTAGTATCTTGGATCCTCCAGCACCTGCAGTTCCCATTATCTCTTCATAGAGCTTGCTTCTTTGTGTCCTACAACTTCCTTGGGCCTCAGTTACACAGAGATATTGAACCACTCTAAGACTACTCTGAGCACTCCAGCTCATACAACTTATGCATTTTAGTTGCATTTTCTGCAGTACAATTCAGAGCTAGCATTCTAATTGTATTTCCCACTCCTGTCATCTCTCTGTCATATGTTCACTAACCTTGAATCCTGGTCTGTTTCCTTTAAACTCCAGTTTAGTGACCCCAAAACTGTCCTGAGTAACCTACTAAACCTTGCAATAGACACCTTCCTTATTCCTAGGCAGAACTGAATGCTGCACCAAAGAACTTTTGGAACTGATTCGACTTTGAATGTTACATTTCAAGGAGAATGCTGGCTTGTTCAGGGCAAAAGGAATGGATATAACAAGAGAATTTCATCACACTGATAATAACTTCATATGCTCATAGTTAAACAAGTAAATTCAGAACTTGTTGGTAGAGATATCGTGCTCCAACTAATAATGCATTCTTATAGTGCTTAATAATTGGCTGATTACTAAAATAAGATCATAAGAAATAATAGCAGGAGTAGGCCACTCAGTGCCTCAAGCCTGCTCTGCAATTCAATAAAATCATGACTGATCTGATTGTGACCTTAGCTCCATTTACCTGGCTGCACTCCCGTCTTTCTACCTCACTCCAATAACTCTTAATTCCTTTGTTGATCTGTCCAATTCTGACTAAAAATTCTGTCTAATTTAGCCATTGATTCGGTCAATTACAGAGGTCAGCAGGTCCAATGATGAGCATCAACCCTTCATCGCTGACAGGAAGATCCAGGCATATGAAAGCAATTGGATAATGCTCATGTTTCAACAGTTTTGCTGATAAAGCTGGTACGGGACCAGTAGTTAATTTATATCACTGTGAAATTAAACTTGGTTGACAAGTCAATGACTCTCAGAAATATTGTCTCATACTAACTTGGAGTTAGTGGAATAGCAGATCAGGCTTGAAGGACTGAATGGCCTACTCAGGGTCCTTGATTGCACATTTGCATGTGCAAATCTATATTACAAAGATAGCATTGTGACCTGATTTTGGAGCTCCTCATCAATTGTAACCTTTTGAAACAGGTGGTGACTGAGTTAATGGAAGAGCTTGGCATATTCCAGAGTTTCTGCTTCCATAGGTATAGAACAACTGGCTGACCAGGTGTGGATTGATGCATTAGCTGGTTTTTTGGGCATCATTCAAGGACAGGCAGAGTCTCTTTTAATGCAGAATCGAAGAGATTCAGAGAGGCTGACAAATTTGTTGCAGAATGGGGAACGGCACTGCTGTCAGCCTCATAGTACAATCCAAGCATATTTCTGGTGGTCAGTTGAATGTTAGCATAAAAGTGATTGTAAAGAGATTTCCATCGAGACATTATTTATGACTGGCACCAGGAGGCAGTTAATCTTTGATAAGGTGTACTGCGAGTCAGCAACAGCTTTTTTTGCAACAAAGAACTTCCACCAGTCAACAGAATTCCTAAGCTAACATTTTAAATCAATTCAGACTCCAGGGACTCTCAGGAATTAGAGGAACAAATATGCAGGGAGATTGGGGAGACTTGCAGGAGCAATAGGGTTGTCATGGTAGGGGATTTTAATTTCCTAACACAGATTGGGACTGCCATTGTGTTAAGGGCTTAAATAGGGTGGAAGTTGTTAAGTGTGTTCAGGAGAGTTTCCTCAAGCAGTATATAGAGGGTCTTACGTGGCACGGGGCAAAACTCAACCTATTCTTGGGAAATAGGGCAGGGGAGGGGACTGAGGTGACAGTGGGGGAGCATTTTGGGACCAATGACTATAGTTCTATTAATAAGAAAATAGTTATGGTGAGGGATAATACTGGTCCCCAAATTCAAGTTCCAAATTGGGGGAAGGCAAATTTTGATGGAATTAGACAGGAACTTGCAGGGATTGATTGGAGTAGTTTGTTTGCAGGCAAAGAGACTTCCAGCAAGTGGGAGGCCTTTAAAATGGTGATAGTTAGAGTTCAAGGTCTATATGTTCCTGTGAGGGTGAAGGGAAGGTCAGCAGCAGTCGGAAACCCTGGATGATAACCCTGAAAGTTCTGACGAGAAAAACAAAAGACACACGGCTCAGGTACAAGCAGCTGAATTCCTGGAAACAGAGAGGGGACACAGGAGTTTTACTGAAGAAGGAAATCAGGAGGGTGAAAGGGGGATTTGGCTGAGAAGATTAGGAGTGAATCCAAAGAGATTCTTTAAGTATATTAAAGGAAAAAGAATAACAAGAGAGAGAATAGGGCTCCTCAAGGACCGAAGTGGACCAAGTGTGGAACCACGGGCAATCGACGAAGTTCTCAATGAATTTTTCTCCTGTGTGTTTAATGTGGAGAAAGACATGAAGATGGGAACTTGAGAAGTTAGTAACAATATCTTAGAGACAGCACATATTGCAGTAGAGGAGGTGTTGGAAGTATTGGAATGTATGAAGGGGAATAAATCTCCTGGTCCTGATCAGCTATATCCAAGATTCCTGGGAGAGGCTAGAGAAGAAATTGTGGGGTCCATGGCTGTTATATTTACATCATCATTAACCATCGGCAAGGGCCGAGAAGACAGAAGGGTAGTGAATGTTGTACCCTTATTCAAGTAGAGCTGCAAAGAAAAACCTGGGAACTACAGATCAGTAAGCCTAATATCTGTGGTGGGTAAGTTACTTGGGGGATAAGATACAGATACATTTGGAAAAACAGGATTTGATTAGGAATAATCAGCATGGCTTTTTGTAAGAGAGGTCATGCCTCACAAATTTGTTAGAGTTCTTTGATGACGTGACCAGGAAGGCCGATGAGGGCAGGGAGGTAGACATGATCAAAATGGATTTCAGTAGGGCCTTTGATAAGGTTATACATGTAACACAAGTCTTACACAAGGTTACACAAGTCTTTTTTCCCAGGCTTGGGTAATCGTAGACTAGTGGGCATCAGTTTCAGGAAAGAGGGGAAAGAGTACATCGTAACCTGACGGGCAACTTTTTTACACAAGGGGTGGTATGCATATGGAATGACTTGCCAGAAAATGTGGTTAAGGGAGGTACGAAGTATTAGAAGGATATGGACCAAGTGCAGGGAAATGGGCTTAGTGTGGATGGACATTTTGATTGGCATGGACCAGCTTGTGCTGAAGGCCCTGTCTCCATGCTGTAGGACCCTATGACTCTAACCAGAATTCCCATCTTTATTCCAGACAGATTCCAGAATTTAGAAGCAATCCTATTTAAACATGCAAGACGTTTAGGAGACTGGATTGGATGGATACCTGGAGGATGTTTCCTCTTTTGAGGAAGTTTAAAACTAAAGGAAATAATTTCAGAATACGAGGTCTCCCTTTCAGCATAAAGATTTTCAGGATAAAGAAGAAATTTTTTCACACAGAGGAGTATTATGATGTGGAATTCACTTTCCCAGAAGATTCTGGAAGTTGTGCTTTTTAAATTTATTCAAGGCTGAGTCAGATGCATTTCTGTTTGATGAGGGAATCTGGCATTGCCTTATTGAATGCTGGTTCTGGTTCGACGGCTCAAAGAAAACTCCTATTCTTAAATCATCTGTTGGTAAGTTCTATTTTCACTGCAGCAACGGTTTATGCTGCAGTGGGCAAATGTTTCGTTTACAGAAAAAGTGAATGTTCATAAAGGGCAGCTAAGATCTGTGAAACTGTCAAGCTATCGAGTTATTGAAATGCCTGGCCTTTAAAAATTATAAACAAAAATACAAATCTATGCCAGTGAATTGAAAAAGCCTGCATTTGAAGTCTCAATAACTGTTTCTTGACTGAACCCAAAGTGGTATTATTGTGTGACTCTTTGAATGCTCCCATAAACTATCACAATTACTGTCAGGGACAGGGAGCTGTAAGTTCAAAATCTGTTTGACAGCTCCAAATTATGAGTGGTGGCTTTGTGTTATGAGTATAAATGTTGGTTTTTCTCAAGCATTAAATACATGAGATGAGTAAACATATTGAATGGACTTTCATGAATTAGTCTTTTTTTAAATACGGTGAATAGTGTAATAGACATATAGAACAATTTTATTACATTTCAGCATAGGTCCTGAGGTCTGATCCTGTTGTATATTGGATTAATTGGCATGGGCAGTATGAGGTTGAATTGTGGAGCTTGGGTTGGGATGATGCCCACTTGATGTGGGCATTGTAAGGGGCCATAAACCCAATAGGGCAGGAATTTGCTCAAGTTGGCAGCAGGGCTATAATAGCCCTTGAGTATTTGGTGATCATAGAATTGCTGCTAAGTTGGCATAAAGGCTACCAGGGATCTTGGGGAAAGTTGGGGTTGGCACGCCTTAGCCTCTATGGGCATTAGAGTGGGTGGGGATGATAAAGGAGGTGTGTGACATGAGTCATAATATTGAACAAAACAACTGGAAACATTACCTTTAAAATGAGTTGAGGCCTTTAACCAATCTACATAATCACTCAGCAGTTCCTTTGGCCACTCCTGATCTGCATCCAAGATTGGCTGTTCTGTCTCTATATCACATTTGCAAGGCCATCTCCAACTCCATGGGATAGTTTCTCCCTATTGACGCTGTTCAGGCCTTTCTTTGTTTTGTAAACTTCTGTTAAATCTCCTCGCAGCTTTTCTTTCTCCAAGGAAGACAATCCCAAATTCTTCAACCAATCTTCAAAAAAGAAGTTCCTCACTCCTGAAATCTCATGAATCTTTGCTGCACTCTCTCTCATGCATTCCTCTAACTTTAAGTGCCGGCCTCATAGTGGACATAATATTCCAGTCAAAGCTAAATTAGTGTCTTATACAAGTTCAACAAAATCTCCTTGAACTTGCACTCCGCACTGCACAATTGATTAGAGACTAGTAGTTATGGAGTTTCAAGTATAGCCAGCAGCTGGCTGAGAATAGCTTTCTATCCTCAAGGAAATAGCTCTGTGCCATTGAACTTTAATACAAGATTAGAGTTTCTCTCATCCAACTGCCATTTCTTTTTACCATCAACAGAGAACGTGTGGAAGCATCTGCCCTATCAAACTATTAAACAGTGCTTCTAAAAATCCATAGGTTCCAATAGATCAACAAAGCCATTTTAAGATCTTATTTCAAAGCACACCAATACCACAGTTGGCATTCAACCCTCTACAGTGTGATTCTGGTTCCCAAAAGGAATCATATATCGCTTGTCCTTAAATTCATGCTACAGCCAAATCAAGAGCTAATTACAATGCTTTAGGCACTTCTTCAAAGTAAAGCATAAACACGTTTCTATGACCATGGAAATGACAGTTTAGCAGCTGTACTGCAGTCTCAGTGTTTCTGGCAGCAGGTAAACATATCCCTGACTGCGGGGGCTTTTTCTGAGCATACATATGAGACACCATACAGGCAGAAGTGCTTTAGTTCAACTGTAAATTCATAGAAACTCATGATTTCTGAATATCAAAGTGGAGCTTGCAAGCACTAATACAATGAAGGGAGTAAACCCCTCGTAAAACTGATGCAATTAGGTGGAGATTGAGTACAAAGGGGTATAGATTTAAAATTGAAGCTAGGTTGCTCAGACATAATGCTACAAAGCATGTCTTTGAGCAAAGGATAGTGGAAATCTCTTCGCCTCCCCCCCAACAAAAAAATTGAGGTTAGTCGATGTGAAGTATCAAAGCCGAGTGGTTTTATAATTAAATATATAATACAATTTTAAAAGAGTATTCATTCATGGGATGTGGGCATTGCTAGCTAGATGAACATTAATTGTCCATCCCTAATTGCCCAGAGGGCAGTTAAGAGTCAACCAAATTGCTGTGGGTCCAGAGTCATAAACAGCCCTGACCAGGTAAGGATGGCAGTTTCCTTCCCTAAAGGACATTAGAGAACTTAATGGGATTTCTGGGCAATCGACAATAGATTCACAGCCATCATTTGACCCTTAATTCCAGATTTTTATTGGATTTAAATTCTCTACTGTGGAAGCATTCAAACCCTGGTACCCAGAACATTACCTGAGTCTCTGGATTAACAGTCCACTGATAATACCACTAAGCAGTTGCTTTCCTGTGGTCAAAATAGAAACAGGAATTAAAGATTCTGACCAGCATCAAAGTAATTAAATGACATAGTAAGTTCAGGTGAATGAGCGAGCTATTTCTGCCTCTATTTTCCCACAACCCTCTCCAAATCCATTTTTTAAATTCTATTATGAGATGCACTAGCTTCCAACTACCATTCATGTAAGAAAACAATGAGTTAAATTTTCTGGGGCAACTTGTTCCCTACCTACTCCCAAAACCAAAAGAGAAATTTGATCAGGAGTCTATTTATGAAAATGCCTGCTTCCCTCTAGCCACTTTATGCTCAGTAGAGTATGAACTGTTTAAGGCAAGACATCCACATCATTCTGCAGAGCCAGGGCTACCAGTGAAGTGAACTGGCCAGCAGCTCTATAATCTCAGCAGCACTAGGTTTGATCAGTGACAAATGCTTCAGGCAGTCCTCAAAGAAAGCTAAGTTATGGAGGCAGAGTGAAGGGAAGTCCAGGGTATCGGAGCAGATTTTCTGGCAGGTGTGCTTGGGCCAGTGATGGTGTGGGTGAGGGTAGCGGCGTGCGGCTGAAGGACCAGGTTAGAGTGACCTTGGGAGAGGGTTAAATTGAGGAGAAATATGGTGAAGAGGTGGTGGTGGTGCCTCTAAAGGCCACAGCTGGTGGGCACCTTAAAAAGCCCCACTGCTTTTGCTGACTCCAGCCTGACAGCAAAAGTCGCTGGGCTACCTAACTACTAGCAATAGCGAGAGTTTGAGGCATTAAGTCGCCATTAAATGGTGCCATTTTACAAGGCCCTCCACTTTTCAGACACATGATAGAAATGGTAGACGTGACGCGTGAAATCCAACCAATGTTTCTTTTCAATTTCGTAAAAGTGGCATATAAAAGTAAATAAACACTTACACGCATCCAGCAGAACTGACTGGATTCTCACACCGGCTGTTTCTACCTGAAAGAGCTAACATTTTTATTCTTCAGTGTTAAGCAATTTATCTAGTTCAAAGATGCTTTCATTAGTGGTACATTAAAGCACATAAAAGCTTCTAAATCAAGTAAGATTTATGATCTGTTTGTGCTGCCATTTTTATGGGCAAAATAAATTGGTTCTGTTGTAACCAAGATGCATGTACTAAATGTGTGGGCAAAGTTAGAAATCACATGGCAGCAGTTTATAATCCAACGAGTTTATTTGAAAACACAAGCATTCGGTGTGTATGCTCCAAAAACTTGTGATTTCAAATAAACCTGTTAGACTATAAACTGATGTCATGTGACTTCTGACTTTGTCCGCCCCAGTCCAACACCAACACCTCCACTAAATGTGTGGACAATGTTACTACACTTGTAAAGATCACTGGATTCCAATGATGTCCCATCATCAATCATAATACAAGAGATTAGAAAAGCTGTTTTCCTCCATCCAGTAAATAAGTAAATGTTGTCTTTTTATCTTGTGTGAATAAATCATTCATTCAATTCTATGATTGCCAAACATCCAGTGTTTACAAAAGATATTACACATTTATAATTTCCTTTCATTTGGAAAGTGTAAATTATTTACTAATGAACAAGATTTAAATAACATCTATTTTTGTTTTTGAAGATATTGATTAATCAAATAAATCAATAAGTCAAAAGATAATATTGCATTGGAAATTTTAGGGCAATATATTTTGCCTTCCCACCCAGTGCAGGTTTATATTTTCAAGAAAGCAGCTCACAATTATCACTTGTATTAAGTTTCCAACTTTTCTTAACTTTTCTCAAGTTTAAAAGGCCGAACTATATCACTGTGCATTTGGTTTAGAATTTGTCTGTGATATTGCTGCTGCAGAAAAAGCAAATTTGTTATCTAGTACTTTTACTTTGACAGCATTTAGGCCTGTAGAATCCTTTAAATAAATGCACATATCTGAATCAACTTAATTCAATATTAACATATTGAGAGCAGTGCTCAGTGGTGGCTCTGATCTGCTTTTCATGTTAGCAACATGGATTTAATGGGGAGATGAAACGTATTCCATTTCTTTCCAAGGAATCCTATCAACCTCAAAGTTTAGAAAAAATAAATGTCAATCGACTAAATTATTTGTATGTTATGAATGGAGTAAGTCACAGAAATAAATAAGTGATATGTGTTTATATGACCGTAAAGATACATGTTTCACCTTGTATTATGAAACAAAAGATAATGAAAAGTCTACATCAATATCTTTAAAAATGCGACAATTGACTCATCGAACTAAATTATTCAAAATTAAAATCCAGGACAACAATAAGAAAAACTAACTATGATTTAATCGATGGAATAAGCTGCCTGCAATGATCCATTTGGTTTTTATTATTATACTTTTCCAAAAAAACAGAAAAAGAGAAATTACTTGTAACAAAGGATCGTGTACATCTCAATGGAAAGGGCTTTTCAAAGGGTTTGAGGAAAATAGCTACATCTAAAAAATAACTAAGACACACCTGATAAAATATTCAGTATTCACCTAGAAAAACAAGTGCTGGAAACCATTCAAGCCTTGATACAATAGATGAGATTTGGCAGAATTTTTACAATAATTTTATTCTACATGTGAAGCTTCTATGTGATTCCATTATGTTTACTGCCAAATTAATCAGCAGATTCAGTTTCAAGAGTGATACTGAATCACATTAAGTTATTCTTTGATGTGGCAGATGGTATTTCCATTGTAATGATAATTAGTGCTGAACAATTTCGAAAAGGAAAGCTGTTGCGTTCTTTGCCACCATACTTGCAGATGAATCAGTGTGCACTTTTTAATTATTCACTTGGTACCATGGCAATTTTTGACATTACTGGGAGGGATTGGGAACAATTATTTGGTTCCAAACTTTTAAACCCATCTTAAACATTATCCTCCATAAAATGGAAGGCAAGAGTAAGAACACTCTCAGGTAAAATTTTTACTCTGGGATATATTGAAGATGTTTGGTAATAAAGTTATCTGGTTTACTGTTACCTCAAAAGCAGCATTTAAGTTCCACAGGACATACATTTCATTCTTCCTGAGTGTTGATTTCATTTTGGCTTCCTTCCTGATATCTTTCTATTCTTGCTTCATGAAAAAGTTTATTTTCAAATGAAGATACACTTCCTCTGAATCAAAACTCGAGGTCACCTACAAAATAAGCAACAGTCATGTCAGGTGATTAACAATAGCTCGTCTTGCCTTGTACTATGTACAGGATAGAACAGTTTAGTGAGGACAACATCTAAATCTGGAGTGCACTTCTTCAATACTATTGTCAGATTGTTGTCAAAGCCCATAACCCTCGCAGTATCCAGTACCATCAGCCAATTTCTTGATGACACATGGAATGAATAGAGTTGACTGAAGATTAGCAGCTGCGATGCTCTGGATAGGAGAAAGTTAAAATTTATCATACACTCAGAACCTCTTTTTGAAAATGGATGTGCATGCCTCAGCCTTATATTCTGCCCTGATGTCTGCAGATGGAGGCAGAAGTACTGCCCTGAGATACTTAATGCTTCATAAGCAGGGATGGGTTTCATGGCATCTTCCTTTCTGGCAGAACAGTAAACCACTACACATGCAATACTGCTCCACATTTTCAAATACTTTGAACTGACAAGGAAAAAAACATGTCCCAACAATGCAACTTCAATAATTAATATCTGTACAGATAATGTTTGTCCAGACTGAATTCAATGATACTTCCATTCTACCTAATTTAAATAATTTGAAGCAATTGTTTATTTGAGTTTCACATCAAATTTCATGTTTCTCTAGAACATCTTTTCAACAGAGAAAAAATGTAAACCTCATTCAGAAAGATATATGATTTATAGTGTTAAGATACGGATTCACAAAACAATATGATAGCAGAAAAACTAATTAACTTGACACAGATTTTCTGAAAGAATCAGCTAAAGTAAATTGTTCTAATATTTGATCTTATTGTTGTTTTGTCTGAAAAGAAACAAAAATTCTTGAGATGAGAATGTCTTGTTTTGTCACATTTAAAATGATATGGATAGAACTTTCTAAGACGTTGAGCCACTGTTGTGGCCTTGGATGCATGAGGAGGATTAGTACTAAATTGTCGGTCTATAGCTCATGATTTTCCATCCAACAATTTTCCTGGTACAGTGCTGACTATGTTTGAGGCACAGCCAGTAGTCTAAAGATTTTTGAAAGGTTTGCCTTGATATTCTTTAAACTTTGGCATAATTTGTACTTAAAGTACCAAGTACTGCAAAATAATCTCTTGAATGTGTACTCTCAATAAATTAAAATCAAAACCAGCTGGATGCAAGTTTTAGTGATAATGGGAACTGCAGATGCTGGAGAATCCAAGATAATAAAATGTGAGGCTGGATGAACACAGCAGGCCCAGCAGCATCTCAAGGCCTCACATTTTATTATCTTGGATGTAAGTTTTATACTGCTGCCCTTTGACACTGAGGATGATGGAACTCTGATTTTCACAGGTCAGATTTGTTAACTTGCTTTCAGCTAAGTATTGAACCTTTTCCCCTGAACATCTAATATACTGTTCCATGAGCATTAAGCAGTTAAGTTTTGATGTCTGAGAGAGAAAACTTCTCCAAATGCTCAAACTGAAATTTGCACTTGCCTTCGCCATTGATGACTGAGTTAGTGGGATTAATTTTCTAGTTGTCATGAGTACAAATTGCTGGTGCCAATGCACTTCAATCAAATATTAGTTTTAAACTGGTAGATTTTTGTTCAGGTCTGACATACAACAGCACAGTTTGAAAGTATCTGGTAAAATTGAAAATGTTATCTTGAGGATCTAGTATTGAACTATGACATTGTTTCTCTGTAGTATTTGTTCCAAAAGATCTATTAGCAAGAACTCACAAGTTACGTGGGTGAACTGAGAAATATTCTACTGCTCTAACACCACAATCCCACCGCGCCCCCCCTCCCCGATCCTGAATAAAGCCAAAATCCTTGCAATACTCCTTTCTAAATAAATGGAAACTCATCATTAACTATCTTTAGCCTTGCACTGTCGGTGAGAGCAGCAGCATGAAGGTAGAATATGAATGCAGTTCCTACAATCTAATATCATTAAAGTCATAAGCTCAGTCATATATATATATATATATATATATATATATACACATACAAAAGCTGCCTTCTTCCTTAGATGGATTGAGGTTAAGTTTTAAATTGCTCCCAAACACCTTACAATACACTTACTGTTAATATGGCACATTCCAGAACATGCAGTGCAATTTTCTGGCTCCAAAAAGCATTTGCACAAATTTGGAAGCAAGGCAGTGACAACATTTTGAGAGGGTGTACAAGATTGTTTAATATTAATGACAACACTTGCTTGTAATCTATCTATAAAATTTAATAATGTCTTGTTATGATACTTAGTCAGGTTTATTATAAACCTCCTCTGGACAATTAGTTTCTCTTTCTATATAGAAATTCTTCACTGAAGACTTTAGAACTGCTGGCGCCTCTAGAGGTAAATTCATTTTCAATGCAATCAGATTTAATATCCTCCAATAAAAAGCTATTGTTGGAAATTTGTGAACCATGCAAGCATTTTATAGCATTATTCTGCACTATTCTAAGTTCAGGCTGTTTTTGGTTTATGTAAAATATTACTGAACTAATTCTTAAAGACCAACATAGGCACAAGAGAGGATGCAGAGGAAATTTACCAGAAATGTTGCCTGGGCTGGAGAGTTTCAGTTCTGAAAACAAATTGCGCAGACTAGGGTTGTTTCCCTGGGAGCAGAGGAGACCGAGAGAGGGCACAATTGAGATGTATAAAATTATAAGGGACATAGACTGGGTAGACAGGAAGGAATTTGTCCCCTCAGTGGAGGGATCAATGCCTGAGAGACATACATTTAAGGGAAGGAGCAGGAGGTTTAAAAGAGACGTAAGGAAAAGCTTTTTTACCCACAGGGATGTGGGAATCTGGAACTCACTGCCAGTAAGGATGGTTGTAGCAGAAACCCTAATGATACTTAAGTAGTATCTAAATGTGAGATTGGAATGGTTAGGTGATTATTGTTAACCAGTGATTTTTTTTTGTGCCGTAGATCTCTATGATTCTACAGGCCTTATCTCATGTGAAACATGAAGGAACAGATTTTACCAATTCTCTGAAAAGGGACTGGCTGTTGAGAAGGCTGCTAAAAGTGACGGTGGAAGGACTTGGGAGAGGAGTCTGACATCTTTCTGCTGCCACTGTCAATCCTCATGGGAAACTCAATGGTGGGGTCAGCCACTTGGGAGCCAGTTATACTGATTAGTGTCTGTCTTAAGGCCACTTCATACTTTCTCCCATAGTTCCCAGCAGCCTCACATGTGGCATTTTGCACATAGGGGAACAGCCAAATAAACCCAGGCAGTATCCCAACTGTGATAGCAGTTCTGAGAGATGAGCCATCATCCTTAATTGGAATGCTACCTGAGATCTTACCATCCACCCAGGAAGCTCAGGCACCACTTTAGGATCAGATGGCGAGATTGCATACATGCTGAAAAGATCCAGTTCTTAGTCTTCTTCAAATTCAACACACATGCAATGATGCTCGGTGTAACGGAGATCAGAAACACTGAGAAGAATTTTCCAGATGGCAGAGCTTCCTGCTGCACAACCCGAAGCATTGATACTGACTGCTTCACAACAATTTAACACTCAGCAAGACATTAATTGGCCAACACTGAGACTTCAACCTCCATCTAGGGAGGATGTCCTGCCTGAGAGAGCTGCCAACTTATCTGATGGCCAGCAGCTCTTGTCTGATCAAGCAAAATTCTGCAATACTTCAAACATTAGATAAAATCCTGGACGTTTCCAATTTCTAAAATACTGGATAAAACCCTAGACTTTTCAAAACTTAAAAGGTAAAAGTGACATCTGGACTGAGTTCAGTAGAGAATACACAAATACAACTCACAGACTGGAGATTGTTGTCTGGAACCATTATTCAGCCTGTAATTCTAACTCACACCTCCTCTCTAAGAGAACATTCAACCAAAACTAACAGGTTATAGCCCAAGACAACACAGTGCGGAGCTGAAGGTACACAGCAGGTCAGGCAGCATCAGAGGAGCAGGAAAGTTGATGTTTCAGGTTCTGTAGAAAGGTCCTGACCTGAAACATCGACTTTCCTGCTCGTCTGATGCTGCCTGGCCTACTGTGTTCCTCCAGTTCCACACCGTGTTACCTCTGACTCCAGCAGCTGCAGTTTTTGCTATCTCCAAGACTCTAGCCCAGCTCCAGCTACACAGTGCAGACACTATGGGGCCTACATAGATACCAGACATTAAACCTCAACCAAAATTCATTTACAGAGATACTGGAGATTCAACCTCCATCAAAATGCATTCACACATATTCCAGGCGTCAGAAAAGCAATTAACTTCAAAAGAGAACATCAAGGGCTTAAAGAAAACTAGAAATTTGAGGAGGTATAACAGGTTCACAGTCAGTATAAGTGCCAGCCCTGATCTCACCTGAGAGTGTGATCATTTTCAACAACAACCTTCTGCACAAGCAGCTTCCCCACAGGCTTCCATCCCCAACGAGCTTGCAAAGCAAGACCCAAAAGAAGCCGAATCAAGAGGTCAGACACAAAAGCTGAATCAGGAAGCCAAACACACAGCATCATTGGAACAAAGGACCTCTGAGAAGGGAGAGCCAACCAAATGCTATTTAAACAACAGTTTCCAGATGCAGACCTGTTCTGAACCAAGAGAACTGACGGCAAGAACTTTAGCAAACAGCCGTACTTCAATACTGCATTTCGAGTGATGAGCATAAACCCCTGAAAACACAAAATTCCAACCTAGGTAGCAAGGAAGAGAAAGTGTGGGGTGACAGTGCATTGGGACCTCAAGGTAGGAATTCTGATTAAAAACTGAATAAAAACAGTTTTGTTTTTGTGTGCCAGTGGGATAAGATTCTAATAGTGTTCATCTAGTAAGTAGAGTATTTAATAGACTACTATTCTCTGTATAATTATTTTTTCTTTTAAAAATTTTACTTACATTTATATTTTAAGCAAATGCAGAAATTCTTTTGCCCTGAAACACCTGTTTACTGCCTTCTTCATTTCCCATCCCATAAATAATTTGTCTCCAGAACCAGGGATCTGGAGTGATTCAAACCAGCTAAACATCAGGAAATGATTGATTACAAACCAGAACCCCCCACTCTGTACTGCCAACAGTGCTAGGTTCAAGCAGTGAGCACTGCTGGACCACAGCCAACCTCCAAAAGCTGAGCAGGCAATGGAGGGCAGATGAAGATAAATCCACACTATCAGTGCACTAGACTGGCAGACTCCAGCAAGTGGGAGTCTGAGTGTGTTGCTGGTCTGGACTTTAGACATGAGGAGCAAAGGTGAAGTGAATTCCACCCTCATGTCTGACAGTAGAAGCTGCTGCGCCATCTGTTTAACCCAGGCCTTCCACTGTCACAACGGCAGGTCAGAAGCTAGGAATTCTTCAACATTTAACTCACTTGCTGACTCCCAAAGCCTGTCTGTCATCTACAAGGCACAAGTCAGGAGTATGATGGAATAATCCTCACTTGCCTGGTGACAGCAGGTGAAACACACTCAAGAAGCTTGACAAAGCAGCTCATTTGATTGGCACCACATCCACAACTCCTCAGTTGCTCCATTACCAATGTTCAGTAGCAACAGTGTGGACAATTTACAGGATGCACTGCAGAATTTCACCAAAGATCTTTAGACAGCACTTTTCAAACTTACAACCACTTGCACCTAGAGGCCCATAACGCAGCAGGTACATGGGAACATCACCACTTGCAAGTTCCTGTTCAATCCATTCATCATCCTGGCTCAGAAGTATGTCACTGTGCCTTCAATGTTGCTGGGTCAAAATCCTAGGATTCTCTCCTTAACGGCATTGGGAGTCAACTTACAGCATGGGGACTGCAGTTGTTTAAGACCATTCACTACCACCTTCTCACGCAGAAACAGGCATAAGATGCTGGCCCAAATGGCGATGACTGCATCCCAATAAAAATAAATTGTAAAATCAACACTGGACATTTGTAAGTGATCGCAGCTCCTTCAGCCTCAGAGCTTACTGTTACCACCCCTTCCCTCAGGATCAGTGCCCATCAAGACCTCTCTCAGGTTCAAGGTTAACCATTTCCTCTACTCCCTCAGCACCAGCGTTTTCCCCTTCTCTAGACTCAGAGCTTGCCAGCTCCCTCACCTCCACAATCACCACCAAGAACCTTCTCCACCCAGGCTTAGGGTTAACCAAACCCTTCCCCCATTCCTCAGGGTCAGGCACATCAACACACATTCTCTTCTCCCTGGTTCTGTGCTCTGCACTTGATCTCCCCACCTTGCAGAGAAGGAGAGACACCAGAGTGGGAATGGGAAGTGGGACGAAGAGTGGAGTGAAGTGGGATGTGTGGACGGGTGGAATAGGGAGGAAAGAGAGGTGAACAAGAGAAGAGACATGAGCAGGAGAGGGAGAGGAGTAGTGGAGAGGCAAGGACAATAATTGTGTTTAACAATAAAAGTATATCACACTATAACAATTATTTATAGCAATTATAATTAATTTAATTTAATACCAATAACACCACAATGGTTACTCTGTTGATGTATCTATGTCAAGTATTGCACTTGCAACTCAGACTTTGAAAAATATCTGGGATTTGTCCGAGTTCTTCCTTTTCTTGTAAATAATTCAGAGAAAAAATCTTATCTCTGAGTTTTTCCTTCACTGATTGCATCTAAGCTGATCAAGCTTTTGTTTCAGCTTCCTTTATTCTCTGTTGGTTTCTAATAATTTTTGCTGAATATGTTTGCAATTGTGTGATTTCATCGAACAGTTATTGACTTGATTGATTGTCAAGTGTACCGAAATACAGTGAAAAGCTTTGTTAAAAAGTGGTACAGGCAGGTCCTGGTAAGCAAAGGATATATAGATCAAAAAGACTTAGATGGATGCATACAGGTTACATTGCACATGGCATGCACTAGGCGAGATCAATGTCAGCAAAATCAACATTACTTGAGGCGAGAGAGTCCATTCACCAATCTGATAATGGCCAGGAAGAAGCTGTTCCTAAACCTGTTTGTGCATGTGAGATAACAAAGTGTGGAGCTGGATGAACACAGGAGGCCAAGCAGCATCTCGGGAGCACAAAAGCTGACGTTTTGGGCCTAGACCCTTCATCAGAGAGAAGGGTCTAGGCCCGAAACGGCAGCTTTTGTGCTCCTGAGACGCTGCTTGGCCTGCTGTGTTCATCCAGCTCCACACTTTGTTATCTTGGATTCTCCAGCATCGGCAGTTCCCATTATCACTGTTTGTGCATGTGTTCCGGTTTCCGTATCTTCTGCCTGACAGAAAAGCTTGTAGGAGATCATTACCAGGGTACAAGGGGTCTCTGGTGATGTTGGCAGCCTTTCTGTAGCAGTGAGCCATGTAAATGGAGTCCATGGATGGAAGGTTTGTCTTCCATGATGGTCTGGGCTGTGCATACAACCTTCTACATTCAATCAATCATTACTGGTGGTCAATTAATAGTTGAATAAATGCTTTGGGTTGTAAACAGTATGTTCTTTAAAGCAGATTGTTGCAAATGACCATGATCAAAGTTGTCGATCACAGAACGATGACCAATTTTTCTGGTAGGGCATCCTTGTAATACATGATGTATTTTCCATGTCCTCAGAGGCACTAAGGATGGGCAAACAATGGACCATTGCCAGTTGCATCCGACTTACAGAAATAATTTAAATATTACAGAGTGATCCAGAAAGTGAAGTATTAAATGCCAAAGGGTTCATGTTTTTCAATATTGCCAACTTGTTAAAAGCCGTTTTGTCATATGGGCCTTTTATTAATTAGAACCTGGCATGCTTTAGCGATTTTAAAGCCCCCATAAAGATTGAAAGATTAATTCAAAACTCTAAAAACTTTTTAATAATTTTACAAATCCATTATTTTTTCAATCTATAGAAGGTAACTTTCTCCTGGAGCTTTTAAACCAAAACGAATGAGATTTTTATAAATGTCTGTTATGATTCACCAGGGTCATACATCATAAATCAAGCCCTGCGATTTCCAGAATCATACCAAATGTTAAAGTCTTTTTTTAAAAAAGATGCACAATGTCCCAACTTACCTGACGTTGAGACCAAGGTGGTAGAAAGCATGGACCAGGTTTTTGCACAACCAAGAATTATTACTTTCTCTAAGTGATTAGACTAAAGTTATAAATAAACAGGTATAAGCTACTTACATTTAAGACTACTAATTAAAACTCTAATTCTCTCACAAACTCACCCTTCACGCATACAGACAGACAAACAAGTAGAGAAAACAGATTATTTGCAGGGGTAGAAAAACCTGGAAAGTCAGTTCAGCAGTCTTTGCTTACCAATTTGAATGATGGGATGATCCTACCTCAACCAGCCAGGTCCTTTGTGTCCCATTGTCTTTCTCTGGAAGCTTCTACTGGTTTGTAAGAAGTTCATAGTTGCTGATTCTCTTGGAAAATATCTCTGATTTTTCAATTCAAATGCTAGATCTGATAACAACTGCTGCAGGAGATGTACAGAGCAGGCAGCTTCTATAAGGGAGAACAACAGCACACCTTCTGTGTCTTTCTGTTTTTTTGTGTCTCTGTAATTTGTTTTCAGTTCTAACCTGTTCAGTTAACAGAGAACCAATCAGCTTCACTTGCAACCAACTGCACATTGCAGGAATCCTTAGCCACATAACCAGAGTTCACAATAGGTATTGAATTCCTTGCTGTGGAATTATGCAGCCATCCTGGGAATTCTTCATTTTGATAAATAATTCTTGCTCCTTTGATAACAAGGTGTAGAGCTGGATAAACACAGCAGGCCAAGCAACATCAGAGGAGCAAGAAGGCTGATGTTTTGGGCCTAGACCCTTCTTCAGAAATGGGGGGGGGGGGGGGCAAAGAGGGAGAAATAAGTAGGGAGAGAGGGGGAGCTGGACAGAAGACAGATAGAGGAGAAGATGGGTGGAGAGGAGGCAGACAGGTCAAAGAGGCGGGGATGGAATCAGTAAAGATGAGTGTAGGTGGGGAGGCAGGGCGGAGATAGGAAGGATGGTCAGATCAAGGGGGCGGGATAAGATTAGTAGATAAGAGATGGGGTTGGGGCTTGAAGTGGGAGGAGACGATTGGTGGGAGGAAGGACAGGTCAGGGAGGCAGGGACGAGCTGGGCTGGTTTTGGGATGCGGTAGTGGGAGGGAAGATTTTGATGCTTGCGAAGTCCACATTGATACCATTGGGCTGCAGGGTTCCCAAGCGGAATATGAATTGCTGTTCCTACAACCTTCGGGTGGCATCGCTGTGGCACTGCAGGAGGCCCAGGATGGACATGTCATCTGAGGAATGGGAGGGGGAGTGGAAATGGCTCGCAACTGGGAGGTGCAGTTGTTTATTGCGAACCGAGCGGAGGTGTTCCACAAAGCAGTCCCCAAGCCTCCGCTTGGTTTTCCCGATGTAAAGGAGGCCACACCGGGTACAATGGACACAGTATACCACATTGGCAGATGTGCAGGTGAACAACTGCTTAATATAGAAAGTCATCCTGGGGCCTGGGATGGGGGTGAGGGGGGAGATGTAAAGGCAGGTGTAGCACTTCCTGCGGTGGCAGGGAGAAGTGCCAGGTTTGAGGGGCTGCAGGGGACTGTGGAGGGGAAAAGGGGTCATGGAGAGCGTGGTCCCTCTGGAAAACAGATAAGCGTAGGGAGGGAAAAATGCCTTTGGGGCTGGGGTAGGATTGCAGATGGCGGAAGTGTCGGAGGACGATGCGTTGGATCCGGAGGTTGGTGGGGTGGCACGTGAGGATGAAGGGGATTCTGTTTTGGTTGTTATTGCAGGGACGGGGTGTGAGGGGTGAGTTGCGGTCAAGGGCATTCTCAACCACTGAGGTGGGGGAAGTTGTGGTCCTTGAAAAACGAGGGCATCTGAGATGTACGGGAGTGGAATGCCTCATCCTGGGAGCAGATGCGGCGGACGCAAAAGAATTAGGAATAGGTAATGGCATTTTGGCAGTAAGGTGGGTGGGAGGAGGTGTATTCTAGGTAGCTGTGGGAGTCAGTGTCTCTCCTTGCTGTACTTAGACTCTAAAGACTCAAAAATAAAAAAAACATTGTTCTTACAAGTGGTGTATTGGAAAACATGCTTTGCAGATAAAATGCATATGCCAGTGGGAAAAAATGATTGTATTAAATTTTTTTAATTAAGAAAATTGCAACCTGATTTTAATTTGCTCACTAGTAGAATTTAAGTATTGCAGACATTAACTAATGTACAAAGGTTTCAGCTGTGACATTGAATGCTAAATTTCAAACCAACGCATTAGAATCAGATAAAATCCATTGTAAAAAAATTCAGCTGCATTTACTAATCAAACCCTTTTCAAATATGGCTGGCTTGAACAAAATTGGTTTAGATTTTTTGCCCTTCCTGAACAAATGTGTTGTAGTTAGTACAAACTTTCTCACTTGTCTTCACTTCAACCTTTCATAGATCTGCATCACATTATTACAGTGTTAATGATTTGAGTTTTTACACCTGCAGATTACAAAACACAACTGACTAAACTCAAGTCATATTGCAAACTACAAATTGTACTGTTTGTTAACTCACAGCTTAGCATAAGCAAATTTTGCACCTTCATGTGGAATTCTCCTTCAGAAGTTGCTACTTTTTAATCTGTTTGGCAACCTGACTTAAAGCTTTGGTTTTCTCATAGTGCAAAATAGGTTTAACATTAGACGATGTTGTAACCGTCCAATCAATGTGGACTGACAACCGAAGAGCCTTATAATTATATCCTCAACTGCATTCATCCTGATTCATTTACTTTCAGTAGAAGAAGCTGTTCAGGTATAATAGTCAGAGCTTCACAATGCAATCAATAAAACACTCCTTGAATCGAGCTTCTTTCTTCCTCTAGGCTTGTTTACTAATGAGCAGGACATGAACCCCTCATTTGTTGTAACATTTGAATTTAACATCAGACATAACAATTAAAGCAACAGCAATTTGTTCTGACACCAGAAAGATGTTACATGCAGTCAACAAATCAATTGTATATTATCCCTGCAGCTATTTCAAAAGGTACATTCAAATTGGTCAGCCATTCATTCGTGAGTCCTTTGGGATCAAAGTAGATGATCAGACTATCATTTCAGCCCATTTTCTGCAGTGAGTCCTTTAATCAGATTGAATTTTGCTAGGGAGCATGCAAAGTGAACAGTGTTTTTCAAATACACCAGCATGCAGTTCCTGATCTCTCAGACAGGACTTCCTCAGCTAGTTTTCATGATCAACATCACTAATATGATGGACCACACCACATGGTACCCTGCTAGAGACCCTTTTAAATTTGCCATGATTTATTATCAAGTCAGTATTAACAGTCTATTCTACCATGCAACAAAAGAAGTAGGACGCTACAGAACGTGCCTAAGAGACAATATATTTTCCTCAGGAATATATATTTATTGGATTGGTTTGAATCATCAAATGTCACCAAGGACATAAATTGATAAACAAAACTAAAAATTGGCATAATAGAAAGGCCAGCATTTGAATCCAAAACTTCAGTATAAACATAAATTTGGAGTTTAGAATCCTTTCAAAAATATGCAGCATATTAATTTTAGTTTTGCAATAAAGGTAAAAATGTTAGTTTTTTTTTAAAGATTGTGAAGAATCTGGCTCACAGAGTAATGATTGAGATTTGAAAAGGAACCAAATGCCTCCCACTGACAGAAAATGGTAAAATAGGCTTTTGAAAAACACAAATTCTTTCATTTGTTTAATTGGATAAATGAAGCTTTGAAAGGCATGGCTTCATGAAAGGACGCCTCAAGGATAACATAAATGAAAACGCCATGGGCAGTGAATTCTAAGGCAGACAACGTAGAAGAAAAGCAGCTGTTATCATAATTCCTTTTGTTGGATTTGATAGCTGAAATGATCGAGACAATGGTACCTTGCCTTTGGCAAAGAAAGATTGAGGTATTCCGTTGCGCCCGAAGTGGTGTCAATGAGGCACTTCAAAAGGAGAGATGAATTTAAAAGGTCAAAGTGATTGGAAAAATACACTGAGTTATATTCAATGAACTCATACATGTGTTAAAATAACCTGTGATCAACTATAGTCAATTGTATTGTCTAGGCTCAGAAATTTTACAAACACTAAGTAAACGTAATCACAAATCTGGAAAGAACATAAATATAACATTGCAAAATTCAAACAAAATCTGCACTATATCTGAGAAACAGCTTCTGAACAGATTTACTCAAAAATATATTTACTCCAATACAAACGGCTAACTTTGTAATGAATATTTAAACCTTAAAACCTGATTTAAAATACTATTTCAGAAACAGTAGGAACTGCAGGTGCTGGAGAGTTCTGAGATAACAAGAGCTGGATGAACACAGCAGGCTAAGCATCATCAGAGGAGCAGGAAGGCTGACATTTCGAGCCAAAACCCTTCTTCAGAAAATACTGTTTGACTTGCTGCTTGTCACTCACTGGGGCAGAGGTTATGTTATGTCATGGGAAAGGCTTTTGCTTCGCGTGATAAAATATACTTGGAAACACATTTTGTAACACATTTTGTCAGAACAATGAAATACTTTTAGATTCAAAAAGAACATTTTCTTTACCCATGCCAGGTAAATAAATAAATTTGTTGATCTGCACCAACTGCAGTGTTGTTCTGTTTGCATGCTATGTTATGTAAATCTATAATATAAATCCAAAGTCTATTTGACATCAGGCAGTAACTTTTTAAATTTACTGCTCACGCTATTGAAGACTTATTTTGTAGGAAGGCCAAATAAAAAAAATTTGAAACAGAAAAATAAACAAATTTTTTTTGTTAATACCTCTCCAACAGGACTTAATATTGCTGACAGATTCTGGTATAAGTTCATAAATCCTAAATGAAAGGCTTATATGCAGAATCATGTTCATAACCTTTTCAGAATTTACCAGTTAGTTAAGAGAACTTTTCAGTTACTCCTGAAGCACATAAAGAACTGGCACAACTATATTGCAAAACATAAATATTTCAAATGATTAAAGTTCCTTGTTCGTCAGTTATCTTGAAGTTTGCTTGTCAGAATTGCAGTACATCAACCTGAGTTCTGGGAAAGGTCTATCTTATCATACGTCTTAAGGAATTTACTAGGCAAGAGACATTGTATCCTTCGGTTTACAAAGCAGCCTTTGCTTAGTTATTACTCTAGAAGCTGCTTAACAAAAAGAACTGTTGGATTATCAGGCCACTTTTGAATTCAATTTTTTTTATATTTCTGTAGACAGGTCATTTTGAATAATTATGCCACAATGTGGACTTGGACGAGATATAAATGTCTCTGAGTCCAGAGGTGCATTTCAGTGTGTGAATGACAACTCTTAGTGCTGAACTTTCATGGCCACTGAATGATGTGGGCATTAGCAAGAAAGTTGGGAGAATCGAGTGAGATCAGAGTAAAAGGTTCTCTGACATCAAGTGCAGAAAGTTACATTTTCCAACCAAGTGTTGAACAGCTAGTCAAGATGCTCACTAGAGACGGGCCTATTAGCAGACATTAATTTCTCACAACTACATCATTTCACCTCAATGAGATGCAGCTTCCTATTCCTCTGTCTGTCGGATAGAAACCAGATGTTGACAATCCCTGGCATGGCATTCAAAATGTAATCTAGAGACCCCAGTTCACCATTTGCTCCTCTGGGCCTCTCAGGGTACCTCCGTGGACAGCACACAATCATCTCCCACTCCATCCCATCCACCAGGATCTCCAGGTCCACATCAGAAAAGCAGGGTGCTGATTTCCCTCTGATATGTCTAGGGCAATTGACAGGAAATGTGCAGAGAATTTGAGGATAGCCAGTACTTGACCAAGTATACAGCTGGGTTTTAAAGGCAGAACCCTGGGAGGTCCCAGCGGTAGCCTGTAGTTGCCCCTTGGAGATTGAGAGACAATAATGAGTGGGGCTCAATGGAAAGTGGTGTGCACATAATGAGGTATAGTCAGGGAGCTCGTGTGAGAAAATGCCTCCATGAAATTAATCAAAACTGATATTTTGCCAATTACTGGTAAAATTCAGTCCTTATCTTTTTTCTCCCCTGGAGAAAACACTTTTCGTCAACATTCTTAAGCTGGCAATGTTTTCCACTGGCCTGTTTATGAGTTCAGAATCTCTAATGTGCAAAGCATACAGACTGAAATCAAGTTCTCCATTTTAAAAATAAGATTACCTCCCAAACATCATTTTCAACTAGACCTGCAGGTTTACAAGCCCATTGAAAAAGTACACCAGATTAGAGATTTTGTGAAGAAAATGGAAAGCCTGCTGAGGAGTCAGAGCATCCTGAAAAGTTACTGTAAAATGTTTTCATACCTTCAAATGTCACCATCAGGTACTGCATTGTAAGGGAGGTGTGTTTCCAACTTGGGCATTCATCATAAGAATCTGACCTTTAAAGGCACTTAGATTAACCAGACGCATATTTTTTTCCCCAACAGAGAAAGCATCATTATGCAGTGAAGTATTTTATAAATGTCCTGCTATCCTTTATACACATTTTCTATTTAATTTCTTTCAATTTCTTGTTCTGTAATCTACCTTTTCTTTAATCGTAATGCACAGACATTTGTTTAAATGTGCAGGCCCTTTAATTTTCTTTCACCTACAGTAGCTTAAATGGGCCTTTCTATCCTTTCTATTTGTTTCAATATTCTACCTGACTTCATTTTGTCAGGATTTCTTTTAGTTTGAAATTCATGTTCGTAGCTTGCAGGAGAGTTTTAGGTTTCTGCGCGGTGACCTAGTTTAGAGGACACATGGATTCCCATTATCATTTTCCGTGAAAATCTAAACAAAGTATATTTTAATATATCCGCCAATGTTTATTTCTCTGAAAGAATACACTTGTTTGTAAAATCATGAAGGATAGAGAGAGGATTAAGGGCAGTTGTCTTCTCCCTAGGATGGGAGGAGGGGTTTGCAGATTCAAGGCTAGGGGACACATTTTTAGGGTGAGAGGAGAGAGATTTTAAAAAGACATGATGGGCATTTTTTTTTTACTCAGAGGGTTTGTCTGTGGAATGAACTTTGTGAGGAAGTGGTGGATGTGGGCACAAATAAAATTTTAAAAAGACATTTGGATAAGTACATAAATAGGAAAGGCTTAGAGGGACATTGTCCAGGAGCATGCAGATTGGAGTAGCTTTAGTTTGGAATTATGTTTGGCATTGACTGGTTGGACTAAAGGATCTGTCTCTGTGCCGTATGACTCTATTATTTACTTATTAATCATTAATCATTTCCTCTCATTTTATAACTAATGCTTTACTTTTTTTTCCTTTATGTAATAATGTACTATTCCCCTCTGTATTATCTTGTTGTCTTCTTCACACCTTCTCTTGGATTAGCTTTTCATAGCTTTTCTATTTGTTTCAATATTCTACCTGATTTCATTTTGTCAGGATTTCTTTTAGTTTGAAATTCATGTTTAGCACAAGCTGAAATTCAACATTTGCTTTTTCCATTCCCATCTAGTTCTATAATAGGCATAATTGCTATTCCTCACTCATAGATTTCACAAATTATACGTTAACTGTGACAATGCTATTCTTCTATGAAATCTAACATGAGAAACAAAAGCAGAAGTAGGATATATAGAGTGAGAGGAAGTAGGTTCAAAACTGAGATGAAGGGGAACTATTTCTCTCAGAGGGTTGTGAATCTGTGGAACTCACTGTCCCAGAGTGTTGTGGAGACAGAATCAATCAACAAATTGAAGAAAAAAAATAGGTTTCTGATGAAAAGCGAGATATAGGGCTATGGCAAACAGGCAGGAAAATGGAACTGAGACCACAATAAGATCAGCCAAGATCAGCCACAGTGGAGTGGATTCGAAGGGCTGAATTGCTTACTCCTGCTTCTAATTCCTATGTTCCTATTGGCCTTTCAATGTTATTGTGTCAAATGTCCAAAACCTCTACCTTCACTAGTTAATTTGTTAAAGAGAAATGAGTTGACAAATAATCATATCATTGCACAGAACTCGAGTACTGCTAAAAGAAACGACACATGTTGTTGAAGCATTTCATCTTGCACACATCAGAACAATTCACAAGAATACCACTAAGGGGGAAAATAACATTTTATGCTATATGAGATGGGGCTGCTGAATGGTTAGCAAGTGGCGGAGCCCGGATGAGTGCAAGAAGTAACAAAATGTGTCTCTTTTCAGAAATAATTCGATTAGTTTCACACCTATATGACAAATTACTAGAGTCGATTACTAGGGAAAGAGGTTTGGACAGGTGTGAAATGATCTCAAATCAAGCACAAATTCAGAAATGATACATCATTTTTACGGGGTTGCTACAAGAGGCAGCTATCAAACAGGAGAGCAAAAAGAAATGAAAGCATCCAATTGGTTTGAATTGGAATTGATTAGGAGCTAGGAGCCAGCAGGTAGGGATAACTGGTAAATATGATTCGTGGTGCAATCCTAACCACACACCCCTCCCCTGCCTTACCTCCAAGGATCTGTACTTTAATCTATAGTTCTCACCATATTTATAAATGACATGGTGAAAGTAGGAAAGAAAACTGTGCATTTCTGTTTGCTGACACTAAATTACATAGAACTGAGATAATGTAGATGGGAGCAGAAGGTTGCAACTGGACAATGATGGATTAAGTGAGTGTCTGGCCAATGGGGTTCAACATGGGAAAACATTACTTTGGACCTAAGGAAAAAAGACTAGATTATGTTCCAAATGATGAGATTTGCTTTATGATCTTAATGTAGATCAGAAAAGCAATTTAGGACCCAAGAGCAGAAATTGCAAAATTTAGTTGATGTATACAGAAATGAATTTAACGGCCGAAATGCGAGTCAGAATTTAACAACAGAGTTGTGCCAAAGAATGGAAGTTATCTGCGGATGAACTGAGCTCTAATTAGATCTCAATTCAAAGGAGTGCATTTAATCTGATGATTACACCTCAAAAAGGATATATTGGTTTTGGAGGGCTGCAGCACAGATTCACCAGACTGATACTGGGGCTTAAAGAGTTAAATTATGAGTAAAGTTTGAGTTTATTTTCTCTTTGAATACAGAATAATGAGGGATAATCTAATTTAAATTTTTAAGGATGTTCGATGGATTTGGAACAGTAAATGGAGAGAAACAATTTTCTCCTGTGTGTTAGCCACGAACAGTAGGGTAAAACATGAAAATTGGAGCAAGGCCTCAAACAGGTTATGCCTGAAAGCACTTATTCAGACAAAGATGTTGGAAGTCCTAAACTCTCTCTCCCCTAAAGAGCTGTTAAGACAAGATCATTTGAGCATTTCAAAACTGAGATTGCTGTATTTCTGTTAATAAAGGGTATTAAAAGATTACAGAACCAAAGCAGGTAGCTGGCAATGTTACCAACCAGGCGTAACAGAACTGGCTGACAGAACAGCCTTAAAGTACTGAATGACCTTATTCCAACTTTCTAGCAAGAACGTCACTGTACAATCACAAATGACAACTACATTCTTATAGCACCTTCAACATCATAAAACATTCCAAGGTGCTTCACAGCACTTAATACAAGTGATATTAGACCTGGTGGTCAGAAACACGGACAACAAGCTATGTTTTGAGGTTTGGCTTAAAAAGAGGAAACAGAGGTAGAGAGCAGAGGTGTAGGAAGAAATTTGAAAGATTGAGGCCTCGGCAAATAAAGGCAAGATCACTAATGAAGACTGATTAAAAGCAAATATGTCCAAGAGGCAGGGATGGAGTACATGGGTCTTGTTGAGCTGCTGCAGTTCATAAAGATAAATGGGAGCAAGGCAATGGCACAATTTGAAAATAATGATGAAAATTTTAGAATGGAGACCTTTGTGCATCTGGGGTTGAGGTGGGATGGCAAGTACATAAATGATGGCTGAACAGGACTAATTATACAAGGTAGGATACAGGTGGCGGAGTTTTGGATTAGCTGTAGTTTACAGAGGATGAGGAGACGAGCCAAGAATGGTGACGTTTACGTTATAATAGAGCAAACATAATGGGTTTAACTTCACCAGCAGTTGGCCAAATGTCAATTTGGTGAGTTTCACAGAGTGCTTTCTCTGTGTGGCCTGGTGAGTTTTAAAGAGTTGGTCTCTACAGCTCATCTCATTAGTTCGGGACCAAGCCTTTTATGGTGCCACACACCCCCAGTCTTCCTTCTCATCAGAGGCAGAAATACTGGCCATTGCCGGGAAGTTCGGAATTGCCAGTGTCAGGGCCGTGTATACATGACAGTTGTATACCAGTCTGCAGCTGCCCCTCACAATGCACATTGTGGGAAGGGAACGAAGCACAAACACCTCTGAGTTTACTTTGGTGGCATGGCTGACACGCATTGCGAGTCCACATTTGTAAATGTTTTGCTATTCAAGAACCAAGTTATGCAGGGCATTATAATCATCACATCTTCAAAACACTGTCTAAGGGTATCCTTTCCCCAACACCCTGGGCATCCTAACATCTTTGCATTGTTCAATGGGGAGCATCACGTAATGGAAAACGTTAAAAGGATTGAAAACATTTGCTTTTATTCAGCAACAGCAAAAGCAAAGAATAAACAAACAAAGTGACGCTGTGTTAGCCTCTGGGAGCAGACAGTTACTACTTGCATTTTGAGCACCAACAAATTTACAGTCAACAAGTGACTGCTCCACCTAGATTGCATCTATTGGCACCAGCACTCAATTAAATCCTGTCTAGTTTGTTACACATGACATGCTATTATAAAGAACAGGATATTCTTACTACTCAACAACTCCATCTTCCTCCTTGGAAGACTGCTAATCTCTCAGCGCCTCAAAATCCTTTTCTGCCAGGTCCAATTATGTAAAGCATAAATTACTAGGATTACACGGCATACTGTCTCTGGGATATACAGCAAAGCTCATCCAAACTGATCCAAACTTTGGAACTATACCTTCAACAGACCTTTCCCCTGCTCCACAATAGGCCTGGAGGAAGAATGGACATCATTGTATCAATGCCTGGTCTTCGTCAGAAGGTTGTATAATGGAGTTATCAGAAATGAGATAGAGGCTCGTCCTCATCTCCCAGACACCATCCTGTAAGTTATCTTGCCTTTAAAACTAATCGAGCAAATAAGCGTTATTTGGGATAATAGTATCATGTCAATTTCCAGGAAATCTGCTACAGACTTCTAAGGTGTGGTAATGATGATCACATATGACTCGTACATTGATGGTGTGGAATCCCTTCCTGTTCAAGAATTGAACTATGTTATGATATGGAGCGCTTGACACAATATGTATACAGTCTATAGCACCCGACACCTGGGAGAGCCAGCTATAGTTACAATTATAGTTATTGCCCAGGCTGCAGCCCTGAATTCACCGTGGGGAACCAAGAGAAAGTAGTGTTGATAAAAGCCCTGATATATTTGTGGGTCAAAAGTTGAGAGATATTTCACAGAATTCTTTTTTTAAAAAAGTCTGGACATCCTCAGTCTGTGGCAACATAGTGTTTGACTCATCTGAAGGAAATAGCATGGAGGATGATGGACTCTGGGCCTCCTGTACCTCCTCTGCTTCCTGAGGGGGCTTCAGCTGCGTCATTGGAGGCTGTTTGGCATCCACTGGAGTTTGATAGCGTATCTGCTCCATAGTCATTTGTCTCCCACCTTCATAGCACCACAGCCACAGTGTCAATACCCTTGCCCTGGCCAGATCCAGGAATCACGTTTAAATGGAACCTGTGCGAGGCAAAAAAGAAACATGATCATGTGAACAACAATCATTCACATTACTCACAAATGGCAGTTTAGCATACTGTCCATACAGCAGGACAAAGAGGACTTCAACAAAGAGGGCCAGGAGGTCTCTACCTGGACACTTGAAGTAGGGGACCTTAATCTGATGAGCCTAGCAAAAGTCATGCTTTGCTTATACAGTAGAAGATGGCAACTGCTGTATGATTACTGTAACCTTGTTCCCCCCACCTCCTACAGTACCCAAGAAAGGCAGCTTTGCATATAAGAACGTGTTGGCATATACGTTCTGTCTCCAGTGAGAGGAAATCAGCTCCATGCCCTTTTGCAGTCTGGGAGATCATGTATATTGTTCATGGATTCACAGAATCATAGAATCTCGACAGTACAGATATAAACCATTTGGCTCATCGAGTCAACAGTGACCTTTTGAAGAGCATTCTATCCAGCCTGCCAACAAGGGTGGTGCTGTTCTTCCCTGATGGACTGATCTCCACATTACAGAGTCTGAACACCAGGTCTTGCACACCTCCTCCTCTCTCCCCAGACTCCAGCATCAGACCGTTGTTACCAACCTCATCTCATTTGGGGATCTCCCAGTGATAGTCTCCCAGCTCATAGACCCCCATCCTCTACAGCCCGCTTCTACCTTCCCTCCAAAATCCACAAACGCAACAGACTCATTGTTTCCGCCCGTTCCTGCCCCATGGAATGTATTTTTCCCCTTTCACCCGAGTTTTTTTTTCCTATTTCCCTAGTCCAGTCCCCTGCCACTTACATCTGCAATTCTTCCAATCCTTTATATCAGCTTCAGAATTTCCAGTTTGGGGCCTCCTCTTCACCGTGGGTCTGTAAACATTTTACATGGCCATTTTCCATCAGGATGGTCTTAGAGTTCTCTACTTCTTCATGGGAAAACACAATCGGCCTCCACATCCAAAGAATCGTAAGCCACCATTTCTGCCACCTTCAGCAGGATGCCACCACCAGACACATTTTCACCTCCCCTCCCTTGCCAGCCTTCCACAGGGACTGTTCCCTCTTGAATACATTAGTTCACTCCTCCTCCATTCTCAATGTCTCCTCACAACTTCATGGCACCTTCTCTTGCAATCACAAAAGGTGTAATATCTGCTTGTTTACTTCTTCCCTCCTCACTGTCCAAGGCCCCAGATGCACCTTGCAGTTGAAGCAAAGATTAACCTGTACTTCATTCAATCTAATCTATTGTATTCATTGGCCACACAGTGTGCGCTCCTATACATTGACGAGTTGAAATGCAAATTGAATTCTCGCTTTGCAGAATACCAGGTTGTTTTGTCCCTTAAAATCCCCCCGAGCTTCCATTTGCCTGCTACATCAACACACCACCTTGTTTCCAGGCTACTATTTCAGTCAGAGCCTGGTGGAATGCTCCAGTAGGCCTCAGCAGAAGGTCAAAAAAAAATCTCATTTTCCACTTGGGGATTATGTAGCCTCTGGGACTAAACAACTAGACTAAACTTTACAGCCTGACTCCATCCTTCTTGTTTTTTCACTCCAACGCCTGATTAAGACATGAGTTGTTTTCAGCACAGCCTACCTATTCTCTCCTACTCTTAACTCTCAAATTCACTTATTCAGTTTCTCAACTATTAATTATGCCTACCACTCTCATAAATTTCTCTCTCTGGGCTCCGTCTCCACTTATTCATTCATCTCTCCCTCACCCCCCTGAGATGTTACCCCAACGTCACCTTCAGCATAAATTCTACTTTTCAGTTTGAATGAAGAACCACGCAAAATGTTAACCCTGCTTCCTCCCTACAGATGCTGCCAAACCTACTGAATTTCACCAACAATTTCGGTTTTTAATTGAACAACTGACGTTCCCAAATTCCCCACCACAGCAGTGATGCCTGATAAATGCGAATGATGTTCATTTACCCTCCCCAGGGCTGACCGTGGCTCACCCACTGACTGATTTGGATAGACCGTCTGAACTGACGAATGACTAGACTCCACTGATTTCCATGCAGTTCCCAGGCTGACATCCCAAAACTGGTTACGCTGGACCAGCTGGTTAAACTGTGGCCCACTCCCAGATTCTAGTGATATGGACCCCCTGAAGCTGGATACCCCAACCAGCCAACTGATTGGTATCAATCCAGGGGCTTGAACACAAACGAAGCACTTGATTTACTGTGCTGGGATCCCCCTACTAACGCAGTCTCCCTTGACCTAACCTGAAACTTCTCCTCTCAGATTGTAAGGCATAGCTGCTTGGTGTGTTTGCCATTGACACACTGGCACATGGTGCTGGCATGCTATTAATGGAACACGATGCGGAATAGCAGCATACCCATGAAGATGACTGATGACTGCTATTGGGAAAGGCGCATGGTTTTGTGTCTGCGCTGAAAGGTAAGTCAAGGCAGAAGTGCTGCGATTATTTGAGGGGGCAAAGTACAAACAAAGGCAAGGCAAAGATGCTGTGAGTATCCAAGTAAGTGCAAAATGTGTGAGCACTAAGACAGTAAGCTACAAATCCTCAGAGGAATGCTAATTGAACCAATCAGCTGGGTGGCTGTTCCTGTGTGCAAAGTTTCCTGGCAGCATCAAAATGAAAAGGTCCTAGTGTAGAGTGTAGTGTAGAGTTGCATGTTGCTCAGAGAAGTTCCACCAAGGTGTGGAGAGACTGGTGAGTGTCCGATGCCAAACTCTGTAGATAGGGGTTTGTGAGTGGTCACTATCCATAGAAAGCCATAAAGTTGGAGGCAGCTGTCCAAGATGGAGGCCTGGAGGAGCAAACTGGACTCGCCAGGTACCTTCTCTAGCTTTCACACTGAGAATTGCCGTCATCTTGTTCCTCTTTGGTAGTGGGAAATTAGGAGACATCATATCATTGAGATGAGATTAGGCACCATTGTTCTGCTATGCATGCTAATTAATGTGAAGACTTCTCACCACTCATTAGCAGGATTCTCATCTCACCTTTCCAAACTTGGTTACAGAATTGGACATTTCTTTTTCACGACATCGAGAATCTCATTCTATTCACATAATATTTTCCAACACCATTGGTTATATTGTTCAGGAACTGGGAAGATTTTGCCCAGTGTTGCCATTGAAACAAGTCTGTGTTATTTCAGACAGAAACTTATGGAAATACACAGCAGGCCTGGCAGTATTATTGGAGAGAGAAGTCGAGTTCACATTTCAGCCCTGTGGCTTTTTATCCAAACAGATGTTCTCACAGATTTTGGCTACTTTCCAGTAATTTCTGTTTGCATTTCAGATTGTCAGCATCTGCAGAATTTAGCTTTTGTCCTGATTTCTTCAGGCTGCCTTTATAGTAATAACTACCTTATAAGCTCATGATACCACAGATTTTTTTAAAGTTATCTTCAAGCTTGGCTAGAGATCATTGCCAATGTTAACTAAAGATGGATTTAATACTTAATATTATTTTACCAACTATAGTTCCATTTAACCCATTATCCGATTGGTGGAATTAAAGCTGATTCATGTTTACAAAAGCTTGAGAAGTAAAGTTAAAGAGTAACAGATGTGGACGAGGTTTCCCCATACAGTGTTATATCGGAAGAGATGAATTGGTCACATTGTTAATGGCTTCATAAGGAACATCTCCATATCTGTACTGCCCATTGCTTCTTCAAACTATAAACAGAAAATTTGTTTAGCATACATCGACGGCTGAAGGGCCTGTTCTGCGCTGTATTGTTCTATGTTCTATGTTCTATACATCATGACTTTATGCTGTCCGTAACCAAAGGGTTCCATGAACCTTCTTTAAATCTTCTTGCTGCTATTTCATTTTGCATGATGTTCAATATAGGTTACAACACTCATCAAAGCTTCAAAATGTGTCGCAGCCCGAGGGAATAAGTAGATTCATGAAATCTTTATGTAATAATTGTTGTACAATTTAAGGTATAACATTTAAAAATCATATTTTATTTCCTTCTGCATCTAGTTAATAATTTACAGAATCCACCATTTATACAATCCATTCTTATCACAGACTACATCAGATAAAAGCACTGACTAATTGCCATTACCATTGGAGTAGATTACAAAGTACCCCATTTAAAATATATTGAGGCCAGAAGCCATTTCAGCGAAACGTGGAATTATTTTAAGAAATTTTTGTCCCTCACCTATTTCTTGAGCTTCAGTAATTGCATGAAAATGTTTTATTTTTCTCTAATTCTTCTTTTGCAGCGAGCTTTTTCCATATCGTCCAATGAGCAGTTCTCTATCACCTCACAATCCCTTGTGATTTACAAGCTTCAGATGATGCAACGTGCCCTTCTTACTTTCAAGCTCAACAAAACCTTTCCCTTGTGGCTTTCTCCTTTCAGATACCCAAGAACTGCAACCTCACTAGACTATGGTTCTAAAGAAAGAGGCAGAAAATCAGGAAGACATTGATGGTGAAGAAGCACGATGATTTGATGCCAAAATCACAGCCCAGCTCATTTACTGACACTTCATGCAATTGAGGGATAGCTTAGAGATAGGTCCTTTATGTATTGAGATATCAGCTACAGTTAATGTGAAGCAAGGACAGGTGAAGACAGCAGAGCAGCTGTCAACCTCCAGGAGGTCGAGGGTGCACACAAAGCTAAAGAAGACTCAGATGAACACTTTGAGGAAACAGGCTATGGAAGTCATTGCTGTGTGTCCAAAGTTAAGTGTTTGATGCCTTGGCATGCCTAGGCAGCGAGTCCACAGTCAATGTCATAATGCTTTGAAGATTTCAGCACCAATTTTGCACAAAATTTTGTGAAGATCTTGGAGTCAACAGTTTCCAGTATGGCAAAGGTAAAAGCACTGTTAGCCCACATGTGGACCTAACCTTAAAGCATTGTCTAAATAGTGCTAAATGTCTATTGAAATACTAGCAAAAGGTCTGGCGGCAGCAGTGGAAACTAAGATCTCTGTCATGCAAGCTTATTAACATCATAGAAAGAAGTTTTCAGGGTATCACAACAGTCCAGCAACTTGTCCTCCAATAGATCACTTAGATTGTTGAGGTACCACCCTGGGATCCTGGCAATCGGATCATGGAGAATGAATCCAAATGCTTTTGTAGGATGACAGCATTTGTCCTCCGCCAGTGCCCTTGCATTTTTGAACGTGAACACTCTCCAGCTTTGGTAGCAGTGGAAAACATTGCACCAAACCCACCACATTCACTATAGGAAACAATTTTTTCCTTAAATTTCACTAACTTCAGAAAAATTTGCTTTTTGTCTAGGTTTGATGTTGAGTTTGTGTAGACCAGTTTCATTTTCCACTGACTTGCTTTCTGCTGTCAGTGTTATGTGGTATGCTAGTTTCAGCTTTCCCCAAGCCTGTGAATAACATTTGGGAATCCAGTTCTGAATCCATCTCTTTGGTTTCTTGTCAACTTCACCAATTTTAAAAACATGTTTCGGATCTGTGCATGCTTTTCTGCTGAGTAACAAACATTCTTGGTTCTGTACGATGTACAAAGTTTCAAATATTTTTTGTATTGTAGTCAGCTGCCTTTTTACTCTTAATCTGATTTCTCATGAATTTTTGATGGTTGCATGGTTTATTAATTCAGCCATTTAACTGCATCAGAAAGCACTGAGGCACCCACTCCAGTAGCAATTACAAATTTGGTTGGGTGTCTATTCAGCTCAATGTTAGTGATTTAGTTTTTCCTTTTAAATTCACTGGCTTCCCAACTTTGCTGCTATCTGACACTTCAGTTTCTTGAATGTTATTTGTTCATATGGGTTTCTTTTTAGTATGACATAATTATTTAAAATGGTCAACTGTCACACAGGAATGCCATTATGTGGTTCTGGTAAGAGACCTCTTGCTCCTGTGTAACTTCTTCCTTTTATAATACATCTGCTGTTCTTTATTGGTGATATCCTGGATTCTGCATCATTTAAATTTTGTTCAACATTTTGTATTGCATCTAGTGTTTTATTTTGCCTCGGAACCTCTCCATCACTTCATTTAATAATCTTTGTTCCCTTGCTTCAACCAGCCTAGCCAGTTGTGCCACTTTTGTCAAATTCAGTTCTTTTGTGAGTTTGTAAGAAACCTGAAAGAGCTCTTGCTAAAACATTAACCATGATCCTACCTCTGAACAAGCCAATTTTTAATGTTCTGTGCTCAGATTCACCTGCCAAGTGTTAAGTAGCATTAATGAATGAATGTATGAATTTGCCTGGCTTTCATTTCCTTCTAATAAATTTTACTTGCTCAATAATGATATCAAGCGAACACTAAGGTATGAATCTACAGGTCTAATAACATTTTTGAATATAGCTGTCTTTTCACTCACCCCATGATATGACCAGAATATCATCCACAATACTGCATATTAATTGTAGCAACATACTGATATGATCTACAGGGGTTCTTGTTATAGAACATGAAATATTTTTCAAAGTTTCTCCTGCCGCTCCAACTTGCTGCTTGGTCTCCTAACCAATGCTACCATCTGTCATTCTCATGTAACTCTTTGAGAACATGGGATATACCACTTTAAAAGATATGCTAATAGAACCTGAGGACAATTCAAAATAATTATTTGCAACACACCAAATGTGTAGATTCTGGCTAATCATGAGGTCAGGACTGTCGCTTGTGTCTTCAGAGTTTGTCCAACCACATGATCTATTTGATCATCATTGACATTTTTTTTGCATTCAAGAGTTAACCCTTTACACAGACTCGTAATTTTAATCATGGAAATTGCTCTACTGGTGCCTAGGTGCTCTAGGCAATGGCACATTCATGTTTCTGCACATCAATGCCATGCTCTACCCCATTTGTTTAGCAGCATGAACTGCTTCAAAGCTGCCTCCATGTCAATGGATTGACCTCTGTGATAACCAACTATGTCTTCAGAATAAAGTTGCAGCCAAATCCTATTTGAAAATGTCAAAACAATTTTTCATTAATTGCATTGACTGAAGGGCATTACATTTGTAGCACGTCTGAAGAACTGAATAAACCCCAGTATAACTTAAAAACTTTCAAGCCTTAATGAGACAGATGAAGTTATACAGCTCTGATTTAAGCAATTCAACATTGAAACCAAAGAACCCATGAGCTATTCCACAGGTGATCCATTTTTGGCTTTAAAATGAACTAAAATTCAATAAGTGGATAAAAATTCGTAAATACTTCAGTTGTCTTTAAATTTGCTTAAGGAATAACAAATGTGAATTGAAGTAAATGGAAGGGCCATGAAGAGAGACGAACAAAGATGTATAGCTCTGGTAAAAATAAAACAAGCCAAATGATTTCATATTTATTATGATTACTTTGCATTGCATATTTAAATTACACTTTTTTAAAAACCCTTTTCTACACTGTTACTTTCACCATGTAAAGTTTGAATGGGCAGCTGTTTATTAAATTAAAGGTCATAGAGTATCCAACAATCATGAGTCCTGCACAGAATTCAAATGTTATTTTAATATGGAACTACTCATCTACAAATTTATGCATTTTTATCTTTGGTTGCTGGAACCCTCCAGACAAAATCTATTTATCTGGCAAACACATTTCCCATCTGTGTATGTTTTATTGCTACATTTACTTCAAATTCTAATTATGTATTTATTATTTTAATGCCTTCAATTAATATACTTGTAGTATAGATATTTCCTGTGTTAAGTATTAATGGATTTTTATTTCAGATTTCAGCTAATTCTTTTGACATGCTGTAATTTGCCCTGTTCTGCGTTCTACCCAACAAGTGAATACATGTGAACAATCACAAATACAAGTTCTGAGGAAATTACTGTGTTATTGTGCTGATGCTTAATTTTTAGGTACTCAGTTTGAGTCTTAAAATAATTTATACTAAACACCTTCCTTGATGAATAAATGTGCTTGAAATACATTTTCAAAACCACTTTTGATTCTTTCTGGTGGAGTCCTAGTAAAATGAAGCAGCCCATGCCTGTTTTGATAGCATATACAATTGACTTATTTTCAAGTAGTTGAACAGTTAGAAGGTGGGAAGCAGTTTTCCAAAGGTTAGGGTGAATAATGCTTATTAGCTTAGCTTGCTAAATTCTGAAGATACAAGAGTAAAGGTATAGAGATTTACTCGGATGTTGGTCAAGCTGGAGAGTTTTTGTTTTGAAGAGAGATTGGATTGACTGGGTTTGTTTTCACTGAAGTTGTTTGACTAAATAGCTGTTTGGTTATGTATCATTATTATGAAATTATATTATGTGATTTAACCATATGTACTGGATGATTGAAACTGTTACCCTTCATTTCCGTTTTAGAGTCACAGAGGTCTACTGCACAGAAAAAGGCTCTTTAGGCCATTGAGTCTACACTCATCAAAAACAACCATCCAATCCCATTTTCCAGCACTTGGCCTATACCTTGCATGCCTTGGCATCACAACATTCCTTAACCATCTAAATATTTCTTAAATGGTATGAGTGTTTCCTGTTCTACCACACTTAGATGCAATGAGTTCCAGATTCTCACCACCCTCTTGGTGAAAAATAATTTCCTCACATCCCCTCTAAATCTCCTTCCCCTCAACTTGAATCCATGCCTCCACCAAGGGGAGAAGGGGCTTCTTGTCTACCCTGTGTATGCCCCGTCATAATTTTATACATTTCAATCATGTCCTCCCTCAGCCTCCTCTGCTCCAAGGAAAACAAATCTAACCTATCCAATCTCTCTTCATAAAAATAACCGTCAGCCCAGACAACATCCTGCTAAATCTTTTTACTTTTACTCTCACCCATTCAGAATTTAGTGAGTGAAATGAATACACATCATTTCGCCCTAACCTTTGGAAAGCTGCCTCCCTGCATTCTACCTGATAAATACTTGAAAAAAGTCAACTGTGTACGTTATCAGAATAGGAATGGGTTGAACATTTTTCCAGGACCCCACCAGAAAGAATCAAAATGGTTTTGAGACTGTATTTCAAACATATCAATTCATCAAGGAAGTGTTTAGTATAAATGAGTTTTAAATTTAAACTGAAGATTACAAAAATTAAGCATCAGTATAATAACACAATAATTTCCTCCGGTGTTGTATTTGTGTTTGTTCACATGTATTCACTAGTTGGTTAGAACCCAGACCAGGCAAACTTTAGTATGTCAAAAGAATGAAAACCCTCCAATACTTAACAGAAAATATCTGTAGCACAAATATATTAATTATACTGAAGTTCAAAATTTTCTATAGCCTCCCTGCTGTAGAAAATATGCTTTTAAACTTGAAAGGGTTGAGAAGAGATTTACAAGGATGTTGCTGATGTTGGAAGGTTTCAGCTGAAGTGAGAGGCTGAATAGCCTGGAGCTGTTTCTATGGGGCTCAGAGGCTGAGGGCTGACCTTATAAACATTTACAAAATCTTGAGGGGTATGGATACAATGAATAGCCCAGGTCTTTTTCCCAAAGGAGTCCAAAACGAGAGTTCAAAACTAGGTGTAAGGTGAGAGGTGTAAGATTTAAAAGGGATGCAAGGGGGCAACTTTTACACGCAGAGGATAATGTGTTCTGGAACAAACTCCCCAAGGAGATGATGGAGGTGGGTACAAATACAACATTTCAAAGGCAACTGGATGAGTACATGAATAGGAAGGGTTTAGAAGGATGTGGGCCAAAGACTGGTGAATGGGACTAGATCAGTTTAAGATATCTGGTCAGCATGGGCAAGTTGGTCTGAAGGGTTTATTTCTATTCTGTGTAACACTGACTTCATGGCTCTATAAATGCCTCCACTCTGGTCAGATACAATAGAGCGAGTACAATTTAATGACAATCAGCAGTCCTTCAGTATTTGTATGATTTACCTCTGATATGAGAAACTAGCCACTTTGTTTTGTGCAGAATTCCTAAAAAAAAGGCAAAATGATTCTGTTAAATCAAGAATTTGCAGAATATAAGATCTGCTTTCATCTGCCATGCTGCATAAATTTATTTGGATGAAAGAGTACAAGACTGCAGGTGAATTTAGAATTTTGACATATACCCTGAAGGATTCCAGGCTTTTTGATATAATGGGTGGTGAATGAATTTAAGGAGGATTAAGTGAATGAAAATGTCTTGCACTTATTTTGTGCCTTTCATGACTTCAGGAAGTGTAGCGTTCTGGTTTGCATCAGTAATTTATTGGTTTTTAGCTGGTTTCAATTACCCCCAGATTACTTAGGAATGTTAAAGGAAGAATGCAGTAGACAGGTGTTTCAGGACAAAAGAATCTACGTGTTTGTTTAATAACAAAAGGTAAGGATAAAATAAGAAATAAAGGCAAATGTAACAAACAGTGAAATTGACAAATCAACTGTAGACAGGACTGTAACTAAATACTCTGTTACATTAAACACAGGTTAAACACTGCCAGAAGTGAAACAGTAGTTTTAATCGCGGAAATTTTAAACAGGCTTTCTACCGTTGGGGTTCCCAGCGCTGTCACCACACACCTTCCCCTTCCTGCTAGCTACTTTGGATGCTTTGGGGGTCTCAGGAGCTTAAGCCCACCAGTTGGGAAAAATGCAATTTTGAAGTACGATGGCCATTCCCACTTGCCATACCCGGTGCCTCAATGAAGACTTTGGACGATGTATGTCTTCAATCTGAGTTGGGTCTGCTGATGCAGTTGAATGTGTAGGTGATTACTTGGTTTTCCTTACTTTGTGGTGGTTTGTGCAGGTCAGCTTTCACCTCGGGATATGCCTGAGGCCTTGTGGTGTCAGTCAGGTCAATTTTCAGAGGTTCTCAGTTGGTTGGACTATAGGTCGCGATCGATTGCCTTTGGTTCCCCTGGTAAGGAACAGACTTGTGTCGGTCGGTTTCAGGGTCGCTTTCGGGATCTCTCTTCTGGAGATGACCGTGCAGATAGCTCTTGAGGAGGTAGATCCTTAGGATCTCTCTCCTGGGTGTAGCAGAGGAGAGACAGCTCCTTTAGGTGAGATCGGGGCCTGCAGTTACACCAATTTTTGGCCTTTTATCTTCACACCAAACCTGCACTTGTCATTGTGTTACTGGTATTCCTTTCAGGTCAGTTGGCTTTCTGACAGTTAACAGTATGCGTAAATGTATTTTGATTGAAGTTTAATGCCTGATATCTCTCTGAATGAATGTTGATTGAAGCTGAGTGTCTTGGCATCTGAGATAACATCTGCATAGCATCCTGGTATCTGCTTAGATTCCACAACGTCTGCGCTGGGGTAACCTGAGGGGTTAAAGTTATTTTTCAGTCTAGAGTGTTAGGTCTGGTTGATTGCTCTCTTACAGTCAAGGTGTGAATATGACTTTCGGGCTGAATGCAATAAAAGTATTGAATTAAGAATCTAATGATGATCACAAAATGGTTGTTGATTGTCAGTTAAAACCGATCTGGCTCTCTAATGTCTTTCAGGGAAGCAAACAGCCACCTTTGTTACTGTATAATTTTCCTAAGAGCATAGCCTAGCTATCTTTTTTTGCTTTTAAAAGTTTTTGAAAAGTCAGGGTTTACATCCAGTATTTTAGGTGGTAGGAATTCTCACTCAAACCTACAGAAGTCCCAAAGTGCATCAGAGCTAATGAAACACATATAAGTGTAGTCACTATTGTATTTCTGCAAATAACTATCCCCCATAAATAAAAAAGGGATAATAAGCAGATTGTCTGCTTGGTATTGCTGGATGAGGGTTGGAAACTTTCCAGGATACCAGGGAAACTACCTTTTTCACAAAATAGTGACATGGTCTCTTTTATGTCTAACTGAGAGGGTCAGTTGAGTCTTTAAGGCATGACCTTATCTGAGAAATAACACCTTCCTCAGTACAATACTGACATTCCTGCTAAATCCCTCAAGTAGCACCTGGACCCACAATTTAATTCTGACTCAGAGTTATCACTAAGCCCCAGCTGACATTATAAAATGGTATGGAGTTGAATTGCCAGGCTAGCACTCACCTCGGAGCAGAGAGGGAGGAAGGAATTGGCTGGATTTTGGATTAAAAAGGGAAGTATTCAGCGTAATAACCTAAATCTTATGTTTTTTGGGCAAGTCCAGTAGCATCAAGTTTTTGCGAAGGGTTTTTCACCAGAAGGCCTAGCAGGTTCTCTCGTATGTTATTAAATGTGCTGCATTAATTACTTATGGTATTTCTCACATACAATTTCAATTTTATCCTACCAGGCACGGTTTCCAGAAAAATTCACGACTCTATGAATATCCTGGAATTCACCAGTATCCCTTACACCCGCACCATCTTGAAAAGGCCATTGTGAACTTGGACAATCTCTGCCAGTCTGGAGCTGCCCTCTCAGCTTCTGATATTTGCATCAGAGATGGCAGACAGTGGGAAATCCATGCCCAGCTTTGCAGGCAGTAATCTGCCAGATGGAACGGTGAAGAGATGTGTCCGCCTCTTCTCCCAAGACCAGAGCGGAGGCCATGACACCAGACCATGCCAGCCTGGTTAAAGCAGTCTTGTAGGCATGCCCAACATTGTAGGAAGATGGTCAATTACTTGCTCTACTTCACCAGGTGCCAACACCTCTCTGATGCCGCGCACTCACTCTATCTCTGCTCCTGTGCATGCTTCTTGTTAAGAGTCATGCTCTATCATTCTCGATATTACCTGCATCATCTACCTTTACTCAGGTGAGGTGATGGCCTAGTGGTATTTTTGCTGGAGGATTAATGCAGAAACTCAGGTAATGTTCTGGGAACTCAGGTTCAAATCTCACCACAGCAGATGGTGGAATATGAATTGAATAAAAATATTGAAATAAGATTCTAATGATAATCGCAAAATAGTTGTTGATCGTCAGGTAAAACCATATTTGGCTCATTGATGTCTTTCAGGGAAGTAAGCTTCCATTTTTATCTTATCTGGTCTGGTCTACATGTGACTCTAGGCTCTTAACTGTGCTCTGGGCAATTATGTATGTGCAATAAATGCTGGCCTGGCAAGCCATGCCCACCTCCCATGAATGATTAAATAAAAAAATCTTGGTCATCCACACAAACCCCATAAACCCTGCATCCCCTTAGCACTACTCACTTGCTTGGGATACTTTTGACGGAGATGGAGAAGTAATAGTTATATGGCCCACCCACTTTCATTTCCCCTAATACCTGCCCCTCTCTCATTCCAGGAGATAAGTAGCCCCCAATAGGACAGAAGGAATCAAGAGGAGTGGTGGGCTGTCTAATTCTCACCTCCTGTCTCATTACGTGCACAACATTGTGACTCTAACTGCCCCAAATGGCAAACTGACTGTTTCCAAGCTCCTAGAGTGGCACAGAAGCTGCCTTTGATTTACTGTGCCAGGATTCCTTGTGTGAAGGCTACTCCCCTTAACTTGGTTTAAGTCTGCTGCCAACCATGATAAGCTTCCTAGCTTTGCTTCTGCACTACTTGGAAAGGCAAGACAGAATTAAATGAGCCTCGAATCTGTGGCAGAGGGGAAAAATGACAATGTAAGACAGGGATGCTGTGAGCATCCAGGTAGGCTTGCAGTAAGTGAATCTTTTGATAGTGAGTAAAGAGCCCAGAGCTGTAGCCTGTCCAGTCCATGATTTGGGCTCATGTTCTCAGCACAGAGTTTGCTTGCTGCAGCATTGTAATGATAGTTTACAGTGCAGCTTAAGGTGCAGCAGTTAAGTGCAGAAATATCCTGTAAAGTGGATTTCAGGTACACGATGAGGTGACTCCCTAACTTTTGCCCCTAGTTTGGACTCACTCACAAGAGGAAACATCTTTTCCATGTCTGTTCTGAGAAAAACAAACATCACTGGACCTGAAACATTAATTCTGCTTTCTCTCCTCAGATGATGCCAGACCTGCTGCGTTCTACCAGCAATTTCTGTTTTTGTTTCAGATTTCCAACATTCAAGGTTTTTTTTAATCCCTTCCACAACTGCCTTGTCAAGGCTGTTCAGGACCTTACAAAGTTGATGAGATCATCCTTCACTCTTCTAAACTCTCCTGGAAGCAAGACCCGCCTATCCAATCTTTCCTCATAAGAAAACCTACTCATTCCTAAAATGCTGGGTTTGTGCCTGTGTGTAAGTGCTGGAATCAAGCTTGCAGATCTTCGGGGAGCACAAGCCCAGAAAGGGAAGGTGAATACAATCATTGAGGGCATGGCGGAGCAGGGTTTGAGGGAGTTACAAGGCCAAGTCATCAAAAGTGAACAATTGGAATACTTTGTGAAGATTAATGCTATTTGGTCTCCACCTCCATCATAACTATCTGAGTCCAAGGGGTAGGGCTGAGTAATTCATGGGGTCTTCTCAACCACAATTTCTTTCTGAACATATTTCATTATTCAAGTAATCATGCAAAGATTGCTCAATTGACGTTTATTTGTATTGAACTACTTATTCTTCATTGATTATAGAAATCTGGCTGGCTTGTATCCAATACGAAACAAAACACAAACTAAAATCTAAATAATTGCCCGCATCACCAGTCTAATTAATTTTAAAATTTGTTACAACTAGTGAAGAAATGGAACTAAAAATGGAATCAGTGCAATCCTCCATCTTCCATTGTAGCAACAGTTTTAAATAGCATTTCCGTTTGCTAAAGAAGTCTTAAAATTGGGACTATGGACACAAATATTTAATTTATGAGGGATTAAATGTTAGCTATAGCTTTTATCGAGTGGTGGTTTTATTTAAATAGTGAATTTCATTCATAATTTTATTTCATCTCAGCAACAGTCCTGATGCCTGTCCATGGTGAATTCTTGGTGAGTTGGCTTATTGGATCAGTTTACCAAGGTGGCGGGCTTAAGGGATGAGTTGGCATGTGTTCCACTGAGTTGGTACGGGGGCAATAAAAGGCCGTGGGAACAGAAACAAGGCATAATTAGTGAGGAGGACATGCTATGGAGGGAGGAATGTACAGGAATAAATATTGCCAAGTGATTTGGAGGTTAGGGTAATAGTCATTGGTTAAGTTGGGGGCTATGAGGAACGGTGTGTCAGAGTATTGTTCAACATGAATAATGTATGAGAGATGCGAGACAGGAGTAAAGGCTGACCGCTATTTTTTCTTTCATAGACCATAAGGTACAACAAAATGTTAGGAAACCAAGTCCATCTTTCTGCTCTAAGATAAGAAGATGTAGAGCTGGATGAACAGAGCAGGCGAAGCAACATCAGAGGAGCGGGAAGGTTGGTGTTTCGGGCTTAGACCATTCTTCAGAAATCTCTTCTTCAGAAACCACCTTTCTGCTAAGTCTGTCTCTGTACCAGCTTGACTCCCATAAATAGTGAGAGCTTGTTTATGACTCCGAAAGCATTTTCCCCTCAATATTTAGTGAGTTAGCAATCAGGAGCATGCCATGAAGAAAGTGAAAATGTAACACAATTAGATTAGCCAGTCTTTCAAACAGTATTTGGCCATGTCTAGTTTTGAGAAGATTTGTAGCTCAGGTTGAGGTTCTGGATGTGAGTTTGCTTGCTGAGCTGGAAGGTTAGTTTTCAGAAGTTTTGTCACTTTTTTTTTAAATTTGAAAAAAATATACTTTATTCATAAGATGCACAAAAAATAAAACATATTTATACACCTACCCAGTCATGCAAGTCGCTCCGGGTTAGCCAGGGGGTACATACACCAACTAAAAGAAAAAAAAACAAAACAAAGAAAATACCCCAGCAGTTGTCACCCCGCGCAGCCCCAGTTGGCCCCCTGGCCAGTTGGGGAAGGGGCCAGCTGGGCCCAGTTACCAGACAGGGCCCTTTTTTCTATTCTGGACGAGGGGTTTCATACCGTGGTCCTTCCCCACCGCGCCTTGGCGGCGGCTGCCCCAAGCTTTAGTGCGTCCCTCAGCACGTAGTCCTGGACCTTGGAGTGCACCAGTCTGCAACACTCGGTCGGGGTCAGTTCTTTCAGCTGGCAGACCAGCAAGTTGCAGGCAGACCAAAGAGCGTCTTTCACCGCATTGATGGTCCTCCAAGTGCAATTGATGTTGGTCTTGGTGTGCGACCCGGAAACAGCCCATAGAACACGGAGTCCCGCGTCACGGAGCTGCTCGGGACGAACCTCGACAAATACCACTGCATCCCCCTCCAGACCTCCTGTGCGTAGGCACACTCCAGAAGGAAGTGATCGACAGTCTCGTTCCCCCCCACCCCCGCAGCCACCTTGAGGGCAGCGTGCGGTGGTGCAGAGATTCCGGGCATGCATAACGGATCTCACTGACAGAGCCCCTCTCACTGCCAGCCAAGCAATGTCCTTGTGCTTGTTTGAAAGTTCTGGCGATGAGGCATTCTGCCAAACGACTTTGGCAGTCTGCATGGGGAACCACACGACGGGATCCACCCTCTCCTTTTCCCGAAGGGTCCCGAGGATACTACGTGCTGACCACTGCCTGACGGCCTTGTGGTCAAAGGTATTTCCTTTCAAAAATTTCTTCACGAAGGACAAGTGGTACGGGACGGTCCAACTACTCAGAGCGTTCCGTGGCAACGAGGCCAGGCCCATCCTTCGCGACACCGGGGACAAGTAGAACCTCAGTAAGTAGTGACACTTGGTGTTTGCGTACTGAGGATCTACGCACAGCTTGATGCAGCCGCACACAAAGGTAGCCGTCAGGGCGAGGGTGGTGTTCGGTACGCCCTTTCCCCCATTTTCCAGGTCTTTGTACATGGTGTCTCTGTGGACCCGGTCCATCATCGACCCCAAATGAAGTGGAAGATGGCCCGGGTGACCGCAGCGGCGCAGGTCCAGGGAATAGGCCAGGCCTGCGCCACATACAACAGTACCGAAAGCCCCTCGCACCTGACAACCAGGTTCTTACCCGTGATGGAGGGGGACCGGAGCGTCCACCTGCCCAGCTTCTGCTTCAATTTGGTGATACGCTCCTCCCAAGTCTTAGTGCATGCTCCAGCTCCACCAAACTAAACACCCAGCACCTTCAGGTAGTCTGTCCTGACGGTGAAGCGGATGAAGGAGCGGTCGTCCCAGTTCCCGAAGAACATGACCTCGCTCTTACCCCTATTGACTTTGCCACCCGAGGCCAGTTCAAACTGGCCGCAGATGTCCAATAGTCTACTCACTGACCGACGATCGGTGCAGAAGACGGCGACATCGTCCATGTACAGGGAGGTCTTGACCTGAAGGCCTCCGCTGCCTGGGGTAGTCACACACTTCAGGCTCACATCCTTCCTGATGGAGGCGGCGAAGGGCTCCACACAGCACACGAACAAGGCAGGAGAGAGCGGGCAGCCCTGCCTGACTCCAGATCTGACAGGAAAACTGTCCGATTCCCACCCGTTCATCGAGACTGCGCTAACGATGTTGGCGTAGAGCAGCCGGATCCAATTGCGGATGCCCTCCCCGAACCCCAATTTGGAGAGGACGTCCCTCATGTAAGCATGAGAGACCCTGTCGAAGGCCTTCTCCTGGTCCAGGCTGACGAGGCAGGTGTCCACCCGCCTGTCCTGTACGTAGGCGATCGTATCCCTGATGAGCGCGAGGCTCTCAGCGATCTTCCTGCCCGGCACAGCACAGGTTTGGTCAGGGTGAATCACCGACTCCAGGACAGACCTGACCCGGTTGGCAATGACCTTGGCCAGGATTTTGTAGTCCACGTTCATAAGTGAAATGGGACGCCAATTCTTAATTTCTTCCCTCTCCCCCTTCCTCTTGTAAATGAGGGTGATGATGCCCTTCCTCATGGACTTGCACATCTCCTCTGCCCGAAGCGCACTATCGTACACCTCCAGCAGGTCCTGGCCGACCAGGCCCCACAGAGCGGAATACAGCTCGACCGGTAAGCTGTCGCTTCCGGGAGTCCTATTCCTCTGCAATGACTTGAGGGCTCTGGCCAGCTCGTCCAGGGATATCGGCCGGTCCAGCCACTCCCTCGTGCCGTCGTCTAGGACCTCCGTGATAGATGACAGGAACGACTCGGAGGCCGTGCTGTCCGTGGGCTTCGTGTCGTACAGTCCGGCATAGAAGGATCTGCTGATCCTCAAAATGTCGGGCCGCGACGACGTCACCGAGCCGTCGTCCTCCTTCAGCCGGCTAAGCACAGGGCTCTCTTTGTGCACCTTCTGAAAGAAGAAACGCGAGCACGTCTCGTCCTGCTCCACGGAGCGGACCCTGGACCGGAAGATTATCCTGGAGGCCTCCGCGGCGAAGAGCGAGGCTTGCTGGCCCCTCACCTCGCGGAGGTCCTCCGTGACATCGACCCCCATCAACTGCAGAAGGAGCAGGTTCTGCACCCTTTTCTGGAGTCGCGACAGCTTTCCCCGCCTCTCTCTTGACTTCTGAACACCCTTGAGGACAACGAACCTCTTGATGTTCTCCTTCACCGTCTCCCACCAGTCGCCTGGAGACTCAAAGAGGGGTTTCACGGTTCTCCAACCGGCGTACTCCCTCTTAAGCTCCTCGGCGTTCTCTGGGGTCAACAGAGTCGTGTTGAGCTTCCACGTCCCCTTGCCGGCCGGCTGGTCGTCCTGTAAGTGACAGTCGGCCAGCAGGAGGCAGTAGTCAGAGAAGAACACCGGCTCGACGCCGGTGGACCTCACCGAGAACGTCCGTGACACAAACAGGAAGTCTATCCTTTAGCGGATAGACCCATCTGGCCGCAACCAGGTGTACCTCTGCTGCGCTCCATCTGCAGGAGTGCTGAAGACGTCGAGCAGCTTGGCGTCCTTCACCGTGCCCATCAGGAATCTGGACGTGACGTCCAGTTGACTCCCCCAACCCGCTGTCCCCACGCTGGATCTTCCATCTACATCAATGATGCAGTTGAAGTCTCTGCCTAGGATGACCGGCCTGGACGTAGCTAGCACGGGTGGAAGCCGCTGCAGGACGGCCAACCGTTCACTCCGTACCGCTGGGGCGTACACGTTGATCAGCCTCAGGGGAGCATTCCTGTAGGTGATGTCAGCCACTAGGAGGCGCCCCCCGACCACCTCCTGAACTTGAGAGATGGTGAAGTCGCGCCCCCGCAGCAGAATAGCCAGGCCCGAGTAGCGACAGTCGTTACCCCCCGACCAGATCGAAGGCCCACAGGTCCAGGCGCCGGACCATTTCTCGTACCTGCCGAGGTGCGGTATCCCGCACTCCTGCAGAAACAGCAGGTCCGCCTTGATGGTGGTCAGGTAGGCCAACGTGGACACACATCTCGCAGTTGACTCAACGCTCCCCAAATCCAAGGTTCAGCCCCTCCATCTGCCCCTTCATGCCCATTTCCCGGGCTAACTGCTGGACGCTCTCCGGGCTCAGGAAACCATCCATGCTGCCTTCCGGGTGGCATCCCCCCGTCAGGGGTGCGGAGGCAGGAGGGTCCAGCTCTGGGTCAGGCTGGGGATGCGCTGTTTCCTCCTTCCCGCCTGGAAGTTCCGGGGGGCCCTCCGGTGCTCCAGCGGCACTTGACTGGGTGTCGAAGGGAACCCAGGACGCCTCCCGTCACCTGGAAGCGGGGTGCTGCTTTCCTTCCCCCTCGAGACCTTTAACTTCTGCTTCGGGTGGGCCCTCTCCGAATCCTCCTCGTTAGAGGAGCTCTTATAGCCCCCCTGTAGCTGCCTCTTCCCGCCTGATGGTTGCGGTTCCCGGGCCCGTCGACGCACCTTCCTCCTCGCTTTCCGGACTGTTGTCCACTCCCCTGGGTTGCCTGTCGCCGCCTCCATTGGCTCCGGGTTGTCGGGGGGGATCGGAGCCTGCAGGGGTGCTTTGCTGGCCTCGGGCCCATCCTGCAGGGCTGGGCCCTCCTGCATGGCCTGGCCCTCCTGCACATTAGTGTGGTCCTTGCTGGGCTCTGGTGCCTTCCTCTCCTCCGGGGGGGCTGGCCCCGCATTTCCCCTGCCGGCGACCTGGGCGTAGGTGGTACCCCGCCGCGGGCATGCCCTATAGAAGTGGCCCGCTTCCCCGCAAAGGTTTCAGCTTCTCTCTCGTGGGCAATCCTTTGCAAGGCGTCCCTCCTCCCTGCAGATGGTGCCTTTGCAGTCGGCCGCCATGTGACCTGACCTACCACAGGCATGGCAGACTTTAGGTTGCCCTGCATAGGTCAGGTAGCCCCTGCTCCCGCCGATCGCGAAGCTGGACGGTGGGTATGCGACATTCCCATCTGCGCCCATCCTCAGCGTCATCTTGACCTGCCTCTTACTCGTCCAGATGCCAAAGGGGTCCACGATGTCAGTTAGGTCCCTTTCCACCTTCACATACCTTCCGAGGAAGGTCAGGACATCAACTGCTGGCACATGCGAGTTGTTCATGTGTACAGTCACCATACGGCTCCTCTGCGCTGGCATCACAAACAGCAGGACAGCGGTCAATACAGAGAGAGGGGGCCCTCACCTCCTTTCTCCTTGAAAACCTCCAGGAAGCGCTCGCAAAGTTTGGAACTCCTGAAGGTCACGTCGTAAAAATCTCCTCCGGGGAAATCCTGCAGGCAGTAAATGTCCGCAGCAGCAAACCCACAACAGTCCAACAGGACCCTCTTCACGAAGAAGGTGCGGTCCACAGGTGCACCTTCATCCACCTTCTTTACAGAAACACAGATGGTGTTCCAGACCCCCTGACCTGGGGCACGAGCACTTGCCACAGCCATCGTTGCAGGTTGGCTGCTCCCCTGAACCAGCGTTAGGCCGAAGCCAGCATTAAGATCCACTGGTCGCAAGGGTGCGCAGCCAACCCGACGTCCTCCTTTCACCTCCAAGATAGCACTCTCCTCCTCTCAGTCCACAAGAGAGTGGGTCTTTATCGTGTTCGAGATGTAAGCTGGTTCACTGAGCTTGCCAGTTTGTTCCCAGATGTTTTGTCACCATTCTAGGTAACATCAACAGTGAGCCTCCAACAAAGCACTGGTGTTGTGTTTCACTTTCTATTTATCTGATTAGGTTTCCTTGGGTTGGTGATGTCATTTCCTGTTCTTTTCTCAGGGGATGGTAGATTGATTTGGAGCCAATCTGCCATCCCCTGAGAAAAAGAACAGGAAATGACATCACCAACCCAAGGAAACCTAACCAGATAAATAGAAAGCGGGACATAATACCAGCTTTTTGTTGGAGGCTCACTGTTGATGTTACCTAGAATAGGGATGAAATATCTGGGGACAAACCTTACAGCTCAGTGAACCAGCTTACATCTCGAACACAATAAAGACCCACTCTCTTGTGGACCGAGAGGAGGAGAGTGCTGTCTTGGAGGTAAAAGGAGGACGTCGGGTTGGCTGTGCACCCTTGAGACCAGTGGATCTTAATGCTGGCTTCGGCCTAACGCTGGTTCAGGGGAGCAGCCAACCTGCAACGATGGCTGCGGCAAGTGCTCGTGCCCCAGGTCAGGGGGTCCGGAACACCATCCGTGTTTCTGTAAAGAAGGTGGATGAAGGTGCACCTGTGGACCGCACCTTCTTCGTGAAGAGGGTCCTGTTGGACTGTTGTGGGTTCGCTGCTGCGGACATTTACTGCCTGCAGGATTTCCCCGGAGGAGGTTTTTACGATGTGACCTTCCGGAGTGCCAAGCTTTGCGAGCGCTTCCTGGAGGTTTTCAAGGAGAAAGGAGGTGAGGGCCCCCTCTCTGTATTGACCGCTGTCCCACTGTTTGTGATGCCAGCACAGAGGAGCCGTATGGTGACTGTACACATGTACAACCCGCATGTGCCAGCAGTTGATGTCCTGACCTTCCTCGGAAGGTATGTGAAGGTGGAAGGGGACCTAACTGACATCGTGGACCCCTTTGGCATCTGGACGAGTAAGAGGCAGGTCAAGGTGACGCTGAGGATGGGCGCAGACGGGAATGTCGCACACCCACCGTCCAGCTTCGCGATCGGCGGGAGCAGGGGCTACCTGACCTATGCAGGGCAACCTAAGGTCTGCCATGCCTGTGGTAGGTCAGGTCACATGGCGGCCGACTGCAAAGCCACCATCTGCAGGGAGGAGGGACACCTTGCAAAGGATTGCCCACGAGAGAGAAGCTGCAACCTTTGCGGGGAAGCAGGCCACTTCTATAGGGCATGCCCGCGGCGGGGTACCACCTACGCCCAGGTCGCCGGCTGGGGAAATGCGGGGCCAGCCCCCCCGGAGGAGAGGAAGGCACCAGGGCCCAGCAAGGACCCCACTAATGTGCAGGAGGGCCAGGCCATGCAGGAGGGCCCAGCCCTGCAGGATGGGCCCGAGGCCAGCAAAGCACCCCTGCAGGCTCCGATCCCCCCCGACAACCCGGAGCCAATGGAGGCGGCGACAGGCGACCCAGGGGGGTGGACAACAGTCCGGAAAGCGAGGAGGAAGGTGCGTCGACGGGCCCAGGAACCGCAACCATCAGGCGGGAAGAGGCAGCTACAGGGGGGCTATAAGAGCTCCTCTGACGAGGAGGATTCGGAGAGGGCCCACCCGAAGCAGAAGTTAAAGGTCTCGAGGGGGAAGGAAAGCAGCACCCCGCTTCCAGGTGACGGGAGGCGTCCTGAGGCTCACTCCGACACCCAGTCAAGTGCCGCTGGAGCACTGGAGGGCCCCCTGGAACTTCCAGGCGGGAAGGAGGAAACAGCACGTCCCCAGCCTGATCCGGAGCCGGACCCTCCTGCCTCCGCACCCCTGACGGGGGGGAGGCCACCCGGAAGGCAGCACAGACGGTTTCCTGAGCCCAGAGAGCGTCCAGCAGTTAGCCCGGGCAATGGGCATGAAGGGACAGATGGAGGGGCTGGACCTTGGATTGGGGAGGGTACTGCGGTCACTGCCCACAATGGGGGTACGAATTGCGAGCATAATGTGCGCAGCGTCAAGTCAACCGCGAGATGTGTGTCCACGTTGGCCTACCTGACCACCATCAAGGCGGACCTCCTGTTTCTGCAGGAGTGCGGGATACCGCACCTCGGCAGGTACGAGAAATGGTCCGGCGCCTGGACCTGTGGGCCTTCGATCTGGTCGGGGGGTAACGACTGTCCCTCCTCGGGCCTGGCTATTCTGCTGCGGGGGCACAACTTCACCATCTCTCACGTTCAGGAGGTGGTGGGGGGGGCGCCTCCTAGTGGCTGACGTCACCTACAGGAACGCTCCCCTGAGGCTGATCAACGTGTACGCCCCAGCGATACGGAGTGAGCGGTTGGCCGTCCTGCAGCGGCTTCCACCCCTGCTGGCTACATTCAGGCCGGTCATCCGAGGTGAAGACTTCAACTGCATCATCGATGCAGATGAAAGATCCGGCGTGGGGACAGCGGGTGGGGGGATTCAACTGGACGTCACGTCCAGATTCCTGATGGGCACGGTGAAGGACGCCAAGCTGCTCGACGTCTTCAGCACCCCTGCAGACGGAGCGCAGCAGAGGTACACCTGGTCGCGGCCAGACGGGTCTGTCCGCTCAAGGATAGGCTTCCTGTTTGTGTCACGGACGTTCTCGGTCAGATCCACTGGTGTCGAGCCGGTGTTCTTCTCTGACCACTGCCTCCTGTTGGCTGACTGTCACTTACAGGACGACCAGCCGGCCGGCAAGGGGACGTGGAAGCTCAACACGACTCTGTTGACCCCAGAGAACGTCGAGGAGCTTAAGAGGGAGTACACCGGTTGGAGAACCGTGAAACCCCTCTTTGAGTCTCCAGGCGACTGGTGGGAGACGGTGAAGGAGAACATCAAGAGGTTCTTTGTCCTCAAGGGTGTTCAGAAGGCAAGAGAGAGGCGGGGAAAGCTGTCGCGACTCCAGAAAAGGGTGCAGAACCTGCTCCTTCTGCAGTTGATGGGGGTCGATGTCACGGAGGACCTCTGTGAGGTGAGGGGCCAGCAAGCCTCGCTCTTCGCCGCGGAGGCCTCCAGGATAATCTTCCGGTCCAGGGTCCGCTCCGTGGAGCAGGACGAGACGTGCTCGCGTTTCTTCTTTCAGAACGTGCATAAAGAGAGCTCTGTGCTTAGCCGGCTGAAGGAGGACGACGGCTCGGTGACGTCGTCTCGGCCCGACGTTTTGAGGATCAGCAGATCCTTCTATGCCGGACTGTACGACACGAAGCGCACGGACAGCACGGCCTCCGAGTCGTTCCTGTCGTCTATCACGGAGGTCTTAGATGACGGCACGAGGGAGTAGCTGGACCGGCCGATATCCCTGGACGAGCTGGCCAGAGCCCTCAAGTCCTTGCAGAGGAATAGGACTCCTGGAAGTGATGGCTTACCGGTCGAGCTGTATTCTGCTCTGTGGGGCCTGGTCGGCCAGGACCTGCTGGAGGTGTGCGATAGTGCGCTTCGGGCAGGGGAAATGTGCAAGTCCATGAGGAAGGGCATCATCACCCTCATTTACAAGAGGAAGGGGGAGAGGGAAGAAATTAAGAATTGACGTCCCATTTCACTTATGAACGTGGATTACAAAATCCTGGCCAAGGTCATTGCCAACCGGGTCAGGTCTGTCTTGGAGTCGGTGATTCACCCTGACCAAACCTCCGCTGTGCCGGGCAGGAAGATCGCTGAGAGCCTCGCGCTCATCAGGGATACAATCGCCTACGTACAGGACAGGCGGGTGGACACCTGCCTCGTCAGCCTGGACCAGGAGAAGGCCTTCGACAGGGTCTCTCATGCTTACACGAGGGACGTCCTCTCCAAATTGGGGTTCGGGGAGGGCATCCGCAATTGGATCCGGCTGCTCTACGCCAACATCGTTAGCGCAGTCTCGATCAACGGGTGGGAATCAGACGGTTTTCCTGTTAGATCTGGAGTCAGGCAGGGCTGCCCACTCTCTCCTGCCTTGTTTGTGTGCTGTGTGGAGCCCTTCGCCGCCTCCATCAGGAAGGACGTGAGCCTGAAGGGCGTGACTATCCCAGGCAGCGGAGGCCTTCAGGTCAAGACCTCCCTGTACATGGATGACGTCGCCGTCTTCTGCACCGATCGTCGGTCGGTGAGTAGGCTGTTGGACATCTGCGGCCAGTTTGAACTGGCCTCGTTGCCAAAGTCAATAGTGGTAAGAGCGAGGTCATGTTCTTCGGGAACTGGGACGACCGCTCCTTCATCCCCTTCACCGTCAGGACAGACTACCTGAAGGTGCTGGATGTTTGGTTTGGTGGAGCTGGGGCATGCACTAAGACTTGGGAGGAGCGTATCTCCAAATTTAAGCAGAAGCTGGGCAGGTGGACGCTCCGGTCCCTCTCCATCGCGGGTAAGAACCTGGTTGTCAGGTGCGAGGGGCTTTCGGTACTGTTGTATGTGGCGCAGGCCTGGCCTATTACCTGGACCTGCGCCGCTGCGGTCACCCGGGCCATCTACCACTTCATTTGGGGGTCGGGGATGGACCGGGTCCGCAGAGACACCATGTACAAAGACCTGGGAAATGGGGGAAAGGGCGTACCGAACGCCACCCTCGCCCTGACGGCTACCTTTGTGTGTGGCTGCATCAAGCTGTGCGTAGATCCTCAGTACGCAAACACCAAGTGTCACTACTTACTGAGGTTCTACCTGCCCCCGGTGTTGCGAAGGATGGGCCTGGCCTCGTTGCCGTGGAACGCTCCGAGTAGTTGGACCGTCCCGTACCACCTGTCCTTCGTGGAGAAATTTTTGAAGGGAAACACCTTTGACCACAAGGCTGTCAGGCAGTGGTCAGCACGTAGTATCCTCGAGACCCTTCGGGAAAAGGAGAGGGTGGATCCCGTCGTGTGGTTCCCCACGCAGACTGCCAAAGTTGTTTGGCAGAATGCCTCATCGCCAGAACTTTCAAACAAGCACAAGGACGTTGCTTGGCTGGCGGTGAGAGGGGCTCTGCCAGTGAGATCCTTTATGCATGCCCGGAATCTCTGCACCATCGCACGCTGCCCTCGAGGTGGCTGCGGGGGGGACGAGACTGTTGATCACCTCCTTCTGGAGTGTGCCTATGCGCAGGAGGTCTGGAGGGGGATGCAGTGGTATTTGTCGAGGTTCGTCCCGAGCAGCTCCGTGACGCGGGACTCCGTGCTCTATGGGCTGTTTCCCGGGACGCACACCGAGACCAATGTCAACTGCGCCTGGAGGACCATCAATGCGGTGAAGGACGCTCTTTGGTCTGCCCGCAACTTGCTGATCTGCCAGCTGAAAGAACTGACCCCGACCGAGTGTTGCAGACTGGCGCACTCCAAGGTCCAGGGCTACGTGCTGAGGGACGCGCTAAAGCTTGGGGCAGCCGCCGCCAAGGCGCGGTGGGGAAAGACCACCGTATGATCCCCCTCGTCCAGAAAAGGGAAAAGAATCCTATCTGGTAACTGGGCCCAGCTGGCGCCTTCCCCAACTGGTCAGGGGACCAACTGGGACTGTGCGGGGTGACGACTGCCGGGGCGGTTTCTTTGCTTTGTTTTTTTTTCTGTTTTGTTTTTTTTCCCTTTAGTTGGTGTACGTACCCGCGGGTAACCTGGAGTGGCTTGCATGACTGGGTAGGTGTATAAATGTTTTATTTTTTGTACATTCTATGAATAAAGTATATTTTTTCAAATAAAAAAAAGGGATGAAATGTCTGAAAAACTAACCTTCCAGCTCAGTGAGCAAACTCACACCCAGAACATTCATGTCTAGTTTTTTTGTTGTTTCAAGGTAAGCTGCACTGCTGAATTTGTATCAGTTGTTTTCTCCTTTTGTCAAGTTCCTCCACAGTGCTGAAAGGGACACTGTGTATTTAAGCAAGCTGAAATCCTACACAGCACAAATTGGCTAATGAAGGTGGCTAATACTCCATTATTCAAATAACTGCCATCTAAGTTTCAGCCAAAAATAGTTCACACGGCACATTCAGATTTTCAATGTTGCATAGTATGATTTCAACACAGATTTTTTTGGTGAACCCTTTGGGGCTGGGTATAAGAAGAACCAGGAAAATCTCATTTCCAACATGATAACAACAGATAGCAGTGGGTCATCTTGTCAAACCATCTAACAACCAGCAAGACCACACTGATGCTTTTCAATGTCATTCACCAAGATGAAAAGATTTAACTCAGGAAACAGAATTCAATTAGTTTTGATGAACTGTGATATAAAACATTAACTGACTTTCTCTATCCACATATGACAGTAAACCCAATGGGTATTTCCAACAATTTTCTGTTTTATTTCCAATTTCCATCATCAGCAATAATTTGCTTTTGCACGTCACATCTATGGCCTATGTTTAAATTCCTAATATGCCAGGATTAGATGGGTATGGGCTTGGGGAAGTGTTAGTAATGTGCAGCAAACTCCATTCATTTCACAGTAGTTTTTTTTTAATTAATTGCTGCATTATCACAGAACTTTCACACTTGCCAAACAATTAACTTAAACAGTCACAATGACACTAACATGAGCCTCTATTTCAAAAAGCCATGCCAGATATGAAATGCAATAGATTCTGTAGTTGGGAGTCAAACAAAACAAATGGATAGATGGAGGCTCAAAAATTAAACTTTCCTTTATTTACAACTCCGTGGATGTATTGGTGCAGTTTATAGTGGCCCATAAAGAGTTACAGATCTCCACTTCCAGGGGAACAAAGCGAGCTTGATTGCTGAAGGGATGAGCAGTAAGGAGTATGGTGTCACATGTGTACATTTAATCCTGAAAGCTCAATGACCTAGGCAGTACAGGGAAGGGGACTACAGTGGCACATTCAATCACAAGGCCACTGTTTTTTATATTGCCTACCCTATTATCGTTTCTTGTCAAGCCGACTCCAGCACATCACTCCTCACACCAATAACCATGCAGATTTAAGCTTCTGTCTCTGTGTATTTCATCATACCCTGATCTACCATTGACAAACTCACCATCATTGTGCAACGTCACACCACTGTTTCACTGTCAGATTTAACAACACTTTCAAACTATCTAAAAAGCAAAAGAACTGTGGATACGGTAAATCAGGAACAAAACCAGAAGCTTTTGAGAAGATTTGTAGCTCAGGTTGAGGTTCTGGATGTGAGTTTGCTCGCTGAGCTGGAAGGTTTGTTTTCAGACATTTCGTCACCATTCTAGGTAACATCATCAGTGAGGCTCCGACGAAGCGCTGGTGTTATGTCCCGCTTTCTATTTATCTGGTTAGGTTTCCTTGGGTTGGTGATGTCATGTCCTGTTCTTTTTTCTCAGGGGATGGTAGATTGGCTCCAAGTCAATGTGATTGTTGATGGAATTCCGGTTGGAACTCCATCAACAAACACATTGACTTGGAGCCAATCTACCATCCCCTGAGAAAAAGAACAGGAAATGACATCACCAACCCAAGGAAACCTAACCAGATAAATAGAAAGCGGGACATAACACCAGCGCTTCGTTGGAGGCTCACTGATGATGTTACCTGGAATGGTGACGAAACGTCTGAAAACGAACCTTCTAGCTCAGCGAGCAAACTCACATCCAGAAAAACAGAAGCTGCTGGAGAAGCTCAGAATCCATGAAGAAAATAATCAGAGTTACCATTTCAGGTCCTGTGACCCTTCCTCAGAGCTATCTTTCAAACTGTCTATTCAACACATAATATTATTTGCATTCATTGGTCTCATATTACACTCCCTTTACAAGTGAGTACATGATACTGGAGAGAGAGAAGCACAGAACCACAACTGAGACTCCACTCATTTGAAACTAACGTCTGCAGAAGATGAGGCTCTCATATCTGGGCATTTAACTATGAGGTAGAGCTGACCCATCCTGGCATAGATTTAAATGTCAGACAGATATGTGGCACACAATACTTAATCATGTTGATTTTTGATATCAGCAACGACTGAAGTATGATCTCATGAACATTGATCCGTTCCAGCACTGTTAGCTCCATAGTTCCAACGCGTGTCTTTCTATTTCATGCCTACTGAATGGTCAACTGTCTTAGAGAAGTATGATGATAACAAAACAGATGACTCACACAAAGTGCAACATCACACAATCAAGCGCCATCTCCCATTTACACTTCAGTGAGTCTAACAAGAAAAGTAATTTGGTTCTAATTTGGTGACTCACATTTCGTAAGTGAGCAGATGCACATGGTAGAGACAATGCCACCACTGGAGACTCTGTGTTGGTGAAAATTCCGAGCTCTGTTCATCCAGATACAGATCCAAAATATTGTTTGAAACAGAAAATGTGTTCAATTTCAATGAGGATTATAGCAGGAAAAGTAGATTGAGAGGCTGGCCAAACATATTAAGGTTAAGGGATGCCTGCTTAGTATTCAGCTACAGCATCGCAGATACAGTACCAAGTATAGGTGTGTTCCCTACAGTTTTCAATTATAAGGTAAACTGCCTTTATACTTAATGACTTTGTTGTTGAATCTTGAATTTTCACTGGCTGATAGATGAAGAACTTAGCGTATATAACTTAACCATGTAGGGCCAGATTTTATTTTCACAGGTTAATTAATTTTGAGAAAATCCAGTCACATTTCTATCAGAGCACTCCCGCCACAGAGACAGAGACAATCAACACTGACAATGAATGCAGACTTTATTAAAATTTTTGTATTTATCAATCAACACAGTTGATGCAAATTGCCCTCTCATTAGACACAAAATACAATGAGAATCTTTGAATGCATTCCAGCTTCAGAACATCTTTACTTATTATGACAGAACTAAAATTAAAGAGTGCAAAATTAAAAATTACACAATTACCCCTTCCATTTCCCCCCTAGGTTTAGACTGTTGCATCCTAGCCATTCAGCAATTCCTGACAGTTCTATAGATACATGAATAATGTTCTTCAACCAACTCAACTTTTTTATTCTCTCATGAGACTTGGACATCACAGACTGGACCAGCATTTATTGCCCATCCCTACTTGCCTTGAGAACGGGGTGTGAGCTACATTCATGAACCATTGCAGTCCATGTGCAAACAATACAAGTCTAAGGCTGTAAATAAAATATCATCCCCTAAAACAGTTAAAATGTGTTGCACTAAATTTTTAACAACCACTCACTGTCACCAGCAGTGTCCTGATCCCCAGCCTAATGATGCCCAGCGCTCACCAGCACAAATAACCATACAGGAATGATATGTAATAAATAGTTAATAATAAGTTTGCTGTCAATCAAACCTAGATTATACGTAAAACACGCTTGAGTTTGTACAGCACATTCATGGGCCCTGGGCTGGACCAGCCATATAAATAGTGTAGCTACAAAAGCAGGTCAGAGGCTAGGAATCCTGCAATCCTACGCCTCCTGATTCCCCAAAGTAAGTTCATTAGCTACATGTCAGGAATGTTTAGAATTCTCTCCACTTGCTTGCTGAGTGCAGCTCCAACCGCACTCCAGAAGCTTCACACTATCCAGAACAAAGCAGCTCACTTGATTGGCTCCAAAACCACAAACATTCACTCACACAGTCAGCGATGCATAATTGCAGCAGTGTATACCATCTAAAAGATCCACTGCAGAAGGCTCCTTGGCCAGCACTTACAGCAACCTTGACAACTACCATCCAAGGGGACAAGATCGATAGATACTTGGAACACCACCTTCTCTCTGATCTATGCACTATTCTAATTTGGAAATACATTGCAGTTCCTGTAATGCCTCTGGGTAAAAATCCAGGAACTCCCCCTTTGACTGCACCAAATGGACTGCAGGGGTTCAGAAAGGCAGCTCATCATCACTTTCTGAAGTGCATTTAGAAATGGGCTGTCAGTGCTGATCCAGCCAGCAATGTCCACATTCCCTGAATGAATTTTTCAAAAAAGGATGTCCAACAGCACATGATGCAACTAGTGAAGATCTTGTGAAATTTACTCCCTCGTGTCATATCAAAAGTAAGCAAGGAATTTGCAGACAGGGAGTTCTCGCAAATAGCAATGTAATAATAACCAGAAAATTGGTTTTTGTGATGTTAATTGAGAAGTAAATAACAGCTAGGACATTATGTAGAACCACTTTCACTGAAGTACAGTAGTGCAATGCGACATTTTATACCCACCTGAGAGAGCAGAAGGAGCCAACATTTAAAGCAAAAACACCCCTGGCAGTTCGGTATGTTCTTCATACTGGACTAGGCAGTCAGTCTTGCTTTTTGTGCTCAAGTCCTGATGTGGCACTTCACCCGCATCTCTTCTGACTCGTGTGATGGAGCAACTAACTGCAGTACAGCTGACGCTTAGCTTTTGAAACACAAGTCACAATACACGGCAATAAAACTCAACATACAATAGTCAATAAATGGCCTATCAAATTGCAGCCTGAAAGAACAGTTTCTCTCACAATGGCCAACTATTCAAAACTAGGAGTTTTTACATTACATTCAATACTGCAGGTTTACAAAAACTACACACATAAAGGCAGTGAACAAAATACAGTCACAATTTGTGGCCAACAGCAGATCATAGTCCAGTGTACTAAATAGTCAACTACTTGATCTTAGGTAAACTTTTTCTGAAAATATTATTATGCCAGAATTTTAATTTTCTATTGTCGTCCTTCATTGAGCCATCAAATTGCCACAAAACAGAAAGAAGTCTTTCAGGCAGTTGTGTCAGTGCCAGGTCTCTCTGGGAGCATTTTGCCTGGTGCCAATCCCCTTCCTTCTTTGCCTATAATCCTTTACATTCTTCCTTTTCATGTGGTAAGTCAATTCTCTCTTGGGCACCTCAATGAGTCTGTCCCCATTGGACCTTGTTCTCAAACATTCTATAAATGGGATTTTTTTTTCTATCCCTTCTGTCCAGATTCCTCAGGGTTTTGAATATTTCCATCAAACTCTCCCTGACTTTTTCTTTTCCAATGAAAAAATCCCAACAGATGAAATATTCCAGTATCTAAATGACATGATCAATGGCAAGAAAGTTGGAAGAGTATAATGGGAATGAGAAAATAATATTCTTTATGTAAAGAACAAAGTCTGATTTTCCTCCTAAGATTTCAACACTTGGATGAGAATCTTATAAATAGGCAGAGGGGATCTCATTTTCATTCTTTTGCATCTTATTATTAGCTAATCTCACCTCATTTCACTTCTCCCAGGTAACCTCAACTCTCCCAGGTACTGAAGAAAAAATGGACCTCACCAGTTCCCAATATGGAAGTCAGAGAGTTTACTGGTCAGCTACAATTTGCCAGTATCTCCTCTGGCCTCCATGTTAGCCAGCATTTCCCAATGTCCCACGACACACTCCTTGATCATCAATTGCCTAACCCCACCATTCTCAGAAGTCAGCATCAGCAAAACAGCAGTCTCACTATATCATCATGGCACATGTCAAAACAACTTATACCTTCCTATACAGAGAGGTTGCGTTAGTTTAGTTGGTTGGATATTTGCTTGGGAGTACAGAGAAGCACGAACCGAATGATTCAATTTCTGTATCACCAAAGGGTCACCAAAGCCCTGACTTCTCAACTTCACAGCTCACCTGAGACCTGGTGAACCTTGGGTTAAATTCACCACCAGATGTCTCTTTCATGATCTAATTCTCAGATCCAAGAGTGACTTTCACATGCACAGTTCAGTACTTCAGCGCTGTACATTGGAGCTTACTGATATCTTACATTATAATGCTACTATCATGCTGCTTTATGTGAAGAGCCATACGTCCATCTCATTTACTGGAACAAGGTGCATCCCTGGGTTCTTGCCGTGATTTCTTAATGCTCTTTCACAATGTGCTGACACGAATGCTCACATCACCTCTGCCTTGCTTCAGTCAGAAATTGTAAGCTCACAATAGTTATGAATTGCCTTACCTTTTATTGCAGACAGAAAGCCTGGTGGCTTTTCATGGTTGCCAACTCTAAGCTGTCAAAGGTGTGGATGTGTTGGTATACAGCACTGTGCTACATTAACATCTGATGTACATCATGTGCCAGCAGGTTACACATCAAACACACAGCATATATGTCAATCAAATGTCCAGGTCTGAAAGTTTAAGGGGAGTAGTCGTGATTGAGACTAAGGCATCTATGGTCGGCCAAGGGATGCGACCACATTCAATCAAGGATATCAAACAAAATCGGTCCAGGGAAACACACACCAAAATAACAGGTGAAGGTACAGCTTACTTTCTCAAGCGGGATAATCACAGAATCCCATTAGCGCAGATAGAGGCTATTTAGCCCATTAAGTTTCATTAACCTTCTGAACAGCTTCCCACCCATAACCAGCCCCTACCCTATCCCCATATCTTTGCATTTACCATGGCTAACCCACCTAGCCTGCATATCCCTGGACACTGCAGGGCAATTTAGCATGGCCAAACCACCCAAGCTGCATATCTTTGGAAACTGTAACACCTAGCAGAAGCCCAAGCAGACATTGAGAGAACATGCAAACGCCATACAGACAATTGCCCAAATCTGGATTAAAAGGAATAAATATGGTGTTTTCTTTTAAGGAGTGATGTGAGTCTGTTCGGGTCGCATTTGTATTAATCAATACAAAACAAATACATCTACGGTTACAATGTCAACAAACAAGCTCATGCAGATTAATGTACATTCAAAATACTGGCCACAATCAATTTTGTTCCTGCCATTGATCATTGCAAATTAATCTGAGCGATCTCTGTGATATAGAAAATCTACCCAAAGCAGTGGAGCTACCTTCCTCTCACATTGCACTGTAAATATGTCATGACATGTGCCTAAATGAAATGCTGCATGGGTGACATGACAGGGTGGACATTAGTAATCCTCTGTTAGTAATGTTAGCAATCATTTGCATGTATGAAGTCCTACTGTATATTTGTGTGGTATGACTTCTGCTACACACACTCTGAATAAGGTGTAATATTTCAGAGGTTGAAGTTACATGGTCCATGTCGGAGGCTTGTTATTCTTTTTCCAGAAAGCAATGCAGGTTAGGTCATTGAATATATTCAAAATTAAACAAGGCAAATATTTGATCAGCAGAGGAGTCGAGGTCTAAGGGAATCAGACAGAAAAGTGGAGTTGAAATCACAATCAAATTAGCCATGATTTTATCAACTGATGGAAGAAGGATGAAATGGCCTAGGCTTGCTCAAAATTTTATTGTATCCATTCTCTAGTTCCCCAAGCCTCCAAAGACAAAGCCTCAGATATAATGAGCTTTATTATTCATGATCTCAATTTATCCGACCATTTTCAAGTACTTATGCACTCTTGATGCACCACCTCTCGAATTGTACCCTTTATTTTGTATTGAATTGCCCAACCAAAAGCAAGTCACTTCACATTTCTCGGCTTTAGGCTTCATCTGTTACTAACTACCCATCCCATCAACACATCTACGTCCTTGTGAATTACTACTCTACCCTCAGAACAATCCACAATGCTTTCAGCGTTTGCATCATATGATAATACTTCCTTTTCACACATTTGAACAATCTCACCAGCTCCACTTAGATTTCTGCATATTGATCTTCATCTGTCAATGCTCTCAATTTTGTTTTCTCTGCAAATTTATACACAATGTGCATAATTCCACTCACTGTATAATTGTAAAAATTATAGCATTCTTAACAGCAGCTTCTATGAAATACCTTTAACAAACAGATCTCAACTAGATACCTCCCCACGTCTGAGGTAACAAGTCCATCTGCCAGCTATGTTCTAACTTTATTTAATGTCTCGCCATCTATTTGTTTGATCCAAACTTTAAGTGGTTACATATTGTAGCGGATGGTATCAGATCCATTTAATCTATCCTATAGAAGAAGAAATTTCAATAAGCTCTTTATTTTTGCCTCTGCTGCAAATATACTTTAAAACCTTAGCTTTCTTTCATACTACCAAATCTAAATTTACTCCTATGTGAGCTCTTTATAATTTGACAAACGAAGAGCTGAGTATTTTTCTTATTATTTGCTAATGTTCATGAAATGATTTTGAGTACAAGTCTTCACAGCAGGATTTAACACAAGAAAAACCCTGTTAGCATTTTCTGCTCACACCGCATCATTATTTTCTTTCAAATTACTTTTCCTCTAAATTTCGCAGAGGGAGCAAGATCCCTAGAAAAAGATAAATATTGCCACGAGGACATCACAAGGAAATACCCACCGGTTGCATTAACAAAAATGCAAACACATGGTTAAATTAAAATTGTATATAAGAAGTTATCAATATTCCTCAACACAAACAAGCTCTAAGATGGAGAGAATTTTTAATATTAGTTTTTTTTGTAATGAATAGCAGGAACAGAATTTAATATTTTTGTAAGTTCCTAGGATGGTATTTAACTCAGAAGGATTTTGAATCCTCATAAATGACAGTATTATTATCCATTGTGAAGTGTATTACATTCAAATGGACAAAGCTTTGTCCACCTTAACTATTTGCAGCGAGCATTGTAGTTATTCATCAATCAACCTTTTGTGCCTTGTTAAGTTAATCAACATAAATGTTTTCTTTGTCTCTTTTTTATTTGTTCTTGGACAGTATGCATTGTTGGCTGGGCAGGTGTCTTTTACCCATCCTGCAGTTAGGAATCAACCACTTTTCCATGGGTCTGGATCATTACAGCAGACCAAGTAAGGATGGCAGATTTCCTTCCCTAAAAATGACTTCAGTAAATCAGGAGGGCTTTTGCAACATGGTTATGGTGAGCTTGTCATTTTACCCTTATTTTGCTCCCTGCCCTGGTGGGATTCAAACCCAAGTTCCCAGAACCTGGAGCTGCACAATTTCTAATCCTGTGATATTACCACCACCCAACAATCTCACCCATTTATCTGCATGCCTCATTTAGACCTTCCTATGTAACCTGCCTATAGCCAAAAGGGTGAGACAATTTGATTTGATTATTTTCCTCCTTTCCTGCTTACTAAAATGTAAGACTAGGCTGATTCAATTTTTTTGGCCACATGCTAACTTTTTTTTCCATTGAAAATAACGACACTACCTTGGAGCCACAGCCAGGAAAATTTTTTTCAAGTGGAAAATTTAAAATATTATTAGAAGCCTGGATTTGGACAAGTGATTCCAAGGGCTAGATTTGGTGAATTTATTTCTGTAGATATGTTCCTTTCCATCAGCTTTCAGTGAATTGTGGTGATCAGCTGATCTCTGTTCAGAACAATTTTGTCTGTAGTGTTCTATTTAGAAATACCTTGCAACAGGAAGGAGAATCCAATTATTGTTCAGGTTTATGGTACAGAGAACAATGTCATGAGTTATAGCACTAAAAATGAGAAAGGATATTACTATATTAAGCATTCACTGCGCAATTATACTGAGGGACTCTTTCAGAGGAAAAGGGCTTACGGATCGCTGGTAGTACCTGAAAACTAAATGATATTCACATTCTCTAATATTTTCTAAGATAAGCTCCTTAATGCAAACAAGTTTCCTATGTGATACTAATGTTACTGAAGAATATGCTTCCTATAATTCATTTATTTAATTCACTTTCTTTAGTGTGCTTATGACCCAATGTCATTTGGAAAGAGTGAAATTTCCAACTCCCTGCTTTCAGAGGTTGCAAGTGATTTTCAAATTTCTAATTGATTTAAGGAAATAGCTTTGATTCACTTTTAACAAACAACACTTCCACTTCCAAATAAGTTATGACAGACATCAGGTGAAATTTGCAATAAGTGTCAGGAATAAGGGTAACAAATTGAGAGCATGGATCAGGACTTGGAGCTACAATGTTATGGCTATTATGGAGACTTGGATAACACAGGGGCAGGAATGGTTGTCAGATGTTTCAAAAAAAAAGGGAGGGAGGTAAAAGAGGTGGGGAGTGGCATTGCTAATCGAGGATGGTATCACAGCTGCAGAAAGGGAGGTCATTGAGGAGGCTTTGTCTAATGAGTCAGTATGGGTGGAATTCCAAACAGGAAAGGAGCAGTCACTTTATTGGGAGTTTCATAGAGAACCCTCTAATAGCAATAGAGGCTCTGAGGAACAGATTGGGAGGCAGATTTTGGAAAGGTGCAGAAGTAATAGAGTTGTTGTCATGGGTGAATTCAACTTCCCTAATATTGACTGGAACATCCTAAATGCAAATAGTTTGGATGGAGCAGGTTTTGTCAGGTGTGCCCAGGAAGGATTTCTGACTCAATATGTAGATATGCCGACTAGAGGGGAGGCTGTATTCAATTTGGTGCTTGGCAACAAACCAGGCCAGGTGTCAGGTCTCTCGGTGGGAGAGCATTTCAGTGATAGTGATCACAACTCCCTGACTTTTACTACAGTCATGGAGAGGGATAGGAGCAGATGGTATAGGAAAGTATTTAACTGGGGGTGAAGGAATTACAATGCTATTAGGCAAGAATTGAGGAGCATAAATTGAGAGCAGATATTCTCAGGGAAATGCATGACAGAAAATGTGGAGGTTGTTTAGGGAACACTTGCTATGAGTACTGGATAGATTTGTCCCACTGAGGCAAGGAAGGGATGGTAAGGTGAAGGAACCTTGGATGACAAGACGTGTGGCACATCTAGTCAAGGGGACGAGGGAAACTTATTAAGGTTGTGGAAGCAAAACTCCAACAGGGCTCCAGAGGACTGCAAGGTAACCAGGAAGAGACTGACCAATGGGCTTAGAGCTAGAAGGGGTATGAAAAAGCCTTGACTGTCAGATTAAGAAAAACCCCAAGGCATTCTATATGTACATAAGGAACTAGTGGATGACCATACTGAGGGTAGGGGACATGTGTGTGAATACTTTGCTTCAGGATTCACCAAGGAAAGGGACCTTGTTTTTTGTGAGGATAGCACGAAACAGGCTGATATGCTTGAACAGGTTGATGTTAGGAAGGAGGATGTGCTAGAAATTTTAAAAAAACATGAGGATAGATAAAGTGCCCTGGGTCACGTGGGATATACCCAAGGTTACACCTGGAAGTGAGGGAAGAGATTTCTGTGCCTTTGGCAATGATCTTTGAGTCCTCACTGTCTACTGGAGTGGTATTGGATGATTGAAGGGTGGCAAATGTTATTCCCTTGTTCAAAAAAGGAATAAGGATAATCCTTACAATTACAGACCAGTGAGTCTTTCTTCTGTGGTGGGCAATTTATTGGAGAGGATTCTGAGAGATAGTATTTATGGTTATTTGGAAAAGCACAATTTGATTAGAAATAGTCAGCATGGCTTTGAGAGGGGCAGGTCATACCTCACAAGCCTTACTGAATTCTTTGAGGATGTGACAAAATACATTGATGAAGATCAAGCAGTGGATATGGTGCATATTGATTTTAGCAAGGCATTTGATAAGGTTCCCCATGGTAGGCTCATTCAGAAAATAAGAAGGCATGGGATTCAGGGAAATTTGGCTGTCTGGATACAAAACTGGCTGTCCAATAGAGGACAGAGAGTGTTAGTAGATAGAAAGTATTCAGCTTGGAGCTCGATGACCAGTGGTGTTCCGCAGGGATCAGTTCTGGGACCTCTGCTCTTCATGATCTTTACAAATGATTTGGATGAGGAAATGGAAGGGTGGATTAGTAAGTTTGCTGATGACTCGAAGGGTATTGGATTTGTGGATAATATGGTGGGTTGTGTAGGTTGCATCAGGACATGGTCAGGATGCAAAGCTGGGCAAGGAAGTGGCAGACGGAACTCAAACCGGAAAAGTATGAAGTGATTCATTTTGGAAGATCAAATTTGAGTGCAGGATACAGGGTTAATGACAGGATTCTTAGCAGTATGGAGGAACAGCGGGATCTTGGGGTCCATGTCCATAGACCCTTCAAAGTTGCTACCCTAGTTGACAGGGGTTTTAAAGAAGGCATGTGTTTTGTTGGCTTTCATTGGCAGGGGAATTGAGCTTAAGAGTCACAAGGTTATGCTGCAGCTCTATAAAACCCTGGTTAGACCACACTTGGAATATTGTATCAGTGATAATGAGAACTGCAGATGCTGGAGAATCCAAGATAACAAAGTGTGAAGCTGGATGAACACAGCAGGCCAAGCAGCATCTCAGGAGCACAAAAGCTGACGTTTCGGGCCTAAGACCCTTCATCAGAGAGGGGGATGGGGAGAGGGAACTGGAATAAATAGGGAGTGAGGGGAGGCGGACCAAAGATGGAGAGAAAAGAAGATAGGCAGAGAGGAGAGTATAGGTGAGGAGGTAGGGAGGGGATAGGTCAGTCCAGGGAAGACGGACAGGTCAAGGAGGCGGGATGAGGTTGTAGGTAGGAAATAGAGGTGCGGCTTGAGGTGGGAAGAAGGGATGGGTGAAAGGAAGAACAGGTTAGGGAAGCAGAGACAGGCTGGGCTGGTTTTGGGATGCAGTGGGGGTAGGGGACGAGCTGGGCTGGTTTTGTGATGCAGACGACATGTCCATCATGGGCCTCCTGCAGTACCACAATGATGCCACCTGAAGGTTGCAAGAACAGCAACTCATATTCCGCTTGGAACCCTGCAGCCCAAAGGTATCAATGTGGGCTTCTCAAGCTTCAAAATCTCCCCTTCACCCACTGCATCCCAAAACCAGCCCAGCCTGTCTCCGCTTCCCTAACCTGTTTTTCCTCTCACCCATCCCTTCCTCCCACCTCAAGCCGCATCTCCATTTCCTACCTACTAACCTCATCCCGCCTGGTTGACCTGTCCGTCTTCCCTGGACTGACCTATGCCCTCCCTACCTCCTCACCTATACTCTCCTCTCTACCTATCTTCTTTTCTCTCCATCTTCGGTCTGCCTCCCCCTCTCTCCCTATTTATTCCAGTTCCCTCTCCCCATCCCCCTCTCTGATGAAGGTTCTAGGCCCGAAACATCAGCTTTTGTGCTCCTGAGATGCTGCTTCGGCTGCTGTTATCACACTTGTTATCTTGGAATATTGTGCTCAGTTCTGGCCACCTCATTATAGGAAGGATGTGGAAGCTTTAGGGAGGGTGCAGAGGAGATTTACCAGGATGCTGCTTGGACTGGAGGGCAGGTCTTATGAGGAAAGGTTGAGGGAGCGAAGAAGGATGAGTGGTGACTTGACAGAGGTGTACAAGATGATGAGACATAGATAGAGTGGATAGCTCGAGACTTTTTCCCAGGGGGCATAATTTTAAGGTGATTGGAGGAAGGTATAGGAGAGATGTCAGAGGTAGGTTCTTTACACAGAGTGGTGGGTGTGTGGAATGCGCTGCCGGCGGTGGTAGTAGAGTCAGATACATTAGGGACATTTAAGTGGCTATTGGATAGGCACATGGATGCTAATAAAATGTCGAGTATGCGGGGTAGTTTTATCTAGGATAATAGGATAATTGTTGAATAATAGGTCAGCACAACATCATGGGCCAAAGGGCCTGTACTGTACTATACTGTTCTGTGTTTTATGTTCTTTGCATGAGCAACAACATACAGGGTACCTGAGTATGCACAATCTCTAGATTACACTTATAAGTGGTCCTTGATCGGGCATTTATATGTTTGGGCTGTATTTAATCAATGGTGTTCAGTTGGGGGACATAACAATATTATCACCCTGTGGTCTTAGTTTCATAACATTGTTTCAACCTGCTAAGATGTGCATTTATTGGCTGGTACAATCAAAATATAGGTTGGGGAGCTCTCATGGCACAGTGGTAATGTTCCTACTTCAGCCAGGAGGCCCAGGTTCAAGTCCCAACTGCTCCAGAGATATGAAATAACATCTCTGAATCAACTGATCAGAAGATATAAATATCACATCGATATGAAATATACAGATTGTCAAGTTGCATTAGAGCATTGATGCAGCATGTGTCCACTCGCAGTAGAAGCTAAGTGGCCATGGATGGACAAGAGTTAATAGTTTTGTGGAGCCAGGAAGAGTGGATGCCCGAAGGTGATGTTGTCAATGAGTTTATGAGCTCTATCTTTGTACACTTTTGACCAATTGCCGACTTGAATCTCTGGTTCAGGTCTCTAGGTGTGAAAGTGTTTGCTGGAAGCAATCAGTTCTAAATTTCATGGATCACTGGACAAAACTGCTACTACCCTATATTGCAGTCTTTGTTCACATTACTGTGGGGAAAAGGTAATTTTGTTCGACTAATTAGTACTGAATGTTTCACATGTACCTAAGTTTCGTTTCTATCTCCAGTTGCTATGGCTTTCCATCAAGACATAGGCATTTGAAAAGGATGTAGTTAATAACCCAACTCACTCACCAAGTGTCAATCTAAAAACCCATTGCGTAATCATTTTCATTCCATGCTCCAACATGGAACTAATTAAACCTGTCAGTATATATTTCATGGACAAAAAAAAATTGGACATGTATTGACCTTAGCAGCTGATGTTCATGAACCTTTCACAGGGTTGATTATAAATCTCTTCCTGATATATTCTCCCAGTGGGATGAGATACTGCAACAGTGAATAATTCTTCCTTTGCTATGTGCCCCATCTGTAACTGGCAGGTATGCCTATCTCAATGGCATCCAATTGTTTAAGTAACTTATTAAAGCAATATGCTGGAGCAATCAGAAAGCTCAGACAGAACAGTCGGTGTCTGCAGTCCCATATTTACAGAGGGGAAAGAGAAAGTCTTTAAGATTGAGGGGAGCGCTGAAGAAATGGGACTCTATTTATTTCATTGGCAGCACAAGTATGTCACAGTTTGTCACATTGATAGAAAACCTAGACTGACAGGTATCTCCCTGGACAACAGTGAGAACCTCTCACTTAAGACTTTGATACATAGCCATTTGCTTGAAACACATGCAATGAGTTTATTAGGTATGCAGTTAGCATATACAGTTGTGAGATTGACATTACAATATGTCATACCGCGATTGGCCATCGCCTTTGACTGCTGACTCTTTACAACCATGACAAACAATGTGGTTTTATGACAGCACTAAACAACAAAGCCCTACAGCAGTACTATAGGTTTCTAACTGGCTAATGGGGCAAAACACAAAAGCAGGCAAAGGATGCTCGGGATGCAGCAAATGAAGTAAGGAAGCAAGCAGCCCTGAGACATTATCTAGTTCAGTCAATGACCTCGGTGCCTGTACCTGTACACAATATGACCTTATGGTATCATTGCAATGATAGTCGCGGGTACAGACCAAAGTGCATCATATGTTACAATAATGTGGAGAGGCTGGCACATTTTGGGTGCCAACCTCTGTGGACATGGAGTGCATTTGGATGCTGCCCTGGAGCATTCCCTGAGACATTGACGTTCAAATTAACAGTCCAGAGGGGCAAGTTGTGAGCTGGATTTGCCAAGTTGCCCCTCAGACTTCTATGTCAAGAATTCTCGGTATCTAGTTGTCTCGTGGAGGGTGCATATTAATGTGGTGAAATGTGCAGTTAATGAGGTTAACAACAAGTAGCAATCTTCCACAATAGATATCTCACTGCTGCCCTGCAGTAAGAACCTCACCTGGAACACTGTTGGAAAATGTGACTTATTCTTCCCAATGCCATGAAAGACCTTGTTGGATTTCTCGGGCAATTCTCCCAGATTCCTCACCATAGTGCATGTCATTCAGGCACCTATAAGATTCCAACCTACGTTACTGTCCTGGCTTAAAATCCTGAGAGTTCCCCCCTAACTAAAATGATTATTTCCTACACCAGATTTCTGTCAGTGATTTAAAAAAAAACCCACCCAACGATGGCCTTGACAATGTCGCTCACATCTGACATCCGAATAGAAAGAAACTTCTAAATGTGTTAGTTCTAGCTATTTCTCTCAGTTTTACTGCAAAACTAGTGCGACTGTTCACTCCATTACATTCAGTCCAGTGATGAGGGTTTTGCCTTGAATAACAACCGCTCACATGGTATCTCTGATGGCAGCTTCAAGACTGTGTACACGACAAAAATTGTTGGCAGATTTTCTGACATCCACCTCTAACAGATCCCACTAGATACAACACCAGCAACCCCGCACGCCACCACCCCCCCCCCCGCCCCCGTATGTCCCCAGCTCAATTTCAGACCAACCTCATCCCTACCCTTGCCCGAATTGACATTTACCTTCTGCTGTCTCCATCCTGATCCCTGAACTAACCTATGCCCTCATTTGCTAATCCTACCTACCTGGTATACGACCCATCTGGCATCCTAACCCCTCATCCATATGTCAGCCTAACCCCACGCTTACCTTACATTGACACCTCTTGTGAAAGAGAAATAAAGTGTTTTTGTGCTGCTGGACATTTAAATCACAGTGCACAGCACACTGGCTGCTGTAAAAAGGCGATGTCTGATTTCCAAACAATTTTCTCCATTGCTGGATTCATGAATTCCTTTACAGATCCTTAACAGGAGGCTTCTGACCAGAAACCTTCAGCACATTGGACACCTGAAGATACATGGGTGATCTTTAATCTGAATAGAGTCAGAAATATGTTTCTGTTCAATGTCTGCGCAAGGAATACTGTTTGTATTTAGAGCTGAGATAGATGGGTTCTTGATCAGTAAAAGGAATCTAGGGTACAGGGAAACATAGATTACTAAGGGGCTTCACAGGGTAAATCATGAGATAATGCTCACCCTCTTATGGGACAGTCTGGGACCAGAGGGCAAAGTCTCAGAATAAAGGGGTTCTATTTAAGGCTGAGATGAGTAATTTCCTCTCTCAGTGGGTTACATGTCTTTGAAACTCCTAACCACAAATATCTGGGGGGCAGAGTCCTTATCTAAATTTAAGGCTGAGATAGTTTTTTGATCAGTAGGGAAGCAAGGGTTTCAGAGAAAAGGCAGAAAAAAAGGGATGTGACATATGTTAGATAAGCTATGATCCTATTGAATGGAACAGTGAGCTCAAGGGGCTAAATAGCCTACTATTTCTTATGGCCTTATGATCTTATGGAAAAGCCGCAAATCTGAGAAAACTGGTGTTCTATCAAAGTTGAAAAATTGTTCCACTATATCTTGGGGAAGTCAGAAACATAAGGCACTATTACCTTCAAGTTTGGAAGTCATGATACAGAAGAAGGTAAAGTATTTAAAGTTAGTTAGTTGGTCAAGTCACAACACCAATGCAGTAAATAAAATATAAATCTGTCAAGCAACATATTGAGACCCTGCCAACTGGTTCAAATGTAATCATGATTTCCCACTGCTCAGTAGTGATCTTTTTATTTCAAGTAATTAATATTTGATGATGGTTATGATGCTTTCATAAATTGTGACAGAACAAGTTTGTGCTTCTTAATTGTTAAAAAAATTCAGAGAGATATCAAAACATATAAAATATAACCTGCTGACACATTCTATATTTTAATAATTTGCAAGGACAGGTCAAAGATATTTTCAAACTCTCCTGGATTGTTATATAAGCTGGTTAAATTAAAATCAAAAAGCACAATTGGGAAAAATAAAAGGTGATTTCAGTACTTAGGATGAATGACAAATGTAAAATGTTGCTGCAGGGATGCTTTCTGTTAATTTGATCAATGCCTATGAAATAGTTTTGTTCCACAACCTCAGAGTAGGTTCATTTTGTTCATGTTGTGTATCCGCTTGAAGTTCACAATCACTTTCTGACACAATTAGGTTAACGTCAGATCGAGGAACCAATGCTCTGTCAGGAAAATGTGGCAAAATATTGAATTTTCTTTGGTGCTGAATTTGATCAGCATTTGATAAGCAATCTGCTCACAGCAACTCTTGGGTCGTCTATTAACAGTGACGTCTTCTCTTCCCATTTGCCTATCCTGATCCATAGTGTCTGAAGTACGAGCAAGGTTAATGGACGTTTAAAATTATAATAATTTCAAAAAGGCATAAAATACAAATGAACTTAGTCAACAGTTTTGGAAATGTGGAACTGTGTTTAGGTTTCCATATTTGGGATTTCCCTTGCAGTGTGAGACCTCATCTTACTGTGTTACTGTAGTAGCCAACCTGTTACCAGTGTGAACAAATGATACCACACTACCCTATAATGAGAGAAGTATTTTCAGAACTAAGAAGGTTTTGTACTTGTAAGGAACAAAATCTGAATTTCAAGTGGAGATGGACAAGGAGTCTTTATAGAAGATAGAATCCCTACAGTGTGGAAGCAGGCTGTTTGGCCCATCCAGTCCAAATGGACCCTTCAAACAGCATCCCACACAGACTCAACCCTCTGCCCTATCTGTCTAACCCTGTATTTCCCACAGTTAATTCATCTAACCTACACACCTCTGGACACAATGGGCAATTTAGTAAAGCCAGTCCACCTAACCTGCACATCTTTGGACTGAGAGAGGAAACTGGACCACCTAGAGTAAACCACACAGACACGGGGAGAATGCGCAAACTCCACGTGGAGAGTGACCAGAGGATGGAATTGAACCCAGGTTCCTGGCACTGTAAGGCAGCAGTGCTAACCACCAGGCAATGGTCATCTGACATCATGTGCAGATGTCCCATAGTTATTTGCCAAAAGGATTTGGACAATTGATTGACTCAGCATAAGTTACCTGGCCTTAGGTATCGGATGTATCAAAAGATACACATTACGCAGTGGGTAGTCCTCACCAGGTAGTCCTCAGAGAGCTGTTTTCTTCAAATGATGATGGACCAGATGAAGAGGAGGACACAGGGAAGAGGTCCCTAACACTCTCAGCCAGAAAGAAAAATGCTGCTCTCACCTTTGACGAGATCAAACCACTCCATGACTACAATCTTTTTGTCCTCTGCTGTCAGTGAACCACCCTCATTTGTTACAGTTGTAAACTTTTCTTTATCTAATTAACTTTTTATGATATCTAAGCTCCTGCTCCTTAACATATTTAATAAACTATCATAAAATTGCTTCCGAAATTGTTGACTCTATATTAAATAACTGCTCAGGAAGCATCAAAATCACAATGGGAAAAACCATAATCTTACACAACACTGACTGGTTTTGAATTAAATGAACATGTAAGGAAACAGAAAGCCATTTAGCTTGCTCAATCCAAAGTCCATTTACATTTCTTCTTCAATGGACTTCCTTATCATCCAAAGAAATAAAGAAACAAAAAGAACTTAGGGACAGCAGTCAGCTTCTCAAACACTTTTGTCATTGAATTGGATCATTGCTAAACAGCACCTTAACCTAATGTTCTTTTTTACACTCCATATTGTTATGATCCCAGCCAATATTATTACTGGAATAGTCAGATCCCAGACTGAAATCTGGCTTGAGAGTTCATATTTTGTATTGTTAGCTGTGGTCCTTCACTGAAACACAAACGTACAATATTGTAGTTTGGCTATAACAAAAAAAGCAGACATTTCTTATGCAAAAGAAATGAATATAAAATAAAACAAGCCAAACTACTTACATAAAACATAACTATGAAGATTTCAAACCACACAGCAAAAATCTCATTAAACCTAACAACACTACTCACGCCAAAGAGAATTTCTACATCTTTTACATCTACAAGGCCTAATTTAGCTACAGCTTCAATTTCCAGTCGTAAGAGTCTAATAATCTCTTCCAAGCCTTCATACAACTGAGGTTAGATTTTCTCAGCTTCAAATAACCCCTTCGGGTTTTGACCAAACACTTCTGGTCTAGAACTTTAAAACTAAACTCCTTTTCATTGAGGTAGTCCCTTTCCTAAAGTCCTAAGCTAACTCGCTTTCTCAGGAAAAACTGCTTTACACATCCAGCTTCCGTTAAGACTTCAGCAAGCTACTCAACTGAAAGCCAAAGGAGAATTTTTTCAAGCTACCAGTTTTTCCACTAAGGCCAGAAAAAAAAAGTCTTCTACCCAAACAACAGAATGCACTATACTGTCTATTGTGCTCATAAAACTCCCAATGTAAATAAAATTCTATTACTGTCCAGGAAATATCTCTCTAATAGTGTGAATTTTAAGCAAAAGGCTATAGAAATACTCAGAAGTTCATTGTTAAACCCCTTTTTGCACACAGAAAGCCCATATGGTACCAGCTCAAATTAAAAGATATTGAAATATAAAGAAATCTCCCAAGGTCACAGTAATCCTTCATACGCTAACCTTACAAAAATCTCCCATTCTCAATCTTGAAGTTTTAATTCATTCACCATCTACTAACTTTTGATGGAGACAGTTCCGAATATCTCTCATTATTCAGATGAAAATTGTTTCAAAACTGTAATTTCAAATGTGGCCATCTTGGTTTGAATTCTCCAAAAAGGAAATTGTTTACAGGGATCAAATTCCTTGACTTGATGCTTGATGACCTTATTTAGATTATCCTGTTTTATCTTTCCTAATTCAAGGGATGATAAAACAAGTTCAAGAAATGTCATCATAATTTAATACTGTACACTTTGGAATTAATTCTGCCACACCCGTAAAGTCCAGTATTTATTTCCTGAAATGCTGTGTCCAAACCAGGCAGTAATGGCTGCCCAGTTCCCTCTCATCATTTCTTCATGTTTCTCTTCCAATGTTTCAACATTGCACCTGCCTTTTTGACCGAGGCAGTAGCTTCTAATGCTGTGGGTTCAGGGATAGCCAAAGCTCTTTGTTCTTTCAGAGTTCCTCCACTCTCCCATTGGGAAAGTTATCCAATGTCATTCTTGGATATAATATGGATGATCTCAAAATTCCCGAATTCTATCCGCATGTTCTTTTAGCCAGACTCGGAAGAATACAGTGATTTCAGTGGGCTGAGGGTGGGTACTGGAAGAGTTTAGGGAGGCAAGGAAGAGCAAGTATATGGGGTGGAGTGTTGGGGGTGGGTGTTTGGCGGATTGAAAATGAAGATGGGGATTTTACAATCAATGCGTCATTTAACCAGGTACCAATATATCACAATTACAGGGATGATGGATTAAAGGAATGTTCTGCGAGTTAGAATAGAGCAGAAGAGTTTCAGTTAATTTTAAGTTCGCAGATGGTGAAAAAGATAGAAGGTTGGGGCCCAGAGTGCACTGAGATGGTCAAGTTCAGAGGTAATAGCACAGTGATTCAGCAAAATAGAAAAAAAGGCAGAGTTATAATCAGCTTATGTGACAGAGATGCAAGTATCAATTCTGAAAATGCATTTAGTTTGACAAGAAGGCCAATAAATGTTGAAAATGATGTTTTTGGCTTTCTTTATGCAGGATTTCTTTTAACTTACATCAATCAACTTTACTCTTATTCCTCTTTTTTGTAGCTATCCAGATGTTGCTACAATTTTATCCATATTTATTTAAACAAGTGGCCTAATCTACAAATGATCAAACAATAACATAACTAACAGATGCTCTTGCATCAATAATTTCCCCGTGGTCAGAACTAATAGAAAGCAAAGAGGCAATCTGTTGAGTTGCTTCTTGTGCTTAACAAAATTCTGATCAAAACATTTAATGAGGGCACTTTAATAGCCTGCTAAAATCTAAGGTCGAAACAGATTTGTCTTCATTGTTTCTTGAAAACTCATGTTTCTGAATTTTAATATTATTCAGCATGACTTAATAAGAAAATTTGAAAAGGTGTTTTTGCTGAATTGGAAACAAGAATCCCTTCTCATAAATCATCTAAAAATCGTATGCACCCTAATTCATTTAATGATTTGTGATGTTAGCTTTTCAACTAATTTGTTAACTTGGCATCTCTCTCTCTCAAGGACTGAGAAGCCTGCTATTTTTTTCAGTTTGCTACTACTCTCACATTTTTAATCAAGAGAAAAAGTGCACTGTTCCTATAACTAATGGATTTAGGGGTGACTCCCTTTTTAGTCCAAAATACTAGCGATATCTAACAAATCAAGAATAATAAGTAAGCCAGAGATTCATAAAATCAAGATAGAAATTAATTTAAAAAATAAGCAGAGACAGCTGATCGTACACTCAAAAAAAATCAAGTTAGCAAATTAGGAAGAGAGATAAGGAACTAGAAATATAAATTCAGACAGTTTTGTGATTCCAGGAAGAGGAAAGAGAGAACTATAGCAATGCCTAAATTTTGAGGCCTGTGGAACATAATGTTGGCCCTAGGGACTTATTTCCATTGAGCCAATGCATTTCAAAGAGTACACTAGCTATGATGTCGAGGTGTCAATGTTGGACTGGTGTGGACAAAGTCAGAAGTCACACAACACCAGGTTATAGTCCAACAGGTTTATTTGAAATCATGAGCATTCAAGCTCTGCTCCTTTGTCAGGTGAAGCAGCAGCACCCTGAGAGCTTGTGATTTTGAATGAAACCTGTTGGACTATAATCTGGCTGTGTGTGACTTCTGGCTTTTAAAGAATATCAGGAAGCTCTCCAAAGAAAGAAAAGGATTGAGTACCAGGATCCTCAGGTAAGTGAGAAAGCACCGTTTCAGAGAAGGAAGCTTGGGTTGGAAGGCAGTCATTGTTGAGAGTGTTTGGGGGGTGTGGGGTGGGAAATAGTGATGATCACGGGTTTAAATGTCTAAGATATGCAAAGTCATGCTCGTCAACAAAATTAGTTCAACAATTACATTCGCACCCTAGTCTAAGCCTCTATATGTAAATATCCTTAAAGGCTCAAGGATAGAACTATTTAATGCAACACTTGAACAGGGACTTGAACCTTGGACCCTCGGATTAAAAGTCTGATGTTCTACCGACTGAGCCATCCAGGCCAACTCTGTACCAAAATACTGTAAAGTGTGAAGCATGGATACACACTACATACACAATATCAGAAATATAATTTATCACATCCAAATAATGAGCAACTACTAGCCATTCACAGAAATTTATTTATTTCATTATAGACACTATTACCGAAAAGTGATACTCAATCTCATGCTCACAATTAGCTTATGAAGTAAGGAAATAAATAATTTGCAAATGAATCTTACAATCAAATCAATCTACCAAGCTACCAATCCAAGGCTTTTCACGTTGATTTTCCAGACCATAGCTACTACCAACTCATCAACGTCCGTATTAAATTGAAACAATATTTGGCCCAGATTTTGCAGCAACGTCTAGCATCCAAATATGCACAGTTGCTTTCAAACAACCTCTATGGCACTGAGAATAGTTTTGTAATCATGATGTTTCATTCCTGCAGACTGTAAATATTATTGTGATTTTGTTTTTTTTAAACTACTTATGAGTTATTTGCTTTGTTCCTTCCTATTATCTCTTTTCTTTGAATTAAGAATTCTACTTCCCACTTTTTGCTTTAGGCTTTTTGTAGCTTAATGTTAATTGCTGGATCTGACTGGTTAAGGACATACACAGTTACTTATCTACTCACAGATGTCTCCAATCCCCATTTGTTTTGGCAAATTTGAGTTGCTCTTTGTTCACTTCCATATGATGTGCTTCAGGAGCATTTAAACAAATGAGTTCTGTGTGGGACCACACCATATTCCTGCTTCCATCTTATGCCCCCTGCTTCTATCATGCCCACCACCCTACTCCCACTCCTGGTGTTAACCCAGCAGCAGTCATTATCTGTCCTGCAGGGAGGACAACAAGCAAATTCTGGTATGTTCGTTTATGGCCTCTCAAGGTTGGATGGGGCAGGGGTCAATGGATCCTGACCTTCCCTCACATAAGCTCTATAATGATCAAGGGACATAGCAACCCAGTGTCAAGATGGGAGAGGTCACGACAAGTGATCTAGCCTCTTTTCCAAACTTCCCTGTCCTTCCCCCCCCCACCCCCCCCCCCCCCCCGACTTTCCAATATCACTTTCCTGCTCCTGAGTCCTTCCTTGAGCTGGGGCTTTAGAGCTCGCTATAACCATTATCTTCCAAGTGGCACTGATGAATGAACAAGATCTTCCAGCCTCTCAAATCTTCTTTCCAAAAAGAGGCAGTGAGTTCCCTCTGGTTCTCCAGCTGATGCTTCCACAAACTTCTGCAAAGGTCACAGGCAATCTGTAAGCAAATGGATTACAACGGACAGCAAGTGCCATCTGTTCACTACTGACCAGAAAATTCATATTATCATATTGTACACCACAAAAATCTGCAGTCTTACCTCAACAGGTATTGAGGTAGAAAATGACATGGAGTCATGTGATTGCATTGATCAAGTACATAAACTAAGCATGATTACAAGTTTCAAAACTGCTGCTGTTCATCAGTGATTTAGATCCTAAAAATGTTTGCCTTTGGCAGTTATATCTTTCTGCTTTATGTATCTGTTTGCTCTGGTTTGTCAAGATCAGAAATATTTCTTCATACCAGATGCTGAGGGACTGAACAGACAGACAGTCTTTGGATTAATGGACATCAAATGGAAATTATCTTTGCAGAGCCTAGGCTCTGAATATTATTTACTAGACTCTACAATTTCAACTATATCTGACAACAATCCTCCATCTTTTAAAAGAAAACAATATCAATAAAATTGTTCCAACATTTTGGCATTGCCTTTAACATTTTAGATACATAACCTAGAACATGCCTCAAAAACATATGGATTACTTCCAATGTTTAAACACCAGAACTCGGATGACTCATTCAAAAGAACCTGCAGTAGATAATAAAAGTTCTGAATTAACATTTAAGATATGACTGAATCTAGCCCTTTCTCACGGAAAGATAAAGGTACAAATAAAGATATTGGGCTATATTTGTGCTCCTGAGCTGGGTACTTGGAGTCAGGAAATCAAAAGGAAGTGCTCTGAATGACATAATTTTCATGCTGGTGGATAGGTGTGGTGTGGAAAAGGGTCAGTCATTTTCAGATTTGAAGCAGACAGAGGAGCTAGTGAATGCCAAGTTGGCTGGTTAAAAGCCAGCTGTACTTCTGTCAGAATTTGTTCATGTTGTTCTGTTAAATACCAGATCCTCTAGCCCTCACCCTTCAAATCTCATGAACCATTCTACCCACTTTCCATGTCCTATCTACACCAATTCATGACTCACTGCTCTTTGCCAATATGCCCTCCATTCCACTTTACCCGTATCCACAATGGGCACACTTCAGGAGGCGTGCTGAGATAAAATAAAAGATCCAATTATTTATTATTGCTTCTGCTATAACAAACAAATATTCCTATTTCTGAAAGCGCACTCAGAAAAACACTTTAAAATCCTCCAAATATAGCAACCTGCATCAAAACAAACAGACTTGTATTCATAACATTACAATGAAGAGATCTAGCTGTTTAAACAACCTTTGTGCTGTGAACTCCCTACTGGGATGCATGCAATTGACTATTAACAATGATCTAATAACAGACATATTTAATGAGCAGCTATTGTAAGTGCTAATACAGATATTTTCAACTCTCACCAACATAGGCATATTGTTTATTGAAATTTTAAAGAGTTGCAGATTTAAATAACTTCATAGTTTAAGTTTTTTTTTAAACTGAACGCTGAATGGGCAGAGATAATAGGAGCTGCAGATGCTGGAGAATCCAAGGTAACAAGGTGTGGAGCTGGACGAACACAGCAGGCCAAGCAGCATCTTAGGAGCAGAAATGCTGACGTTTCGGGCCTAGACCCTCCATCAGAGAAATGGGCAGGCTGTTGTTTTAGTTCTTAAAATGTTGAGGAGTTAAATACCAACAGCTTGGTGGTTTTCTAAATATTTCAACTGCCCATCAAAAGCATTTGTGACTCCAACATTGCACAGTGTCATTTGTTTGAACTTAACACAAATTTCAAATTGCTCTGCTAAATTGGAGTTTCCCTCATTCCCTTCTGGTAAAAGAAAACAGGATTGGTTGGAAATAGGGAGCAACATCTAGTTCTGAACCTTGTCTGTCATTTTTAAAGGTCTCCAGTTAAGTATTGGGGCACAGTTAAACGTAATATTGGTAGTTTTTTTTTTTCAATTTCCTTTGATCAAATATACTGGTTCAAATATTAGAAATGCAAGCTTTGTTTAGCCTTGGGTGACACTGATAGAAAAGTATAGGAGCTAATCAGGTCCAGAAAGTATTACACGGGTCTTGAGGCTGAGCAACAAAGCTCCAGATTTCCCTTGCAGGGGCCAGAAAGTTAATCAGTTTCATCTGCCATTTTTAAAAATTCATTTGTGGGACATGGGCCTCACTGCCTGGCCAACATTTATTGCCCATCCCTGGCTGTCCTTGAGAAGGTGATGGTGAGCTGCTTGAAATGCTGCAGTCCACCTGCTCTGTGAAGACCCACAATGCTGTTACGGAAGGAATTCCAGAAGTTTTCCCCAGCAACAGTGCAGGAACAAGTGATAGATTTCCAAGTCAGAATGGTGAGTGGCTTGGAAGGGAACTTGCAGGTGTTGTTCCCATGTATCTGCTGCCCTTGTCTTTCTACACAAGGTCGTCTTAGGTTTGAAAGGTGCTTTCTAAGGGTCTCTGATAAATTTCTGCTGGGCATTTGGTACATGATACACACTGTTGCTACTGAGCAATGGTGGTGGAGGGAGTGTTTGTAGTTGTGCTGATTGGGCAGGATGCTTTGTCCTAAATGGTATCAAGCTTCTTGAGGGTCGTCGGAGCTACACACATCCAGGCAAGTGGGGAGCATTCCATCACAACCCTGACTTGTACCTTGCTGATGATGGACAGCCTCTGGGGAGGCAGGAGGCAAATTAATGACTGCAGCATTCCCTGCTCTTGTAGCCACTGCATTTATATGGCCAGTCTAGTTGGGTTTCTGGTCAACGGTAAACTCTAGGATGTTGATAACGGGGCATTAAATGATGGTAACACTGTTAAATGTCCAAAGACAGTGGTTAGATTGTGTCCTATTGTTGATGATCATTGTCTGGCATTTGTGTGGCATGAATTTTGCTTGTTACTTGTTAGCCCAAGCCTGATATTGTCTAGATCTTGTTGCATTTGAACATGGACTGCTTCAGTATCTGAGGAGTGGAGAATGGGGCTGAACATATTACAATTATTGCCAAACATCCCCACTACTGACCATATGATGGAGGGAAGGTTATCGATGAAGCAGTTGAACTCTAATTAGAAGGCTTCCTGCAGTAAAATCACTAAGTCCATCCTGACGCCAACAAGTGCCAGCTTGGCACCAACACTCTGACCTGATGTGGTGCCCTGAAGCCTGTGGGAAAATGCAGCTCTTCTTCTCTGAAGTTGTAGAAGGAAAGGCTTTTTACCCAATTGTGAGTCAACACTGCCAGAAAAGAAGCACTAAAAAAAACACAGATGGTAGAAAGGTGACCTTTGACATGGCTGTTTGTTGACTTAGTAACAGCTTAGAGGAGTCTTCATGAACCAGGATATGAGTTTTCAGCAATCAATGAATGAGAATTCTTTATTGTGAAACTTGGTTGGTTTCTCCAAATATAATCTATTTCCATAAAAGAACTCTCATGGGGCCACTTCTTAAATAAAGCATGTCAGTGAAGCGCACTAATGAGCGCTCTCATTTTTTTAAGTGGTTCTGTTCTTGATCTATTATTTCAGCAGAAGGCACTTGAGTGCTATAACTGTACTAATCCAGGAACACATGTTTTGGGGTGAGCATGATGCAAACTGGGGGACAAATTGTATTTAAATAAAATCTCTTGGCAGCCCCTAACTTAGATTATTTCCCCTTTCAGAGTACTGTCTCTTATCAATCTTTGCAATTAAACTGGAAGATGGAAACAAATTGACCAGATGGAGAGCAACAAAAACAGCTTGGATTAATAAAGTGAATATTTTGTAGAAAGAACAGCTCAGGACACTTCACCAAGGCATAATTATAATAAGATAAGTGTGAAATTTATGGTCAAATGTCTGAATACCTCTCTCTGTTCACTGTCATTCTTTTTCTCTAACAATGCTCCTGTTGAGCACTCCCTGCAGACATTTCACAAAATTAGTGATGATATGTAAATGCACACTGCTGCGAACAAGAGAAAGTGAAATTAAGATGAATGACAAAAACAAAGTACACTTCAATAATAAACATTACTGGATGCATAGAGGAGCTGTAGAGAGACTTAAGGAAGGGAATTATTCCATACAATAAGATCTAAAAGTTGAGGGGCCTCATAAACATGGAATTAAACATCAAATTTCTCATGAATGATTATGAGAAGCAGCTGAACACGTTTGCGAAAGTAAGGAAAAACCATATTGGACTCAAAACACTAACTGTTTTTCACTCCACACGCAATACCACACACCCTGAGTTTGTATGGCAATTTCAGTTTTTACTTCAGATCTCCAGCATTAGCAGTGTTTTGCTTTCAGTTTAAAATAAAATCCTACTATTCACAGGTGTTACTTTCTGGAAAGACCTCAAAATTGGTAAATTCATAGTTGGTGAATATATTTTATTATTAGGGTCATTTGGATAAGTTCCAGCCATCCAAATATTTGATAAGATTTGTATACTATGGAAGGTAAAAGACACAAACTTTTTTTTAATGCATATGAAGGTGCGCTCCCGGAAAACTAAATTAAATAAATACATAAAATTGGTCACATTTATTATAAGGCTTCTCAGCAGAAGGCTATCATGGTACCAACAATGAACACCATGAGGAATCATGTCAGTAAGCAAAGTGCAAAGTGCAGGAATTTCTAGTCCAGGAAACAAAGTCTAGCACATTATGGACACCAAACGTAAAACCTTTATTTAGCATTTTTTTTATATTTCCTCCAAAGTTTTTTTTTCAAAAACTATCCTTAAGCAAACCTTGGACCTGCAATAGAAGAAATGTTGTTTGGAACGTTGTGTCTGAATAAGCAAATTCTAAATTGTAAATGCACAAATGGTAAGGCTTTATTGTACAGGCAATTCTCCACCTACAGAAAACAAAATCATGAGCCATACAAAACTGAACAACCAGTGGTATAACAACAACTGGGAACACAACCAGTACACAAGATGGTGGGCAACAACTAAAAAGCTGTATTTAACATGTAGCCAACAGTGAAATAATTGACGTACTGAGTCGTAAACTCTACTGAAAACTGACAATGTGGAATATGCCAGCAAAAGATTCAGCTGTATTCCCTAAATAAATGGTTCTTTTTCTCAAAGCAGAAGCTAATGAAAGATGAGAAACAGTCTGCAAACATCACTAATGCTGCAATACACCAGGAGAAACGACAGTGTAAAGTGCGCAGAGAAAACTCAGACAAATTGGAAAGCAAATAATTTGCTTGTAATTCACAGTCATGCAGATCCAGTGGAGAAAACAATACAGTTCAACTTACAACTGATAACTGGATGAAGAGTATTTCACAACTGCAGTCAAGCAGTTCATATTACAAGTAATCTTCATCACTATTCAAGAAGGGCATCAGATCTTAAAACTAAGATGCCCAGTTACATCGTGCAAACGTTCTTGCCTCTAACAAATGATCTACAGCTTCATGCATAATTTTGCAGCTGTAGTTTTATGTTCTCAGAATATGAATGTGCAAATCTGATCCATAAACCACAAGACAGTTTTCTATCAGCATACCAGAAAATTTACTCAGAACATGCCAAATCACAAATGTGTGGCATAAATCAGAACAGGAGATTAACATGGCTTAAGTTTAATAGCACATGGAAGTTAAATCTATTTTCCTGTCAAAGCAGACCTGCAGGATGCCTGAGGTTTCACATCTCTTAACTAATGACCTTAAAGTACACAGATATTAGACACTGTACAGGCAATGAAATTTCTCTTCTGAATAGTATAGAAGCTATGCTATCGATATTAAAAATTGGCTGGTTGGAACCTAAGCTATAGCTGATGCTTTTAGATTTGTTTTACAAATGTACCCACAAGAGATTAATGAAGGCCCAGATTTTCAGCACAATACAGAGGCTCCCCATCCTAGTGAAAATCCCCCAAAACTGCAAGCCCCATCCCCCAAAATCTTCATTTCCAATTTTCACTTGGGTGGATCAGGGAGCAGTCAGACTTCACATCATGTGATATTATTTTGACATGGAACTTGTCATTGAGCAAGTAACCAGGATATAGAACATATGACGAGTGGCTATTGTTAGTTTTACTTGCGGCATGTAGGTTGAAGGAATGGATCTGTGTTTCCTGTAAAAATAGTTAGTGAACTTCTAAAGCAGATCTTCAAATAAATAGAACCTAAATCTGTTTACTAATCCTGCTGTGAGATTGACAAATTTATCAAAGTAAATTTTGAAACCAAAACATACGTATGTACAGTTTGTACTTACAACTGGAAATTTATATGGTCAAATGTCTCCATTAGAATTCCATTTTAATATGCCTACTGTCTAGAACCTAGAGTGTAGATTGGCATCATGGTTGGCACAGGTATGGTGGGCCAAAGGTCCTTTTCCTGTGCTGTAGTGTTCTATGTTTTACATTCTGTGGACAGAGCAAACCAGGTCAGGGAACATTTATACCAGTGAATTTATTTCAGTTCACCAGGGTAAACTTTTGGACAGCTGAGCTACCTATGAACATGGTCTCAGGTCACCTAGGGAGTAGTAGGCAGTTAATCTAGGTGGTGTAATGGGTAGAAGCATTTGGGGAATTTCAGTTTTTGTTTCTAATGCAGCACTACGTAGTTTGATGTCAAATTGTGTTTGCGAAAACTCCTGTGAAGTGCTTTTGGATGTGCCTTGGGATATTTTAACTGCATCAAAGGGGCGACTGCAAATGGAAGCTGTTGCTGTACAAAGGCACACTAGGAATGTTGGGAGCAAGGATTTGTTTACGACAGTGACCTTCAAGTATTAAATGCAAAAGAAATAACTGGTGTACAGGTATAACACACAAATTAGTAATGCGAAGATTTCCCTTGAAAATATAGGCAAATTGTCTCTTACATTCACTGTCAAAATTATAGATACTAAGTCCAGGTTTATTTAACAATTGAATTGGAATTCCACCAGCTTCCACAGTGCAATTTGAACTCATATCCTCTGAACATTAACCTAGACGTCTGGATGACTTTTGCTTTTATGTTCAGTGCCTCAGCTAATATCAGGAAGTGTCCCACATGCATTTTTAACCATCTTAGCTTGTGAAAGTACACCTTGATCGTTCTATGCCTCTCCAAGATCTCTCTGTTCCTCCACATTTCTCTGTTTCTGATCAGTTTTTTTTTTGCTTGCCCTGTGGCCCTCTCCATTGCTTCAAACTTCTCAGAATTAACTTTATTTTGCTTCTTTTCTGTCTACTTTACCAGTCCATTGATTCCAGCATTGCAGCTTAAGCCACTATTCCTCACTATGAACCAAACAAATTTTTGTAATATCTACATGCTTTTTAATTGTACAAAGATTTCCTTTTTAGACTACTTTTAGGGAGCAAGTTCCAAACTAAGTCAAGGTAATTCTTGCACCAACCCCAAAAAAGAATATACCTATTGCTAAGAGTTATGGAACTCCACTGGAAAATGTTTTCCAGTCAAAATGATCCATCACCATTACCGTTGTCCTTTGCTTACTGCCACTTAGCTACATCTGGATAAAATTTGTCATTTGGCTTTGAATTGCAAACTTTTTACAACCATGCTACCATGTACATATTCTGCTCTGTTCTTTCCAGCTGTCATAACACTATATATTTAACATGAAATCATTGACTGTAGGATTTACTTTAAGTCAACGCTTGATATGTCCTAAATTGGTTTTCAAACATATAAACCTATTTCATCTATCCCTTTTTTCCCATGTTTATTCGATTCTACAATGTTAGCAGTCCTGCAGCATGACAACTGTGGCAAGGAAAGGTTGAAAAATAATGAACAGAGATTCAACAATTTCCTCCTTGGCTTCGCTTAAGAGGCTAGGATACATCATCTAGAACTAATCATTTATCTACTTTCAGAGATATGAAATCATTTAATAATTCTTTTCTCACCATATTTGTTCCATGGAGAACTTTACATTCCTCTTCCTTAACTAAAACATTTGCATTGTGCCACTGTTCTACCAAAACCGCACAAAGAATTCATTAAAACTATACCCTCATCTTCCACTTCTGCATGAAGATTTTTTTCCCTGTTTTCTAATAACACTTAAAATTCTCCTTTTAATTTTTACATATCTATAAAATTTGTACAAGGTCATGCTCCTGAAAGTGTTAATTTTGAAGCTCTACCTGATTGGTTGATGTTTTTGGATGGAGAAGTAGCAGTTTAGCTTGGTGTTCACCTTAGAAACAGAAGACTTATCTCTAATTCCTGGTTGTCTTCATGATTATGTCTGGCTTGTCAATGTAACTTGTACCTTTTGCTATCATGCGCCAAGTTGCATTTTTTTAGGACAAATGGCACTTCTCATTAATACTCAATAGTAGTTTATCACAGCATAGACTCAGCATAGAAGTGAGGATTCTGTTCCAACCGCAAACCACCAGTGGTTGCTACTGCTACATTTGTCATAAAGCATCTTTCAAATTTTTCTTCCTTGTATTTGTCAGTATCTTTTATGCCCTTAATTTGCTTTTACAATTTCCTTTTTAATTTCTCATTGTCTGACACAAACTTTCTGTTCACAAGTACCATGGTTTGTCCTCTTTCATATCGCTGGGGCACCAAATTTTGGAGTTACACCTGTTTTTTTGCAGGAAAGTATATTTTATTCTGCAAGTTCACTAGGTCCTCCTTGACGGTGACTGTTTCATATCCATTTTGCCAAACCTCATCTCATATCATGAAAATTGGCTTTCCCCCAATACAGCAGCTTTTCTTTTAGTCTACCTTTGACCTTTTCCATAACTGCACTAACCCTAACTGAATTATGATCACTGTCCCTAAAATGCTGTTCCACCATTTAGATTCATCCCTTAAAATTAATTTCAGATCTTCCCTTACTCGGGTTTGGTTTGTTAAGTACTGATAAAGTTATTCTGAATACATTTTAAGAATCAGGTACCCTCTACAGCTTCTATAGAGATTTCCTTCTGGTTAATATTAGGGTAGTTGAAATCTCGTTCCATTACTGCCCAACATTTTTTCAAACTCCCTAGAAATTTGCTCCTCTATCTCTTATGACTAACTGGAAGTCCTTCATAAAATACTAGCAATGTCATTGCTCCTCTTTTCCGTTCTTCTGTTTGACACATATTGCCTCATTTTATGCTCTTTCTAGCATATCTTTCTATCTCTTACAAGTGTAATTGTTTCTGTAGCCAATCTCAATTTTCATCCTGTTCTCTATCCTACTTGAAAATCTGGCTGGAAATGATGTTTCACTAATATCAATGATATTGCTCTTCCAAATATTAAATCATATAATTAAATACCACTAAGCATTCATAAAATGTCCTTATCTCCTACTTCCTGATAGTTGTATTCTCTGTCTGGAATCTAAATGGCATTATTCTAATTATTCTTAACCTAGATCCAAGCCTTAGTGTATTTTGGAATACTTTTGACAGTCATATCTTTACAATGAATTAATTGTTACTAACTTGTAGTTACAGAACACAATGGAAAAAGAAGAAGATGTCAAATACGATAAGTCATTGAGATGCATACAGTTCATGACGTTGAAATATAATGTTCCAGGACACGGATTATTTGTGCTTTTTTTGTGAGCAACACGTTGTAATTATTATTGATTTGTCTTTTAAAGATGGATTCAAATGATCAAATCCTCAGTTGGTAGATGAGAGTTAAACTAACCACTGCAATCAGAGAGGGTGAACAAATGACATTTACATCAAAAATGCACACCAGCCTGCCAAGACAAAATTATTCTTGTCATATCACAAGTACAAATGGGTCATAGGAAAAGCATGACCTGCAGCAATTACCAAAGAGCAGCCGAGCAGTGATGGGATAATGCTAACACAGCTGAAATCTGAAAAGTACATGAATAATTTGCCAAAATGTTTTACACTTGGACATTAATTGCATTTGGATTCAAACAAACTGGAATTACAGTCCTTTGTTTAAAAAATCAGTTGCAAGCGATTGAATCATTCACTCATTTATCTATACTGAATAGAAAATAGTTAACAACAGAAAATCAAAAGTTGCTTCATTCTTCAAGCATCACACTTGAAACTGCATGTACAAGTTGATAAAACAAAGCAATCATTGCCAATATGCGAGGAAACATTTCCTTCAAAGAGAAAACATCAATGAAGTGCCTGACATGTCCTAAAATACAGGATTTGTTTACAATTTTCGTAAAAACATAGGCTTGTAGGTAATGTTGTTGAAACTGACACACCCTGTCTTTCAGGTGCAAAGCAGGAACAAAACATACCAATATCACAGTGGGATAGCCAGCACCAAACTGCACAGATTGTCATCCCAATGCCAAAGAGATGTGTGCCTTTGATTCCATGTCCTGGACAACAGAAACCACTCATGTAACACTCCAGATTAAAAACAAACTTTTATATTCTATATTGCATTTGAACTCAGTTGTCATTAAACTGGATTTCTTTTTATCTCATCCTGCAATCTGTTCATTATTTAGGATAATCAAATGTGAGGCTGGATGAACACAGCAGGCCCAACAGCATCTCAGGAGCACAAAAGCTGATGTTTCGAGCCTAGACCCTTCATCAGAGAGGGGGATAGGGAGAGAGTTCTGGAATAACTAGGGAGAGAGGGGGTGGCAGACCGAAGATGGAGAGTAAAGAAGATAGGTGGAGATGACAGTATAGGTGGGGAGGTAGTGAGGGGATAGGTCAGTCCAGGGAAGATGGACAGGTCAAGGAGGTGGGATGAGGTTAGTAGGTAGGAGATGGAGGTGCGGCTTAGGGTGGGAGGAAGGGATGGGTGAGAGGAAGAACAGGTTAGGGAGGCAGAGACACGCTGGACTGGTTTTGGGATGCAGTGGGTGGAGGGGAAGAGCTGGGCTGGTTGTGTGATGCAGTGGGGGGAGGGGACGAACTGGGCTGGTTTTGGGATGCGGTGGGGGAAGGGGAGATTTTGAAGCTGGTGAAGTCCACATTGATACCATTGGGCTGCTGGGTTCCCAAGCGGAATATCAGTTGCTGTTCCTGCAACCTTCGGGTGGCATCATTGTGGCACTGCAGGAGGCCCATGATGGACATGTCATCTAAAGAATGGGAGGGGAAGTGGAAATGGTTTGCGACTGGGAAGTGCAGTTGTTTATTGCGAATCGAGCGGAGGTGTTCTGCAAAGTGGTCCCCAAGCCTCCGCTTGGTTTCCCCAATGTAGAGGAAGCCACACCGGGTACAGTGGATACAGTATACCACATTGGCAGATGTGCAGGTGAACCTCTGCTTAATATGGAAAGTCATCTTGGGGCCTGGGGTAGGGGTGAGCGAGGAGGTGTGGGAGCAAGTGTAGCATTTCCTGTGGTTGCAGGGGAAGGCGCTGGGTGTGGTGGGGTTGGAGGGCATGTGGAGCGAACAAGGGAGTCACAGAGAGAGTGGTCTCTCCGGAAAGCAGACAAGGGTGGGGATGGAAAAATGTCTTGGGTGGTGGGGTTGGATTGTAGATGATGGAAGTGTCGGAGGATGAAGCATTGTATCCGGAGGTTGGTGGGGTGGTGTGTGAGAATGAGGGGGATCCTCTTTGGGCGGTTGTGGCGGGGGCGGGGTGTGAGTGATGTGTTGCAGGAAATGCGGGAGACACGGTCAAGGGCGTTCTCGACCACTGTGGGAGGAAAGTTGCGGTCCTTGAAGAACTTGGACATCTGGGATGTGCGGGAGTGGAATGCCTCATCGTGGGAGCAGATGCGGCGGAGGCGGAGGAATTGGGAATAGGGGATGGAATTTTTGCAGGAGGGTGGGTGGGAGGAGGTGTATTCTAGGTAGCTGTGGGACTCGGTGGGCTTGAAATGGACATCAGTTACAAGCTGGTTGTCTGAGATAGACACTGAGGTCCGGGAAGGTGAGGGATGTGCTGGAGATGGCCCAGATGAACTGAAGTTTGGGGTGGAAGGTGTTGGTGAAGTGGATGAACTGTTCGAGCTCCTCTGGGGAGCAAGAGGCAGCGCCGATACAGTCATCAATGTAACTTAGGAAGAGGTGGGCTTTGGGGCCTGTGAGGCTGCGAAAGAGGGACTGTTCCACGTAATCTACAAAAAGACACCACACAACCAGCCCAGCTCTTCCCCTCCACCCACTGCATCCCAAAACCAGCCCAGCCTGTCTCTGCCTCCCTAACCTGTTCTTCATCTCACCCATCCCTTCTTCCCACCTCAAGCCGCACCTCCATCTTCTACCTACTAACCTCATCCCACCTCCTTCACCTGTCCATCTTCCCTGGACTGACCTATCCCCTCACTACCTCCCCACCTATATACTCTCCTCTCCACCTATCTTCTTTTCTCTCCATCTTCGGTCCGCCTCCCCCTCTTTATTCCAGAGCCCTCACCCCAACCCCTCTCTGATGAAGGGTCTAGGCCCGAAACATCAGCTTTTGTGCTCCTGAGATGCTGCTGTGCCTGCTGTGTTCATCCAGCCTCACATTTTATTATCTTGGATTCTCCAGCATCTGCAGTTCCCATTATCACTGTTCATTATTTAGTCTGTGAGCTAAATACTCGTCTTCATCCACCCTTACTAATGATTCCAATGCACATCAACTTCATTTGTAAGACACATGCTCTTGTTTACAATAATTCCTTGATGTAATAATTGAAGCATTCACTGTATTAATTTTGTCGTTGTCCTTTAGTGGGGCAAATGAAAAGCTTTTTTTCTTAAAGAGAGAGTTTCTTTCCACCTCGTACAATCCAACTTCGTCTTATCATCACTGGGTCTAGACTTGCAAATTCACTGGTTTATCCTTCACCCTCATTGTCTCCTCGTATCACCAATGGAATCTTTACTTCTCTCACTCTTTATACTTGTGTTGCCTCTACTCTACTGAAGTATCTGGTCAGTGCTTCTCTGAACTTCCTCTTTATCGTTTTCAGCTTCAGGTATTAAATTCTATGGATTCTTCCTCCTCCCTAATATTCCATTGTGTTGTAACTGACACTTGTTGTTCAATTGCTGCTTCACAACAAATTAGGAAAGTGAAATTAATTCCCTCCAACAATTTTTAGCATTTTAAATTCCAAGCCCCAATGTTTTCAGATTTATCCAACATTTTCCTTTACTCTTTTCAGTTTTGATGCAATTCTCCATCATTAATTTCCAACATAAAGAAAACGGTGCATGCACACTTGCACGAAGGATATGGGTCCACTTCCCTTTAAGGATATGTGTTTTAGTAATAATCAGGTGGGCATGGTTTGACAATTTTTTTTACACAACTGTAGTTAGCTCATGAAAGCTACAATAATATGGGTTTATTGTAAGTTAAATTGCAAATATTGAATGGCCACCAACGCATTATTTAGCAGCATCCAACTGAGGATTTTAGATATTTTCTAATTAACCTGCTCATGAGATATTATCATTCACCTCTAGTGCAGCTGTGACTTGAACCTGGGTCTCCTAACTCACAGGTAAGGGGCACTACCACCATACCACAAGCATGCTGAGGCATTTAGATAAACACCTAAATTAAGGTAGAAGATTACCAAGTTGTTAATAACTAAGGGTGGATTGCTGCCTGATATAGTTACTTTCAGTCCTTATTGTGTTCAGCCTTCCAATATTTCACACTAACCATCAAACAGATCTCCACCCTTAGTTTCGGTTTTTGACTAATCTGAATCCTCAAAAAACCCATCAATGTCCAGGCCTGGGTTTTTACCCCCAGGCATTTCCTGCTCACCACACCCAAATGGTGGACATTTGTTTGATGGTGGAGGTGGTGTGGGATGGGGAAGGAGGAGCAGGGGGTGAAATAGGTGAGCGATGAAGTCAGGCTTCCACTGAGGACACAGATTAGAGGTCAACACAGGGACCAGTGAATGCTCACTTCTCTGGGACTTAGTCACAATTGTTTGTTTTACACCATGCAGATCTCATCTGTCATATTGAATCCTGCCCTATCTATCCCCATACCAATCGACATCCCTGGCCCACTCGAATAGCCCCTCATATTCTCCATGCCAATTTGTCCAGCCTACCCACTGCCTATGGAGCCTTATACCTTTCATGCCAACTTAATGACCCACCACCTCATGTCTTCCAACAAAACCAATATCCACTACAGGTAAACCACAGAAACCATACTGAAATAAAAAAATTTAAAAGCATCTATATTAAAAGCCTTCACTATAATTTTAAAAGAACTCTTTCATGGCAGCCTATTCAAAACATGTAAACTTTTCAAGTATTTATGTCCATGCAAATAAAGACTCCTTTTCATGAACTCAACGCAAGAGCAGCTAATCTTTTTATAACCTCACTGAGCTGTCAATCAAACTGTTAATTTAGAATCTCCATGAAAATAATTATATGACATGAATGCCACACAGCCTTCAGAAAGGGCCCGTTGGCAATGTCAACAGCCAGATGTTTCCTTTAAATTTTTGAAGAACCAGGGAGTTAAATAACTCCACAGCTTGACAGTTCTACAGACTTTATCTGCTCATTAACAGCATTTACATCTACTCTGAAAATTTGTATTTACTTTGCATTAACCCAGTGAAGCCTTGCTGTATCAAAAATGCTGTCTGTTTAAACGCAGCAACAGATTCAAACGGCATGATAATTTTGTACTTTCATCATGACCCCATGGAAGTATCACTGGACTGATAAACTAGGGACCTAGGTAATGTTCTGGGCACCTGGGCTTGAATCCCGTCATGACAGATAATGGAATTTGAATTCAATAAAAATCTAGAATTAAGAATCTAATGATGACCACAAATTGGACATCCATTGTCAGGAAAAAACCCATGTGGTTCACTGATGTCTTTTAGGGAAGGAACTGCCATCCTTAGCTGGTCAGGACTGCATGTGAGTCTAGACCAACGACAATGTAGTTGACATTAACTGCCCTCTGGACAACTCGGATTGGGAAATAAATACTGGCCTAGCCAGCTATGTCCTCATCCTGAGAATGAAGAAAAAAATGCATGATCCAGTTCCTTAATTAGCAAAAGAGGGAGCTAATAGAAATGAGGGTGGAACCTCTGAATCTAGGGCTTGCCTAATATTTTAAAACTTCAGGTTTCTAAACTCTGAAGCCATCTCTCTCTGATCTTTGCAGGCCAGGAAGCATCAGTGGAGCAGAAAGGCTGACGGTTTGGGCATGGACCCTTCTTCAGAAATGGGGAGGGGAAGGGGGTTCTGAAATAAATAGAGAGAGCGGGGGGGAGGCAGATAGAGGATGGTTAGAGGAGAAGATAGGTGGAGAGGAGACAGACTGGTCAAAGAGGCGGGGGTGCGGCCAGTAAAGGTGTGTGTAGGTGGGGTGTTAGGGAGGAGATAGGTCAGTCCAGAGAGGACGGACAGGTCAATGCGGCAGGATACAGTTAGTAGGTAGGAGATGGGGGTGGGGTTTGAGGTGGAAGGAGGGTATATGTAGGAGGAAGGACAGGTAAGGGTGGCAGGGACGAGCTGGGCTGGTTTTGGGATGCGTTAGCGGGAGGGGAGATTTTGAAGCTTGTGAAGTCCACATTGATACCAATGGGCTGCAGGGTTCCCAAGCAGAATGAGTTGCTGTTCCTGCAACCTTCGGGTGGCATCATTGTGGCACTGCAGGAGGCCCAGGATGGGCATGTTGTCTGAGGAATGGGAGCGAGAGTTGAAATGGTTCACAACTGGGAGGTGCAGTTGTTTATTGTGAATTGAGTGTAGGTGTAGATTTCACAAGCTTCAAAATCTGCCCCTCCCCCTACCCTCCAACCTCAAGCCCCAACCCCATCTCCTACCTACTAACCCTCAGTGCATTCTATATCCTAACAACTTGCTGTGTGAATCACCATCCTTGCTTCTTTCCATATCACTTTAAATCTAGGCCGCCTTAGCCTCGTTTCCTTGAGGATTTTATTCAGCCCACTCATGAGTTTGAATACCTCAATCAAATCTCCTCTTAGCCTACATCTCTACAAAGAGAATAGTCCCAAATTCTTCAAGCTATCTTCATAACTGAAAGTTCTCATTTCTGGTACCACTCTTGTAAATCGCTTCTGCACTTTCTTGAACACATTCACATCTTATTGATAATGTGGTGTCCACATCTGTACACAATACTTCAGCTGTAACAAGTGTCTTGTATAAATTCAGCATCACCTTTTTGCTCTTGTATCCTATGCCCCTTTTAATAAAGCTGAGCACACTATGTTTTATTCACTGCCCTTGCTACTTGCCATGCCACCTTTAATAATCTATACACATAATCACTGTCTGCTCTTGCACTTCCTTCAGAATTGTGCTCACTATTTTAAATTGTTTTTCAATGTTTTTCCTACCAAGGTGCAACACCTCACACTTCTTTGCATTGAAACTCATTAGCCACCTGTCAGTCTGCTCCACCAACTTGCCAATGTGTTTTTGGAGTTTCACACTATCCACCTCACAATTTACAATTTTTCCAAGTTTCATGTCATTTGCAAACTTTGAAATTGTTTGCAGTGCACCACAATCCAGAACATTTATATATAACAGGAAAACAAGGATCCCAATTCCAAACCCTGGGAAACTCCACTACAAACTTTCATCCAGCCCAATAAGTATCCATTGACCTTTACTCTCTGTTTCCTGTCATTTAGCCAATTTAGCATCCACATCACTACTGTCCCTTTTATACCATGATAATTCTATGAAAAGACACAACACTAAATACCTTCTGTACATCCAATATATACCATATCCAACAGGGATACTGTCATTAAGCTTTTCTGTAATGTTTTCAAACAACTCCATCTTGTTAATTAAATATAATTTCTTCTTTAGAAATCCATGCTGACACTTCCTAAACGACATGATTTTTTTCATGTGACTACTAAGTCTTTCCTAAAGATTTGCTTCTAAAAGCTTCTCCACCACCCAAGTTAAACTGATTGGTTTGTAATTGCTGGAATTATTCTTGTAAACTTTTTTTGAACAAGACCATAACGTTTGCAATTCTCCAGTCTTCTGGCACTTCACTTGAGTTCAGGGAAAACTGAACAATTGTGGCCAGTGCCACCACAATTTCTATCCTCCCCTCCTTCGAACATCTTGGATGCATCTCATTTGGTCCTTGTTAACTTTAACTACAATCAGCCCATTTAACACTCCTTCCTTATTAATTTTCCCTTCTATTGACAGAGTTTCCTCCTCCGTCACCATGGCCTGGGCAGCATCCTATTCTTTTATAAGGACAGATGCAAGGTATTAATTTAATGTCTCAGTCATGATCCTTCCTCCTTTAGCCATTGTTTTAACTGTTTATACATCTACAGAAGACTTTAGAATTGCTTTTCATGTTAGCGGCTAGTCTTTTCTCAAAATTCCTCTTTGCTTCTCTTATTTGCTGTTTTACCTTGCCTCTTAACCTTCTGAATTTTATTCTTTGCATACACTGGTCATAAACACATTGTTTTTTATTGTGTTTATTTCTACATCCATTGTCATTCAGGGAACTCTGGATTTGTTTGTCTTACCTTTCCCATGAGAGGGAATATACCTTGGCCGTAAGTGAACTATCTGCACTTTGTAGGTAGATTTTTGTTCATTTCTTGACTTTTCTGCCAATCTCTTGTCACAGTCAATGCTACTCAGCTCCGTTCTTGCTCCATTCAAGTCAGGGTAACCCTGTTGATGTGGCACGCATGGATTTCAGCCAGCTGATTTTAATTACTCTGGCTGGCTGAATGGTATTCTCCACCACCAACCTAAACCTTATGATACAATGGTTACTTAATGTTCCCCCACTGATACTTGATCAACTTGGCCCACCAGATTTTCAAGGACCAACTTGCGCCACCAGATTTCAAAGGAGCAGGTCCAATTTCTTCTAGGACTGAATGCAAACTACTGTGGGAAACTTTCTTGGACATCATCTAGGAACACTTGCTCCTTGCTGCCCCTTACACTACCGATATCCCAGACTATAACTATGACCCCCATAACTCTAAGCCTGGCCCGATATTTAGGTAATTGAAGTCCTCCATTGTAAATAATCCATAAATTTGGCATTCCTGGGCAATTTCCCTGCAATTTCTTCCTCTACATCCTTTCCAGTAGTTCATGGTCGATAAACTGGACCTAGCAATGCAATTGTAACCTTTTTGTTCCTTGGCTGCAGCCAAATCGATTCTGCACTTGAACCCTTTGAGGCACGCTCTTTCTCCAGCACTGCAAAGGTCTCCTTAATAAATAGTGGTGCCCCTCCTCCCTTCCTTTCATTTGTATATTTCCTGAACAACTTATCCACAGAAATGTTTGACACTCAGTCTTTTCCCTCATTGAGCCATGTTACTGTTATCTCCACAACATTATATTTCCACATGGCAACCTGTGTCTGTAACTTTCTAACATTATTTACTTTATTCAGTTGATTTATGTACAAATACATCAACTATTTTGGACTTCATGTCTTTTTCCCTCAATCATGCTGCGCCTACTAACATACTATTCCCTATACTAGGGCCAGCTAAATCCATAAGTCTTTTGTGAATCAAGGTATTCTCTTCTAATATTCTTTCTTGGCTCCCACACCCTGCCAAGTTGGTTTAAAGCCCTCCCAATGTTATCACTCCACAAGGAACTCAGTCCCTGCTCTGTTCAGTGGCAATCTGTCAGACTTGTACAGGTACCACCCAGTCCTGGTATTCCAGAAGGAAAAAGAGGAGATATTGGTGGAGACAGAGCAGAGGAGATTTATTAGGTTGCTGTCCTGGATAGAGAGTTTCAGTGATGAAGAGACATTGGACAGTCTCAGCTTGTTTTCGTTAGAGCAGAGTAGATTGAGAGGGGACATGATTGAGAGGTATGAAATTATGAGGGGAACAGTTAAGACAGACACAAAGAAACTTTTCTGCTTGATGGAAGGATCAATGAGGGCATAGAGTTAAGGTAAGGGTCGGAATGTTTAGAGATGTGAGAGAAACCTTTTTCTTAGAGAGGGTGGTGGAAATCTGGAACTCACTGCCTGTGAGGGTGGCACATGAAAGAAGTATTTAGATGTACACTTGGGATGCCAAGGCTATGGGCCAAGTGCTGGAAAATGGGGTGAGAATAGTTGGATTGTTGTCTTTGACCAGCACAGACATGTTGGGCAAAGCACCCCTTACTGTGCTGTAGATCTCTACGACTCTATGAATCTTATGCCCTCCCTCCTGCACCATTTTTCTACCTGTGCATTCACATGCCTTATTGTTGTACTTCTGTACTCACTGGCAATTGGCAGTTACAGTAACCTGAAGATTACTACACTTGAGATTCTGCACGCTAACTTTCTGTCAGCTCCCTAAATTCCAATGGCAGGACCTCAACACCTTCCTAACTAAATCATTGACCAAACTGGACCACAACCTCTGATTGTTCACCTTCTTCCAGAAGAATATGCTGTTGCTGTTCTGTGACACTTTTGACACCACATGTCGATTCCAATTATGGAAAACAGTTGATTTGAAAGAAAATTAAACATAAAAGTAAACATATTATGTTAGCTCAATCGCTATGTATTGCAAAGTAAATACAAAGCAATATTCCAATCTTATTTTCTGATTTTCCTCATATGGAAGTGGCCTTGGAGGCTCTCACACAGCAGCAAAGTTATTGTGGATTTTCATCTGTTTGTTTTAAGCTGTCAGTTACCATAAGGCGAAGGTTGAGATCTCCAAGGCACATCACAAGATATTTTTATGGCTATGTTATTGCCTATAAATAGACACCATGGCACATAACAAGCTAAACTGTGGCATGAAATGCACTTTCTGTTATTTATAAAGTCCAGGTTGAATATTAGTTCAGACAGTTTTGCAATGAAGACTCTTACAAATATTTGTATGTTTTGCTTATATATTTCTGGCTTGAAAATTAATTTTAACAATGAAGGTAAATTTAAAAACTATACTATTATGACACTTTATTTGATGAAAGTTAATATTTCAGTCAGATGTACAAAATATATTACTTCCAATGGGCTTGCTTGAAATCTTAACTGCATCTAAAAGACATTAGAATTCAAGACAAATCCGTCAATGGTGCATATCTGTAGGAAGCTTGGTGACCAGCGGGGTTAAGAATTAGCATCAATAACAACAAGAATTTTAAAACAATATTGAATTCAACTAATACATGAAGGAACACAGCCACTTTGGCTAATAGCAAAAAATGTCTTTAGAGGCTATGTTGCAAGAATACTCTCTTCAAATTACTTTCAGACATTCCAACATTGTTAAGAATTGAGAACAACAGGTTAACATCCAACCTGTTTACTCAAAGAACAACTAGCTCAATATTAACAGTTGATGGAAAGTTGGCGAACATTGAGAGATTAAAATAGGAAAGCAAACTCAAAAACAATGTTTTCTAATAAAAACACATGTTAAAATCATGCCACATATGTGGACTTGTTTTGCACAATTGTTGCTACCTGTTTTCATTAACAGTGCATGAGGTGAACCATTAGTATTCAGAATTGATTAAGTACATCAAAGTAAAAACAGCTAGCTATTCATAGTTGTTAACATAATCATTTTTGGTGATGCCAGTGTTCTTTTCATCTTTGATTTTCCTTAAAAGGTAGATAAAGAAAAGCTATTCCTCTTTGTTGAAGGTGGCAGGACTAAGGTACATATTTAAAGAAGTGTTCAAGAAAAGTAGGGGGGTGCTGTGGGGCCAAACTTTGTTATGCAACAAGTGGTAATGATATGCCATTTGTTGCCTATAATTATACAGGAAACAGAAATGATTAATGGCTTCAAAAGGCAATTGTATCGGCTCTCAAGAAAAAGAAACTTATAGGGCTACAGGGATAGGGTAGGGGATATGACTAATTGGATTGTTCAGAACTAGAATAGATCAGTTGGAGTGGCCAAATGGCCTCTCACTATAGGATAATAATACCATGAGAAGCATCTGTTACTGAAAGAATGCAAACTGCTGGAAATTGAACACTGAAGAAAGCAGAGCTTTTCATTATCTGTGATCAGCCAACGTTGAATAAAAGATTTCAGATGTATTTTGTCTTGGCGATAAATTAACCTATAGGCTGAAAAGAAAAGTCTTCAGCAAATGTGGAATGTCAGAAAGCTAACATCATTACCAAGAGTTTCCTAAATAAGATCATTGTTACATGATGTGATTCTTTTGACTTTGGTGCTACACTGCAAATGGGTTTAAGTCATTCCTGGAGTCTTTCAGTGTACTCAAGTATTTAACGGTGGTCGCGATTTTTATTCTGTTCTCATTATTATTGTAGTAAACCCTTTCAAATTTTACACACCTAACAACTACCTTCAATAAAAAAAGCAAAAGCTATTCATTCTAGAAGCTGATTGCTGGCAGTCAGATTAGGTCCATTGATTCCCCTCCAGGAAAAGGCTGCTGGAGACAACTCCAATTTTAAGTGCTGAAGTTCATCTCAATTCTGCCAATTCACTTCGTAGCCAGCACAAATTCTGAAGAGAGCACAAAACAGCTGGCAACAGACGAGGATCAGTCAATTCATGAAAGTGACAGTACATGATGGGGAAGGAGGTTGAGAAGGAGGAGCAAGCCAAGATCTGGGGTGTTTGTTTTTTTTCCCTTATTGGGCCCATTTCCTCCTGACACCATAAAGGAAAATTTTGCACTCATTTCAAAGGGCTCTTCAGTTCAAAAATCGGCAGCCAATCTGTTTCTGCCCAGAGGGAAAATTACAGCAACATTTATCTTAACATTCTCAGCTGTTTTGCAATTGTCTTCATTAAATGCTCTTTGTAAAGCCTTAATCAAGCCACATGAAACAAAGTGCAATTTTCAATCCTAAAATTTAATGCTTAGACTTTGTTTGGAAGAAATGGTTCCATTGTGATTACTCTGGCATCGTATTCCAAACATACAGCATCCATTTTGGAATATATTGAAATACCTTATAAAAGCAATATTTATTATGGTATGACTTCAATTTGAATCCAGTTATTTTCCTCATTTCCATTAAAGCCCTTTCACAAGACAGTTACAACATTTTTTGGGGTATGCCTACAGTTGTGAAAAATTAGCAAGCTGTCAGTGCTCAAAGATGTTCCAAGAGCAGCCCGCCTAAACAGGACCAGAAAAATATATTAACTGTGAGTGTGAGCCAAGTTGGAAGTTGGCGTGAAGAGAAAGGAGAAATGCTGCTTACCTAGCAGCCATGAGCCAGCCTGGCTAGTTTGATGAAAAAATCTCCCTAAATAATGGTCAGTGTAATTTTTGAGGCAACCTCAAAGACCCTGGGTTGCCCATTCACTGCATGATACAAATGGGCAGAGAATGCACTGTTTGCTTATTGGCACTTAAAAGTTCATAAGGCTCCTATAAATAATGAAAATGTTCAAGTAACCTCTTGCAGTTTCAATAAAGAAAGCTGGGCTCTCCCTTCACATCAGGTGAATTATCTCCAGTCAAGTGATGGCCTCTATTTCAGTTATTTGCTGGTATTAACTGCTGCTACTTAATAAAAAAAAACATCTCCAGCATCTTTGTTATTGTTATAAAAGAATTGATTACCTGAGTTCTTATTAATCTTTTTTAACCATTATTTTCAGTTTTCAATTTTTTTTCTATTAGATCTGGGTATTAAATTATGATTCTCCAATGAAATGTCACAATGGAAAAAGAAAATGTCCCAGATTTTACAACAAAGGAAACAAAATTGTTCAAAGTGAAAACAAACAGTTCTGACTTAACGTTTTTTCTGCAGTTACTTTTTAAACATGTGTTACTGTCTAGACAGTACGTGACTCATGTGACCCTGCCTTTTAATACTAGAACCTTGCTTCAAAAGGAATTATTTTACAATGAAAATAGTGTCTTGATAAGTAAAGTTCATCTGCCTCTGATTATCAATACATATTGAAGACATTTCACAAATTATGAGTAAGTAAGTGCAATGTAAATTGATTGATTTGCTTTAAACGTAGCTGGAGCTAAGTTTTTCAATCATTGCATTTTTATTAGATGCAATTATTCTGTTGTAGTAATGGGGCCCAAACAATATGGCAGTATGAAACAAATCTGATTTCTCTAGGAGACAGGCAAATGTCCAATAAACCATTTAGGCATAAACAGCTTTGGCATTCTCTACTTGATTAGATACTCTATCTTCCCAAAACCATTTAAGAACAGGACAATGTGTGCTGTTAATAAAACAGCAGATTCAGCTGACATCCATCCCAAAAACGAGAATATCAAGCAAACCAATAGAAAAGTGCTGCATGAGCATTCCAGACTGTTGTTGCATGAGCTCTCTCTACGACTGTTCACTGTAAAGTTGAACCTCTTTCAGGAAAGGGATTTGCACAACTTAATGATCTAATGTGGTAGATGAAAATTGTTTGTAGTGTAGTAATAACAGTGATGTTATTAAACAAGATGTAACTCCTTGATTGCTCAATAGCTACAAGGTATGAGTTATAGTCATGTGACAGACATTATTACAAGAGACCAGGAGGAAGATAGAGATGGTAAGTATTTCTCCTTTGAGAGCCTGAGATGTTCTCTTACCAAGCCCATATGACATCATCACATTGCACAGAGCTTAAGGTGCTCCTCATTAACCCTTTCAGGCCCATACAACCTTATACAACAGAAAGAACTAGATTCTCTGATCAGCTTATCCAGAATAGCAGAAACAAAAGAATTGCTCTGGGGTTGAAGAGAGATAAATTTTGTGCTTAACTTTGGAAACAATGACCTCAATTTTAATTCCACCAAAATACTAAAAGAATGGCATCCAGGTATTCAGAAGTAAGTCCAGTAATCGTCAGTGGCTTTTTTTTTAAATTTCAGCCAACTAATTGTATTCTCACTTCTAGGTTTCTCGTGTAAAATGGCAATGAATGTGATAGGTACCTCATAATACAATCTCAATCCCAGTACTTAAAGAGACATTTGTTGTATCACATAGATTTCAGAAAGGCCCAATGTCTTTAAAAAAAGCGAGATGACATTACAATATGATGCTTTAGTATAACAGGTCTTTTTTGTGCTCCTGAGATGCTGCTTGGCCTGCTGTGTTCATCCAGCCTCACATTTTATCATCTTGGATTCTCCAGCATCTGCAGTTCCTATTATCTCTCTCCATCTTACTCTCTGTACTTTTAGTCAGAGACCAGCCTGGCTGGCCTCTGACTAAGTGCAACCAGTCTATCAAAGGCGGCTAGTCAACAAAGTGAATAGTAGTACAGAAGTAAGAATTCTGCCCAGACAGCATATACAAGTCTGAGATGTCATATTAGAGTATGTAATTCATTGCTGATAAACTTTCAGATGTGTGACTCAATAAGAAGCTGGCTCTCTATGGAATAAATTACATGGTCTAAATTATATCATACCAGTGTGCAACTTAAAAGTATTTGGGGATGGAAACCAAAGAAAATGGTGTGCAAGGGCTGAGTGTAAAGGTCAACAGCTACCTTTGTTTCAGTACTGCCATATGAAGTATACTGCTCAAGATCAGTCTCGCTTCTGTTGAGAGATTAGCATATGAAAATCAACAAGCCACTTCTCTGAAGGCATTTGTATCTGAGCAGCCTAGCACAGAGGAGTCAAATGTGGAAGTCAGCAACACTACTGATGCCAAGAATCTGAAATAAAAACAGAAATTGCTGGAAAAACTCAGCTGGATTAGAAAATCAAAGTTAACATTTCAAGTCTGATATGACTCTACTCCAGAACCCTATGGAAGCTAACGACTCAGAACCGCCTTGCCAAGTGTCATCAACATCATCAGTTTTAATCTCACAGCCAAAATCAAATGCTCTTCTGTTGTATTTCAACAGTCATTAATTGTTTGATTTTAATGAATGCTGCTGCTTCTTATGTGTTCTAATGCCACTATGTGTCTTTGGCTGAGAACTGGTATGATTGTTCATAATCCAATGACAAACTGGGGGGAAATATTGCTAAATAAATTGATGAAGACAACAAATTGCTCTATTGCTTTTATATCTGTTGGCTGTTAAGTTTTCATTTTTCCGGGGCTTTGAGTAAAGACATTTTGCTGTCAGAATGTTACCTATGTCCTTGATTTTTCAGGAATTCTTAATTTACATTGTTATGTTCAGCTTCAATGTCATCTGGCAAACTCCGTCCAGCAGTCACAATAGATTTTGACGTTGTTGTCAACAATGGCTTCCTCCATTGTGTCTCAGCCTCTACAGACTAACAGGTCATCCACTCTAACTTCCAGTGCAGAGAACTCACACAAAATCTGTGTTGACACTGATTTTGAGCGAAAAAGTCAAACAGCATGAACAGATATCTGTATCCCCCAAAAATCATACAGATTTTCTTTTATTAGCTCATGGATACAGGCATTGCTGGCTGGTCATTTATTGCCCATTGCTAATTGGAGTATTGGTCAACAAAGAGGTCTTGGAGTGTAGGTTCATACTTCCTTGAAAGTGGATTCACAGGTAGATAGGATAGTGAAGAAGGTGTTTGGTATGCTTGCCTTTGTTAGTCATTGCATTGAGTACAGGAGTTAGGAGGTTATGTTGCGGCTGTGCAGGGCACTGGTTAGGCCACTTTTGCAATTCTGTGCGCAACTCTGGTTTCCTAGTTATAGGAAGGATGTTGTCAAATTTGAAAGGATTCAGAAAAGATTTACAAGGATGTTGCCTGGGTTAGAGGGTTTGAACTACAAGGAGAGGATGAATAGGCTGGGACTGTTTTCTCTGGAGCATCAGCAGCTGAAGGGTGACCTTATAGAGGTGTAAAAAAAATCAGGTGGGTCATGAATAGGGTAAACGGACAAGGTCTTTTCACAAGAATAGGGGAGTCAAAAACTGGAGGGCATGGTTTTACCGTGAGGGGCGGGGGGAAGATAGAGAAGTGACCTAAGGGCCAACATTTTCATGCAGTAGGTGGTACATGTATGGAATGAACTGCCAGAGGAATTGGTGGAAGCTAGCACAATCACAACATTCAAAGGCATTTGGATGAGTATATGAATCAGAAGAATTTAGAGGGATATGGGTCAAATGCTGGCAAATGGGACTAGATTTATTTAGAGTATCTGGTCAGCATGGTCGAGTTGGACTGAAGGGTCTGTTTCCTCAGTATATAGCTCTATTACTCGATGATTCTATGACCTTGAGAAAGTGGATTGAACTGCCTCCTGCAACATGCAGTTCATTTGGTACAGATAGATCTACAATACCATTAGGGAGGGAGTTCCATTATTTTGATCCAGCAGTAATGAAGGAAGTGCAATAAGTTTCCAAGTCAGCCTGGTAAGTGGCTTGGGGGGGATCTCATAGGTAGTGGTGTTCCCATGTATCTGCCAGCATAGTCCTTCTAGGGGTAGTGGTCCTGAGCTTGGAAAGTGATGTATAAGAAATCTTGGTGAATTTCTGCATTCTGTACATGGTACACACTACTGCAACTGAGCGTCGATGATGGTGGGGCTAAATGTTTGTGGATGTATTATTCACTTTCTGCTGGTGATTCTTGAATGTTGTTGGAGCGTCACTCATCCAGCCAAGTATCCCATTTACATTACACTCCTGACTTGTATCTTTTGGCAACCAGGTTTTGAGGAGTCAGGAAGGGAATTAGTTACAGTGGGGCACCAAGCCTCTGGCCTTCTGTTTTGGCCACAGCTAGCCTGTTTCAGTTTCTGCTTTATAGTAAGCTCCATATGTCAATGGAGGAGAATGCAGTGGCGGTAATGCAATTGAATGCCTTGTTGGAAATAAATCATTCCCTGGCACGTGTGTGACACAAATATTAAATGCCACTTGTCACACAAATTTGGATATTGTCCAGATCTTGAGGCATTTGGAAATGGAAATGCTTTCGTATCTGAGGAGTCATGAATGGTGCTGAACATTCACTCTCTGACCTTAGAACGCATTGAAAGTTATTCATGAAGCAGCTGCTGATCAGGCCTAAAAATTACCTGGGAATCTAGTTAGAAAGGTGTGGCTTTCTTTCAGCTTCAGTTGCCAGTAACCATCATATGCATTAAATATAGTGAAGTCTTTTGTCTTTGCAAGTTGTGACAAAATTCCTGCAATGGTTGGCATGGAGTAATGAAACCTCTTTGGAGCTTTGGGCTAATGCTTAACTTCAGTTTTTGTGGTCACTTCACTGCTACCATGTTGCTAATCCATTTTGAAAGAGCTGCCATTTTCTCAATTACTCATTTATTTTACTTCTTTTTTTTGTTTTCTAAACTGGCTGGAGGATAACTAAGTTTCCACAGCAGATGCTGAACCGATCTTACACTCTGATTTACTTCGAGATAATATTCTGCAGGAAAACATTCTAATCCTGCAAACACATGTTCAACAGTTTAGTACACTCAGGCACCTTAGAAATCTCTTCTGGCGCATTGAATGTTACTAGTCCAAAATTTAGTTTTGCTCATGCTGAGAGGAGTGATGTTTGTGATGTGGAACACCAGATCTAGTCACTGGATTGAGCTCTCCAGGTCATTTGTTCTCTCAGCATGATCATGGTTTCATTATGTATGAAGAGGTTAACCACATTTTTAAATGCTTCAATTTTGGATCACCATGTTGAGTCATTTTAGACAGTTTGGTGAAGGTCATGCTGTTCTGTGATATTCTGGTGTCTGAAGATTTGCAAGGCAATTCTGAGAAAATTGTTCCCTCTTTCTAATGCTTTATTGATTGAGAGTTTTCACTAGGCTGTATAGTTGCCTTTGGCAGTGGTAGTGTCTTCCTCAAGGATTTAAAAAAAATCTCTTCCTCCTGACTCACTTGGAGTAATGTAACCAGAACCATCTGTTTGTATTTGCTTGCTTCTGTAAAGCACTAACGCCAATTGAGCAGGTCCATATATTTTCTGATTTTTTCTTTACTTGCCTTTTTAGACAACGAGTGGGATTAAACAGTCCTAATTCATTCTCCTCGTCACCAGACCAGCTATTAACATTGTGATGGTAGTCTCAAGCAACTGTGGCTTTTATATTTTTCAGTAGTTTACATTATCAGCTGCTTTTCCAAATGTTTCACATAACTGTATAAACTAGAAATGTGGGGTTGACTGAGACAATAACTATGAATTCCTTTATTTCATATGTACAAAATTTGATTGCTTTTCCATATGCTCTTATTCTTGCATAACTAGTCTATTCGATATAATACTCGTGTTCATTTAACACTGTGGTTCAATCCTTGACAATTACAACATCAAGTGAAATGGCTTTAAGTGAATCATGAGTTCCCAAAAAAATTATTCTTAAAGCTGGAGCTAGTTTCCTTTGGATATTTTCTTCTCCGGAATAATCACAGTACTGTACAAGTGAAGCACTGGGCATTCTTAGTTTAAGTAACATACAAAGCCAAAAAAAAAAATCACTGAATATAGCAGAATAATGATTAAAATTCAAATTTATTTGAAAATATATCCAAGGTTTGAGTACATATAACAGACAATTTGTTACCATGAGTGCAGCCTTACATCAATATTATTTAATAATTAATATTGCAAATTAATTTCCTGCCGATACTGATGCACATGATATTCTTTGCTTGTTCTCATTTGACCTAGAAATGTTTGTTTAATTAATAGTATACTGAGAAAAGCCAATTGGTACATGCCAAGAGGTTGGTGGGATATCCCCATGGATTCTGTGAGACTTCTGGGCCCATTTAACTCCCGACTCTCAACTGAATTTATCTGCGCTGCTTCCTACCTAAAGTCAGCACAGATAACACTATAGCCACAAATTGAGCAGGGTAATCCCAATTAATCAACCTGTATGTGGCTGATCACCAGTAAGTTAAGAGCAGGAGTTACTGATGGGGGTCCCAAAGTCAGATACCTCCAATGCAGGACATCGTGGGTCGATACTGCAATGTGCACTACACATCATATAACACCAGAAATACTAGTATAACTTGAAGATAAAAGGCACTGAAAGAAAACAACTTTCAAGTGAGGTAACATTAAACTAGACAACATTAAATGACAACTGTCTTTATTGTACTATTTTCCTTGAGCCTTCAGTATACTATGAAGTAAAGACAATACATACATTTTTCTAAGCAATTGGCTTTGTGGATAAAGTGTTTTTTTTCTCATTTCGCACTTCATTATATATCAAGTGTATGAAGTAGAAAATCTTAATAACCTGATTGAAAACATTTGTCCATTTATGTACACAAAAGTGTAAAAACATATCCCTTCCCCTAAGATTAAAACCCTTTATTTCATAGGCAACAAAATTCCAATTGTATAAATGTTACCTCTTTTTCTTAGTGGCATGTTTCTTCTACATTTTCTGCATATTAATCTCCTTGCAGTACATTAATATCATTTTCTTTCTTTACTCATAAACAGGCTGGTGACTGCACTGCCGAAGCCTTTGGTCAAAATGTCATATGAATATTCAGATATTTTATGTATAGATCAATTTATTCACCTCACAAGGGAGCACTGAAGATAATTTAACTCCTACATAATCCGATAAAATTACAACCCCTCTTCAAACAATAATCAGAAGCAGATTGCATCCTAAAAACAGAAGTAATCTTCTTTAAATAATAATACTTATGCATCTCCAACCAAAGAGAATGGGTGTATGGAAGCTATGGATGAATGTGTCTTTCATATGATTGAGTTGTTTACAGCTGTTGGTAGATTTATAACAGTGGATGAACATCAAATAAGTTTATCCATATCTGGTCTCTTATTATTCATAATATCGTGAAATGATAACCTTCCTACATTACACATGAAAAGGCTTGACAAAAATATCTGCAGTACTTTAGCCTTACATGAACCACTGAAACTGTACTGTTATGCAAATTGACGTCTGGTTCAGATGAGCGTGGAAAAATAAATTTTCATTTTCTTTCTTTTAAACAGGTGGCTGATTTATTTTAACAAAGGCCGGAAGTAATTTTGACCAGTGAAATGAACAATAGCTTTTCCACTTTCTTGGGCTACACTGTGGGACAAGGTCAAGTAGTAGTCTTTATTTATGATCTTCCAGCTATTTTGGATTTTCCCACGTCTAGGACAAAATGACAAATTCTATGATATATTGTCATAAATGGATTTTATTTAAATGATTCATTAAGCTGCCTGGTGAGTTAATAGCTCAATATTTAAAGAGCTGAATTTTATGGCACAGAAGCAGATGTTCAGGGGCCTCTAGTGAATTGAGCTCACAAGTAAAAAAGTAATTCTTGCAAAATGGCAGTAGAAGTCTCCAGACTCTGAGAATTTATCTTTAGCCATGTCCAGCTCTGATAGGTGGTAGAATTGTACAGGCCATCAGAATTGGAAAGCAATATCTCTTTCAGAGTTGAAAAGAAGTCCTCAGGCTTTGGACCTGCAAGGAAGTCTTGAACCGCTTTGGCAAGCTGAGGAGAAGGACTAGGAAATGTCAATTGTGTAAGAAATTGGTGAATTAACAACACGGAGATTGATTATCTGTCAATCATATTGCTGGGAAACAGTTTTTCCTCACATCCCCGCTAATCCTTTGCCCAGAGAAACCGGTTCCTCATGTCCACTCTACTTTTGCCCCTTACTATTTTGTATACTTCAATCATGTCACCCCTCAGCCTTCTCTGTTCCAAGGAAAACAACTCCAACCTCTCCAATCTCTCCTAGTGGTGACAATTCTCCAGCTCTGGCAATATTCTAGTGAATTTTCTCTGCACTCTCTCCAGAACAATTACAGCCTTCCTACAATGTGATGACCAGTACTGCACACAATATTCCAGTTGTGACCTCACCAGTGTCTTATATAGTTTCATCATTACATCTGTGCTTTTGTGTTCATATCTGGTCCAATGAAAGAGAGCATTCCATATGGCTTTTCTACAACCTTATCTACCTGTACTGTTATCTTTAGGGGCCTGTGCACTTGCACACCAACATCTCTCTCTCTTCATCCACCCATCTCAGTATATACACATTTATTGTGTATTCCCTTTTACTGTTCTATTTCCTTAAATGCATTATCTCACAGTTATCAGAGTTGAACTCCAGCTGCCACTCACCTGCTCATCCAACTAACACATCTATATAATTATGGAACTTGCAGCTATCCTCTACACTATCCACAACATGGCCAATTTTTGTGTCATCTGCAAATTTATCAATTATGACTCCAACATTCAAGTCCAAATTGTTAATGTATAAACAAACAGCAAGGGTCCCAACATTGAGCTGAGTGGATCACTTAAAACAGCTTTCCATTTGCAAGGGCAGCCATTGGCCATGACCTTTTGTTCCCTTTTCCTAAGCCAACTTTAAATCCAATACAACAAATTACACAGTATCCTATGGACTTTTACTTTTTAGACCAGTCTGTCATGTGGGACTTTGTAAAATGCCTTAACAAAATCCATGTGGATGACATTCACTGCGCTACTCTCATCGGTCCTCCTTGTCATGCTGGTCAATACCTTTCTAAGTGATAGCTTATCCAATCTCTTCGAAATAATATTCACAATTTGCCCACCATTGAAGTAAGATTTACTCGTCTATAATTGTTTGGCATTTCCTTTGTACACTTTTTATACAACAGAACCATATGTGCATTTCTCTAGTCCTACAGCATTGCACCTGTGTCTATTGAAGATTAGAGAATAATCTTCAGGGCATCTGTTAATTCCTCCTGGATCTCGTTCAACATCCTGTGAACAATTCATCTGACCCTGGGAATGAATCCACTTGCAAGGGCTCCAACTCCTCTAACACTTCCTCTCTCATGACTATTTTGCCAATATTTCACACTGTTTCTCTTGGATTACTGTATCCATGCCATCTCTTTCTGTTGTGAATACAGAGACACAAAATCCTTATAAAATTATTTCCATATCCTCTGCACTTCACACAAGTTCCCTTCTTCATTTCTGATAGGTCCCACATTTTTCTTAACAAACCTTTTGCTCTTCATATATTGGTAAAACACCTGTGTCTTCCTTTATCTTGTTTGTTAATATTTTTTCATTGCTTCTCTTTGATTTCCTTATTTCTTTTTTTACTTGATCCCTGTGCTTTCTATACTCCTCTAGGCTATCTGCAGTGTTGAGTTTTTCTTTGTGAAAATCATAGGCTTTCTTTTTCTATTTAATCTTAACCTGTATTTTTCTAGACAACCATAGGAGGGTCTAAATTTGGCAGTACCATTTTTATTTTTGTAGAGGATGTCACATACCATCTCATGATCCAATAGAATCTGTGCCCTAGTGTTGTATAAAGGTCAGTACTAACGTTTATTTTATTTATCATTTTGATAAACATATCTCAGAACATTGTGAATCTTGGATTTCTTTCACATCTCTGCACTCCATTTCCATTATCAAAATGTAAATATCCAAAAATAAAAAACTCTTTTTTTAATATATTTTTTGTATATGTTTACATAACTGAGAAAAAAACAGTTCAACTAAATTAGAGAATTTTTTTCCACATCACAACTTCAACAATCTGCACTAGGAGTTCTACATTAAAAGGGAGATCAAAATCCTTGATAACAATGTATATCCTCAAGGATTAACTAATGTTCATTGACACATGTAATAGCATTGCTAACCTGTACAGCATCAATGTAAGATCTAATTTTTTGTTTGAAATCCATCAATTCAGGAGTCATCACAGGCTTTCAATACTTAATATATTAGGAATTTATCTGTTTTTTTTATCCTGTACTTTTGCTTCAAATAATCCTCAATACTTCATAGCCTTCAATTTTGTTTCACCTTCATGTTAACCAGAGCAATGGAGCTTCCACAGCAGTAGCAGTTACACACTTCATATGGTAGTGGAAATTGAACATCTCAATGTCCATTGACTTAACCAAGGCCAAACTAACATTTATCTATTCGTGTAGACATCTTAATTTCCCCAAAGTAAAATTCCTTCTGCATACTATTTTAATTTTTTGGCAAATTAGCCCAGTCTTAAATGCTTCACAGTCCAGATAACATGAAACAGCAGACGACAAAATGTCAAAATGAAACAAGAATATTAAATTATACAATGCATCAAATAGAGTGATACGTTTTCAGTAAAAAGACAGCCAAACTATGCATAGTAAAATTGGGCACAGCAGATTAATAAGTCTTACGAGAATAATTATGCCCAATTAATAAACCGTCCTTAAATGCAATTGTATTATACATGAGGTTACAAATAAATAGGTTTCTTTAGCTTTTCTCTGATGATCTAATTAATTTGGTCAGCAATTTACTTTTCTTACATGTTATTATGTTTTGCTTTTAATGACCTATAAAGGGCTGGAAACTGCCTACAAGAAAAAGAAACTTGTGTCCCAATTTTTTCTGTATATTTTGGTAAAAATCCAAAACTGAAACATATTTTTAATCTATCAGCATATAGCTATCAATTCATTATTCTCTTAATTACGCTGTAAAACTGAAGAATTAGTTGTAATTGACTGAAAATACTGACTTTAAGTATATTGTAAAATACTTTGTAAGAGATATTAAAAAGCATCTGCTCTGGAGAAGTGTTTTTTTTTCCCTAAATCACAAGTTTTAACAGATAAAGAGTTGCTGGACTTGTACTCTCATTAACTGCCTGCGATCAATCAAAATCCACGTATAAGACTCTAAAAACCTGTAATCATTAACTATAATCATTAATAAAGAATTATTTAATAAACAATTCTTTAAAGAAAGCTATGAAAGCGTAGAAATTAGCACTACAAAAGAATCAGTGGAATAAGACATGTTGTACTGAAGTGCTATGATTATCATGCCATTTATTGCCAAGATGTGCTTAACCTTTGTTTACAGGATATTGAGTCGGAACCAATAATTAAGTAATTAATTGCACATAGTGCACAAATAGAAAGTAGAGAAAAAACATCTGCAATACAGGAATCAGAAACCAGATGAGACACAAGGCAACAGTCGGTTTGGGAATTAAATGAACAGAGGAATACAGCATAAAGCAATCTACTAGAGATCAGTTGTTCCATTTGATTAGCTCTCTAGAGGCCAAACAATCTTAGCTTCATTTTTTTTCCACTTGGTACATTTTGATCGAATTAGTAACAATTTTATAACATCTCACCTAAACTATTGGTTCATATTTTTTACTGGCTTACAAATAGCACATATGTAGAAAATGAATTAGAAATAAACAGAGTAGTATTTAGTACGGATTCTATTCATGGAAAACTTACAGTAGCACTTTTAAGTACCATTTGAGTAAAGAAATTTAAAGATATGTTTGAAAGCAGCTCCACACATATGAATCCTAGCCGTCAGAAAAGAGATTGAGTTGGAAAGAGAACAGTAGTACCATTATATGCTTGAATTAGTGATATGTATGAGTCCTAGAGGTTGATGTGCTGTTTACATGAACCTTTTTCATGCTTCAGCAAAAATGTATGACAGCATAAATTAAATTATCAAAATGGAATTTGCTTCTGTCATGTGGCCATTCAGCTCCTGACCTTTTTGAAATCTTAGTTCAAACATAGACAAAAGAGCTAAATCCCAGAAGTGAGGTGAGAGGAACTGCCCTTATCCTGGAGCCAGAATTTGATCAAACATGGCATCAAGAAGCTCCAGTAAAACTTGAGTCAAATGGCAATTGCAGGTGAAACTCTGCTTCTTAAAGCCATACCCAGCACAATGGAAGATGGTTTTGGGCATTGTTGTTTAATCGTCTCAGCCAAAGTACATCACTGTCGGAGTTGCCCGGAGTAATGTCCTCGGTCCATCTATCTTCAACTGCTTCATCAACGTAAATAGATAAATATCAATATTTAAAAAGGTGCTGTGCAGGTTTTGCTAGCCACAAAAATGGTGTTTTCTCTTTAGTTTCCCCTTTTCTTCACTGTGCTAACTATTATTGCTTAATCTCACCAAAGAAGTTCTGTCATTACAAACAAGAATATTTTAATGACAAGCTAACTGCTAATTGCTACCGATACATCGTGCTAACTCCAAAGACATATTGTTATGAATATAAGTTTTCCATTTCTCAGGTTTTGAATTTTTCTGGGAAATGTTTTATCAATGCCATTTTTTTCCCTTACTTTGACTGCATTTCATTTTCTCTCTCTTCCTTAATCCAATCTTTGATCTTCTCTCTCCTTTGAAAGTGGAATTAAAAATGAATTAAATAAAACCTCCCCCTTCAATAATTCAGATTCCGTCTCAGTCCTTCTTATGTCTATTTCCTAATCCCACATCTTGGTTAAGAAAAATTGATCAATTAAGTAGACAAACTGTTAATTGCCCTCTTTACTTCACGGTTATATTATCAATTTGTACTTGCAGCAACTGTGCAGGCAAAATGTTACTAAGATAAATGGTGCAGGGTAGAAGTCAATCTATTAGCAGATGGAATTACCTATCTGGCTTTAGCTAACTCTGACCCTTTACAACTAAGATCAGAGCTGAAACTATACATGCTTTGCTAAATTTCATTTAAAAAAAAAGAGTGCACACAGTCAGTCAAAAGTTTGATATTACCTCATATTCTGAAAATACAACTAATATTAAGACTTTTGGAATGGTGGAATGGTTTATTTGAAAATGCTTAACTATGTAGATTGACAGAGAGTTGTCAATTCTAGTCACGGTACGCAATGGAAGAAGCAATTACATTCCATTATTCACTCAGTACCGAGAAGTCAAAGTTGTCGCATACTTATTCCAAAATTAATGGATTTGGCTCAGTGGCTAGCACTGCTGCCTCACAATACCAGGGACCCGGGTTTGATTCCACCCTCAGGCAACTGTCCATGCAGAGTTTGCACATTACCCCGCTGTCTGTGTGGGTTTGCTCTGGGTACTCCCAGTTTCTTCCCACAGTCCAAAGATGTGCAGGTTAGGTGGATTGGCCATGCTAAATTGCCCATTGTGTTCAGGCTATGTGGTTTAGTTATGGGAAATACAAGGTTACATGAATAGGGTGGGGGTGAGGGTCTTGGTGGGATGTTCTTAGAGTGTCAGTGTGATGGGCTGAATGGCCTGCTTCCCCACTGTAGGGATTCTATGATTCTGAGAAGGAAGCCCACATTTCTGGTTTCCACCATTGAGCTTTTTACTTTTCCGAGTAGATTATCTAGATGGTGGAGGCCAGAGACGATACAATGAAGGAATGATCAGTTGATGTTACATCGGGAGAGTAAGTGTCAATATCTTGTCAGGCTTCATTCATGTGTACGGTTGATATCCAAGAAGTTCAAGAAAGTGTTTTGTAACCTACATTCTCAGTATTGCAGTGCAATATTTTCACAGAAATAGAAAAGAAAGCAGAAACTTTCATTCAAAAGATGCATTGATCAAGGAAGAGTTCTTCCAGGAAAATAGCTGATGATTCCCTATAGACTAAATTCATTTCTGCTGTGTGATATCTTGCTATTTTACTACTGCAGTATTATTTTAACTTTCAGTAAATCTGAACAAGAAGTGTAGATTGTACACATTGTTCTAGTAGCTTATTTTTAGCTTTAGAGATGATGGGAGAATTTGGCAGACATGAAAAATAAGCTTGAGACCATAAATGGTTTAGCAAAAAAGCCTGCAGGTTCAATTCATAAGAGATTCCATCTGCTTTGGGAAACTGCAAGTAAAAAGGAGGGACAAAAAACTCAGATTATAAAGCTTTATTGAGCATAATCAAAGATCATTTTTGCTATATTGGAGGAACACTGGAGCAAATCACGGATCCACTGTACTATTCCTGCAAAAAAACTTTCATATTTAAGCAGGAGAAAATGTGTATTGAAACCTCCAGTGATTGTATGATTGAAAAGATTTTACCTGACATTGTGTCGTACAAGACAGAAACAGAACCTGTGGTCCAATTCATCCATGGCAAACAGGTTTCCCAAACTAAATTTGCCTACATTTCGATCATATCCATCTCAGCCTTTCCTATTCATGTACCTGTCCAAATGTCTTTTAAATGTTGTTTCCTGTACCTGCCTCTATCACTTCCTCTGGCAATTCATTCCATAAACATACCACCCTCTGTTTGAAAAAGTTACCCCCTCAGGTCCTTTTGAAATTTTTCCCCTCTCACCTTAAGCCTATGCCTTCTAGTTTTGAACTTCCCTACCCTGGCAAGAGACCTTGGCTATTCAACTTATCTATGCCTCTCATGATTTTATAAACCTCTATAACATCACTCCGCAACCTCCTACACTCTAGGGAAAGGCACCCCACCCTATCTAGTGTCTCCTTATAACTCAAACTCTCAAGTCCTGGTAACATCCCTGTAAATCTTCTCCGCACCCTTTAAAATTTAGTAACATCCTTCTTACAGCAAGGTGACCAGAACTCTATGGAATACTCCAAAAGAGGTATCATCAATATCCTGTACAGCCACAACAATGCTGTCCCCACTCCTATACTCAATGTTCTGACCAACAAAAACAACACACCAAATCCCTTCTTCACTACCCTATCTACCTGTGATGTCACTTTCAAGGAACTATGCGCTTGAACTTCTAGGCCTCTCTGTTCAACAACGCTTCCCAGGGCACTACCATTTATGTGTATAAGTCCTAACCTGATTTGTCTTACCGACATGCTAAATGCTTTTGCTTTTCAAATATTGTTTTGATTTTTTTTAAAATCAGTCTATAATATTCTATCCTTTTAGAAGCTGAAGTAGCACATTTTAATTTTATTGAGAACTTGAGAAATGTTCTCTGATTCAATCCATTCCTTCATCTCTGTTTGTCATGGCAATGTTGGCCAATTACGTTCAATTTCAGACACTTCTTTCAGTCCCAAAGTAAACATTAAAATAGAAAAAGACTGTATAAAATTAAACGAAAATATAATTTGTACACTTGCTACATTATCTGTAAAGCATTACAGAAATCAAGTACTGCAAATAATTTGTAACACCTGGGGAAAGTTGACCATAACCAAAAGAGACAGCGTAATAGGTGCTAAATGAATGGTTCAGTAAATATCTCTAAATAACTCCTTATAAAATGTTGCCCAGTTAGTCAACATGTTCAAATTACACCACTAAAACAAAAATGATTATTTTGAGTCGCGTGAAGTATTTCCATGACCTTTAAGATGTTCAATTCCAAAACATAATGGAAGTAAACCCTATAATTATATTCCAGCCAGCAACACTGCAAACAATGGAATTGCTTGCATATAATTGTTATAAAGTGCAAGTCTCTTATTTCAATAGTGACATCAACAGGACCATCCAGATTTTCTTACACTGTCATTATACAAAAACATTATGTATAAAACTAGAAATCAACTATCTATCTTGTGACATGCAGTGAAAAATAAAACATGCCAATTAGGGCAAAAATATTTGTATCTGAGGCGTCCTGTAGTGCTGATGGTCTGACCTGTACTAAGCTATCATATTCTGCTGTGCCCTTTGTGTTAATACTTTCTGTAACTCCTCTCATTTCATCAAATCTCTTGCTTGCCATAAGAGTAGTGGATGAGATTTTCTAATATACAATAGATTTGGTAAAATAGTGAGTTATGAACCAGACAGTAGCAGACTCCTAAAAGACATTGACTGTATCAAGGTTCAACAGAGAAAATTTATTGGGGATATATCTGAAGTCTTTATAATCCATTTGTTTCTATCCTGGGAGATTTGCAAGAGCACTGTGTACAGTTTTGAGTAAAACACTATAGAAAGATTGTCATGGGAAACTGTTGAGATTTATTTTCATACAGCAGGCTATCACCTTGAACACATTATTTAATATTGGCATGAAACCTGAGCCCAAGGAATGTCATACTTAAATTTGGATAGAAAGCTGAGACGTGAGACTAAATGTTACAGTTCTTTGAAGAAGCCAGCACAAACACAATCATCCAAATGGCCACCTTCTGTGGTGAAAAACTCTATGAATTATAGTACCACATTTTTCTGAGCAAAGTAGGTGAAAGTTGCAGCACAAGTCATGCATAATCCAAGAAGAAATCAGATTAGTCAGAGGTAAAGATAAACTTACCATAGTCCCACTCTCCCTTTAGAGAGAGAGCGAGACAGCTGGTGGTGAGTTTAACCTGAAGGTGACCATATCTCAGGCAAGGGACCATATGGAGAAGTCAAGGCCTTCATGGCAATCTCAGCCAATAAAGGAATTGAACCGACAATGTTGGTTTCATTCTTCATCACAAACTAGACTTGTAACCAGACAACATCGGAAGGGAATTCCAAACATGCACTTATTGCAGCTTGGCTAACATTTACCAGCCATCCAGTTTAATCCTCAATCTTATCCCTGGTATTTGTGTCAAACATGGCTTAAAACAATGGATTAAGGATTAATTAAGATTGATTGAGACAACATTGCTATGTAAAATCAGGATCAATCTGTAATGGTATCCATACTACCTATTTGCATACTGAATACCTGCGCTGAGATATCTGATGTCTTCACAACCATTCATAGCATATTAGTCAAAGCCATTGAATGCATTGTTGACCTTAACAGTGAAATATAACTACAACCCAAACGTGCAAATTTTTAAAACCTACTAATTTTAGGAGTGAACACCATTTTAACATTTTAGTGGCAAATTTTTCCCTGGAATTATCGGAATATAATAATAATCCACTGCTGCCCATTTTAAACTTGCATTATGTGTATTTTAAATTATAATTAAATATTGCTAATCCATTTCCCTACAAGGGACTCCAGCAAATTACTAAACTGTGCTTTGTGGTAAGTATAAGAGTAAAATATTCCTCTCGGCAGTTGAAAGCCTACAGTTGCTTGCAAAGAGAAGAAAATAATGTTTAGTTGATAGCACTTTGTAACACTTGTTCAATAAAATATTTAAAACATAAAATCTTGTCTTAACATTCCTTCAGTTCATAATCGGAAATTCAAATCTTTAAAAGTTATGTTTCCAAAGACGTTCTAAGAGATTTCTAAATCTTCCATCGCTGGCTATCTGCCCTTGATAATTTTAGTTTACAGTAAAATCCACAGTCCTAACTGACCAATTCTCCAGGAGACTGATCTCAACTAAATTAAGTAGAACTCATCTCAACTGAAAAGCTTTTTTTTTACAAAAGAGTACTGGCATCTATCAAAACACTCACTTTCCACAGCACTTCCTGGGTGATGTGTTTAATGATATTATCACTGTTATTTTGATGCTTTATCCAACATCCCACATTGCTTCTATGCTTTAGCTGCTGAAATATCAAAATAGAATATGATAAAGCATGTATTCAAACTAGAGATGGGCAAAATTGTTGCAAAGGTGGGTCGAATACTCGTGAATTGGAAGGCAAGATGTTAGAATTTGTTTGTAAAAATGATAGGGGTGAAGAGTGTGTGGTTCCTTCAATAGGTGATGTGCTTTTCTAAGCTCGAGATGAAAAAAAGCCAGCAAGCAATTGTGGATGTTGAGAGAGTTCTGAAATTGCAACATATGTATCGATTGGCTACATTGTTGGCAACTTAGGGCTTGTTTTGATGTTAAGGCAACCAACTTGAATATCAGCCAATTAATTTAAACCAGGCACTTTGAAAACCATTTGAATTTAAATCTGATGGAGTTGCCAATTTAGGACCAATGCTATTATCGGAATCTGACAAGTCATTAAGGGTACATAAGAAGAGGGTTTTTGAAAATCAGCACGAGAGCAAACTGCCATCGGAAGAGTAGGACTCTGGCTGTCACAGAAATCTTTACATTCTCTAATTAAGCACCATCTAAACGGTACCATAGCATTATTGGCTAATATTCCTGTCACAAGGATTCGATGAAGTAAGAACTCCTGACTGAAGAATAGTGAATAAGTCATGGAACATTCTGGAAGATACAGCCTGATTGTAGTTTTAAAAGTGTAAGTTTCAATTTATTTTTCACTTTTTACTTTGGTTTCTATAAATGGGACTTATATTTATTGGAACAGCATACCATTAGAATTTTGTTTTATTCAGGAATGGTTAGTAACTAGGGAGAATTGTTTGATTTGTTAGTAGTTCTGTTAATTTGATCACAGTTAGAGTCGGATAAATAAGTCGTTACTTGTTGATTGTGACAAAATGAAACAAAACAAAATAAAAACAATGCTAGAGACCTGTAACAAAACAGAATCTGTTGGCAACACTCAGCAGGTCTGGCAGCAACTGTGAGGAGAAAACAGAGTTAATGCTTTGAGTCCAGTGAGTCTATATCAGAGATGGGTACACTTGAAAAACCAAGGACTATAGTGGCTTGAAAATGTGACATACAAACTCACGCATGCCAAAAGAGGGCCAAAATATATGGTTAAGTTGGAATAATTTTCTATCATCAACAGTATTTGTAGACCAAATTATTTCAATGTAACTCAGTCTTGAGTTTATCAGGTTTGTTGGTAATATAATGGAGCAACACACATTGCTCACTGAGTCTTTACAACATTGTCCACGTCAACTGGGTAATCTGCCAAATGTTTTGATAAGAGTTGCTGATATTTGTTGTACTAATAAAACTTGGCAGCAATCACCTACAATTTCAAATGTATAATGCAACTATTTTAAGAATTATGATAAGAACAGCACCATAAAAGCATCAACACAACTTATTCCTTCACATTACAATAAATACATGGCACAAATAGAGAATTCAACTCAGATTTAATTTTTTTTCCACTATCAAACATCTCAACATCCTTCCAATGTTCCATGTTTTAATAATGGAGGCAACACATATGCATTCATTGGTTAGAAAGGGTTGTAGGGGATGGGCAATAGATTTAAAATAGCAGTGAAGTAGTTGCTGAATATTCCTATCTTTGTAAAACTCAGTGGCATTTTCGTTGGAACCTTGAAATCCACAGCCCAGGTAATAAGAGGGAGTCCCCAATGGTGCATATAAATCCAAGTGTGTGACATTAGGTTCTTGATGTGATTCTGAAGTACGGTACGACTGTGCAAAGCAATGAGGCTTTGCCATCCCTCCTACCTTCCCCAACTCCACCCCTCTTCTCTCTATTTATTTCCCAGCTCCTTCTCCACTCCCCATTTCTGAACAAGGGTCCCGACCAAAACGTCAACTTAAGATTTATGCACTTGACATTAAGGGTCAGCATACATGAACAATTTTGTGCAATGTCAACAGTGAGCGAGCATTTATTCCGGAAAACACAAAAATAAATCCTGCTGTTTAAACAAAAGGCAAGATAATGCTTATAGAGAGAGCACATGACTTAATTTACAAGTGAGATGACACATGGGACTACAACATACATTGTATGTCCAAAACACATTAAGGCAAAATTAAATACAGGCATCAACATGCCCTGGATTGTGTGTGTGAGAGAGTGAGTGTGAGAGTGTGAGAGTGTGAGAGTGTGAGAGTGTGAGAGTGTGAGAGTGTGAGAGTGTGAGAGTGTGAGAGTGTGAGAGTGAGTGAGAGAGAGTGAGAGAGAGTGAGAGAGAGTGAGAGAGAGAGAGTGAGAGAGTGAGAGAGAGACAGAAAGCAAAACATACCATCACCACATATGGAAATTCTGAACTGTTCTGAATATTGCACATTGTTACAATCCATTCTGGGCCCATTAACATTTAAATAGAAAACAAAATATTTCATTTTAACCAATAGAATATTTCCTAAATACAAATCTTACTTTATTGTATAAAGAAGAATTTAACAAAAGAAACATCACAATCTTAGGGCTCTCAGGTTTACTTTTTATTGCCTTTGAGTTTTGTTTTATCAAACACTTCACCCTTTAAATTATTTTCTTCTACAGAGACCACCCATAAAAATGCCATTATCCCCTAAAGAGCTTTGTACAGATCCAGCTTTCTTCAGTGGTAACAATAAAGCAGTGCAAGGGTCACTGTACATTTTCCCATGAACTTCAGATTACGCAATCCACCAGTCTGTTCTTCAAAACAGTTAAACTGGACAACCCTCACAAGCCTTCCACATAATCATTGCTGAAACTTACTTTAATCTACTTTCGGTGAAACTCTATCTTTTATTTTCTCTACAATCTGTCAGTGTGTTGCAAAGTACACAAGGTCCAATCTGCAATCTAAAAATCTCCCCCATCAAACACTCAGATAATTTCAACCCATTGAGTCTTCTAAAGTTCCAGCAATCACCATGAAGTTGTAGCCTGCTCTGGGTTATCCTCAAACTGACATTTAATTTAATTATTCATACATCGTTTTTTGATGAAGTAAGTAGGTTTCACACTTTTTCAGGCCTTACCGAATGCTTGTAAATTAATCTTGCTCTATCTCCCAAAATGAAGCATCTCCGGATCGCCATTGCTCTCATATGCTTTGCAAACATCCTGTTCCCAGCTCTTCAGATCATTAATCTGCTATTTTAGAACTTACTTTTATGACTTAAGTCAACAAAACATTGACGTTTCATGGGTGTAAGGACGGCCCATGTTTGGAACACACAAAATGGCAGACAAGGATTAAACAAAATGAGACAGCCTGCTCCACCATTTGAGTGAAACATAATGGTACCTTTGAACAGGGCTACTCCAAGGTCAACAAGGGGTCCTGCAAGCAACAATCCAAGACAGTTTGATTAGAGGGTAGACTAAGGATAGATTGATTCCAGCCTCATTAAATAAAGAATGTTGTCCTATTAAGTGAACAGCATCAGTTAGAACATTAGGTGTAAATCTCAGCCTATGAGCCAGCTAATCTAACTCATTAAGCAGTTGTGAAAACAACAGCTATAATTGTTTTATAGTGATTGGTTGTTTCTTGGAAGGTATTCATAATATTATGAAATAGATTCTAGATAAAGATTCTTCAGATAATCATAGAGATAGATTTCAACATAAGTACAGATACACATATAACCAAAAGTATAATAGAAACATGAGGGGAAAAACATTTAAGCATAGATGTGAAAGTTAATTAGTCACAGGAAACAATTTCTTGTATCTCGAAGAACATGCCTGGTATGCCCTGAACAAAATAGATTGCTCGCAACTTATTAATCACAAAGTGCTAACAGAGGAAATAGCTACATAAAATCATAACTAACTTTATAACAGAAATTAATATTACAAATCTTATAGCAGTTAGTTAAAACCAACTGTCATTTGTTTCATATACCTATGACAGTGGAATATAGAAGAGGAATGACAGAGAGTTTTGAGAAGATTTGTAGCTCAGGTTGAGGTTCTGGATGTGAGTTTGCTCACTGAGCCGGAAGGTTCATTTTCAGACGTTTCGTCACGTTTTTTTTAATTTGAAAAAATATACTTTATTCATACAATGTACAAAAAATAAAACATTTATACACCTACCCAGTCATGCAAGCCACTCCGGGTTACCCGGGGGTACGTACACCAACTAAAGGAAAAAACAAAAGAGAGAAAAAGAAAACAAAGCAAAGAAACCGCCCCGGCAGTCATCACCCCGCACAGTCCCAGTTGGCCCCCTGACCAGTTGGGGAAGGCGCCAGCTGGGCCCAGTTACCAGATAGGGTTCTTTTCCCTTTTCTGGACGAGGGGGCTCATACGGTGGTCTTTCCCCACCGCGCCTTGGCGGCGGCTGCCCCAAGCTTTAGCGCGTCCCTCAGCACGTAGTCCTGGACCTTGGATTGCGCAAGTCTGCAACACTCGGTCGGGGTCAGTTCTTTCAGCTGGCAGACCAGCAAGTTGCAGGCAGACCAAAGAGCGTCTTTCACTGCATTGATGGTCCTCCAGGCGCAGTTGATGTTGGTCTCGGTGTGCGTCCCCGGAAACAGCCCGTAGAGCACGGAGTCCCGCGTCACGGAGCTGCTCGGGACGAACCTCGACAAATACCACTGCATCCCCCTCCAGACCTCCTGCGCATAGGCACACTCCAGGAGGAGGTGATCGACAGTCTCGACCCCCCCGCAGCCACCTCGAGGGCAGCGTGCGGTGGTGCAGAGATTCCGGGCATGCATAAAGGATCTCACTGGCAGAGCCCCTCTCACTGCCAGCCAAGCAATGTCCTTGTGCTTGTTTGAAAGTTCTGGCGATGAAGCATTCTGCCAAACGACTTTGGCAGTCTGCGTGGGGAACGAGATCCACCCTCTCCTTTTCCCGAAGGGTCCCGAGGATACTACGTGCTGACCACTGCCTGACGGCCTTGTGGTCAAAGGTGTTTCCTTTCAAAAATTTCTCCACAAAGGACAGGTGGTACGGGACGGTCCAACTACTCAGAGCTTTCCGTGGCAATGAGGCCAGGCCCATCCTTCGCAACACCGGGGACAGGTAGAACCTCAGTAAGTAGTGACACTTGGTGTTTGCGTACTGAGGATCTACGCACGGCTTGATGCAGCCGCACACAAAGGTAGCCGTCAGGGCGAGGGTGGCATTCGGTACGCCCTTTCCCCCATTTCCCAGGTCTTTGTACATGGTGTCTCTGCGGACCCGGTCCATCCTCGACCCTCAAATGAAGTGGAAGATGGCCCGGGTGACCGCAGCGGCGCAGGGCCAGGGAATAGGCCAGGCCTGCGCCACATACAACAGTACCGAAAGCCCCTCGCACCTGACAACCAGGTTCTTACACGCGATGGAGGGGGACCGGAGCGTCCACATGCTCAGCTTCTGCTTCAATTTGGTGATACGCTCCTCCCAAGTCTTAGTGCATGCCCCAGCTCCACCAAACCAAACACCCAGCACCTTCAGGTAGTCTGTCCTGACGGTGAAGGGGATGAAGGAGCGGTCGTCCCAGTTCCCGAAGAACATGACCTCGCTCTTACACCTATTGACTTTGGCACCCGAGACCAGTTCAAACTGGCCGCAGATGTCCAATAGTCTACTCACCGACCGACGATCGGTGCAGAAGACGGTGACATCGTCCATGTACAGGGAGGTCTTGACCTGAAGGCCTATGCTGCCTGGGATAGTCAAGCCCTTCAGGCTCACGTCCTTCCTGATGGAGGCGGCGAAGGGCTCCATACAGCACACGAACAAGGCAGGAGAGAGTGGGCAGCCCTGCCTGACTCCAGATCTAACAGGAAAACTGTCTGATTCCCACCCGTTGATCGAGACTGCGCTAACGATATTGGCGTAGAGCAGCCGGATCCAATTGCGGATGCCCTCCCCGAACCCCAATTTGGAGAGGACGTCCCTCATGTAAACATGAGAGACCCTGTCGAAGGCCTTCTCCTGGTCCAGGCTGACGAGGCAGGTGTCCACCCGCCTGTCCTGTACGTAGGCGATCGTATCCCTGATGAGCGCGAGGCTCTCAGCGATCTTCCTGCCCGGCACAGCACAGGTTTGGTCAGGGTGAATCACTGACTCCAGGACAGACCTGACCCGGTTGGCAATGACCTTGGCCAGGATTTTGTAGTCCACGTTCAAAAGTGAAATGGGACGCCAATTCTTAATTTCTTCCCTCTCCCCCTTCCTCTTGTAAATGAGGGTGATGATGCCCTTCCTCACGGACTTGCACATTTCCCCTGCACTATCGTACACCTCCAGCAGGTCCTGGCCGACCAGGTCCCACAGAGCGGAATACAGCTCGACCGGTAAGCCGTCGCTTCCGGGAGTCCTATTCCTCTGCAAGGACTTGAGGGCTCTGGCCAGCTCGTCCAGGGATATCGGCCGGTCCAGCCACTCCCTCGTGCCGTCGTCTAAGACCTCCGTGATAGACGACAGGAACGACTCGGAGGCCGTGCTGTCCGTGCGCTTCGTGTCGTACAGTCCGGCATAGAAGGATCTGCTGATCCTCAAAATGTCGGGCCGAGACGACATCACCGAGCCGTCGTCCTCCTTCAGCCGGCTAAGCACAGAGCTCTCTTTGTGCACCTTCTGAAAGAAGAAACGCGAGCACGTCTCGTCCTGCTCCACGGAGCGGACCCTGGACCGGAAGATTATCCTGGAGGCCTCCGCAGCGAAGAGCGACGCTTGCTGGCCCCTCACCTCGCGGAGGTCCTCCGTGACATCGACCCCCATCAACTGCAGAAGGAGCAGGTTCTGCACCCTTTTCTGAGGTCGCGACAGCTTTCCCCGCCTCTCTCTTGCCTTCTGAACACCCTTGAGGACAAAGAACCTCTTGATGTTCTCCTTCACCGTCTCCCACCAGTCGCCTGGAGACTCAAAGAGGGGTTTCATGGTTCTCCAAACGGCGTACTCCCTCTTAAGCTCCTCGACATTCTCTGGGGTCAACAGAGTCGTGTTGAGCTTCCACGTCCCCTTGCCGGCCGGCTGGTCGTCCTGTAAGTGACAGTCGGCCAGCAGGAGGCAGTGGTCAGAGAAGAACACCGGCTCGACGCCGGTGGACCTGACCGAGAACGTCCGTGACACAAACAGGAAGTCTATCCTTGAGCGGATAGACCCATCTGGCCGCGACCAGGTGTACCTCTGCTGCGCTCCGTCTGCAGGGGTGCTGAAGACGTTGAGCAGCTTGGCATCCTTCACCGTGCCCATCAGGAATCTGGACGTGACGTCCAGTTGACTCCCCCCACCCGCTGTCCCCACGCCGGATATTCCATTTGCATCAATGATGCAGTTGAAGTCTCCACCTAGGATGACCGGCCTAGACGTAGCCAGCAGGGGTGGAAGCCGCTGCAGGACGGCCAACCGCTCACTCCGTATCGCTGGGGCGTACACGTTGATCAGCCTCAGGGGAGCATTCCTGTAGGTGACGTCAGCCACTAGGAGGCGCCACCCCACCACCTCCTGAACTTGTGACATGGTGAAGTCGCGCCCCCGCAGCAGGATAGCCAGGCCTGAGGAGCGACAGTCGTTACCCCCCGACCAGATCGAAGGCCCACAGGTCCAGGCGCCGGACCATTTCCCGTACCTGCCGAGGTGCGGTATCCCGCACTCCTGCAGAAACAGGAAGTCCGCCTTGATGGTGGTGAGGTAGGCCAACGTGGACACACATCTCGCGGTTGACTTGACGCTGCGCACATTAATGCTCGCAACTCGTACCCCCATGGTGGGCAGTGACCGCAGTACCCTCCCCAAGTCCAAGGTCCAGCCCCTCCATCTGTCCCTTCATGCCTATTGCCCGGGCTAACTGCTGGACGCTCTCCGGGCTCAGGAAACCGTCTGTGCTGCCTTCCGGGTGGCATCCCCCCGTCAGGGGTGCGGAGGCAGGAGGGTCCGGCTCCGGGTCAGGCTGGGGACGCGCTGTTTCCTCCTTCCCGCCTGGAAGTTCTGGGGGGCCCTCCAGTGCTCCAGCGGCACTTGACTGGGTGTCGGAGGGAGCCTCAGGACGCCTCCCGTCACCTGGAACCGGGGTGCTGCTTTCCTTCCCCCTCGAGACCTTTAACTTCTGCTTCGGGTGGGCCCTCTCCGAATCCTCCTCATCAGAGGAGCTCTTACAGCGCCCCTGTAGCTGCCTCTTCCCACCTGATGGTTGCAGTTCCTGGGCCCGTCGACGCACCTTCCTCCTCGCTTTCCGGACTGTTGTCCACTCCCCTGGGTCGCCTGTCGCCGCCTCCATTGGCTCCGGGTTGTCGGGGGGGATCGGAGCCTGCAGGGGTGCTTTGCTGGCCTCGGGCCCATCCTGCAGGGCTGGGCCCTCCTGCACGGCCTGGCCCTCCTGCACATTAGTGGGGTCCTTGCTGGGCCCTGGTGCCTTCCTCTCCTCCGGGGGGAGCTGGCCCCGTATTATCCCTGCTGGCGACCCGGGCGTAGGTGGTCCCCCGCCGCAGCCATGCCCTATCGAGGTGGCCCGCTTCCCCGCAAAGGTTGCAGCTTCTCTCTCGTGGGCAATCCTTTGCAAGGTGTCCCTCCTCCCTGCAGATGGTAGCTTTGCAGTCGGCCGCCATGTGACCTGACCTACCACAGGCATGGCAGACTTTTGGTTGCCCTGCATAGGTCAGGTAGCCCCTGCTCCCGCCGATCGCGAAGCTGGACGGTGGGTGTGCGACATTCCCACCACGCCCATCCTCAGCGTCACCTTGACCTGCCTCTTACTGGTCCAGATGCCAAAGGGGTCCATGATGTCGGTTAGGTCCCCTTCCACCTTCATGCACCTTCCGAGGAAGGTCAGGACATCAACTGCTGGCACATGCGGGTTGTACATGTGTACAGTCACCATACGGCTCCTCTGCGCTGGCATCACAAACAGCGGTCAATACAGAGAGGGGGCCCTCACCTCCTTTCTCCTTGAAAATCTCTAGGAAGCGCTCGCAAAGCTTGGCACTCCTGAAGGTTACATCGTAAAAACCTCCTCCGGGGAAATCCTGCAGGCAGTAAATGTCCGCAGCAGCGAACCCACAACAGTCCAACAGGACCCTCTTCACGAAGAAGGTGCGGTCCACAGGTGCACCTTCATCCACCTTCTTTACAGAAACACGGATGGTGTTCCGGACCCCCTGACCTGGGGCACGAGCACTTGCCGCAGCCATCATTGCAGGCTGGCTGTTCCCCTGAGCCAGCGTTAGGCCGAAGCCAGCATTAATATCCACTGGTTGCAAGAGTGCACAGCCAACCCGACGTCTTCCTTCCACCTCCAACACAGCACTCTCCCCCTCTCGGTCCACAAGAGAGTGGGTCTTTATTTTGTTCCAGATGTAAGCTGGTTCACTGAGCTTGAAGGTTTGTTCCCAGATGTTTTGTCACCATTCTAGGTGACATCAACAGTGAGCCTCCGACGAAGCGCTGGTGTTATGTCCCGCTTTCTATTTATCTGTTTAGGTTTCCCTGGGTTGGTGATGTCATTTCCTGCATTGGTGATGTCATTTCCTGTTCTTTTTCGCAGAGGATGGTAGATTGGCTCCAAATCAATGTGTTTGTTGATGGAATTCCGGTTGGAATGCCATGCTTCTAGGAATTCTCGTGCGTGTCTCTGTTTGGCTTGTCCTAGGATGGATGTGTTGTCCCAATCAAAGTGGTGTCCTTCCTCATCTGTACATAAGGATACGAGTGAGAATGGGTCATGTCTTTTTGTGGCTAGTTGATGCTCATGTATCCTGGTGGCTAGCTTTCTGCCTGTTTGTCCAATGTAGTGTTACATGATACAGGATACATGACATCGACTAGCCACAAAAAGGCATGACCCATTATCACTAGTATGTAATTTTGAAACAATAAATTTGAATCAATGGCCCAGTGGTATTATTGCTAGATTGTTAATCCAGAGAACCAGATAATGTTCTGGGGACATGGGTTCGAATCCCCCCATGGCAGATGGTGGAATTTGAATTCAATAAGTAACTGGAATTAACAGTCTAATGATGACCGTGAATCCATTGTCAATTGTTCGGGAAAAACCCATCTGGTTCACTAATGTCCTTTCGGGAAGAAAACTGCTATCCCTACCTTGTCTGGCCTACATGTGACTTCTGACCCACAGCAATGTGGTTGGCCCTTAACTGCCCTCTGGGTAAATAGGGATGTGTGCTAAATGCTGCCTGGCCAGTGACATCTTCATCCTGTAAATGAATAAAGAAAATAAAATTGTAACTTCTGTGTAACATATTTTATTTTTCATGAATTTTTTGGGTGAGGCACAACACTGATTGCCTTTGAGAAGGTAGTATGACAAGGAATTTACGATTCAAAGGATTACTGAAATCCTTATCTCTGGAAAATGATGAAATGGAGCTTATCTGGGCAACCTTTTTTCAAAGTGAACAATCAGCAATTTGAGGCAATCAGCTTCTGGGGCTAATGAACAAGAGAGTGAAACGATGTAATGTAGTCAACTAGATTGCATGCTACACCTCCCAGCGCTCCATGGTTAAATTAATCCCCGGTTACAGAATTGGAATCAGGACAGCCAACAGTGGCGGAAATTGACAAGTTGCAAGAGAGATATAAGCAGTATACAGAGAGATATTGATAGGTTAAGTGCTCGGGCAAAAAGCTGGCAAATGGAGTATAATGTAGTAAAATGTGAAGTTGTTCATTTTGGAAGGGAGAAGAAAAGAACACAGTGTTATTTAAGAAAGCTTTAACACAAACGGATATTGGGGTACTTGTGCATAAAATATGAAAGCTATGACACAGGTGCAGCATGTAGTCAGGAAAGCTAATGGAGTATTGGCCCTGTGGACCATAAGAGTAAGGAATTCTTACTGCAAATGTGCAAGGTGCAGGTGAAACCATATTTGGAGTACTATGAGCAGTTTTTGTCCATTATTAGACTTCCATGAATGCAAAGATTAACGGACCACTTGATAAATAAGACTTACAAAGAGTTGATCAGACAATTGGATAGATCACAAACACACAAAAAAATAATTTTTTTAAAAATTACTTTCATGTTATAGCTTTTGTGATCACGCATTATACCATAGCATGATAAAGACCAAAAACAACAATGGAAGTCCAGTCACTATTGTCTTGCAGAAAAAAAACAAAACCACACAATCTTGCAACACGTTAAACGACACAGATGGTCTATGTTTATGGGATACTTATTGAGGATTAAGTATCCAGCAGGAAGGTGGAGAGAACTTGCCTGCTCTTCAAATAGTGACATGGGATCATTTATATCATCTGAGAGTACAAATGGAGCCTCAATATAATGCTTCATCCAAACAATCTCAAAATTCTGACAATTATCTTTCTGATGTAGCACATGCCCTGCAACAAATACACCAGGAGTACACACAGTGACAGCTTTATTGTGCCATCTCCAGGATGCGCTGCAGTAACTCATCGAGGTTCCTTCTATAAAACCCTCCAAAACTGTCACATATACCACCAGAAGAGCAATGGTAGCAAAATGAATGGAAAGGTTTCCAGCGTTTCAACCTTATTCAGGAAGGAAGGCAACAAATTCCAGATAATTATATTTGCTAGCTTAACATTTCTAACTGCTAAAATATTAGAGTTTATTATAAAGGATTTAGTAGCAGAGAATTTAGAAAATCATATTGCAATCAAGTAAAGTCATTGTGTCTTCATGAAGAGGAAATCAAACCAGACAAATTTATTAGAATTTTGTGAGGAAGAAACATGCAGGATTCATTAAAGGGAATAGATTTTTCTAACAGAAGACAAACAATTGGGATTAGGGGGGATTTTTCAGCATGGCAACCTGTAACTAGTGCAATACCATAGGGATCAATGCTGGGGCCACAATTATTTACATATATATTAATGACTTGGATGACAGGAGTGAAAGGACTATCTCCAGTTTGTTGATGATACAACAATAAATCAAAAGATTAGTAGTAAGGATGACACCATTAGTTTACAGTGGATATAGACAAGTTAAGAGAGTGGGCAAAAACTTTGCAGATGGAATAAAATGTGGAAAAATGTAAGTTAATGCATTTTGCAAGAAGAATAGAGGAGTTGGATATATTTAAATGGAGAAAGACTGCAGAAAATTGTGGTGTATAGAGATTTGATTTCTTTCATGCATAAAGCACAAAATATTGCATCAAAGTCCATCAGATAATAATGAAGGCAAATAGAATGTTGGACTTTATTTCAAAGGGAATGGAGTCTAATAATAGAATTGTCTTGGTTGAGTAGTTGTGCTTGCACTCTACAGGGTTCACAAGAAGAGAAGAGATGTATTAGAAATAGATAAAATTCTTAGGTGGCTTGACAGTGTAGACACAGAAGTCTGAGGGTAAGGACCATCATTTAAGATGGAGATGAGGAAGAAGTTCTTTTCTTAGAAGGCAGTTGATTCTTTATTGCAGAAAGCTTCAGAAGCTATTTTGTTAAATTTATTCATATGCGAAATAGACAGATCTTTATTCCGTAAGATAATCAAGGCTTATTGGAGAAAGGCAGGAAAGTGGAGTTAAGGGTTATTAGATCAACCATGATCACATTGAGTGATACAGCAGAATCTATTAGCTGAATAGCCTGCTTTTATTATATGCACTTCATTCAAGATGTAATTCTCTCAATCGACTCTCCCAGGAAGTGCAATTTTTATGAAGTAAAGTTTAAGTATAAACATGTATGTCGTGGAGCTAAATCCCTTCCCAATGAGATAACCAGACAAGAGGAAAGGAAATTGTGTATTTCACAATTTCAATATTTTGTTTGAAACACTGTATTCATGGGTTATGAAAAATGGAAAACAGAACTGTTTGGACATTACTGAGTTGAAGTGGGATTTATGATGTGATTTCTTAGAAAATGATGAATCAAGGAGAACAGTGGGTTATTTGCAATAATTGTTTTAACTGCCACCTCATGAACTGGTGCTCTTAATAAACAGGCAAAAATTATATACAATACCAGAATTTTACTGTACTATTGCAATATGAGTGCTAATCGTTAAACTGTTTGCTGTAATTTTGGAGAGAAAGACTACCCAAATCTTTTAAAAAGAGATGAGATTGCTACTATGGCCTTAATGCTCCAACCAACAAACTTGAAGAGGAAATCTTGGATCTACGCTGTCATCACCCAGCAACAGATTTCTGCTTTTCCACAGACTTGACAGTGGTCATCACTTAGAAAAAAGCTGGGAGAAAGGCAACCATTTCACTCTCACTGTGCCTTCATCAACTTCTGTCGTCCATCTACTGTACTGGACCCATGATGCAGTTGGAAAGGGAATTAGTATGAGTTCCAGAAGTCAGTATCTCTGATCTTTTCATAAACTCCATAAGCTCTTCACAAACTCAACCCAAGGACCTATGTCTAACTGAACATTCTCTGAATTGTAAGGATCTTCCATCATTCTGAAACTGACAGCAACTTGATTTTGTTAAGGGTAAACTGAAGGAACTAGGAGAAAGATTGGGCTGTTTAGGGGGCTTACAGTTTAACTTTGCATAATAGCTTAAGCTAATAACATTTCAGGCAGCACAGTGGCTCAGTGTTAGCGTTGCTGCCTCACAGTGCCAGGGACCCAGGTTCAATTCCACCCTCAGGTAACTGTTTGTGTGGAGTTTGCACATTTTCCCCATGTTTGCATGGGTTTCCATCGGGTGCTCCGGTTTCCTCCCACAGTCCAAAGATGTGCAGGCTAGGTGGATTGGCCATACAAAATTACCCATAGTGTTCAGAGATGGTAGATTAGGTGTGTTAGCCATAGGAAATGGAAGGTTACAGGGAAAGGATAGAGGAATGGATCTGAGTGGGATGTTCTTCCAAGGGTCAGTATGGATTTGATCGTCCAAAGGGCCTATTTCCACATTGTAGGGATTCTATGATGATTTAGCCACTTAGTTAAAAATAAGATCTTCTTAATAAACAGTTGGCTGAACCTTATGCACATTTGGCGAAGTGTCAATTTTGTTAACTTTAATGGAGGGTTCCGAACTGTGAGGTCAAGTGAGTTTTTTTTGGTTCCATCTTAGCAAACGCACAACACTAAGTTTCTGCAGTGTCCAATAATGTCAACTTTGACCCATTGTACCACTTGCTGTTCCAGGAAAAACTCACCATTCACCAGATAACTCCCAAAAGACCAGCATTTCTGGCACCCATGTTGCTGTGAGCCCTGACAACTGTTGGCAATCTGGTGTTGCTATTCACTGGTGCTGAAATGACACAGCAGCTACAAAGGCATACTGTTCATGGCACTTAACTGGCATGGCTGACACTCCCTTACACATACAACTCCTTTCTCTCACCCTGGTCACTGTTTAATTACCAGGCCATCAGTTTGCCTGTCCTTAACTACAAACCATCCAACCACAGTCTACAAGTCACAGCTACTCTGTTCCCAATGCCCCACTGAAGACCCACAACTTGTCATTGTCCAATAAGGAAACATCACATACAGGCAAGCAGCAGAACAATTCCAAGAGGAGTTTTCATTCTCATTCAGCAAAAGCAAACACGAACAAAACCAAACTGCAACCAATATAGAGGCAATATGATCAATGATAATTTTGTATTCTGCAATTGTTACCATTTCCAATCTCCTGGAACTAGCTGTCAGACAGGTCCTTTCTGGGTTTAGCACCTGACAATCTAAGTAACGGTATTATAGTTTCAACAGCTCTATTGTCTGCTCTACCATGGCCCTGGTCAAAGCATGGGTGGCATTGTATCTGTGTTCCATAGCAATCAGCTGGTTGCACAATTGTGACATCAATGACAGTTAGGACTGCATTTGTTCCAAAGCCCTGACTAATTTCAACCAATAGCCCCTGGACATGACGGATCAGACCCCTGACCACTGTCTTTGCAGCTCCCCGACTGACAATAGGAGCAACCACTGCCCACTTATAGTCAGACAGACCCCCTTACTGTGATGAACCCAGTGTACAAGTGACCATGGCCAACCCCTTGACTGTGTGCAGACTGCTCCCAAGACTGATGATACCAGGAGCCCTTGGCCAACAGCATCTCTATTTAACTGGAACAAAATCTTTTCTCCATATACTTTCCAACGTGGCCATTTAGTTGAATAAATATGAAACGTGTTTGTCAGGCAGACAGCTGCACATGTTGTACGTGTGAGCTTGGCAGCTCAATGTGCTACACAATAAGGCATTCCCCGCATAGACAGATCCCTACCACATGCATCTTGTCTGTCCGTATACTATACCCTGAGATGCTGTTGCATTGTTGACCAACATGGAAGGTCTTTGCAACAGTGATGTGCTGAAATGACCAGGTACCTGCTCTGACTTTCATGCTGAGGATTCTCAATTTCTTATTTGCTCATGGTGGATGATACAGTCAAACTGCATATTAATGAGGCAAGATGCGCGGTTAACAAGGTCATTAACAAGTAATAATAGGTAACTTGCTGCTGCCTCACAAGAACTTTTGTTTGTAGAACCCCTACAGTGCAGAAAGAAGACATTCAGCCCACTGACACTGCACTGCATCCATCTAACCTCAATATCCAGAACTTAGTTAAAAGATATAGCAAGTTGTGCCTAACGTCGATAAGCCTCACCAGACTATTCTTCTGCAATTCTCACCAAAGCCCATATAATTCAGGCCCCTTTATGATTCCAGTTGGTGCTTTTGAGTCTTTTTTGAAATCTGGCTGCAGCCTCTTTTGATCTTGACAACAGTAATGGTGACAAATAAATTGATCATTTTCTGATGAATAAGACATTTGCACTTTTGGAATAACTCGCATTATAAGAGTTTAATTTCCATGACATAATATCCATTTGAGATATAATAAGTTGCGGATGACTCAAACTGTACATATATTGTGAACTTTAAGGAGGACAGTGGTCTATAGTGATAGGAGTCTGAGAGTAGAGATACCTCGGGTATGGGTGCACACCCCATCAAGTATGGCTTGGCAGGCTGAAAAACTGATTAATAAGGCATGTGAGATCCTGATAAATAGAAGCATAGAGCAGAAAAGAAAGGAAATTATGGGGAACTTTTTCTTAAAATCTGGCTCAACCTCAGCTGGAGAATTTTATGCAATTCTGGGTACCACAGAGAGGATATAATGGATAAAAAAAATCCCTAGCCACTATGAGAACAGACGACGCTAAGGTCGGTGGAGTTGGGGATAGTGATGAAGGATGTTGTAGGTTACAGAGAGACATAGATAACCTGCAGAGCTGGGCTGAGAGGTGGCAAATGGAGTTTAATAAGGGCAAGTCTGAGTTGATGCACTTTGGTAGGAGTAACCAGAAGGCAAAGTACTGGGCTAATGGTAAGATTCTTGGTAGTGTAGATGAGCAGAGAGATCTCGGTGTCCATGTACACAGATCCTTGAAAGTTGCCACCCAAGTTGACAGGGCTGTTAAGAAGGCGTACAGTGTTTTAGCTTTTATTAATAGAGGGATCAAGTTCCGGAACCAAGAGGTTATGCTGCAGCTGTACAAAACTCTGGTGCGGCCGCACTTGGAGTATTGTGTACAGTTCTGGTCACCGCATTATGAGAAGGATGTGGAAGCTTTGGAAAGGGTGCAGAGGAGATTTACTAGGATGTTGCCTGGTATGGAGGGAATGTCTTACGAGGAAAGGCTGAGGGACTTGAGGCTGTTTTCGTTAGAGAGAAGAAGGTTGAGAGGTGACTTAATTGAGACATATAAGATAATCAGAGGGTTAGATAGGGTGGATAGGGAGAGCCTTTTTCCTAGGATGGTGACGGCAAGCACGAGGGGGCATAGCTTTAAATTGAGGGGTGAAAGATATAGGACAGATGTCAGAGGTAGTTTCTTTACTCAGAAAGTAGTAAGGGTATGGAACGCTTTGCCTGTAATGGTAGTAGATTCGCCAACTTTAAGTACATTTAAGTCATCATTGGAGAAGCATATGGACGTACATGGAACAGTGTAGGTTAGATGGGCTTCAGATTGGTATGGCAGGTCGGGACAACATCAAGGGCTGAAGGGCCTGTACTGTGCTGTAATGTTCTATGCTCTATGTTCTATAAGAAGAAATGCAATGCAAAAAAAAGTATGAAAAAAGGTGCTCACTGCATGGAAGCCTCGTATATTAAATTTGGAAAATTTGCATTTTGAAACCAGTTCCTTTCAAGGCAATTTTACATAGCTGTTTATTTATGTCGCTGAAGCTTGGTATTTGTGTGACTGTTAACACAGGTTATATTGCTCTGATCCTATGCCCTTATAAAAGGGACCTGTTGGATCGTTCTAATAGTGAGTTAGCACTAATATAGAAAACGTAAGAACATTTAACTTAACAGTGGTAGGAAGGAGACCACAATCTTAGCTAAAGAGAAGATACTGCATGTATTTAAATATTTAGAATTGTTGAATTTCTGAAAGGAAGGCTTTGTTTGAGCAATTCAGCTGAATTCTTCGAAGATATAAAAGATATTCATTTATAAAGACGATGAAGTGAATAAGGTAACACAGAATTTTAGAAGATCTTCAGTAATGTATCACAACAGATTGATGCATTATTCAAGGATTGTCGACCATATGAATAAGACAAGAATCATTCAGCCCCATGAGCCTGTTCCACCATTGATAAAATTGTAGCTGATCTGTTTGTGTTTCAAATTACCAATTTCCATCTATCACTTATAATTTTTAAAAGCCATTTGGACAGATACATGGAGAGGAAAGGTTTAGGGGGATATAGGCAAATGAAACTATTTCAGTTTCAGAAACGTGATCACCATGGAGTTGGGCTGAAGGGTCTGTTTCCATTCTGGATAAAACTATGGCTCTATCCTCATTAACCTTTGATTCAACTGAATTGCAAGTATCATTCCACCTTTGTCTTTAAAATATTCAACAACCCAGTCTGCACTACCTTGTGATGCAGAGACTTGTGAAGTCCTAAAAAGCTCTGAGAGAAAATATTTCTCTTCATCTTTATCCTAAAAGGGCAACATCTAATTCTAAACTAATGACCAATAATTCTGCGCTCATCCACAAGAGGAAATATTGTTCCCATGTCCAACATGTCAAGTCTATTCAGAATCTTATACACCTGAAATGAGTCACGTCTCATTCTTCCAAACTCCAGTGAAAGCAAGCACAGTGTGTTCAATCTTTTCTCAGGAAACAATCTGTTAGTCCAGGTATTATTCTTTTAAACATCCTCTGAACCACCTCCAATGCATTTACATTCTTTCTTAAGCAAAGGGATCAAAACTATGTACAGAATTCAATATGTGGCCTCACCAATGCCCAGTATAATGAAAGCATAGCATCCTTATTTTTATGTTTAATTCCTCTCATCGTGCTCTCTTATTCTTCCTGCCAAAGTGAAGAATTTCAGATTTTGTTATACAAAATCTGCTAGATTTTTGCCCACTCACTCACACCATCAATAATCAGTCTTCAACCTACTTCTGCTCTCTTCATAATATACATTCCCAACTATCTTTGTGTCATTTCCACATTAAATCATCTTGTCTTTGCTCCCCTCACCTAGGTCATTGATATAAACTATAAATAGTTGATGATCCAGCGCAGACCCCTGCAGCATCACACGAATCATGTCCTACCAGTTAGAAAAAATGACTTTTATACATACTCCCTGCTCTTTGCCAGCTGGCCAAACTTATCTCCATGCTGTATGTTGCCTCCAACACCATATGCATCTACATCATAAATGATCGCTTGTGCAGCACCTTATCAAATGTCTTTAGAAAATCAAAGAACAGTGTGGCAATGAGTTACTCCTTATCCACACTGCATATTATTCATGGAATCATTGAATCATATATTATGGAAGAGGATTTTCAGCCCATTGGGTTTTCACCAACAAAACTACTCTAAATCTACACTAGTCCCACTTTCCAGCACTTGGCCCATAGCTTTGAATGTTATAACATTGCAAGTGCTTTTTAAAGATTGTGAGGTTACCTTCAAAGAACACCAATAACTTGGTTAAACATGACTTCTCTTTCACAAAACCATCTTCCCAATTACCTAGAATTTTTCTAAGTGTACAGCTAGAATCTTCTGAATGATAAGTGTAACGTACTCCCACGATGTGGAGGTGCTAGTGTTGGACCGGGGTGGACAAGATCAGAAGTCACACAACACTAGGTTATAGCCCAACAGGAATATGTGAAAACAAGTTTTCAGACTGCTGCCCCTTCGAAGATCGGAGGCTGAATTTCCTTGCCCGCTAAAGTGTTCTCTGACTGGGAGAGAACATTCCTGTCTGGCTTTTGTTGTGTGGTGTCCATTCATCCAGGAATGTTCCCTCCCAGTCAGGAACATTCAGCAGTCAATGATACTCCGCCTCTGATCTTCGGGTAAGCATTCTCTTCAAAAGCTTGCGATTTCAAATAAGCGCGTTGGACTATAACCTGATGTCCTATGACTTCTGAACATATTCCCACACAGATGTCAAACTAACATATAGATAGATTTTTTCAAAGGCCTACAGCTTCCTGTTTTCTGCTTCTCTCCTGTTCTGAACAGAGGAGTTATATTTGTTACTTATCTAGAGTCCGATGAAACAGTTCCAGAATCCAGCATATTTTGAAAAAAACCCAATGTATCTATTATCTCACCAGTCACCTTTGTTAAGGCTCCGGGATGAACTCCATCAGGACGAAGGATTTATCTGCTCCCAGTTCCATCAGTTCACTTTCCTGGTAATTGTACTTGTCCAAGTTTCTCTCTTTGCTCCACCTCCTGATTCACAGCTATCACTGGAATGATTTGAGTATCATTGGTAGTGAAGAAAGAAGCAAAATATTTGTGGAGAATATGAATTAAAAGAAGGTTCAAAGATAAAAGCAAACAGCAGGTAGGAGTTAAGGACTTTTCTCAAATGGGCCAAAGATGAGAAGTGTCCTGCATAAGTCCACAGAAACATGACTGATTGCCAGACATTTAAATGACTTGTTCTCAGGAATTAAGAGAAAAGTGTCGGAATATACAGGTTGCTCTGAAGTGATTGTTTCAGTTTACAATGCAGGAGTCTGTACAAAATATAAAGTACATAAACAGGTTCACTGAATGAAAAGGTAATATCAAATTAAAATGAAGCTTGTGAAATGTCTCGGGTTTTTTGGTAGAAGGGACAAAAAAGTGCTTCACTTATTTTGATTAGTTTTAAAAGTTAACATTGACACTGATTAACACTCTCCCATCAGCAAAGCAAAAATATAATTATGTATTCACTTCCTTCTGAGGCTACTATATTATAAATGTGGCCCCAAGTTAATGTTACTCTTACAACCACCAGAGTGGAATATTAATTTCAACAGCTTGGACTGAATTCTAACAAAGTTCCAAAGGTGTTTCAACCCATTGACTTGCCCAATGCTTAATGACACTACTTTCAATGGCTGAGATGCTAATTTGAGAAAGCTAACAATTGGAGTGAGATAAATGAGTATTTAATGATAGTGCAGTGACGTGTGAAATGTACTTATTGATGCATATAATAACACTTAATAGAGTACAATTACAATTGAATTTGATGGCTTCATTTACTCCTTCTCAGAAATTGATGCACATGAAATCATTTTGTTACTACTTGCTGTGTTTAAATCATTTTATTAGGCACATCATAACACAAGTAATTCATATCATTGATGGTTCAATGTAGTGTCCCATCAATTTTGAACTGACTTTACTCAACGGCAGAGGAGCAAAATACTGTAGAAAATGGAAATCTAAAATAAAAACAGATAATGCTAGAAATATTCAGCAGGTCTAATGCAAGATCACAGGCTTGGGCTAACAAGTGGAAGTAATATTTGTGCCACATAAATGACAAGCAATGACCATCCCTAATAGACAATTTAACCACCGCCTGAAATTCTAAACCAAAACAACAAAAGAATTGGGGATGTTGGAAATCAGCATCAAAAACAGAAATTACTGGAAAAACTCAGCAGGTCTTCAGTTCTGAGGGAGGATCACTGGACCCAAAAGGTTAACGCTGCTTTCTCTCCACAGATGCTGTCAGACCTGCTGAGGTTTTCCAGCAATTTCCATTTTTGTTTTGTGTCTGAAATTCAATGGCATTACCATTACTGAATCTTCCAATAACAACATTCTAGGGGTTACGATTGGCAAAATACTCAACTGGACTCATCATAGAGACACAGTTAGACAAGAGTAAGTCAGTGGCTAGGAATCCTGCAACAAGTAACTGCCTCCCCGCAGCTTGTCTACCATCTACAGGGCACAAGTCAAGAGTGTGATAGAATACTATCCATTTGCCTGGATAAGTTCAGCTCCAGCAACATTCAAAAAGCTTGACACCATCCAAGACAAAGGAGCCCACTTGATTAGCACCACCCTCGGCCAGTAACAGCAGCATGTACTATCTACTAGATGCACTGTGGAACTAGTCGAAGATCCTTTCTTGACATCTTCTGATCCACGACCACTTCCATCTAGAAGGACAAGGGCAGCAGAAACACAGTAACACCACCATCTGCAAGTTCCCCTCCAAGTTATCCACCATCCTGATGTGAAAAGATATCACCACTTCTTTACTGTCGCTGAGTGAAAATTTTGGAATTCCCTACCTAATGGCATTGGGGAGGTACAGCATATGGAGAACAGCAGTTCGAGAATGTGGCTCATCAGCACATTCTTAAGGGCAACTAGAGATGGGAACTAAATATTGACGAACGAGCAATGCCCAAGGCCTTCATCCCATGAAAGAATTTTTTTTAAAAAGTCTGTTTCTGTTCATCCAATCGGCTTCAATCTTCACATTCCAAATGAACAGAAAAAAATGGTCTCCGAGATGGTAGGAACTGCAGATGCTGGAGAATCTGAGATAACAAGGTGTAGAGCTGGATGAACACAGCAGGCCAAGCAGCATCATAGGAGTAGGAAGGCTGACGTTTCGAGCCTAGACACTTCTTCAGAAAAAGGGTTTAGAGGAAGGGTCTAGGCCGAAATGTCAGCCTTCCTGCTCCTCTGATGCTACTTGGTCTGCTGTGTTCATCCAGCTCTACATCTTGTTATCTCAGAAAAAAATGGTGTCAGGAGAGAAAAAACATACTTCCGGAATTCGTCTTTTAAAGCAAAACCTTGAAAAATAAAAGAGTAACATCATTCCTAGAGTATAACTTTAAAACACAAATCAACAATGTTCCATAGATTAAGCCAAATGGAATTTTAAAAGTTTGTATAATCAGATACACTCAGAGAAGTAGATAAAATATTGCTTAAAATACAATCAGAAACCTTAGTAAATATATGCATATGATGCTCATACAGATGAGTAATGGACAATGTAATCTGAACCTATATTGGATGGAGTCTTGTGGAGATAATAATTTTTCAGAAGACAACAGAGCTTGAGGCATGTGGTAATGTTTATTCGTGTATTACACCAGTACAAAACAAGGAGACGACAACGACTTCCCTCAAATCCAGCCTCGATATGTGAGTTCATTTAGCCTCTTGACCTGCAACTCAGATTGTAAGAAAAATCAATGACACTCTAATTGCAATGGATTTTATACATTTTTCTTGGAACATTAGCATGGCAGCACACACTCCCTCCTCCTGTATACTATTGGGTAATTAGTGCTGGGTTGTTCAACAATGATTGGGTTTCTGGAACCTCATTCAACTAGTAGTTTTGTTGTTATGGTCTGAATGGGCCCCTTTGGTACGTGGAAACCAAACATTCTATGGTTGCATGTGACCTTTTATCTCTCAACTAGAACAGAGAAGGGAGACCCCTTATAAATAGTTTTAAACCTTTCTTTCTAATATTTTAGTGATTAATATATATCTTTGTAGAACATTTTAGAATCTGTACAGGGGTGCATGATTATCTTGAACAGTCTTAATTAAAACCTACTTGTTGTATTACAATTGATTGATTAGAAAGAAAAATAAAATAAATAACTAATTGGTATCAAATGTTTTTATCTTTAGATGAACAAAGAATGTTATTGAAGGAATAGGTTTCCAATACCAGCTGTGCTAAGAACACATTAAACAAGGGCTTCTCACAAATTATAATTTCTGTTAACCATGTATTGCAAAGCTTGTTGGGGCTGTCATTGGCCATTTTTGCTGTGCTTTCCTGGGGTAGCCCTAACAACCAGATAGTTTGATATCATTATACAAATAGACATTTAATCACACAGAATTAGAGAACTGCTGCAAAAAGAAGATAATTGTTCTCTGGTTCATTTCTCAGGGAAATGTTTAAATAATCATAGCCTTCTTAGTTTAAAATTTAAATGAAGCTTGGCAATTAACTGTCAGTTGTCATTAACTGGTGTTTTCTTAATGGCAATGCCTGTACCAATCACACTCCACTTACTAACCAATCAACATTCTTCCACCATACAGTATAAATTATGTTATACCTTTAGTTGGTTACTTTTTGCGAGTTATCCTGATGAGTGGCAGCACAGTGGCTCATGGTTAGTACTGTTCCTTCACAGCGCCAGGGACCTAAGTTTAATTCCAGCCTGAGGTGACTGTCTGTATGGAGTTGCACATTCTCCACGTTCAGCGTGGGTTTCCTCTGGGTGCTCTGGTTTCCTCCCACTGTCCTGAGATGTGCAAGATAGATGGATTGGCCAGGCCAAATTGCTAACAATGCCCAGGGATATGCAGGCTAAGGGTAGATCTGGCTGAAATGATCTTTGGATGGATAGATGGGCCAAATGGCCAGATTCCACACTGTAGGGATTCTATGAGTGCAAGATGAAAAGTTTTGATAAAATGTAAAAAATCATACAGCATTACTGAAGCCACAAGAGTCAAAGGTTTGCGCAAATATTAAAAATCAAATGTGAACTAAAATTTTTTACAGGATGATTACCATTGAATGGTAAAAGAAAAACTGAATGCTGCCCTTGCTTACATATCGTTTGGTTGTAATATTGGAAAACTAGTTCCAGGTTCTCATTGCCCTCTGCTATTTAAGTTTCCACCTTCCATCTCTCTAAATAGGTTCAGAGTTCTATGATTATTAGAACAAAGAAAATTTGGTGTTAGGCAATTAGTTTGATGGAAGTCCATGAAACCTGTGAAGATATGAGTCTCCAAAGTCTGTCATTCAAATCCTTTTGTACCAGTGAGATTGGGAGCATCAATTAATAATGTAGATCTTTGCAAAACACTCCTAATCATTTGCCGTCATAATCGTCATGCAACTGCCTATGAATTTTTCATTGAATTTATTTGCATCTCTCTCTTCTTCCAAAATTATCAAATTACGGTTTATAAAACATTTACAGCTTTCTACAACCTCACCAAAGTAGTTATTCTTCACATATAAAACTGACTATGAAGTTGTAATGAGAAAAATATAAATTTTATAAATTATCAATGCTCCACCATATGAACGAGTATCAGAAAGAAGACAAATACGTTTCTTGGAGATAATGGGAGCTGCAGATGCTGGAGAATTCCAAGATAATAAAATGTGAGGCTGGATGAACACAGCAGGCCAAGCAGCATCTCAGGAGCACAAAGGCTGACGTTTTGGGCCTAGACCCTTCATCAGAGAGGGGGATGGGGAGAGGGAACTGGAATAAATAGGGAGAGAGGGGGAGGCGGAACGAAGATGGAGAGTAAAGAAGATAGGTGGAGAGAGTATAGGTAGGGAGGTAGGGAGGGGATAGGTCAGTCCAGGGAAGACGGACAGGTCAAGGAGGTGGGATGAGGTTAGTAGGTAGACGGGGGTGCGGCTTGGGGTGGGAGGAAGGGATGGGTGAGAGGAAGAACAGGTTAGGGAGGCAGAGACAGGTTGGACTGGTTTTGGGATGCAGTGGGTGGGGGGGAAGAGCTGGGCTGGTTGTGTGGTGCAGTGGGGGGAGGGGACGAACTGAGCTGGTTTAGGGATGCAGTAGGGGGAGATTTTGAAACTGGTGAAGTCCACATTGATACCATATGGCTGCAGGGTTCCCAGGCGGAATATGAGTTGCTGTTCCTGCAACCTTCGGGTGGCATCATTCTGGCACTGCAGGAGGCCCATGATGGACATGTCATCTGGAGAATGGGAGGGTGAGTGGAAATGGTTTGCGACTGGGAGGTGCAGTTGTTTGTTGCAAACTGAGCGGAGGTGTTCTGCAAAGCAGTCCCCAAGCCTCCGCTTGGTTTCCCCAATGTAGAGGAAGCCGCACCGGGTACAGTGGATGCAGTATACCACATTGGCAGATGTGCAGGTGAACCTCTGCTTAATGTGGAATGTCATCTTGGGGCCTGGGATAGGGGTGAGGAAGGAGGTGTGGGGGCAAGTGTAGCATTTCCTGCGGTTGCAGGGGAAGGTGCCGGGTGTGGTGGGGTTGGAGGGCAGTGTGGAGCGAACAAGGGAGTCACGGAGAGAGTGGTCTCTCCGGAAAGCAGACAGGGGTGGGGATGGAAAAATGTCTTGGGTGGTGGGGTCGGATTGTAAATAGCGGAAGTGTCGGAGGATGATAAGTTTCTTGGTTTTTTTTTGCTTCTGTAGCAATTTTTACATTTCTTTGTAAAGTCACAGAGCCATACAGCATGGACATAGACCCTTCAGACCAAGTCATCCCTGCTGTGAGAATGGGAACTGCAGATGCTGGAGCATCTGAGATAACAAAGTGTGGAGCTGGATGAACACAGCAGGCCAAGCAGTATCTTAGGAGAACAAAAGCTGACATTTCGGGCCTAGACCCTAAAAGGAAATGGGGAGGGGGAGAGGGTTCTGATATAAATAGGGAGAGAGGGGGAGGCAGATCAAAGATGGATGGAGGAGAAGATAGGTGGAGAGGAGACAGACATGTTAAAGGGGCAGGGATGGAGCCTGTAGAAGTGAGCGTAGGTGGGGAAATAGGGAGGGGATAGGTCAGTCCGGGGAGGACGGACAGGTCAAGAGGGTGGGATGAGGTTAGCAGGTAGGGAATGGAGGTGAGGCTTGAGGTGGGAGGAGGGGACAGGTGAGAGGAAGAGCAGGTTAGGGATGCAGGGACGAGCTGGGCTGGTTTTGGGATGCGGTAGGGGGAGGGGAGATTTTGAAGCTTGTGAAGCCCACATTGATACCATTGGGCTCCCAAGCGGAATATGAGTTGCTGCTCCTGCAACCTTCGGGTGGCATCATTGTGGCACTGCAGGAGGCCCAGGATGGACATGTCATCTGAGGAATGGGAGGGGGAGTTGAAATGGTTCACGACTGGGAGGGGCAGTTGTTTATTGCGAACCAAGCAAAGGTGTGCTGCAAAGCAGTCCCCAAGCTTTCGTTTGGTTTCCCCGATGTAGAGGAGGCCACAACGGTTACAGCAGATGCAGTATACTATATTGGAAGATGTGCAGGTGAACATCTGCTTGATGTGGAAAGTCTTCTTTGGGCCTGGGATGGTGGGGTGGGAGGAGGTGTGGGGGCAAGTGTAGCACTTCCTGCGGTTGCAGGGGAAAGTGCCTGGTGTGGTGAGGTTGGAGGGGAGTGTGGAGCAGACAAGGGAGTCACGGAGCCAGTGGTCCCTCCGGAAAGCAGACAAGGGTGGGGATCGAAAAATGTCTTTGGTGGTAGGGTCGGATTGTAGATGGCGTAAGTGTCGGAGGATGATGCATTGGATCCGGAGTTTGGTGGGGTGGCATGTGAGGATGAGGGGGATTCTCTTTTGGCAGTTATTGTGGGGATGGAGTGTGAGGGATGAGTTGCAGGAGACACAGTCGAGGGCATTCTCAGCCACTGCAGGGGGGCAAGTTGCAGTCCTTGAAGAACGAAGATATCTGAGATGTACAGAAGTGGAATGCCTCACCCTGGGAGCAGATGCAGCGGAGGCAGAGGAATTGGGAATAGAGGATGGAATTTTTGCAGAAAGATGGGCTGGAGGAGGTGTATTCTAAGTCATCCCTGCTGACCATGTTTCCTAACTGAACCAGGGTTTACCCATAGCTACAGTCTAGTTACTTGTAATAAATAATAATTCTTGTTCAGGATAGAAAACTGATCACTGCTTTCTATCTTTTTTTCGGAAGAAGAGTCTAGACCCGAAACATCAGCTTTCCTGCTCCTCTGATGCTGCCTGGCCTGTTGTATTCCTCCAGCTCCATACAGTGTTACCTCAGACTCCAGCATCAGCAGTTCTTTCTTTCACTACTTTCTACCTAATTTGGTCTGAAAAATCAGAAAAATTTGAGTACTGTGTGCACCCTAATAAAAATCTTTTTAACATTTGGTACAACTCTGGGTGTAGCAGTCTCGCCATTATAACAAGTTATCCCAAAAATTTGAACAGAATGTAACTGAAAACTTAACATTAAAAACAAAACAAAACTAATTTAGACACCAAGCCGAGCTTTTTCTTCAAATGACATTAATCAAACTTAAGAGTGTATTTAGTAATCTGCAAAGAAAGTCAAAACTTTTTTTTAAAGTCAGAATTACAGTCAGCTGAAGTGCATGTGACAGGGGAAATAGTGCAGGGTTTAAAGTCGAGAGCAATGTGTCTACTGGTACTGTATTTATTATGAAAACACTAAGATATAAAAGGTGAATGACAGAAATGTAACAAAAGCTATTAATTTGACACAAACTCAGGAATGAATAGGCTGTAGCCACATGCAGGACTGTATTCTCAGTCTGAGAGGAGAATGAGCTTTGGATTAAACTGACTCTAAACAAGTACAGCTGGAAAAATTAGGAAGACATAAGCAGATGTTTGAATCAGTCACTCACATTTAAGTAAATCGCGGGTGGTTCAGATGTTTAAAATATTTTAATATTTCCAAATAACTAATGAATTCATTCATTTAAACCTTTATTGCTGCCAGTGCTTTTCTGGGCCTCGCAGATGAAGACTTGATCAAGCTATTAATGACGTAGAGCTCTGTCATGATATATTTAAAATTAATGTAGTCTTCTCATTTACTATATAGAGTAAAAACATTTATACATTTAAATATATAAGGGGAAAAAGAGAGGCAAAAGTGGACATTGGACCAGTGGAAAATGACAGTGGAGACATCATAGCGGGGAACAAGGAAATGGCTGAGGAACTAAATAATTACTTCACATCAGTCTTCATGGTGGAAGAGACATGTGTAATCTCCCAAAAATTCAAGAGAGTCGGGGACTGAGCTGAGAATGGTGGCAATCACAAAGGAAAAGGTGCTAGTAAAACTGATTGGCCTGAAGGTGGATAAGTCACCCGGATCAGAAGGACTACACCCCAGAGTTCTAAAGGAGATAGCTGAAGAGATAGTGGAAGCATTAGTAGTAATCTTTCAGGAATTGCTAGAGTCAGGGAGGGTCCCAGACAACTGGAATATCACTAACTTGATACTCTCGTTTAAAAAAAGAGTAAGGCAAAAGACAGAAAAGTACTGGCCAATTAGCCTAACCTCGGTTGTGGGTATGATTTTGGAGTCCATTGTAAAGGATGAGATTTCTGAATATTTGGAAGTGTATCGTAAAATAGGGCAGTGTCAGCATGGTTTCATCAAGGGGAGGTTTTGCTGACAAATCTGCTAGAATTCTTTGAGGAAGTAATGAGCTGTGTGGGCCAAGGAGAGCCAATGGATGTTACCTACCTGGACTTCAAGAAAGGCTTTGACAAGGTGCCACACAGGAGGCTGCTGAGTAAGGTAAGGGCCCATGGTGTTAGAGACAAAATGCTAGCATGGATGAAGATTGGCTGTCTGGCAAAAAGCAGAGGTCGGGGTTTTCCCAGGATGGCAACCGGCGACAAGTGGAGTTCCACAAGGCTCAGTGTTGGGACCAAAGCCTTTCACTTTATACATTAATTACCTAGCTGGAGGAACTGAGGACATTCTGGCTAAATTTGCAGACAATACAAAGATAGATGGAGGGACAGGTAGTATTGAGGATGTGGGGAGGCTGAAGAAGGACTTGGACAGGTTAGGAGATTGGGCAAAGAAGTGGCAGATGGAGTATAATGGGGGAAAATGTGAGGTCATGCACTTTGGTAAGAAGAATAAAAGCATGGGCTACTTTCTAAATGGGGAGAAAATTCAGAAGTCTGAAGTGACTTGAGAGTTCTAGTCCAGTATTCTCTCAAGGCAAACTTGTAGGTTGAGTCAGTCGTCAGAAAAGCAAATGCAATGTTGGCATTTATTTTGAGAGGATTTGAATATAAAAACAGGCATGTACTACTGAGGCTTTATAAAGCTCTGGTCAGGCCACATTTGGAGTGTTATGGGCAGTTTTGGGCCCCATATCTCAGGAAGGATTTACTGGGTCTGGAGTAGGCTCAGAGGAGGTTCACGAGAACGGTCCCAGGAATGGAAAACTTAACTTTTGAGGACTCTGGGACTATACTCACTGGAGTTGAAAAGGATGAGGGGAAATCTAACTGAAACTTACAGAATACTGAATGGCCTGGACAGAGTGGATGTTGGGAATGTGCTTCCATTGGTAGGAGAGACTAGGACCCGAGGGCACAGACTTAGAGTAAAAGGAAGGCCTTTTAGAATGGAGATAAAGAGAAATTTTTTCAGCCAGAGAGTGGTGAATCTATGGAATTCACTGCTATAGAAGGCTGTGGCCAGGTCATTGAGTCCATTCAAGACTGAGATAGATAGGTTCTTGATTATCAAGGGGATTAAGGGATATGGGGAAAAAGCGGGAAAACAGGGTTGAGGAACTTAATCAGCCATGATTGAATGATGGAGCAGACTCAATTGTCCGAATGGCCTAATTTCTGCTCCTATGTCTTGTGGTCTCATGGTCTTATGATATCAATATCTCACAAGCATATTTCAATGTCACAATATCAGTGCTTGTTTTTCAAGTATAATTTTAAAAATTGTGTAATTTGGAAAACGAGGGAGACAAATTATTCATTAAAGTTCCAACAATATGTTCCTTCATATTTCTTTCTTTCTTGACAATTATACTGAAACTTGTCACGTTATCATCTTTTACACTTTGAGTAGTTTCAAATATTTGAGAAGTATTTCCAAAAGCCATCACTGACAGATTTTAATTTTCAATCCCCAGTAGTCCCTTTCATTCACTAAATAACATTCCGTTCTATTGTGCTGGAATGATATCAATGCTCCCTCACTTCTTTTGTTTTTAAAATAAATTGATTTACTCCAGGCTCCCCTTTTAACCCACAAACCAACATTCTCTTAGGTATATAACGCTATCAGCGCATGATATCTAGGATTGATTATTCTGTAAATTCTCTGAATGGAGGAAGGCCCAAGTGAATGCATTCCTGCAGTCAGAGTTTTTTTTAATATTCTTAGGATGTGTCTAGGATAGCATTTAGCAGCCACCCCAGAGGGCAGTTAAGAGTCAACCACGGTGTCGTGAGTCTTGACTCACATGTAGGTGAGATTAGATAAGGACTGCAAATTTCCTCCCCCAAAAGGTCATCAGTGAATCAAGTGGCTTTTTATGCCAATTGGCAATGTTGCCATTTTATTAGCTTTTATTACGTATTTTTCTTTGTTGAATTCAAATCTCACCATTTGTTCCATGAAAATCAAACCTCAGGCATTGGCCTGGTGTTTTGGATTACTAGTCCTGTGGGATTATTACTATGCCATTACCTCCATACATGCATGCTTATATGTAATTGTAACTTATTTAACCTTAATATCTTATTATCATTTACCTCAGCAACTAGAATAAAATCATGAGGAATGCAGCAGGCCAGGCAGCATCAAAGGAGCAGAAGAGTTGACATTTCAGGTCAGGACCCTTCTCAGGGGTCCCAACACAAGACGTTGTGTTCCGATACTCCACACTGAGTTGTCTCTGATTCCAGCATCTGCAATTTTTGCCATCTCTCCCAGAATAAAATCTTTCTCCTATGCCTTTTCCATTTAAAAGGAAAATGTCTACATAATAAATTACTTCAATGGGAAAACAAAATCGGTATATCACTTTGTTACAATACTTATAAATACAGTGCAAGTGATGTGTTTCTACATTTTATGTCACCCTGTCTCCATAGTGTGTTTGAAAAAAATGAACAAGAGTTGCCTTTATTACACTTTGCACATTCAAAGATTTTGTTTGAAAGTTTAAAAACACCTCACAGGTGAAAATGAGCCAATCTTATAAAGCTGATGAACAAGCACAGTTTTTTTTCATGAAGTATATCAATAAAAGGAGCCAATTTCATCACTATATTGCCATAGGGTGCCTAGATCATTCTAAAGAGATTTATTTCAAGTTGACAAGCGCATAACGGTGCTGTTACAAAACCTCTCCAAGGAACAGAAACTGGAACGACACACTAACGATAAGCTCCTAAACCATTGAAGAAAATATTACATTGAAATCAATAGAAGGTTTGTCACTTCTGGTTATAAAAGCTGTCATTCTCCAGCATACTGCATGTTCTGTAGTTTCTGCATGATTATCCTGGATGTTCCGGATGAACAGCAATTTTATGTACCAATTTGATCATAAATGAAGAACTGGTCACACCTTTTTGAACCACTCCTTGGGTTTTTCTTCCGCTGTGACATTGTCTTATATTTCCCTTCAAAGAAGTTTGTAAGTGTTATGGGGTGGCCTAAATAATTTGTGTAGCAACATTTTTTCTGCCTCAAAGTCCATTTCTCAGGCAGTTTCAAATCTGACTTCCAATAGGGGATAAGTATGACAGCCAATTTCCTGTAGGAATGTAAATAGACATTATTTCCCATGTCAACATCCTTTGTAGGGCAGATTTTCATCTGCTCATTGAGGCAAGAATCAGTTCACAAAGCACACAACTTTATCATTACAAAACAAATAATTTCCCTGTGGCTTCCTGTTTACACACAATAATTTGACTTCATCTGCGAAAGGCACGCTCAACCTACACTGTCAGTGTCAACATATTGAAGGGAAGAGGGAATTTGTTTTCTCTAAAGCACACCATTTTCCACTTGTCATGAAACTTTAAGCAACACGCCTCTTCATTCAAGGGTGGACAGTGAGAGTCTTTTTCTGAGGATGCTGACTTCAGCTTGTACAAGGGGGCACAGCTACACATTGAGGGGTGATGGGTTTAAGACAGATGTCAGAGGCAGGTTCTTTACTCAGAGAGTGGTAAGGGTGTGGAATGCCCTGCCTGCCAATGTAGTTAACTCAGCCACATGAGGGGCATTTAAACAGCCCTTGGATAAGCATATGGATGCTGATGGGATAGTGTAGGGGCATGGGCTCAGATTAGATCACAGGTCGGCGCAACATGGAGGGCCGAATGGCCTATTCTGCGCTGTGTTGTTCTATGTTCTATGTTCTATGTTCTAATTCTACCAGCTTTGGAACAGTGCAAGATTTGAGTGGAGCAACTTTTGCCCAGCACTTTCCTCAATGTTTAAAACTGCAAATGCTCCTGCCAGGCAAGGGATTCTCTGAAAGAGTGATGCCACATAGGTGTCCACCCAAGCACTGCGACAGATATGCAGCTTCAATTTCTTTAGCTTTCGGGTACCTCACGTATATAATTCCACTTTGTCATTGGTGTAACACCAGGCCACCTCTGTTACATTGAGACAAGCACCCCGTTCAGATTCAATTAGCAGATAGTGCTTTAGCAGAGAGGCTGGGCAATTAGAGGACAGTGAGATTCCTTCAAATCATAGGAATCCCTCACATTGTTGGTCAGGTTACCAAGGTCTGCTGTCCACAAGATTGTGCGGAGTGCAGTGCTGGGGATTAGTTGACAACCTTCCCAGTCATTGATCTACCACCCATGAGATAGTCTTGTTCAGTTACTGTCCATACTCTCACCGTACAGCCACTGCCATTGATCAGTACATTTGGCATCAATATTGCATGCACTGCACATGCTGTTATATGGGAGTCATCATCTGATTGCACACACTCCCAAGCTGATACATGGGGAAGATCATGACCATGACCCACTCCTCTATTTGGAATGTATGAGTGTGCAATGCATTGAGGAACTCAGCTAGATGGTCATTTATCTGCCATTATAAATCCAGATATTCTCTGAGGGTCTGTTTGCCCCCTGGAGCATCAGTGCAACTACTCTCCCATCTCCAGAGTGCACTGTGCAGAGACACTCATCCTCCTGTGTAATGGGGCTATAGTGTTTACTCAATACTGCCCACTCAATCTCCACACACGAACCTGGGGATTTATGACACTGGGCCTGCTGCCTCAGCAATGTGTCTCCACTTCATGTTCAAGACTGGTCTCCTCTTCAGGGAGGGGCTGCAGTTTGAAGTTTTGGCAAAGATCTGTAGCTTGGGTTGTGGTGAAGTTGTTGACTTGCTCACCAAGCTGCCTTGTTCTCATTCAGGTGTTTCGTCACCATGCTAGGTGGCATCATCAGTGGAGCCTCCGATGAAGCGATGTTATTCTACTCCGCTTAGAATTTATACTGTTTAGCCCATTATGGTGATTAGTGTCATTTCTGGTTTTGATCTGTAAGGGTTTGTAAATGTATACCGCATACATCTCACTAACCCTCTTCCAAAGCCATGCCTAAACTGCTGTGTCACCAGTTGATTTTGTTCAACCAACCATCTTCTCTCTTGGAGAAGTATTGAAAATATGCAGTGGCAATGGGAAATGGCCAGGTTGACTCCCAGAAAGCCCCCAAATCACCAGGGAAAATCCATTCATGGGAAAAGCCGATCAAAGAAAAGTCTTGCTCTTAAATGGACGAAAATGATGAGCGTCATTCCTCAAATCATAGGTAAGAACTCTCCTATGCTAGTTGTTGATGGGCTCACTACTGATCCTTTCAGCAGAAAACCTAGGAGAGAAGCATCCTGTGATTGGAGAGAAATGAGTATATTGGAAAGTGAGTGCTGGAACTGAGGGAGGCATCAGCGGAGTCCCTTTTGCAGGGTTACCTCACATATCAACACAAATGTGAAAGCTGTTGTTGCTGCATGACAGAAACATACAAAAAATGAATTAGCGAGAATGGCCAAAACTTCTATTCAAAACAACAGGTAGTCCCTGAAAGTCAAAAAGCAGCCCTTGGAAAAAAATTAGGGGAGCTTTCAAGAAAGAAAAATATCTTCTAACCACTGTCTTGAAGTCACCCATTGTCATTAGTGTCTACAACACCATTCCGAGCATTTCTCCTTCCACATCAGCCCTTGTCACCAGCTGTGACATTCCATCTGCCCTACAGCCATGTACAAGGGAGGGAAACTAACTGTCACTCACATGTTCTGAGGGCAGAAGTGGTAATTTGGCTATTTTTTTCTCCTCAAGAGCTTTGGCCTCTTTCAAATGTGGGGTCTCAGTCCCAGTCTTGACTGCATCCCTGGCACTTTGGGCCCTCTCCTGAAAAGATAAAGGACTCATTGAGACTTGGAACTTGAAAATGACTCCAAGGTATCGCAAATGTCTCTTTTTCAATGTCCTCTGTTCATATGTATATTAATTGCATCACCTTGGCTATCAACAAATGCTTCTTCAGTATTCTGCATAAGGGCATGCTACAATACAGCAAGGTCAGGCTCACTTAAAATACAACAAGTTGCACCCAATATTAAGAAAGGCCTTGCCCAAGTTCTCACATAATTCTTCCAGATTTCTTGTGATCTCCCACATCATAAACAATCTGGTAAGATTCCTCTCTTTGTACATGAAATATTAATTTATTCCTTAGTGCAGTGTTAAGTTAACAAGCATCTGTATCTCATTCTTATTTCAACCCTGGCTTGGTTGGTAGCTCTCTTGTCTCAGAGGCAAGGACTCAAGACTACTGTCGAGATTTGAGTGTAAAATTCTGAGTTGCTACTCCAATTTAATACTGAATAAATCCTGCAATCTCAGAACTACTGCATTTCAAACGCCACATTAACCTGAATCCAATGTTGTTTCTCAGTAGCTGGCATGAAAGACCTCATTACACTATTTTGAGGAAGGGCAGGGAAGTTATCCTTGTTTCCCTGATGAATATTTGTTACTTACAATCACAGAAACTAATTATTTAGTTATAATCACACGGGTGTTTGTGGGAATTTTCCGAGTACAAATTGGCTGCTGTGTTTCCTGCATTACAAGAGTAATTTCTCTTGAAAAATGCTTCATTATCTATAAACTAGACTGGGGTCCCCTAAGGTTGACAGTGATGTTGTATTAGCTGAGCTTGCTCAATGGTTAGTGTGTGATGCAGAGTGATGACATTGGCATCAGTTTAATTTCTGTACCAGCTGAGGTCACCATGAGGGCTTTGCCCCTTACCTGAAGTGTGGTGAGTTTCAATTTGAACTCACCACCAATTGTCACTCTGTAATGAGGTGCCTATTGTCCTCTGAAACTTTGGTGGCTTTTCGGTAAGCCACAGAGTCACACAGCGTGGAAACAGAACCTTCAGCCCAACTAGACCATGCCAACCATAATCTCAAACTAAACTAGGCTCACATGCCTGCACTTTTTATTCTTGGACTTATCCAAATGTCTTTTAAATGTTGTAACTGTACACGCATCCACCACTTCGTCTGGAAGTTCATTCCACACACGAACCACTTTCTGTATGAAAAAAGTTGTCCTTATTAAATAAAATTAACACCGAATTTCACTTTTAGCTCATTGACAAACTGGTACAGGGACAGCCTGGGAAAAACATCTAAATTGTCTGGTTGATCCTAGATTAACAGTAGATTCTGCTGCTTTCCTCTTTGATGGCCCACTATGGCAACAGAGATCAAATGCATTTGAACAAGGATAATTCTGTGGTCAAAAATGAAACTTAATAATTGTTTCATTCTTTGAAGTAGAAGGATATCAACCAAACTTTCGAAGCGCTTTAGTTGTTAGGGGAAGTTAATCCAGAGGGTATGAGGAGAAAGTGGGAACAGGGAACTGAGCTGGATGATCAGCCACAATCATATTGAACAGTGGAGCAGGCTCAAAGATCTGAATGGCCTACTCCTGCTCCTATTTTCTATGTTTCTCTTATTCTGAGGGGTAATATGCCTGAATTGGACTGAAATCATATTTTCCAGTGTTTTTTGAATATTTGGCTCAAGAATATTAATTCAAGAAAATTGATTTATTTTTAAACACCTTGTGTTCCATTCTTTAAGAAGATGTTACTATAACATAGGAAAACCAAGGACAGTAAAGGAAAGTGTCACTTCCTTCTGCAAGTAATGTGATATATTTAATTGATTGGATTTTAGCATAACATATTGTGCAAACTCATGCCAAGACTCTTATCTCTTCATGTTCCCCAAAAAGAATAATATTTGAAAACATGACTTTTCCATTAAGCTTTTATTTATGCCAAGTGGTCTAATGGTTAGGTCAATCAGTTCTTTTCTCAATGGCTCATGTTCACAATAGTTTAGACCAACAGTAGAAAAGTAATATCACTCCCTATTGTCTGCATAACTGTTTCCACAGAGTGAAATGGCCCAGAAACAAAGAACCATACAATCAGTCAGAATTCAGCATTGAGGTATAAAAGGGAGATTACTCTTGAGCACTTTACAGCTTCCACATGATGAGAACAAAGAGATCATCCTTATTGCTGTTATCATTTATTAGAAGTGTACAATGAAATCCTGTTATAGCAAACCAATAATAATAGACCATTGTCCAAAAGTTCTAAAACACTTTCTGTGCCATTATTGGCTTCACGTGCAGTATGGTGCAACATTATTTTTCCTTTAGCTCCACTTGCAATTCCAACTTGTTAGAAGTTATTGCATTTATTATCTTATTACAACTGCACAACATTCAAAATCTTTGAAATCCAGAATTACTTTGTGCATTCACAACCTTCGTATGCACAAGTACAAATGTCATTTTATGCTCAGCAAGATGCATCAAAAAAGACAAAATGAATGATTATCTGGAGATTACAGCAGATCAGGCAGCATCCATGGAGAGAAAACAAGCTAATGTGTCAGGTCATCTACACTTTCAGTGCAGATTCCAGCATCTTCAGTAATTTGTTCCTACTGAAGGAGTATCTGTTTTGATGTTGAATGAAGGAGGGGTTTTGGCCTGGAAAATGTGATGAAACTTTAATCTTCTTTGAATAGCACTGCAAGTTCTTTCATAACAAGGTGAATGGAAAGACAAGGACTTAATTCCAACATTTCATCCAAAAGATGGGCAGTGCTGCAGCTACCTTTCCCCTCCCCATTTCTGAAGGAGGGTCCCAATCCAAAACATCAACTTTCCTGCTCCTCTGATGCTGCCTGGCCTGCTGCATTCCTCCAGCTCCACACTGTGTTGGCTCTTACAAATCTTGTTTCATTGAAAAGAGATGAAGGTGAAGGTCAATTCAATACTTCAAATCCATGACATTAGTCAGGTGTGTATCTTTCTCCAGAAACTATATTAGCTGCAGCCTGCTTCATTTTTTCCAATATAATGGAAACAGACTTCATGGCTACAAAGAAAAAATACCTGCATTTGCACACACAACAAATGCCTTTGGTTTTTAAATGTAATTCTTTGAATATCTTTCATGTACATTGAAAATGCAATAATGCACAAAAGTTGAATAACAGATCAATATTTTCAGAATTTTATTCTTGCTGAAAGGCAGTTACTTTTAAAATTTTCAATGACAGAAGATGGTGCCAGAATAGAATATCCCTTTGACAATGTGAATCCCTGATTCTGAACTCCCCAGTCATTGTGAACATCCTTTCTGTATTTACCATGTCTAGTCCTACTAGATTTTCTAGGTTTATCGTATTGCTGTTTGTGGAATCTTGATGCATGCAAAATGTTTGACATCTTCATTTAAACTGTTACTGCACTTCAAAAGAGTAATTTATTAGGCCAAATATGGCGCTTACAGAATAATTACATTGCAGAATCAACCAGACCTAACAATCTAGGCTGAAACAAACTTTTACACCTCGGGCTGCACAACACAGATAATATGAAACTCATACAGATACGAGGCATTTAACTTCAATCAATATTTATTCACAGAGATATCAGGCATTCAAATTCAATCAAAATACATTCAAACATACTCTTAACTGTCAAGAAGCCAACTGACCTCAAAGGAAACATCAGTAACACAACAACAAGCATAGATTTGGCATGAAGATAAGAGGCCCACAATTAGTATAATTGCAGGTGCAGGCCCTGATCTCACCTGAAAGAGCTATTCCCACAGCAATCTCAAGAAGAGGAATCCCAAACAGCTATCTTCTCAACAGCGATCCCCCGGCTACTATTCCCAGGAGGTGTTCCAAACAACAATCCAACAGCAAATTCCAGCGGCTATTTCCAAAAGCTATCTCTGGGAGGGGAATCCTGACAGCAATTCTGAAACTTACCGACATAGACCTGTTCTGCACTAGGGGAACCAATAACAACTGACCATGGCCAGCAGACCTGAGAACCAACAACCATCGATAACCAAAGACCTAACCAATACCACAAGGTCTCAGACACATTCTGATGTGAAATCCAGCCGACAAAACCACCAAGAAAGTAAGGAAAACCAAGTACTCACCTGATAAATCCAAATAAGTGTCCCATTGCATCAGTGGACTCAACAGACAGTCCAAAGTCTTCATCAAAGCACCAGGTGGGAACTGCCAGCTGTACTTCAAAATTAATCTTATCCCCAGTGGTGAGCTTAAACTCCTCCAACCCCAAAGTATCTAACCTAGCTGGCAGGGAGGGGAAGGTGGGTGGTGACAGTGCTGGGACCTTAAGTGTAGGAAGCCTGATTAAAATTTCTGTGATTACAATTGCTGTTTATCTGATCTTCTGTGTCTAATATAATACCATATTTAATTATTGTCTTCTGTACAATTGCTAGTGTCAGTTTCACTATTTATTTCATTTGCCCTTATGTCTTATATTGTATTTAAATAAATGCAGAGTTTTTTTTTGCTTATGGAACACCTTACAACTGCCTTCTTCACTTCACATTCCTAAGTAAATCCAATGTCAGAACAAGGGATCTGGGAGTGATTCAAACCTCCCAAAAATCAGCAAATTACTGAGCACAAACCAGAACCCCACACCAATTACTTTGATTATCTGTCCACTCATTCTTTACTCTACTGTCAATTTAAACAGTATCTACCCTTTCCCATACACCTCAGGACTTTGAACACTTCCAGCAAACTTCCTCTCAACCTTCTCTTATCTCAAGGCAACAGCCCCTACTTTGCAAATTTATCTATGTAAGTGAAGTTTCTCATTACCAGAACATTTTCATAAATCCTTTCTGCACCCTTTCCAATCTACCTTCAGAGTTTATCCGAAGTATGGCATTCAGAATTAAACATACAAAGCCAATGTTTTATAAAGGTTCACTCTTTATTTGGTTATACAATTACACAACAGCCTCAGGCAAGTACAGATCTGAAAATATGAAAATCTAGAAGGAGCTGTTCCAGATATATTGCTCCTTTGCATAACAAAAATGGCATCAGGCTGCCAACTTTCCCTGTCCAATGTACTGTGTAACATAGAGTTCTTGTATGGCATCTCAGGTATGTAGTGAACTTGTCTCAGAAAGTTAAAGCTTATCCATTTGAGTCTAAGTAACCTTCATATCAGTGGCATGTCTTAACCAATGACAAACAACTTTGTACTGAAAAATAACTTTTACATACATGGGGCCTCTTTCCTTAATATTTTTTGAGTTTTCAAAAATATAATTTGTTTTTCCTTTCTTGGTCTTTTCTTTTGTCTCTCTTGGTCTAATCTTTTATTTCCTTTCTGTGACAGATTTACATTGTATTCATTGTTCTAACTTGTATAACATGTGAAGATGCACTGATGCAACTCACCACACCTCATTTGACAGCACTTTCAGAACTTTCTAATGCTGTATGAATAAAAAAAAGTCCTCATCCAAACTCAGCACTATTCATTAACAATACTTTACTATGATTGATTATGGAGATACTGAGCTGCTTTGTCCATTACACAAGATTCAGAAGATGTGGATCTCTAACTTACAGGAAATTTCAGTGTAAAAGATTGCAGAAAATGAATGGACTTCAGCAACTCTAATTCTGGCACAGAACAATGGATCAAATTTTAATGAACAATGAGTACGATTTGGACACTGGATTCAATAAGTTCTGACTGAATTAATGAGAAGAGCTCACAGAAAAGTAATCAAATATAATAAACAAATTCAATAACTTCCATTTTATAGCAACTTTCACACCTGCAGAATGATTCAAAGTACTTTCCGCCAATGAATTACTTCAGAGATATAGTTTACCCAATAAATACAAGCATCTATATAAAATGCAAGTCTACAATTATCTGTCCATGTTCTGTTCAACTCCTGTTCAGCCTCTGTGGCACACAAACAGTACTTCAAGTCATCAAAGTCAATATCTAGGTTATCCTAATCCTTTTTGGAGTTAATTGTAATATATTCTTTTCTACTTCAATCCATTTCCATATATGATTAATTATAACTGTTAAAGTTACTGCGACTACAACAATCAACTAATTAGATTCCTTAAAGGTCATTCCACCAAAAGACACTTGTTTTACTTCGGTTTCAAATTTTGTCTATTGGTGAAAAAATAATGAGCGGAAATATACTCAAACTAATTAAAGAGAATTTTTCTTTTCATATGAATGGTTAAGACCCAGTCGTTTGAGTAAAATTACATTATGGCATGTGGAATACAACTAACCTCCCTGCACAAATTGCATTGGATGGAGGCTGACTTGTTTCTCTCAGAGGCAGCTGGAAGCATTTGATCTATCATATCAAACATTGCAGAAGGAATGTAGGGCACTTATTGAAATGAGATCTCATCATTGAATAAGAAAAAGGCCTAACTACCTCATAAAGAAAATGTTAATGACAGAAACTAACTTGATTGGCTGCAAAACAAATGCTTATTAAGAACAGTCCACAGAAAAAGGGTTGAAATTTAGTTTGTCTGTTCCTCAAGAATCAAGTCCCCTGCAATTAGATTGTCTCATGTGGCTTTGCTCACTTGGAGCAGAACCCACACAGCATCCAAGGAAGGGTGATTAAACGGCAGGGAATAATTGAATCATGATATACAGACATAATTCATTATCCATTTTAACATGATATATTCTGCCCTTAGTTTATAACATTTTAACTTGAGCTTATTATTTACACATTTAAACAGCAAAGATCATAACAACTCAGAAAGTGTTTCTTCTCATATGCATCAAAGAACTGAGAGATGTGAAAGCATGCTTTCATTACCACTTCCACCTAATATCTTTACAAAAGACAATGGCCAGTATAAATGTAGAGTCAGAAATTTACAACCATTAAGATTGATAAGATGCAACGAAATTCTGTCAGCAGGAACTGATTTTCAAATACTTCATCAACTGTACATACTAAAAAGTGCGTGACACAGGCCTCCTATTTCTCTTTTTTTGTCAGGATTCCTTTGTGACTTTTATAATCATTCAGTCATGTCTCCCATTTTTGCAAAATATATGTTTTGTTTAGGTTTCTAGTCTTATTATACACAGAGTACATGTTTTCAGAGGGTAACTGACATCGAGATGCAATGATTTACTTCACATTTTTGGACCCACCTACCTGTAGAGTAAAGGGTTAATAGTTGGGTAATGTGATAATAATGTGTATCACAATAATGATATCAGCAATCTGTGCAAGATTCTGAAAAGAGAGATGGAATATCTATGTGTGAGAGAGATGTATGTAGAAGTATAGAACATATTATTGTGCAAATAAAAGAGTTTTGAAGAAACAAATTTGAACTGGGCCTAAGTCACTCATAGGTATAGAGAAAGTTTTCCCAATAAAAATAGGGTGCAAATTACCTGAAGAGAGATCCAAGCAATGTTCATAGTGGAACCAAACTATAACCTGTCTTCTCCCTCTTGCTAATAAATCTTTCAGAGATCTAGACTTGGCATCTTTATGCTTCACCATTACAGCCATTTTTAATGCTTATTGATGTCCATTCTGTTTGCACAACGTACTATCCTTCAATTTGCAGTGGTAATGTTATATGTTATATCTTTGAGCTCAAAAGCCCCCCATACATAGCAGTCACCAAAGGTCTCAGAAATTTCACTATCCTGTGTTCCCCACTCCATTTCACAACATCATTCTCCATTTTTTATGAGTTTCCCAGCAATAAGTTTTTGATGAGGTATGTTTTGCTCTATAATCATAGGGAGCCTAGTGGGGTGGGAAGATATAAAACCAAAAGTTATTACTGAAGAGTATGAAGAAATGAAAGATGAACATGAAAAGGCAATATGAACTAAATAAGTAACATTTGCATCACACAAATGTTAGGCAATGACCATCTCCAATAAAAGACAATCTGACCACCCCTTCATATTCAATGATTGTACCATCACTAAATCCCCTATTATTAACATCTTCAGGTTACCATCGTCTAGGATCTCAACTGGACTCGCCATATGAATACAGTGGTTTCAGAGCAGGCCACAGCCTAGGAATACTGCAGTGGGCAATTCACCTCCTGGCTCCCCACAACCTGTCCACCACCTACAAGTCATGAGTTAGAAGTGTGACAGAATGCTACCCCCTTGCCTGGATGGATACAGCTCCAACAACACTCAAGAAACTTGACACCATCCAGGACAAAGGAGCCCACTTGATTGGCAACATATCCACTCCCTCCACCACAGATATTCAGGAGCAGCAGTATGTACTATCTGTAAGATGCACAGTGGAAATTCACCAAAGATCTTTAGACTGCACCTTCTGAACCCATGGCACATGGGAACACCACCAGCTTCAAGTTTCCCTCCAAACCACTCATTAGCCTGATTAGGAAATTCATCACCGTTCCTTCACTGTCACTGGGTCAAAATCCTGGAATTCCCTCCCTAACAGTATTGGGGGGTACCAACGCACAACGTGTAGACTGCAGTGGTTCTAGAAGACAGCTTATCACAATCTTTGAGTAGCATGGCAGCTCAGTGGTTAGCACTGCTGCCTCACAGTGCCGGGCACCTGAGTTCGATTCAACCCTCAGGTGACTGTGTGTGGAGTGTGCACATTCTCCCCAAGTCTGTGGATTTACTCCGGGCGATCCGGTTTCCTCCCACAATCCAAAGATGTGCAGGGTAGGTGGATTGGCCATGCTAAATTGCCCAGGTGTCCAGGGATGTTCAGGTTAGGTGGGTTAGACATGGGAAATGCCGGGATAGGGTTTGGGTGGAATGGTCTTTGGAGTGGCAGTGTGAACTTGTTGGGCTGAATGGCCTGTTTCCACACTGTAGAGATTCTATGATTCTCAAAGGCAACTAGCAATGAGCAATAAACGCTGGCCAGCCAGGGATGCCCATGTCACATGAGTTAAATCAGAAAAATGAAAGGAGAGAATTTTGGGTGTGGTAATTATAAATGTTTGAACATGGCACATCAAGTTGGTAAGACTGGTCTTAAAAAGAATGATCCTTCACTTTATGCTGATAGACAAAGAAAATAAGATAAATCACAGCTTAAGAATCAACGAGAGCATTGGTGGGAATTCTACACCTGCAAGTTTACCTCCAAGCCATAAGCCATCCTGACTTGGAATTACATTCCGTTTCTTTAACTGTTGGTCAAAAATCTGGAACTGCTTCTTGAACAGCACAGTGGGTGGACCTACAATGGATGCAGTGCATTGTTCAAGAAAGTAACTCATCACCATTTTCTCAAAGCAAATAGGGATGGACAGCAACTGGTCTAGTCATTGGCACTTGTATCCAATGAATGAATAAAAACAACATTGAGGAACATACTTTAGGGAAGAGGGTATAAAGGAGATTTACTAGCAGGACACGAGGATTTATGAGAATCCAGAGGAATTGGGATTTTACTCCTCAGAGAATGGCAAGAGGAGATTGATCAGATGCCACAAACCGCTTAAGAGTTTTAATAGAGTAGATTGGGAGTTAGATGCATTCAAAATAGAATTCAAATAATAAGGAAAAGAACCAAAATTTAACCTGAGAAAAACTTGCATTAAAAATCGGGATGTTGTTTTCCGAGGGGCTGCAATCTCATACAGATTTCTGGAGGACTTCAAGGTGAAGTGTGCGTCCAGAGTGAGAGAAGGGTTGGAATTCACATTTGGGTCTGGGGGAGGAGCAGAGGGTCTATCAGTTGGATCTGGCAGTTGGTCATGAGGTTGCATCCAGAGTAAAGGGGTACACATGTTCCAGGGAAAGTGACTGGTCCTGCACAGAAAGAGGGGGATGACAGAGGAGTGAAGTTCCAATAGGAGAGGGGTTATCAGATCAGGAATTGGGGGTAACAAAGTGTGGAGCTGGATGAACACAGCAGGCCAAGCAGCATCTTAGGAGCACAATTGGGAGGTCCAGTTAACAATGTGTGAGGTAACTTGGAGTCCGTTGAATATTTGGAGTTAGATTTTAATATTCTAGTTTTTCCTGAGCAATTCAACTTAACTGCAGCAGAACTCTCCAAATTCTCTAATTTTAAATAGACACTTTCAAAGGATTCCAGGTGTTAGGAAATTTCAGTAAAAAATCTTCTATTTCCTTCGGGGTCTGTTACTATGGGAATTCCAAGGGATCCAAATGTCAAACTCCTGTCCACACTTCTGAAACAATTACCCGGCTATTAGAAAATCCAGATGATAAATACTAGAGCAACATTTCACAAATCCCCAGTGAGAATACAACTGGTCTTCTGGTGAAGTTACGGTGGGAGGTTCCCTTAAAACTGCCTTAAATTAGATTTTGAATTGATTCACTACTGAGATGTGAGCACTGCTAACTGAGGCCAGTGTTTATTGCCCCTCCACAGTTGCCTTCGACAAAGTGGTGGTGAGCTGCCCTGTGCTTTCTCAAAATGTCTCTTGAATTTTAAAAGTGAAGAATTACAGTACAACAATGAAACAATGCCCCCTTCAAAATGTTATTTTTGGACTCGGCCAGTTTTCCCAGTGTTTGCTACCCTTAAACATTTCTGCACCATCACAATATATAGCAGAGTAAGACCTGAACTGCATCTTCTGGGCAGCTGCACATACACACCATGTGGCAGCTATGCCCAAAGACATTCAAAATTACTTATCATTTCAACGTAGCCACGTTAACTATCCAACTATTTGTTTCTTCTCAAAATTATATAGTTCAGAAAGAGTTTAAGAAAGGTAGTTACTGAAAGTATAACCTACTAAAATTAAAATAATGAACAGTATTTTGTTCTACATGCTTTGTGCTAGTTTCAGCCAATTTTCTGATCAGGGCGCTCTTCGGAATTACAAGATAAACAGTTGGATTTCTTGATAAAAACTAAAAGAACTGCAATGCTGTAAATCAGGAACAGAAACAGAAAATACTAGAAAAGATCTGAGGAAGGGTCACTGGACTCGAAACATCAACTATGATTTTCTCTTCACAGATGCTGCCAGACTTGCTGAGCTTTTCCAGCAACTTCTACGAGCTGAATTTCTCAACTCTGGGAAAATTAGACCAAAGAAGAGTATTAATTATTAAGAGAAATCTATCCTAAAGTTGGAAAATAGAATCAATGGCCTATTCAATGCCATTTAACTAGAGCAAGGACATATCTTTAAATACAGAATGATTATAGTGTGAAAGCAGGTCATGTGGCTCTGATGAAGGGTCTAGGCCCGAAACGTCAGCTTTTGTGCTCCTGAGATGCTGCTTGGCCTGCTGTGTTCATCCAGCCTCACATTTTGTTGTCATGTGGCCTATGGAGTCCATTCCAGCCCTTCAACGAGCATTACACCCAGATCCACAGTTCTAATTATCCCTATAACCTTGCAATTCCCATGGCTAATCTACCTAGCCTGCACATCCCCAAATGCTATGGGCAATTTTGATGGCCATTCCACCTAATTGCACATCTCCGGACTGTGGAAGGAAATCAGAGAACCTGGAGGAAACTCACGCAGACACAGGGAGAACGCGTAAACTCCACACAGACAGTTGCCTGAAGATGGAATTAAAACCAAGTCCCTGGCACTGTCAGGCAGCTGTGCTAACCACTGAGCCAGCATGCCGTCCTGAATCTGATCTGAATAACAGTGATTTCTGGCTAAGAAAAATAGCCGACCTATCAGCAACAGAAACAGACCTGTTCTGGGGGAGCTGCCGAGAAATAATCATTAGACATGCAGCTATTTGGAAAGTACTTGGCATGAAGTTTCTCATTTTCTATATCAACCATCTAATGCACATTTGACAGTTATTTAGTTTCAAAAATTGAACCATTTAACTAAATGGGCTTAATTATAGATATATCACTAGTAATTGCAACCACCATATACCCCACCGTCCTCATCCGTGCCTAAGATCTGTCCAAACCACTAACTCTCCCTCAGATATTTCCCCAAATCGCTTCCATCAACTGCCACTTCTCCCCCTCGAACACACAGTTCCACTATCCCCATGATCTCCATTCCAAGCTACCGCTCTAATCACTAATCAGGACTTTGAATGAGAGACAATATTCTCATACACTTTAGTAATACCTTAAAGTTAAAAAGCTACCCTATCCTACTTCTAATAGGAAAGGAAAAGGAAAAGTAGATTTTAAAACTAGCAAGCACCCAACTATGGAAGGAAAGCCTGATTAAGCTTTGCAGAATACTTCAAAATGCAGAATTAGCAATTTACTTCATTTCCAACTTTATCTGGAGAATTTAGTTAGAGAAAGAAAAATATTATTTTCAGTTTACCTAAAACAAAATTACATCCTCAAATTGGAGAAGACATACTAACAAATGAAAGTGTTCAAATTCACCTCATTGCAAATTTAATAGAGCTGTGAACCCACTTGGTTTAAGTAGATTAATGCCTGTATTAAAAATAAAGGAGGGATTTCAGATGGTTGCAGCATTTTTAGGTGATTGCGCAAGGTTCAATTTCCCAGCCTATAGAGAAAAAGCATTATGCTGACAATGGGGATTCATAAACAGTGAAATATCACAGACATTGCAAACAGCAACTGCAGTACTAATACACAGGTCCAAACTTATGTGCATAGCAAACAACTTCCAATAACTATAGAGGTTAAATAATTACACCAAAGTTAATGCATTTTTGGGGACTATTTGCTGACCCTTGTTCATCACCTACCAGGGTAAACGGTATGCTAATCAAGTTAAAGGCTGCTAGTCCTGGTATTATCTTCCAATTATTGAACTCAGTGTCAGCTGTAAGTATACGTTCATCAGATTCAGAAGCTTGAACCAACTTCTATATGACAAATGTTACAGTAAGCAAACCATTTCATTAATAAAGCCTAGCATTTGAAATGCACCTTTGCCACAACCCTTCTCACAACTTGATAGCATCCACATAATGTCCATCTTTAATTATTTTTCACTGTGAGATTCATAAAGATATTTTACTTAATCCAATTCAGAACTGAGTTCAGATCAATTCAAACAAAAACATTTGTTAAAGATTACAAAAGAAGACTGAAATTCCTCATGACCATTGAAACTGCGATACACACAAGGTGAAAACTCTATATTTTCTCTTACCAGAAAATGTGTACAATTATACCAGAAGATCTCATTGTGCTGTAAATCAGGGGAAGGTGAGTATTCTTCTTCTATTAGGAAGATATTGGCAGATAAGTGAAACATTGCATTTGTTATTATACTCATGATTAAGGCAAGTGTAAAGATCATAAAATTTATCTCACAACTTGGCTGATTATGTTAAATAAATCAAGAAACTTTTTGACAGCACCATTACTAAGATTAAAAGGACAACAAGATTATGTGTAAACTCAATTTGTGCTTTAATTCAATGAAGATTAGACCTTCTATCAGTATAAGCATGAGTTTGCCTTGTTAATTGAATTCTTAAATTCTAAAAATATAACACCAATTGGTTGAAGATGCTTTAATGGGAAGACAATTTTCAATATGCGTCGGCATGAGAAAATTAAGGATTAACTTTCAACCACAATTGCCCTTTATTAATCAAATTAATCATTGGGATTGAATTTTGTTTTCAATCAAGGGAGATTTGTACAAGTTAGAAAAGAGCATTGCTTTAATTAGTGCACTCTAAGTTGAGCTTAGTGCCTGGAAACAGAAAAAAATTGCTTGCAGGCTTACATTAAATTCTAATGGTACTTTCAGTTACTCTTCAAAATAGGTTTCAAGTGATTAACTGTCATTTATTTTTTTTGAAGCGGCTGTGTAATTTTTTTATTTAAAGTGACATGATCAATTTAAAAGGTCTATTTTCCAAATTGTTTCTTGTAATGACATGAGCTATAATAAATTTCACTGAAGTTTAGTAAGTTTCAGAACTCATATCAAATGTAACAGGAAATTGTCAGTGGACCTATCAGCAGCTGTAAAAGAAACTACACAGCAAAATAGATTCTAACGAAGGATCCAAATCAACAACACTATTTTTATGTACAGCTTTAATGAACAAAACGTTCCTAGTTTCTTCAGAAAAACAAAACAGGATGCCAATCTGTCTAAGGCGGGGCTTCCTAAAGTGTGGGTCAGGACTTCAAGTGGGATTATAAAGTGGAATTTTTTGGCACAAGCCCTGAGGGAACAATGGCTGCTGTGGAGCTCCTCCCAATCTATAACAGCTATACAGCTATCCTCACTGATGATCATGACTTGTCAAGCCTTGAACATTGGTCATGATCATAAACATTTGGGAAACAGCGTGTCAGGAAATACAAGGGAAGATTGTCAAACATAATGTAGGTATTAAGGATTATCCAGCAGGGGGGAACACAAGGAAAGAGAGATGAAGAGGTGTCGGAAGAAATCTCTGAGCTTTAGCCCTTGCTGTTGAAAGCACATCTGCCAATATTTAAGTGATTAAAAGCAGGCATGTTCAATGAGCCAGAATTAAACGGGTGCAGGGAGTAGGGCTATGCAGTGCTGGAGTAAATTACAGAAATAGAAAGGGGACAGGCTATGGCAAGAATGGGAATTTTAAAATCGAGTTGTCATTTAACCAGGAACAGGCCATCCGGTGTAGGAGTGGCAGTGTACGTAGTGCATATTGAATCATTAAGGGGCTTGGGAGTCCTAGTTCAGAACTTACTTAAGAGTAACATGCAGGTTCAGTTGGTAGTAGGAAGGCAAATGTGATGTTCGCTTTCATTTCAATAGGACTAGAGTATAAGAGCAGAGATATACTGTTGAGTCTGTATAAGGCATTGATCAGACCATATTTGGAATATTGTGAGCAGTTTTGGGCCCCATATCTAAGGAAGGATCTCCTGGAATTGGAGAGGGTCCAGCAAATGTTTACAAGAATGATCCCAGGAAGAAGGGCTTGTCATATGAACAGCAGTTGAGGACTCTGGGTCTGTGCTCAATGGGATTTAAGGACGAGGGGGAAATCTCATTGAAACTTACAGAATACTGAGAGGCCTGGATGTAGTGGCGATGGAGAAGATGTTTCCACAAGTATGAGAGACTAGAATCAGAGGCCATAGTCTCAGAATGAAAGGATAATTCTTCCGAACTGAGATGAGATGGATTTCTTCAGCCAGAGAGTGAGGACTCTCTAGAACTCATTGCAATTGAGGACTATATAGGCCGAGTCATTGAGCACATGTAAGACAAAAGTGTTTTGGTTCTTGATTAGTAAGGGGATAAAGGGTTATGGAAGAAAGGAGAAGAATGGGGTTGAGAAGCATTCAGCTAAGATGAAATGGTGGAGCAGACTCGATGGATCAAATGGCCTAATTCTTCTCCCATATTTTATGATCTTATGGGTTTATAATGTGGCAAAGTGTAAGATTGTCTGTTCTGACAGAAAGAGTAAAAACAACAGCATATTACCAAATGATGAGAAGTTATAGACTTGTGAGATGGAAAGAGATCCGGTTGTCCTAGTGAATAAACCAGAAAAGGATTGTATGCAGGTACAGCAAGTAATCAGGAAAGCTAATGAAATATTATACTTTATTATAAGGGGAATTAAATGTAAGGGTCAGGAAGTTATGCTTCAGTTATGTACAGTACTGGTTAACATATTCACAGAAGGGTGTTAATACATTAGAAACAGTTTAGAGAACATTTGCTTGAATAGTACTTGGAATGAAAAGTTGCCTTTTGAAGAAAGGCTAGACAGGCTAGGCCTCTGGAGTTTAGAAGAGTCAGAATTGAATTAATTGAAAAATATAAGATCCTGAGGGGACTTGACTGGATGGATGTTTAAACAAGATTGGAGAACTAGATATCGTAGTTCAAGAATAATGGATCACCTATTGAAGTCAAAGATGAAAAATATTTTTTTCTGAGGGCTGGAGTATTTCCAATTTGTTCCTCAAATATTTTTAAGCTAAAAGTAGATAGATTCTTGATTACTAAGGGGATGAAAGATAATTATGGGGATGCAGAAATGTCAAATTGAGGTTAAAACCAAATCAGCTATAATGTTATTGAATGGCATAGTAGGCTCAAAGGGGTGAGTCAGCTAATCTACTTCTGAATTTGTATGTTTGTAGGACATGTGGCTGAAATCCTCTTACCTTGAACTCCAAGTATTAACCAGGATGTTCTCGTATACGATGCTGCCTTTCTTACGTAATATGAGTGGGGTTGAGGGAACGAAGTATCAGTAATCAAACGGCACATACCATCTCCCACGGTATATGTGTGGCATGGCTTGTACTGCATTAATTAGAATAAAGTCCCCCACATTAAAACTTTCCATGGCCCTCTTTGACAGAGTGTCCATGTCCCACTGCATGGGGGACTGTTCTGGAATTACACCTATCTATTTTGCAGATACTGACTGCTCACATTGCCAAGCACCTGTTCAGTTTCCCATATTCCCACACAAGGTCATTAGAAACATGACCAGTCGATCCAGCTGCTTGAGGAGTTACTGTACTGTGGCCCTAATGCTACAATCATTCCTTGACTGGAGATTTGTTGTTGATCAAAAGACAAGTGGGCTTTGTCTGTTCCCAGAGTAAATGCAACTTTCTATTCCTTGCTACTTTCTTTGTTTTACTGTTGTTGAATAACAGTGAATGTTTTTAACCCTTTGAGAACCATCCAAGATGTGATATCTCCACATTGAACAATAAAAAGATGTTATGCTATGCTGGGCATTATGGAAAGAGTAGGACTCCCTTAAACAGGACTGTAAGATGCTGTGATAGTAAGGACAATAATCTGTGTGGCTTGATTCTTACATCTGCAGTTACAATAATAGTCCATCAAACAGGTGATGATACAAAATAGCGATACGTTTACAAATCTGCATCCTGCATCTGAATTTGCCCTCAGAAGCATTTACTTTCTCATTCCCTTCCCATTACATATGCTAAGAGGGCAGCTCTTGGCCTAGTGTATAGCTGGGCTTAAAGATGGTGTCAATGCTAGGTATCTCAAGGGGGTCCAACTGTGGTGAGTAATTCTGTCATTGCTGAGTGGAAGATAATGCTAGCAAGGCACAGTAGAGGTGTGGTGCACAGCTCATGAGGTGAGCTGCCGAGAATAACATTTGAAAACTAGCTAGGGCTCACAGACAGAAACTTTCCATGAAAGTCACTGAAATTGAAACTTGGCCAATTTTTGTTAAAATTCAAACCCGGTTTCTGAAGGTTAAAACGTGGGAACCCAATCAGGAGTACATTGGAATAGTGAAATCTGAAGGGAAGAAAAAGGATGGATGAGGGTTCTAGCAGCAGATGAGCTGTGCTGCGGATAGATTTTCGTAATGTTGCAGAGGCAGAAATGAGCGAACTTGGTAATGGTGAGACAAAAATAGAAATTGCTGGAGAAACTCGGCAGGTCTGGCAGTGTCTGTGGACAGAAAACAAAATTAATGTGTTGGACCCAGTAACCCTTCTGCAGACTCTGCTTTCTCCATACAGATGCTGTCAGACCAAAATTTTCACATGTCATAAATTTTTGGAATCCCAGCAAGCAAATAACAATAAAAGAAAGGATTAAAATCAAATCACAAATTACCCAGTATATTTAGAAAACTTCAAGGAATATTCTTAAAGTCAAATGGTGAAACAAATAGCTTGCTTCTGAATTTCTAATGTGCTGTTAAAACTTTTAGTTATCTTCAGGTAGTGACTTGAAAGAAATTCTAGGATTTTCATATTAATCATTCAAAACCTGCATTTCCTTTCCAACTGATTAAAGGTTTAACAGCCATCTCAGGTTTGTTCAATACGTTCACATCAGTTTTATGACCCTTTGATGTTTTGCTTATAACTTCTGTGTCTGATGCAACCTCTATCACTAACATCTGATGAAAAAGTGAGACTCTGAAACAGGTAGTAGGAACTGCCAATGCTGGAGAATCTGAGATAACAAGGTGTAAAGCACAGCAAGGCCAAGCAGCATCAGAGGAGCAGGAAAACTGATGTTTCCGGGTCTGGACCCTTCTTCAGAAATGGGGTTGGGCAACAGGATTCTGAAATAAATAGAGGGAGAGGGGGAGACGGATGGAAGATTGATAAGAACAGATAGGTGAAGAGAAGACGGACAGGTCAAAGAGGCAGGGATGGAGCCAGTAAAGGTGAGTGTAGGTGGGGAGTTAGGGTGGGGGTTGGTCAGTTCAGAGAAGACGGACAGGTCAAGGGGGCGGGGATGAGTCTGGTAGTTAGGAGGTGGGGTGGGGGTTGAGGTGGGAGGAGTGGATAGGTGGGAGAAAGGACAGACAGGGTAGGGAGGTGGGTGTATTTACAGGGAGCACCAGGTGATTAAGATGTATTAATATATCAAGCCAAACATGGCTGATGTAATAGCCAGTCATTTCAGCTTTCCTCAAGGCAGCTAGGGTTAGTGTAAAAGTAAGGATAGGGGTAAAACTTGTGAAAAGGAATGGTAGAAGCATTAAGTATCGGGAATGAGAAAGGATTGGAGAGTGAGGGACCGGTAAAAAATAACAAACTGTGCAGTCATATCTATTATAGCTTCAGAAATTTGGCAGAAATATCCCATTTTTCTTGAACTAGCTATAAGATTGTGTGGTTAGCAGTTGGATGAATTATACACTTACAGTTTGACTAGGAGGGGCAGGCTTAATAGTCCTTTGCTATTTACATATATGGAATTTTAAATTTTAAAACAATTAAAATGAAAAGCTAATCATTTTTTCTATTTCAATAACACTTTACACTATGTAAAACTATGTTGTAGCTATGTGTCAAATGGAATTTGTCAAATTTCACTGGATAAAAAGGCTCATGACTCCAAATCTTTGTCGTCTGAATTTTAGTGCTGAACTTAAAACTTATGATCATTGTGATCTTAAACATGTTTCTGATATTTGAAGAGTATGTTTGTTTAAATATGATTTCAAAGGCTAAGTAAATATTGCGGCTATTATGGATTAATGAGCAGAAGTGAAGTGAGTTTACTACTTCTGAGGCAGCAAATGAAATCTTACGTGCTTTAAAAATGTCCAAATATAGTTTCTAAATCATTATAATCTGCTCATTGTGTCTGTTATTAGACAAACTTATTTTAAGAAACTAATAAAATGCATTTGTAAACAGAATATTTCTGCAGCAGAAATATTACAAATCCTATACAATACCCCTTTAAAACTGGTGGTTTATTTTAAACAAAAACATGTTATACAGCAATAACATAAACCTTTGCCATGTGCTTAGAATCATGTGTTTCACATTTTAGCTCCATTATGGAAAAACCCAACCCATATCATTTGATATTTATTTAGCAGGAGAATTTATTTATTTTATTACTTTAATTTATTTACTCTTTACTACTCCTCTGTGCAACAAATATGGATTCGGTTCATGTGAATAAATTAGCTTATAAATCAAAAAACTTATCTTTATTGGGGGGGAATGTTATAGTACAGCTTCAAACATTCCTATTGTAAAATCATCACCTTTTTTTAAAAGATGCCAGCTGCCTGGCAACAAAAGAAAACATTAGTAATTGAATTCTTCCAAACACAGTAACACTTTATTCAAGAAAATAAAGGATTGCTTTTGTGAGCAGAACAACAGTCACTGAAGGACAAAATGTTTCTTTTAACATTTCAAAATCAGGCAATTAGAAACAATTTCAAAGCAAATTATGCCATTCTCCAAATCCTGATCTCTTTTTCACTCCAGTGGTCTTGAATATCCCTCTTTCACCAGACGACTACATTTTAAAATGATTCATGGACTGCTTCAATGTCATTTATAGAGAATTGCATTGTCTGTTGGGGCTGTTCGTTTTCCTAAACTCCCCATAAAATTCACTAATTGGACAAAACTATGTGAATTTTTTTCATAACCCCTCCTAACCTTAAAGATTACCATCAGGTCACTTGTAAAACTTTGCAGCTTAAGTGCCAAACCTTCTTCTTAGCTGTAACTGCTTACTCCTCCTCCTTTCACTTTTTGTTAATTTTCAATTACAAAGACAGGCATTTGAGTGAATTATCATAATTCCTTTGTTCTTTGGGTGTGGGCAATGCTGACAAGATCAAAAGTGTTGCCTACTTATTCTGAGCAAATGCAAGTCAGCCTCCTCTTTGAACGTGGCAATCAGTGAGGATGTTTAATAGGAAATTTGAGGAGTTTGAGCTGCAAAGAGGGAAATGAGAAGCTTGTCCAAGTATAGATGAAATGCAACTTGAACGGAAACTCAGTGGTCAGTGTCTTGCATACTTAAGAAATAGGTGTGTTTAATAGACATAATCCTTCCATTAGAATGGATGCTGTGAAATAGAGTCACAGAATCTTACAGTATAGAAACAGGCCCTTTGGACCACCATTTCTATGCTGATAAACAATCACCAAACTACACTAATTCCACCTACCTGCACATGATCCATAGCCTACTATGCTCTGACATTTTAAGTGCTCATCTAGATTCTTCTTCAAGGTTACAGAAGTACTTGCTTCCACCATCCTCTTAGGCAGCACATTCCATATTTCTACCACCCATTGGTAGATATGACGAGGACATTTTTCAAAAGCACAACATAGAAATTGGTTTCAAATAATTTGCATAACTCTTGGATCTTTTTCTCCAAGCTTTGATCACATTCAGCTTCACTTCAAGATCCTAAGTGTAATAATGACTACACATCACTAATATGCAAGTATTGTTATCTAGGATCTCCCAGCTTATAAGATAGTCAAAGGGATAAGCATGCATAGGCATTCCTTCATCTCTGGCAATCATTTCCATACTTCCTAAAAAAGTAATAAAGACGTGAGACTTTAAAGCTTAAAATGAACTTAGTGAAAATTAAGCAGTCAAAGTTAAGCAATTGTCAGATCTTCTGAACACAAGACATTCCTTGTTTTGTCAGCTTTAGTACAGTTCTCATTTATGCTAGTAGGAATTTATTTTAAAACCTTACAAATTGTCTCTTTCAGGCACTACGGGCTATATGTTTTGACTTCACTATTAAGGGCATTGGCTAAGGGAATATGAGAAAGAGTTTTATTGTGGCAATTAGTTTGATCAAAATGATTCCTTTTAATCATTTAGATGTATAAAAGATAGCAATGCCCACCCCCCACCTGAGCAATGAATCCAACTATCTACTCGCAAATGTCTAAATTCCTAAATGGAAAGTAAGGATTTGTTTAAATTATAAACTTTTAGACAGTGGGGGGCCTTAATGAACAATTGCATAGCTTACTAGTTTAACAAGACCACCAGACCATACGAAATAGGAACAATAACAGGATTTATGGCCCCTCAAGCCGACTCCACTATTCAATAGGGCCATGGGTGATCCTATATTCTTCACACATACTTTCCAGCATTTTCCCCGTAAGCCTTGATTCCCGGCTGATCAAAAATCTATCTGAGCCTTTCTAGCTCAGGTTCACTAGGCAGATCCTAGTGTCAGTGTGATGGGATTGTCTTAAAAGTAAAGATTAAACAGGTCGAGAATCTACTCACTGGAGTCTAGAAGAATGAGAGGTGATCTCATGAAACATGTAGGATTCTTAAGGGGCTTGACAGGATAAATGCTGAAAGAATGTTTCCCCTCGTGGGAGAGTCTACGACCACAGGGCATAGTGTCAGAATTATGGGCTGTGGAAGTTCTGAGGAAGGTCACCGGACCCAAAATGTTAACTCTGTTTGTTTTTCCTTCATAGATGCTGCCAGATCTGCTGAGCTTTTCCAGCAACTTTGTTTTTGTTCCTGCCAACTTAAGACTGGGATGAAGTGCAATTTCTTCTTTCAGATGGTTGTGAACTCCTTGCCACAGAGAGCTGTCAGGGAGGACTCCTTGGATAAATTTAAAGCTGATATAAATAGATTATTGATCAGTAGGGGAATCAAGGGTTACAGGAAAGGGCAGAAAAATGGATGTGAGGAATTTCAGATTAGTCATGATGCTATTCAATGGTGCCCGAACAGCCTACTCCTGTTCCTATTTCTTATTGCCTTATTGACGATGACAGCATAAATTAGATAGGGCCATAAAGAAAAGTTAGTGGAATCCTTAGATCCATTTGTGTATGTTATGTATATGTATAGAATATGGAAGTTAGGAAGTACTACAGGTATTTCTCCTAAATTGTGATATTTGGATTCTTGTGTGACCTCATGCTATAGAAAAGCACATTATAGAAAATCGCCATAGAAAATCGCATTATAGGGAAATCGCTTTACCTGTATAGCAGAAAATTCATGTTATCCAAACAGCGTCCACTATTCATCAACCAATTCAAACTCACAAAACATGCATTATAGTAGAAATATCTGTATTGAACTTAGTTCAATGTGTGGGTTTCCTCCAAGTGCACTGGTTTCCTCCTACAGTCCAAAGATGTGCAGATTAGGAATATTGGCCATTCTAAATTGCCCGTAGTGTTTAGGGAGGTGTAGATTAGGTGGGTTATAGGGTGATGGGTCTGGGTGGGATGCTCCGAGGTTTGGTGTGGACTTGTTGGACCGAAGGGCTTGTTTCCATACAGTAAGGATTCTATGATTCTCTGAAAGTATTTCCAAAAGCAAAGAGCCACAATCAGTATCATCAATGATTTCTGGCTTTTTTTTCAGAATTACCAGGAAATATTCAAATACAGTTAAATACATTTCTGTGGGAACAAAGTTATAACAGAGGAAACCATATTGTGATGGCTTGAAGTACATGTCAAAATTAAATAACTGCCACTTAAGACAAAATAACCTATCCTTCACTAAGAACTTCCATGCTCAGTAAATGAATAACAAAACCAAAATTGAAATATATAAACTATTAAACTGTTCCATCATCCTATAATTATAACTTCCTTACTATCTACATTTATATATACTTATTAAAAATGTACTATATTGTAGAATTAAATCTATTTGTTGTTAATTCAGATAAAGCAACATTTTCATTGTCCATACATTGACAGTAAATAACTAATGTAACATACAGTATCAAATCCATTACTGAATTCATGTTATTATGTTGATTTACTTCATGTCGGGGCCAGTAAATAATTTACGCTTGGCTAATACTGGCACTGCTATTCATTATTTTATGTCCAGAACATGATGATAGCAGAATGCAACTTGCTAATTGTATAGCGAAAGAAAATATGATGCATTGTCAAGCTACTATAAACTAACTGCTTTCAATAATTTGGTGCCCCTTCATTTACGTCAATGTTACAAAATACTTTATAACTAATTTATCACAGTGTTTGGAAGATTCTATTGCATAGTAACTAATTTAAATGTAAACTTAAAGTGGAGAATTACTTTGTAATAAGATATTTCCAAAATATAATGCAATTTTGGCACAGAAGATGGTGTGGTCTGAAACAGTAGTTCAAAATCAAACCCATAAATTTTTATACTGTAACTTCAGGTTGATGTTTTATTAGCATCAAGAGCTGCGTTAAGCCTTAAAAATACAATGAATGGCATTTCACTAAAAATTGAAAAATCATTCATTGCCGTTACCTTAGAAGACTGAACAGAAAGCAAAATCTTAAAGTGAACCTCTGTCAGAAAGTGGCTTTAGTGAAAAATACGCTGCACAAAACAGAGTTGGAAGTAGGCGGCTATAATCTTTAAATTGAATCCAGAGACACAGGGTGGAGTACAACAAAGTAGCCAGTTTGTGCAACGTAGGAATGTAGCAAAGCAATTCTTTCTTTAAACAGCCTGTACTTTAACAGTTGTAGACTTACACAACTTCAGTTCTCTTCCTAAAGGCAAATCCAACCCACAGTGCTTTGAACTCACCACAGATCGGGCTTCAAGGCAGATCTTGAACCTACCTTAGCCAGACAGGCATGAAACTCAGTGCTTCAGAGATGGTAGGAACTGCCGATGCTGGAGAATCTGAGATAACAAGGTGTAGAGGTGGATGAACACAACAAGCCAAGCAACATCAGAGGAGCGGGAAAGCTGACATTTCGGGCCTAGGCTCCTCTGATATTGCTTGGCCTGTTGTGTTCATCCAGCTCCACACCTTGTTATCTCGGATTCTCCAGCATCTGCAGTTCCTATTATCTCTAGGCCCGAAACGTCAGCTTTCCTGCTCCTCTGATGCTGCTTGGCCCGGTTTGTTCATCCAGCTCTACACCTTGTTATCTCTGAAACTCAGTGCTGTTTATTCCAATCTGATCCATGCCTGCCATCCCACCAAGTGAACCAATGAATCCACCAAGGAGTCCCAGGTGCTGTTCAAATGAGGTCTTACTGGAATTATGACAGTGGAAGATGCAATTTTCCTTGTACCACATGGTTGACCAGGAATCTCTCCCACCCTTACCTTTGGCATAATAAGAAAGATTTGAAGCTTGATACTGAACCTGGTTGACTGCTTTATGAATGCATTTTTCTCAGCTTCCGGCTCAGAGGTAGGATGTTACTGACTGCACTTCCACATATACAATATAAAGGCAAAAATAATGATTGCAAACATGACATGATATAATGAAAACACTGTTGGACACCCTTCATAAATGATGTAATAATACTGATCAGTAATGTCAGTATTTCATATTCACTTTAAACATGGCATTTTGTCTATTTTGGCTCAACATTGAAATGAAAACAAAGAAAAATAAATACTAAAGGATGTTGTTCAGTGCAACCTTTGTGTTGCAATATCTCACCTCTCTTGAAAACATAAAACATTGATACTTCACAGTGAATATCAATAAAAGTGCACAGTACAGACGTTTCTGTTTTGGTTGGCTATTAATGCAGAAAACTCTTTTGAAGCTGCCTGATAATGTAGTTAGTAAGATTTTTTTGTTATTTTTACTTACACTGAATCTTGAATAAGCCCATGCCAAAAATTATGATAACTGCAAAGACGCTATACCTTCAAGGTTAAAGCTAGTTGTAATAATAATAACAAAATTCTGAATATCCCCTCTTATTATAATCACTTAGACATCTAGTAGACACATTCATGCAAAACAAATTACACTACATTTTCTGTACTGTACCTCACCAATGCATTAGCCATACTCCAATAGGAGAAACAAAATAAAAGGATATTTGGCAATATGTTTCACAAACTATGCAGACATATATCAACCACAGACTATTCCCTGAAAACAGGAATTTGTGGTTGCCCTAGTTAGAAGGCACAGCATAACAAACCAAGATAAGCCAACATAATTCAGTTCCAATTTTACAGACAATTCTGCCATAATTTCTACTGTGTCATACTGATTTATATTACCTATAGTCAAGTACCAAAACCTACAACAAATTGAGAAGGACAGCTGTTTGGAACACAGGAGCAGTGCCAGATCACCCGCCAAGGTGCCGGGAGAGGTAAAACTAAAGGATGGATGACCACAACTGGTAGGAGAGTGTAATTACAGCAAGGCATAATCACACAGACATTACAGTAGCATTGTGGAATCATTTACAGCCAGAATGAATGCAAACAAAAGATATGTTTTTTTTTCTTGGGAAGTGAACATATCTCCAAATTAAAGAAAAAGTACTTTATACTAATAATGTTTCAATTTAAGATATCAGGTATATCTTATTCACAAATGATTGACCTATTCCTGCTCCTGATCATCTTCAAAATGTTAATTTTTACTTTGCAAATTATAAGGAATAAAACAGGCTAATACCTTATTAAACCAGCATTGTTGCAACATCCATTAAAAACAGACACTTCTGGTTCGGTGGTTTGCAGACTTCACTCAATTTGTACTGCTTGCAATTAGTGGAGACCTTTATATTTATCATAATTGCTTCTAATTGCAACTTGTTATAATAAAACACACATTAATTTACCTAAGCAAACAACATACACCATGTGCTTGACTTCAGTTAAGATTCTAAGGCAGTCTGGTCTTGATCCACTTTTTGTAATCAGATTGTGAATCTCTAAAGGGTTCAGATTTCTTCGCCATGCAAATGCAGCACTAATGTTAAAATTACACAGTTAAAAGGAAGTAAAGTGCGAGTGATGAAAATCTGAAATTATATCTGCATATGTTAGAAATCTTTAGCATTTCTGATTTCAAAGATCAGTTGTGTTTTTTTTGAGTACACTCATCTTTATTGTTATTGATTTTTTTCCCCGAAGTTTCAGCAATGTGTGCAGAACTTATCATTGTTTTGATTTGACATGAATCATTCTAATGGTGAACATACTATGATCAATATATTTCATAACTCCAAAGTTACATTACATTTGTTTCAGTTTTCAACCTTGTCCAGTTTTAGTCAGTAAATATATCAGCACTCTTTTGCTGCTGGACTCAATTACAAATCCCTTGAGATAACCATTATAATAAATGATTCCATTATGTAAGGTGTGAGATTTATATAATTTAATGTTATTTATTTTAGCATTTATATTGGAGTTAGTCCACACTGGATATTGATATTTACCTGAAGGGATTTAATAATTAACTTGTGGGTATTTCTGCAGCCATGGTGATTACTTTTAAAATATAACATTTGAGCAAGGCTTCCTAGAGAGTTTGTTTACATTGGGAAAATTTCTAAACAAAAAAAGTAAACGGTGTAGTGCATGAGGCTTTCAGATCGAAGATTCTGGAATTTTTGGGATGCAGAGAGACATAGATAAGCTGCAGAGCTGGGCTGAGAGGTGGCAAATGGAGTTTAATGCAGACAAGTGTGAGGTGATGCACTTTGGTAGGAGTAACCAGAAGGCAAAGTACAGGGCTAATGGTAAGATTCTTAGTAGGGTAGATGAGCAGAGAGATCTCGGTGTCCATGTACACAGATCCTTGAAAGTTGCCACCCAGGTTGACAGGGCTGTTAAGAAGGCATACAGTGTTTTAGCTTTTATTAATAGAGGAATCGAGTTCCAGAACCAAGAGGTTATGGTGAAGCTGTACAAAACTCTGGTGCGGCCGCACTTGGAGTATTGTGTACAGTTCTGGTCACCACATTATAAGAAGGATGTGGAAGCTTTGGAAAGGGTGCAGAGGAGATTTACTAGGATGTTGCCTGGTCTGGAGGGAAGGTCTTATGAGGAAAGGCTGAGGGACTTGAGGCTGTTTTCATTAGAGTGAAGAAGGTTGAGAGGTGACTTAAGTGAAACATATAAAATAATCAGAGGGTTAGATAGGGTGGATAGGGAGAGCCTTTTTCCTAGGATGGTGACAGCGAGCACGAGGGGGCATAGCTTTAAATTGAGGGGTGAAAGATATAGGACAGATGTCACAGGTAGTTTCTTTACTCAGAGAGTAGTAAGGGAATGGAACGCTTTGCCTGCAACAGTAGTAGATTTGCCAACTTTAGGTACATTTAAGGCGTCATTGGATAAGCATATGGACGCACATGGAATAGTATAGGTTAGATGGGCTTCAGATGGTATGACAGGTCGGCACAACATCGAGGGCCGAAGGGCCTGTACTGTGCTGTAATGTTCTATGTTCTATGTTCTAGTTTTAGCTTGCAGTAGTTTTGCAGAAGTCTTGACTCAAGCTGCATGTGTGAAATAGTTGCTCCTGAGAAAAGAAGGTCGTTTAGGACTATTTTTAAAGAGACTATCTCAATGTGAGGAGATTAGATGAAAGTTCCAGATCAGATGTCAAAACTCTGAAAGGGTTATTTAAACCTGAGAAAGTCTAAACTTCATCTAGGAAAAGGCTATCAGATTTTCAAGATGGGCTTAAAGATCAATGAAAATAAATCCTCTGGATATCAAATAGAAGCGAGTTTTCTTTGATGAGAATACTGTAAAGAAATGTTTTTAGGGTACAAGTAGTTCATTTATTCTAGGTTATGTTCATTTCTTTCAAATCATAATCTTCTATTTTATTGTTGAAACCAAGTCTACATCATTGTTTGTTTATATTTCAACTAAAGACTACTTCAATAAAGGCAGAAAAAAAGGATGGTCTTGTTAGACTTCAGGCTCGTACCTGAATCTGCAGTAGTATCATCAACTGGGATCTTAATTTTAGTGTAACTTGATGTTCTGATTAGATTAGAAATATTACCAAATTAACTTTGCTAATTATGACCTGAAGCCAGACCTATTTCTGAATTATTTTGAACATATTTTAAAGGGGTAATGTTTTCAAGTATATGTGTTTGACAAAACTTTTCATGAGACAAAGAAGAAGGTAGGCAACGCTTCCATTTTTGACCCACAATATTATACTGTGACTTTGTAAGAAAACAAAGAAAGCTAAACCAAGCATTTTTTTCTTGCTCTCTTTGCTCACTCTGCAACAATTTTATCTCAAAGCAGATTTTAGAATGCTTACACAGCAGTCATACACCACTCTCACAGGTGATTCATCGTTACAATTTGCAAAATAGGGCAACAAAAATAAGCAATTAGCTATTTCTTATTGGGTTATGTGGATTGGATTCTCCCCATTGCTCCTGATGGAATGTTTTCATCATATTTGAATGATTTGTGATTTGACTGGCTGAAGATACAACACAATAGTTTACGTCATCATTCATTACCGATAGATAGGCTTTTAGTTATTTGGTTATGTCAAAAAGTAAACAGTGAAAAATATTTATCACCGATGAGAACAAAATCTAATTAGGTAATCACCTTTTGTATTTATGAAAGTGACATTTTCTGAAGGGAAATGCATTCATACACATACTTAATAAGATACAGTCTGCATCTAATTGTAACTGAACATGCTCTTTCAAGGCACACTTTTTGATCCTTTAAATTGTTACAAGGTTGTGAGATCAATTTTAACTCCAGAGCGATATTACATAATCTAGGGAGACAGTATAGTATGATTTTGAAAGCTGAAGTTTCAAGGGTGTTCTCATTCAAATGGAATTTGCGTGAAAGTTTTATCTATCTTATTCAGCCTGAGGGATCCTTAGCACTATTCAATGAAGAGGAGGGAATTGCTGGTGTTGTGGCTGGCATCACTCCCTTGATAAACAAATCATCTGGTCATTCGCCTTGTTTTCTGTTTGCAAAATTTTGCTATCTGCTGCAGTTACTCCAATAAAGTAGAGATAGCATTTTAAAAAAAGAGATGTAAAATATGTTGTGATATGCTCAGAGACATGATAAAGTGTACTACAATCCAAGCAAATTCCTTATAACTTGACATGCAGATATCTTACACATAATGAGAGCCCTGGCAATTGTTTCAGAAGTGAATTAGAACAAACTTTTACAAAGTCAAGGCACATCTGGAACTCATTGTCTTAAGTTATAATAGAATGTTTTAATGAGAAGAAAGTGTAAAATTAAGAATTCTATGTTGGAAAACTCATAAGTAAAGAATTCTTAAGGATGGCCACTCAGGTGAATTTGAACTTAAAATTATACGATAAACTGTTGCTGTTTTGAAAAAGACATCCTCTCACAATTTTGCCTGACTCGATGATTAGTGAATAATTGGATTGCCGTCCAGACTGGAAGCAAAGCAGACACACCAACAGCATATCCAGCAGTTAGTTCTACAACCAAGCACATATTTGAAGTCTTGGGGAAAATAGAAGGTTTAATATTGAAAAGCATTATATATTGAATATTCATATGTTACTGAAAGTCAGCAGAAGGTAGTTAAGAAATTGTTTTACCATCTAAAATATACATAATACAGAAGTGAAACCAGATGATTGGAATATAGTTGATACTATCCAGTTGTTTAAAAAAGTAGAAAAATACTCTATAAACCTGTCAACTTGGCATTTACAGTGTGACAAAAGATTGGAGTCTATCATAAAGTAAGTAATGCATTGGTATTTCATTTGACTATAGGCAGTGATCCCAAGCCAAGCTGTGAAACCATGCCAAACAGATTTATTGGATTTCTTTTGATAATCCAACAGAAATAACTGTTTAGGGAGTAGACATTGAAAATATTGTTCCTCTAGATTTCCAAAGGTAAAAGGGCAAATTTCAACTGCTAGTTAACAGTAAAGCCACGCAGATTAACTTACTAACCGAAGGTCATACAATTTGTAGCATTTTTTTTCCATGCCCCCTGTGAGTGTAGAGTGCTAATCAGTTTCACACTTCAGGAGATGAGAAATATGTCAGTTCTTCTGCTGAATAAACCAATAACCAAAGGCAAGGGTGTTCCAGGCAATTTGATGGGTAACCCAGGCTGAGTGGCAGTGGCCCTAGATTGTGCGTGTAGGTCCAAAGGCAGTTCAAAAAGAAATAAAAGATGTCTTCTTTAAGTAGCCTTCGACTTTTGTTTGCTCATGCTACGCCCACTTGGAGCTTGAAATTGCCTCAAATGTCATACTCATAGCATAGGAACCAAGTTGCGGTATCTGGCTAATGTTCTGCCAATTCCAGCCGTTAAGTGAGCCAAACTAGTAAAGGATCTGGGAAAAATATGTGGGTGATGTAATGTCAGGCAGTTAGTATTTGAAAATGTTAACTGACTTCACAAGATAATCTCCATCATCAAGACTTAAAGGAATCTTCCTGTGAGGAGATAACTTGTTGGCCAAACCAGGTCACCTTCTTTTTCTGTTCACAGGGCTTTCTGAGATGAATTGTTTGCCTGTCCGGATTTGCTGTCTGTTGATCTCACTCTACAATCAACTTTCAACTTGATCCAATTGCGACTAATATGTAATGTCTGAGACACAGTGGAATGTGGAGTAGTGATAAACATATTTCATTTATTTGAAACAATTGTATAAAGAATTTAATTATTGGGAAAAGAAAGCTCTGGGGATAATGACATATAATTCTGTTAGGACCTGAAATGGTTAAATTATGAGGTCGACACAATCCATCAGGATTTAAAGAACTGTACCTAGGAGGAGCTAATCAGTAACCTAAACGCTTCTGGCTCTGTGATAATGGGAACTGCAGATGCTGGAGAATCCAAGATAATAAAGTGTGAAGCTGGATGAACACGGCAGGCCAAGCAGCATCTCAGGAGCACAAAAGCTGACGTTTCGGGCCTAGATCCTTCATCAGAGAGGGGGATGGGGTGAGGGTTCTGGAATAAATAGAGAGAGAGAGGGAGGCGGACCGAAGATGGAGAGAAAAGAAGATAGGTGGAGAGGAGAGTATAGGTGGGGAGGTAGGGAGGGGGTAGGTCAGTCCAGGGAAGACGGACAGGTCAAGGAGGTGGGATGAGGTTAGTGGGTAGGAAATGGAGGTGCGGCTTGGGGTGGGAGGAAGGGATGGGTGAGAGGAAGAACAGGTTACGGAGGCAGAGACAGGCTGGGCTGGTTTTGGGATGCAGTGGGGGGAGGGAGGGGAAGAGCTGGGCTGGTTGTGTGGTGCAGTTGGGGGAGGGAATGAACTGGGCTGGTTTTGGGATGCGGTGGGGGAAGGGGAGATTTTGAAGCTGGCGAAGTCCACATTGATACCATTGGGCTGCAGGGTTCCCAAGCAGAATATGAGTTGCTGTTCCTGCAACCTTCGGGTGGCATCATTCTAGCACTGCAGGAGGCCCATGATGGACATGTCATCTAAAGAATGGGAGGGGGAGTTGAAATGGTTCGTGACTGGGAGGTGCAGTTGTTTATTACAAACCGAGTGGAGGTGTTCTGCAAAGCGGTCCCCAAGCCTCCACTTGGTTTCCCCAATGTAGAGGTAGCCACACCGGGTACAATGGATACAGTATACCACATTGGCAGATGTGCAGGTGAACCTCTGCTTAATATAGAAAGTCATCTTGGGGCCTGGGATAGGGGTGAGGGAGAAGGTGTGGGGGCAAGTGTAGCATTTCCTGCGGTTGCAGGGGAAGGTGCCGGGTGTGGTGGAGTTGGAGGGCAGTGTGGAGCGAACAAGGAAGTCACGAAGAGAATGGTCTCTCCGGAAAGCAGACAAGGGTGGGGATGGAAAAATGTCTTGGGTGGTGGTGTCGGATTGTAGATGGCGGAAGTGTCAGAGGATGATGCGTTTTATCCGCAGGTTGGTGGGGTGGTGTGTGAGAACGAGGGGGATCCTCTTTGGGTGGTTGTGGCGGGGGCGGGGTGTGAGGGATGTGTTGCGGGAAATGCGGGAGATGCGGTCATGGTCGTTCTCGACCACTGTGGGGGGAAAGTTGTGGTCCTTAAAGAACTCTTCCCCTCCCCCCACTGCATCCCAAAACCAGCCCAGCCTGTCTCTGCCTCCCTAACCTGTTCTTCCTCTCACCCATCCCTTCCTCCCACCCCAAGCCGCACCTCCATTTCCTACCCACTAACCTCATCCCACCTCCTTGACCTGTCTGTCTTCCCTGGGCTGACCTACCCCCTCCCTACCTCCCCACCTATACTCTCCTCTCCACCTATCTTCTTTTCTCTCCATCTTCGGTCCGCCTCCCCCTCTCTCCCTATTTATTCCAGAACCCTCTCCCCATCCCCCTCTCTGATGAAGGGTCTAGGCCCGAAACGTCAGCTTTTGTGCTCCTGAGATGCTGCTGGGCCTGCTGTGTTCATCCAGCTTCACATTTTATTATCTTGGCTTCTGGTTCTGTGTTTGCCATTCAAACTGTGCTGTGTGAAGATGTTTTAGGAGCTACAATGTGAAGTTACTCCTGGGTAGTAAGACTGATATCTTACAAAAGACAATCATGTCTCTTAAATAAAATGGAACTGGCTTTTAAGTAGTATTTAATAAATCTATTTCCTGTTCATCAAGATTAAGTCCATTTCCTGCCTAACATATTGCGTTTGCATCCTTCCCCATATGATATCAGGAGTTTAGATGAATACTAGCAAGAAAGAACGTTGGCAGTGGATCTACTCAAGTTATTCCACATTATAAACTGTACTCTCAGAATGGTAACAGGCCAGTATCTCCCTGCTCCTGTTGGGCAGCCTAAGCTTAGAGTTAATTCCTTTTTTTTGTTCTCCATTTGTTCATGGGATGTGGGTATCACTGACTAAGTCAGCATTTTATTACTCATCCCTAATTTCTCTTGAGAAGTCGGTTATGAGCAAATGCACCATTAGATTTGCTGCAATGGAAAATTCAAATCTGTTCAGCCTGCAAAATCAGCTCCCAAATAGTGTCATTGGCTAAGATTAATTTCTAACTTCAGTTCTTTTTTTCAGTCGTGAGGAAAGCGAAGTACTCAGAGGAAAGGCAAAAACACGTTTCTGGAAACAGTACAAATAATTCACAGGATACAAAAGATAACTTGAAGACTGAATAAAATTGACAAGTAACAGAAATAGATTGCAAGAAGAAGGATTTAATTACAAATAAAGGAATCATTTGCTAAATCAATATTCTGGCACACAATGTGTTTAGGTCAAGTGACTAAGGCACCTGCCTAATGACAGCTATGAAAGTACTTGTGGAGCACATTGAGAACTCCTTTCCCCTGCAGTGTATATCAGATGTTCCGTCAAATTAGCTTGCTGTATTAGACCAATTGGGTCTTCAATTCATCCAAATGCAGAGAAGAAATTCTCTAACAGATTTATTGCCATACACTCCTATATTTTAAACACCCAGCAATGAAATTAGAATACCCTTGTGATACGATGGATTAGAATGTTCTCATAGTATAATTCTGAGTGCACAGGCAAGAACGGTTATAAGTAGTAAGAATAACACACAAAAGAGTTCATCGGAAGTACATTTAAGCCCCTGCTTTGCTGACAAGGACAGAAGTGCAGGGTTCAAAAGAACAGTCACTGGACTCAAAATGCTAACTCAGTTTTTCTTTCCATAGATGCTGTCAAACCAACTGAGTTTCTCTATCACTTTCTATCTTTGCTTCAGATATGCAGAATTTAACAAAATATCATTGATGCGGCAGAAGTTGTGAAACATATTAAACTGCTTGCAAGGCAGCAATGATCTTGTGTCACAAAATATAATCCCATTCCAGCTGTGGCAGGTGATTGCTGGACTTGATGCACAGCTCTGCCAGCCTCGTTGTATAAAGATTTAGTCCTTTTCAAATATCTATGCTGTAATTGAACAATATGGGAGAATACATGTTCCTGGAAGTATGCGGTCTTCTGTTTGTTCACCCTGCTGTTCTCTTCTTTCACATATTGTAGCTGATCTTCCCCATTCTCCAGTGTGGAATTACCAAAATGACACACACAAAAAGAAACAAAAAAACATTTTCCCAGCAACGCTGAGAATTCAGAACTCTAACAGTAACTATAAAGACTTTAAATTTGTCTGAGTAGTCAAAAGCCGTTACTTAATGTCTCAAAGTGTCGATCGTACTTGCATTGAGCAAGTGACTTGTGCCTGGTTTGATAATGCAGATACTTTCATCACATTTTCCATTGAATCCAGGAAACAGCAAGATTGGCAAAAATCTCCCCCAAAGCTTTGCAACATGCTAGCTGTCAGCAAGCGAGTGTATAGCTTGCAATCAAGAAATGACATCTACGCCTTTTGCTATATTTACACACATTGGGCTGCTTTTGGAAAGCATACATGCCACTTACATCAAAGTCTGCCTAAAAATCAGAATGATTAGTGTTCTAACATGAAGTTTTGCTCCTGAGACAGGAGACCAGATTTGAAATAACTCCCAGATCCCAAGCCTGACTCCATTTAATGATGTGATTTTCAATCCCAAGGATTAGGCTGCTAACTGGAGTTGGGTTTTCATCCCAAGGGGAACAGTAGCTGGTGAAAGGGCTTATATCAGCCTGTGAAACTTCATTCAAGTTGTCGTAAAACAGTAAAATGTGAAACAGCCCTCTGACCCTTACCCCCCATACTCTATCATTACTCCCAAAACATTCACTATGCCACACTGACATGCAACCTCACATCTACCTGTCTAATGGCTCCTTGATGCTTTCCATAAGCAACAAAATGCCAATTCATTCCAAGCCATGACATCCTTGCCACTTTCTCCTCCTGCCCACCAACCCCGGGAACTAGCCTTTGACTTGATGTCCTCCATGTCACTTAATCTATCATGTGGTGGGTGCCTTTAGATGATAAAAAAAGAAAGCTCGACCTATCTGTTACAAATTTCATTGATCTTAAAGGAATTCATTGATAAAAGCCTATTCCATACATTTAAAATCCTTAAAGTACTTAATCCCCATAAATACAAAAATTCCTTTCAAATGCAGTAAAGTACCACCATTTACATCCTCATCATTCATAATTTTGCTTATCTGTACAAAACATCATACATTCCATCCTATTCATTGGAGAGCCAATATTCACTTGTCCATAATTATCAGAAAAAAACTATGAAAACTTGGACAATTGGTCAAAAAAATTGAAAGAAGTACCTAAATGAAAAATAAATAAAGATATGGATAATGCCCATGACATAGTGAATTGCATTGTCTGGAATAAAAAGTGCATGTTGAACTTATATTATCTGCTATGTTCTTTACTGAATTGTTTGTGTGTGGGTGTTCATTATTGTTATAGTCATTGTGTCCTGTGTAAAGTCTTAAAAGTATGCACAGTATGACGAGGTTTATTTATTTATTTTATTAAGCAATTTTCCAGAAGGACATTATTGGATGTATTACGTTTTTTTTTAATGTATTTTCTACTGTGTGCTGTACACATTTTTTTTCTTCGATTTCTCCAACCTATCCAACTGATTCTATTATAACATACATTCAGTATCTCTGAATTTGCAAATTGCAAGATTTTCCAAGTATGGAACCCTTGTAAATGGCAAGGGACTTTTTTAAGGTACTAACTCCCATATAAAAACAAAAATTTGTATCTGGTATATAACATATAGCTCTTTCATACAAACTGTGCTTTTGAAGGCTCACATTTTAACAATGATAGTTATAAAAACATTCAAGCTATTCTAATCTAAAAATGTTAGTCTTCAGACTTTTGACAACAACAGGTAGTAAAATTGCAAGCATTGATTTATTTCAACTGAGAAAGGCTGTTTTTCTTTCTAATTTGAAAGAACAGGGATTAAAATGTTAGTTTGTTCCCCAATTGGAACTCTGTGTTTCCAAGCGTTGATTTAATGTTCCAAACAAGTAAACTTCAGACCAGAACTTCAGATTTATCTTCCCGTTCACAACTAAATGAAATCATCATGGTTTAAATATACCTCATGGAAGATACAACATAGAAACTTGATTAACTTAGCAATTTTAGCACATGATGAAATACATTAGCTCTTCCTACCTGCCTTTGATTCACAATCGTCTTAAAGATTACATCTACAAAATCGATATGCATTCCTTTCCCCAAAACAGCTTTAAATTTCCTTTATTCTTAATTCCCATCTCATTTCTTATTCCTTTAATCACCCTTATATCTTTTGAAAGCTCAAATCAATCAGGCATAAATCACCACGCATACATTCTATAAATTGTGAAGTGTTTTACCCTAATCTCCCTGCAAGTTGTGTATTTACCTGCATTTTCCACTGAAAACTATGATATATTTAAAAGTTAATTGCTAGTCTTATGTTTTATTTACTTTCTTTCACTGTTCTTTTCCAGACAAAATAAGTCATTTTAAAATCATCTGTGTTTTTCTAATGCAAAAAAAAATGCTAATCCTTCCCATTTTCATCAACAAGGCATAGCATAATTTGTGGTGAATTGATGTATGATTTATTCAAATTACTTTTGGATATTCTTTCTCAGAGTACACACAAAATACTAGAGTCAAATATAAGGCTTTATGAAGAAAAGTGAAATGTCAAACATTGAAAGAAAATACAAATGAGGAGAGAAACAAAATAAAATGCATTGAAAAAGCACAAGTGACCGTATAATTTATTGCCATTTATGCACATAATTTTGCATCATTTAATTCTAACTATATTAATAGACCTAGCGATTAGTACCAATAATGTTGGGAACATTTGGCACCTGAAACAATTACTTCTGTTCCAGCAAAACTGAATTGAAAAATCATTAGAAACAGGGAAAGGTGACAGGAACTGTCAGAGACATGATTACAGTTGTCAAACGCTTGATGCATTCTTCCCATATTTCACATTCTAGGCACAAGGGACATTTTGAAACATTGTCATTGCATAGATTAGTACTCTCACATACTTTTAAACCATTATAGCAGAACCTTCTCACCTGCCCCATTCCCTTTCAAATTGGGAGTTAAAATCCTCCCACTGATTTTTAATGATTCCATTCATTGTCTGTTATTTTCAATTGAACTTGTGTAACTAAAATCTGCACCCACCAAAGAGACCCACATATTGCAACCAACAGAGTAAATCCTGCCAGTGACTGTGATAGAATCTGTAAGTCTATTTAACCTGATACAAGAATGGAAACTGCAGCTTAGATTCTCTCTTGAGTTAGAAAAGGAATATAAGGTGTACCAGCAGAAGCAGGCCACTCAGCCCTTTCAGCCTGCTCTGTCATTCAATGAAATCACAGCTGATCTGAATATGCTCAACTCCACTTTTCTGCCTTTTCCCCAGAACCTTTGCTAGCAATTAGGGTGACAACCAGGGAGGCTACTTAATCCTCAATGATGTTGAGCTTCTGGAGTGTTTTTGGAGTTATGGGGAGTATTCCATCACACTTGTGCGTCTTGTACATGACGGACAGGCAGTGAGAAGTTGAGAGGTGACCTACACAAAGCATTCCCAACCTCTGACCTGTTTTTGTAAACACAATATTTATATGCTCAGTCCAGTTCAAGTTCTGATCAATGATAATGCACAAAATGTTGAACATGGGTATTTCAGTGATGGTCGTGGCATCAAATAGCAAGAGGAGATGATTAGATTCTCTCTTTGGAAATAGTCATTGGCAGGCATGGGTATTACTTGCCACTTATCACCACAAGCTGATAACAAAGTTGGACAAGTCTTGCTGCATTGAACACAGTCTGCTTCAGTGACTGAGGAATGATAATGATGTCAGTTCCCAGATTCAGTACTGATGGGAGTTTCACACATTTCCTACTGAGGGGACATTTAACACAAAGTAATCATTTAGATACCTATGTGATTAACCTAAATATAATGTGATGCAACAGAATTCAGAATTGCTGAAGTCATTTGCCACTTTGTATTATTAATCAACTTATCAAAGTTCTAACTCCAGAAAAGCTTCAATGTTTATTTACAGTCAATTCAATAATGTAGAAGAGATTCCAATGTTGATTTTCAACATTTATGTCCAATCTTGCTGAGAAGACAAAAACAGGCATCCCTATGTTAATAATATAATTCTTGAGAAATTATTTATAGAATCCCAAGAAATGATGGTGATCACAATTCAACTGTGTTTCTGGTCCAAGAAACCTACTTCACTTAATATTTTAGTCAAACAAAATATGCTTCTTCTTGGATGATAACCATATTCCATTTTGGGTTATATGCTCTTGCAGCTCAGTGTGGGCCAATATCAGCTATCAGTTTGTATGGGGACTTTGACTGTGCTTTAACCTCTTAAACCCAGCAGTGCTGGCTTTTAGATCCTTGATGTTGTTTCTTAAACATTCAGACTTTTGAATTATTGGAAATCCTTTAATATTTGTTGACTTTAGCTCCGTGCTAAAAATAATTTAGCATAACTGTATCATATTTAAATATTTATATACCCTGAAATTAACTTAGCTTTAACACGTTTTAACTTGAACAAGATTAATCACATTTAGAACATGTGCAAACTCAGTTCAAAAAGCATGATCATTTTCTCAATATTTTCTACAAGAAACAATACCGTGACAACCTAAGTTAAAATAATTCCATTGATCATTTAGGGGTTTAAAAGGAGTGAAATTACAAATGAAGTTTCAGTCATGCTTAAAGAGGTTTCATAAACCCAAAGATCTATATTTGGTTCAATTAACCACCTGCAGTTAAATCAATTACACTGATTGGTTCAACTATTTCATTGATTAATGAAAAATTTCACTGAAAGCCAGTCCCCTCATTAAGAAAAATCAAAATATTTTTCTCCCCAAGGCTACCATTCATGAAGCAGCGAAAGATCTGTTCAATTGCTCAATAATCAACTATTTTATTCATGTCCTAAAAATCAGCCAGATACAGAACAGACAGCAGACTGAAGCATGGAATTCAACTCTGTTACCAGTGGCATAAAACAAACCCTATGTGATGTATGATTCCTGTAACTGTTGTTTGTTCTGGTAATTGTTGTGAGTTTACAGATACTTGTGATCTTCTCTTGAACACATCACCTGGATCATTTTAAGTACATGTTTGAGCTGGGTCCACAAAATAATCCAAAATGGAGACATGTGCATATACATTATTGCTTGAATATGGGTGTGAAACAAGTTACATAAATAATGCTGATTATGTGCAAAGCATGTTTTCGAATTTTCAAATAATAATAGGTGACATTTAAAAACACCTTCCAAAGTTTAAATGCTGTCCCAGAATATCAGAGGTAAACAATAATTTAAACTAGGGGAGTAAGCTGCTTATGTACATTTTTTTTTGCAGCAAGTGCTCTGCATTTTGATATACCAGGTAATATATTTAATTCTAAACCTGGAAAAATGAGGTTGTTGCTTTATTTCAATTCATTTATCTCAATGCAAGTTGTGTGAATCTTGTTACATTTTCCTCTATCAGTGAATGTTCCATGTTCATTTTTGCAAAAGCATTGTTCTCAGAAATACTATTGAGATCTGGAGGCCAATGCCTCCTTGTTCTCTTGAGCTAATCAATATTCATTACCATAAGCATCAATTCAGTTTAAGGCAGACATAATGTGAATTTCAACAATGTCAAATTGCTGAAGTATTTGTAAATGGCAGAAATTTTTTTGCTTATTTTCTCTATATCAAGCTAATTACGATAATGGGACCTGAGTAAAATATGATGAAAAGCCTTTATCTGTCACTTTTATTAAATAAATAGTTTCCCCAACAGCTTCAGATTGCATTAACATGGTTCCTCGAAAGCATTGATTGGTTTCGGTTATGAAATATGCTTTACTTTGTGGCATGGTATTGCACAACCTGTTGTGTTTCATCGTACTACTGAATTAGCGGTCTTCCAGTAAAAAAAAACGTAAACTTAAATGTTGATTCTAAACAAAACACAAATAATAAAGAAGAAAATTTCAATGTTGCATGGAAAAATGCAAACATGTTTCTATTAAATTCTCATGCTGGATATCAGTGTATAGTTGGAAATAATTAAAGAAATCACACTTCATAAAGTTCTGTATCCCTTGCTGCAGCCTTTATTTCTGATGTCCTTGGGAAAAGTGGGAAACTGCCATGCAGTGCATCATGGAGATGAATTTGTACTTCACCACTACCACTTTAGGTCACTGATAGCATATGCATCAGAAGGTCACAGGTTCAAGCCTACGTAAGATTTGAACATCTAATCTAAACTAATACCAAATACCGTAGTAAATGACATGGTTGGAGGTGCTGTCCTTCAGCTAAGACACTGAACAGAGATCCCAGATGCTCTAGTGGGTGATTTAATGGATCCCATTACATTATCTGAAGATAACACAAAGACGTGTTCTCCTCATGTGCCAACTAATCCTTAATCCTTTAACAATTACTGAAACCCAACAAATAATCATACAATTCATATGTTTATGGGACAAGGCAGTCAACAAATTGACTGCCACAATTTCCAATATTACAACATTGACTACACTTAAAAATGTTTAATTTTATCTATAAACCAGATTAAAGCATTCTGAGGTTGTGAAAGTGGCCGCCTGAATGCAATGGAAAACTTTTTTATTTGTTTTCTGATTACCAACAGAAACGTCCTGGAATTGTTTTTAACTGAAAATCACATTCCATTCTCATCTTGTATGTGATCATACCTAAACTCTTGAGTGGTATAAATAGTGTAGAATTCAATTGTTCAGTATTTGATTATGTGAGACTGTTGACTCTTCTCTGTTCTGTGTTCTAATAGTCAGTTTTAGGTGCAGTTACTGAAAAACAGAAATTAAATTGAAGGAAAAAGTTATCAATACGAGACTAGCAGTTTAAAGCACTATAATTAAAGCTCCTACACACACACAAAAATCTTGATGGTCATCTCAGATCTCCAAGGCATAAAACTTAAATGCTGGTGATTGGGATGATAAATAGTTTAAATGCAACAGGTTAAGCACCTCTGTCATGGGATAGATGTAATCCAAGACTCAGACCTACCTGCTCATCTGGTGGATTGACAGCCTGGATATACTAGCACTGGAGGGGGTGCAGAGGAGATTCACTCAGTTGAATCCAGAGTTGAGAGGGTTGGATAATGAGGAGAGACTGAATCAGCTGGGATTATACTCATTGGAAGTCAGAAGAATGAGGGGAGATCATATAGTAGCATATAAGATTATGAGGGAGTAGATAAGGTGGAGTCAGGGAGGTTGTTTCCGCTAGCCGGTGAAACTATGACTGGAGGGCATAGCCTCAAAATAAAGAGAAGCAGATGTGGGACTGAGGTCAGGAGGAGCTTCTTCACCCAAAGGGTTGTGAATCTGTGGAATTCCCTGCCCAGTGAAGCGGTTGAAGCTACCTCACTGAATGTTTTTAAGGCAAGGCTGGATAAATTTTTGAAAGGTAAAGGAATTAAGGGTTATGGTGAGTGGGCAGGTAAGTGGGTCTGAGTCTCAAAGATCAGCCATGATCATATTAAATGGCAGGGCAGGCTCAAAGGCCTACTCCTGCTCCTAGTTCTTATGCTCTTATGGATGTAGTAGCAAGCCACAAGAAGACAGTATTTGTGTTATTTTGCAGCAGAAGCCCCTGGATTGTTGAGTAGTTCACAGAAGAAATGCCTCCATTTGAAATTATGATAACAGTTCTCACATAATCCAACAGACCAAATTGTAATGTGACAATTCCATTACACAATCACTCCCAGATATGTCAGACAGCCCGTCACAGTCAGATACATGCAAGTTGTGGAGGCATCTCAGTTTTATTAACACCACATCCATATTGAAAAGTGCAACTCATACATAAAATGGAACCACTTTTCAAAGATGTGCAAGTCGAAGAAGATGGTTTTATCAGATCAACACAGAAGGGAGTCTCTTTGAAGACTGAGATGGTAAAGGATTTAAAGGAATGGTTTGTCGATATTGTCAGCATTTGGATGTCACTTCTTATCACTGATTGGAAAGCAACATCTATGTTGAATGATAAATTTTACCAGCATGATTTCACACAGCTTTCTCTCACTCCTATGACAGATACTCTTTGACTTTATGATGACTCTATTAGTCTGGTTTAGGGAACAGTCCTAGTTCTACGCACTACCAGAATACTAATCTGAATATGTTCAAATTCCACATGATCAAACCATAGTTCCTTGTGGAACTAAAACCACGTTTGATATGTTTGGCTTTAAACTTGAAGACCCCATTGAACATATAACATGAACAACAGCACTGACCGTACACAGGACTATCCTTTGCTTACTGGGTTTAAGGAGGTTTAGAGGTACTGTTACGCTTCTCATGACAACAGTACCATTTTTTCCCGTTTCACAACATTTGAGGCAATTGTCATTTGCAATCTACACTTGAGTGTCACAGGATCTGAAACAATTTGAAACTGATAGGACAACTGAGCAAATCAACTCATTGTCACAGATATTGAGCTTAGTCATTGCACAATGTCAAAGTGGAAAACACAGACTATTCATCAATCTTAAGGCCACTAACAAAGCTATCTTTCCGTACCAAGGATTCACTTCTAATGATCTAAGAACTATGGCATCATTACATGACTCAATAGTCTTTACAAAGTTTCACAAGTGACAGAGGCATCTTCAGTTCCCACTAATGCAATGAAGGTCGTATCCTGTAGTTTTTGTTACAGATTAAAGTGCATTTCAACACTACAGAATCCCTCCATGGGCCATGTTGCACAAAGAATGCATTGCAGAAAAATGTTCATTTAACTTTATCAATGTAGTCATGCCATAATCCATGAAAGAGAAGAAATAGCAGAAGGTCATTAGTCATCAGACGTGATCATTCAAATTGCACACATAATGTAACGCTCATCAACGACAAAGGCACACTGGAGACACCCGAGATTAAATTTCCAGGGCACAGGGTGACAGACACTGGAGTAAATCCTACACAAAACAATGCCAAAGCTATTAATGTGTTAGAGCTAACATCATTCCTGAGCAATACTAAATTTTATCACAAAGTGATTTCAAAGTATGCAGAGATTGTGAAGCTTTTCCTGAACCTATTGCATAACAATACGCAATGGAAATGGACAGTCGCATGGCAAACAGTGTTTGAAACATAATAGGCTATGCGTCTCACCAGCTCTTGCAAATTTCAAAACCTGCAGAAACAAAGGTAATAACAGACGCTTCATGAAATGAGAGCAAAGCTGTACTCTCACAGTGCATTGAAGTAAATGAAGGACTATTCCATCATGCCGACTGTATGAAACAGAGCTTGTGAATATTGACATGTGTATCTCTATTTAAAGGTACAGATACCTATAAAGTTAAAGAGTTGGACCAAAAGTTCCAGAGAAGCTTGGATATTGAGGGGCACAAAGGATTGTTTAAGGAATAAATGGGAAGCTTTATGGTAACTAAAAAGGGCTTAGAACACCAGAAATTTCTCCTCATCTCATTCTCACAAATTAAGCTGTGACTTCTGGTTCTGGAATCCTCCACTATTTGGAGCACCTTTCTTCATACATCACTCCTGCCATCCCAGAAATCAATTTGCTAAACTGTTATTGCACTTTCTCTAGAACAAAAACATCCTTCCTCCAATAATGATTCCAGACCTGCACACGATATTCCAGATGTGGCCTCACCAATACCCTGCACAATTTCAGCAAGACATCCTTGTTGCTGTACCCAAATTCACTTGCTGTGAAGGCCAACATACAGTTTTCTTTACCACTTGCTGCACACATGCAGGCTTTCAGTGAGTGGTGTACAAGGACATCCAGGTCTCGTCAAACACTCTCCTCTCTCAATTTATGGCCACTTTAATAATCTGCCTTCCTATTTTTGTGATCAAAATGAATAACCTCACACTTTATTTCCACATTTTAAGCACCCACTGTACATTTGTCTACTCATGATCTGTCAAACAAAATAGATAGGCTGGTCAGGTGGACGGATCAATAGAAAATGGAATTTAATTTTTTGAACCAAATTTAAATAGCAGTGTTAAATGATTCAACAATTCAACAGTCTGAGATCTAGCATTCAAGAGGAATATGTTTGAACAATCCATTTATATGTTCCTGCGCATGAAACTTAAGACTGGTCACAGTTTGCAAGCCATGACTATTCTTAAACTGTGCAATTCAATAAGAATATCAGAGTGAATGCAGAAGAAAGCTAAAATTCAAGGTAAAACAAAAGGACACTTCAATAAGAGAATGTTTGCCAGGGAATCAGCAGTTAAAGTTGGGGATTTAGTTTGAAACATGTGGGCAAATTGCAGCCAGAACCTTTTGTCAATGCAATTGGGGGGGTGCAAAACAAATCCAGTGGTTGCTCAGTACAACACTTACCTATTGAATGGCAACACAAAGTAGAACACAAGAAACTTGATAGTGCCCAGACTAGGATATTTCAAGGGCACTGATTATAAGGCTGTATTTCCTTTTCCAATGAATGACTGTGATGTTGGTTGTCATCACCACATCAAGGTAAGTAAACATAGCTACAACCTAAGTTCACAGATCACAGAGCCATTGAAAAATAAGAGAAATAGGTCATTCAGCTGTCTGAGTCGCCTCCATCATTCGCTAAGATCATAGCCGCTCACCTTAGTACCCTGTACACGCTTTCTCCTCATACTCTTTGATCGCTTTAGCACTAAGAACTGTATCTAATTCATTCTTGAAAACATTCAATTTTTTAAAGTTTTCAAGAAGGTTTGTAGTTTGGGTTGTGGATAAGGTTGTAGACATGCTTACTGAGCCAGTGAGTTTGGCTGCAAACTTTTCATCGCCCTGGTAGGTAACATTATCAGTGCGCTTCCGGTGAAGCGCTTGTTATTTATATGTCTCAGTTTGTTGGGGTGTTTGGTATCACTTCCAGTTCTGTTTCTCAGTGGTTTGTAACAGGGTCTAATTCAATGTGTTTGTTGATAGAGTTCCAGTTGGAAGACCAGGCCTCCAGGAATTCCCTGGCATGACTCCGGTGAACACGTTGAATTAGACCCTATGTACAAACCACTGAGAAACAGAACTGGGAGTGGTAACAAACACCCCAGCAAACTGAGGCATATAAACAACAAGCGGGACACAGCACCAGCGCTTCACTGGAGGCACACTGACGTTTGCTTTGTGCAATTATGGATGTGTTTTCCAATCACTTTCGTGTCCCTTATTGTCTGTGTGTAGTGAGACAAGTGAGAACTGGTCCTGTCTCTTGATAGCTAGATGATGTTCACTTATCTGTATCATCAGTTTTCTTCTGGTTTGGCCTATGTCGTGTTTCTCACAATCTTTGCATGGTATTATGTACATTACACCAGTTTCCTCAACATCATCAAGGACACCAGAATACATGAGGATGAGATGATGATATTCTTGGACATAACAGCACTATTTACATCCATAAACATCGACCTAGCCACAAAAACAATTGCCACACTAGTGGACAAATCAAGTAGACAGCCACCCGTACACCAACCACATAAGGACACCACTATGCAACTACTAGAACCCACTTCACATTCAACGACAACATGCACAAACAAATCAATGGAACATCAATGGGATCCCCAATATCAGGACTGATTACAAAAGCAGTAATGCAAAGTTTAGAACAGGCAGTGCTCCCCACTATACAACCCAAACTTTGGGTCCGATATGTAGATGACACCTTTGTGATTATTAAACACACAGAGCTAGAAGAAACCCACCAACTTATAAACAACATCCTCACTTGGATAAAATTTCACAAAAGAAGAGAACAACAACTGACTACACTTCCTGGACATAATGGCAGAATGCAAAAAAAAGGGAACTCCAGACTAGCAAACATAGAAAGTCCATACATACAGACCAGGTACTCAATTACACCAGCAACCACCACAATAACCACAAACGGAGTTGCATCAGGACACTATTTAAATGAGCCACAACACATTGCAACAACCCGGAACTACACAAAGCAGAACAGGTGTACCTATACGGAGTCTTTAAAAGGAATGGATGACGAAAACCACAATCCACTGTTACCTCCAAGGCAGACCACAACAGGAAGACATAACACAACCAGACTCACTAATCACTCTACTGTACATCAAGGATGTTTCAGAGATGACAACCAGACTACTCAGACCCCAAGGTATCAGAGTAGCCCACAAACCGATAACCACTCTACGACAGCTACTCATGAACATAAAGGATCCCATACCCAAATCCAACAAAGCTGGTGTAATATACAAAACACCATGCAAGGACTGTGAGAAACACAACAGACAGAGACCAAACTGGAAGAAAATTTACAATACGAATATACGATCATCATTGGATACCAAGAGACATGACTAATTCTCACTTGTTTCAGTACACACAGACAAAGAGCAATATGAATTCAACTGGGACAACACATCTATAAACACATAAGTCAAACAAAGTCATGCCAGGAAATTCCTGGAGGCCTGGTATTCTACCCGGGACTCCATCAACAAACACATTGAATTAGCCCCGAGTACAAACTTCTGAGAGACAGAACTGGAAGTGATGCCAAACACCCGACAAACTGAGGCATATAAATAACAAATGGGATAGAACACCAGAGAGGTACTGATGATGTTACCTAGCAGGGTGATGAAACATCAGCAAGTAAACCCACCAGCTCAGTGAGTATGTCCATAACAGTGAATATTTTAGTCTCAACCACCTGCTGTGGCAGAGAATTCAAAAGGCTCACCACTCTCTTGGCAAAGAAATTTCTCCTGATCTCAGTCTTAACTGATATACCCCACATCTTTAGACTGTGTCACTAGGTTCTGGACTCTTGGGTCATCAGGAACATCTTTCCTATGTTTACCCTATCTAGTCCTGTTAGAATTTCACAGGCATCATCAGTAACCTTCTTATATCAAAGACTATTTCTGTACTTAGAGAAAAAAATACTCTGAATTCTAAGAAATGACACAACACACATTTACTTCTGATTTACAATGTTTTTTTAAATTACTAAGTGTAAAAGTTGTATTCAAATGTTTGGTGTTTGACTACATGCGGCCATTGACTCTGTGTGCTGTTGATCAGGTCCAGACATAGTTACTGAGAAAGAAAAACTAAACTGAAGCAAGATGCTTTTAAGCATGAGAGCAAACATTTTAAAATTATTGCAAATAAAGCTCTCCCACTCACAGAATATGGTGTATCACCTTTGCATATCTGCATTGCATAAACACAACAAATATGAAAACCAGAACAATGTGAGCTTTATCTGATCAGTCCATAAATGAAAGTGTTAGGACAATGGATAACAACTTCATGCAAATCATATTGTTTGGTGAAAATTATGATTTATGTATGAATGTCATTTTTTAGAGTTTGCATTTTAAAATAGGGCAAGTTACTTTTGTGAAAATTTTCATCCAAAAGAACAGTTAAACTGTCTTTGTATAGGTATCAAAGAGTACTCCTGGAGTATTAATGGGAAATTGATTTACTGTGGTGATTTAGGAGAAGTGGTGTAAACTTGAAGGTCATTTGCTTCATTTTGGTTCAGAGTGATTAAGGATTCATGGACTTTTAAAGCTTTTAGGCAGCTCTGGAAAAAGAAGTCGACTGGGGTCAGAAAGGAGTATCATACAGTTCGCAACAATTTGATTGGAGATAGTCAGCATGGATTCGTCAAGGGTAGGTCGTGTCTCACAAACCTCACTGAGTTTTTTGAGGAGGTGACCAAGCATATGGATGAGGGTAGGGCAGTTGATATGGTGTACATGGACTTCAGTAAAGTCTTTGATTAGGTTCCACATGGTAGGCTATTGGAGAAAATACAGAGGCACGGGATTGAGGGAGATTTAGCAGTTTGGATTAGAAACTGGCTTTCTGTAAGAAGGCAACGAGTGGTGGTAGATGGAAAATATTCAGCCTGGAGCCTGGTTACTAGTGGTGTGCCTCAAGGATCTGTTTTGGGACAACTGCTGTTTGTCATTTTTATAAATGACTTGGACGTGGGCATTCGTGGATGGGTTAGTAAGTTTGCAGATGACACTAAAGTCGGTGGAGTGGTGGACAGTGTGGAAGAATGTTGCAGGTTGCAGGGAGACTTGGATAAACTGCAGAATTGGGCCGAAAGGTGGCAAATGGAGCTTAATATGGATAAATGTGAGGTGATTCGCTTTGGGAGGAATAATAGTTTGGCAGAATACTGGGTCAACAAAAAGATTTTTGGTAGTGTAGATGTGCAGAGGGATCTTGGTGTCCATGTACATAGATCCCTAAAAGTTGCCACCCAGGTTGATAGTGCTGTTAAGAAGGCTTATGGTGTTTTAGGTTTTACTGGTAGAGGAATTGAGTTCCGGAGCCGTGATGTCATGCTGCAACTGTACAATACGCTAGTGCAGCCTCATTTGGAATATTGCGTGCAGTTCTGGTCGCCCTATTACAGGAAGGATGTGGAAGCATTGGAAAAGGTGCAGAGGAGATTTACCAGGATGTTGCCTGGCCTGGAGCACAGGCCCTATGAAGAAAGGCTGAGGGTCTTGGGTCTGTTCTCATTGGAGAGAAGGAGGCTAAGAGGGGATTTAATAGAGACATACAAGATGACCAGAGGATTAGTCAGGGTGGACAGTGAGAGTCTTTTTCCGAGGATGATGACTTCAGCTTGTACAAGGGGGCATAGCTACAAAGTGAGGGGTGATAGATTTAGGACAGATGTCAGAGGCAGGTTCTTTACTCAGAGAGTGGTAAGGGCGTGGAACGCCCTGCCTGCCAATGTAGTGAACTCAGCACATTAGGGGCATTTAAACAGTCCTTGGATAATCATATGGATAATGATGGGATAGTGTAGGGGGAGGGGCTTAGATTAGTTCACAGGTTGGCGCAACATCGAGGGCGGAAGGGCCTGTTCTGCATTGTATTGTTCTATGTTCTATGTTCTAATTCAGGGGTAACACAGTTATATCACTATAAAAGCTTAGTTTGTGAGACTTCCAAAGCAGGAGTTTTTGGTCAGAAATCTATAGGTTATTAAAAATTGAGAAATTCTAAGCTTTCAGTTTTGTGAATATTCACATAAGGTTTCATAGTTTATAAGAGAGAACTGAAGATAATCAGTTATGTTGAATTTAAAGATTTGGCATCAAGGGATAATTTCTCCAGAATTGAATCTGTAATATATAGTAATATATATAATGTAATATATAGTTGAAGAAATGTTTTGCTGTCTTTTGTCTAATAAACGTCTGTTCTGTTATTTAAAAAAAAATTTGCACTCAAGTGATCATTTCAGTGAATAACCATCACATTGACTAAACCATTTTAAAAATGACCCATCAAACTCATTTTGATTCTGGAATCTGACTTGTCCAATAGAGACATCAGATAGATCATGGAAGCATTTGGATGTTCATTGAGAATAGGCCAAGTGGTATTTTACAGACATAGATGGGCTGTTATACATTTTTGCAGGAGCTACACCAACGACACTGACATATTTCACAGATCAGAATAAAACTGGTTACTAGAGTAAATATACTAGTTATGATGAATGCCAAGTGGCTGTATCAAAAATGGATAATGGTATTAAATTGGAATAAAGACACACCATTTTGTCCTTCAACAAAATTTAAATTAGACCATATTTAGAATAATGATTTGCATTTTGATCCCTGGAGAGCTATAGAAAAGTCTCAGAAGAGAGCAGCAAGAATGATATTAACCTTAAACAAACTCAGACACTTCGAGGTTTACGAAGTATATCTATTGTTGCAGAAATAGATTGATATAGAAACAATTTGTCTGAAGCATATAAATGCTAAAGAACTGAACTGTATTCCTATTAATAAATAAGGAAAGACTAGTAGACATACATGGAGAGCCAGATCTAGCTTAAACATTAGCCAACGTTCTTCTGTTTACAAAGGACAGGAGACCTTTGGAATACTTTATGGAATGGCTTCCATCTCTTTGCATGTATTCAAGAGAGAGTTGGACAAGCTCCTGGTTAGGCTGGAGTTGACAACATATAAAGCTGATAGGTAGCACAAGCCTGGACAATGTTCTCTTTATGGTATAGTGTATGATACAATAAGTTATAAATATGGAACAGATAAGATAATCATCAAAAGTTACACTTGCTTTGTGGAACAAAATTGAGCTTTGCTAGAGAAAGACATATTTTGTCAAAACTTTTCATCTTATGCTCATCAGGATAATTTGCTGAGAAATGCCAAATTAAGGGAAAACAGCTGAAGGAAAATGCAGTTTGACGTTATGAGGCCAGTTTATGCCACATGCAGCATACATACATAATGGTGCTAGAATTCATATACCAAATTACTCACTTGTATGATACAACATCTTTCTGTTTTGATGACAGCATCCTGTTAGTGGCAGACACTTTGCAGCATGAAACAGCTCATTTCACTTATTTCTCAGATGTTTGAGACGCCTTATCTTTTCCGCATAATCTGATGTAGACTGTGCACTTCTCAGGACCAAGAATGACAGCCTTGGGCCCACTTATGAGTTTGAGCAATATGCAGAGAGAAACAATCTGAACAGGGTAGCCATTAGCCTGGAGGACTGCAATCCTATTTCAGTATTAAGCTTGCATGGTGAAAAAGTGGCTTGGGCCTTAATTATGAGATTAAGCTAATTTTATAACATGTGGAACTGTCAAAATCCAAGTGAGTATATTGACCAGTGAAGGCAGGTGTGCACTAGACTGTAGCAAAGAACCACCTGGCCAGATTCTCAAGTGGGTCATCAAGGAGGCAGAGCTCATTTGACTGCTGTCTTTTTTCAGTGTCACATGACAGAAACATAGAAGCTAGATGCGGGAATAAACCATTCAGCTGTGCAAACTGTTCAACTATTAAGTATAATCCTGGATGATTGTCTATCTCAATGCTATATTCCTGCTTTCTTCCCATACTTCTTGACACCTACGTCAGTTAGTAAGAGGAATACAGAAAACAAAAAGGAGTTTTGGTAACCACCGGCACACAACGGTGTATTTTGGCAGAAAGTTCAGAACATCTGCTGTGGATTTAGAAAATGAACTCACAATGCAGAAGTCAGTGCAATTATCTCCTTATTTTCAATGTATTCTGAGTGCTCCAGGCTAACAGAAGGCTGAGATTAGGTCTGTCTGCTTCAGGTAATTTAAACATCTTAAAATCATCTGTATAAATATTTATAGTCTATTTAAAAACAGCATCTTTGGATACTCAAATTCTTGAAAATTTGTGAATGCACTTATCTGACCATGTTCGGGCCATCTGCACTCTAACCAGAACAAATATATTGTGCGACATTGCCATTTACTAGTGTGGTATTATATGACATAACAAGGTCATGATAACAATCTCAAAATTCATAAGTTCAAAACAAGGTCACCTGTAACTGCCTAGCAATATTATAAGATATATAAATATGGATCAATGTTTTTTTTTCTTCTTATTTGCTCATGGGATGTAGACATTACTGTCTACACCAGCAATTGTTGCCCAGCCTTGAATACCTTTGAGAAAACAATGCTTTTTCTACCTGGTGCAGGTACATTCAAAAGCTGTTAGAAAGGGAGTTCCAGGATGTTGAACGAGCTACTGCAAAGAAACCTACAAGTCATGATGCGTGGATTTTAGGGAAACCCATGCAGGTGAAGGTAATCCTTGTATCTGCTGCCCTTGACCTTGGTGATAGAGATTGCAGGGTTGGAAGGGGCTGTTGATGGAATCTTGGTGAGATGCTGCACTGCATCTTGTAGATGTGTTCACTGCTGCCGCTGTGTATCAATGGAGATTGGAATAAATGTTTAAGGTAGTGAATGGGGTCTCCATCAAATGGGTTAATTTGTCCTGCAAGTTGTTGACCTTCTTAACTGATGCTGCAGCTGAACCCACCCAGGAAAATGGGGAGAATTCCATCACATTCCTCACTTGTGTCTTGCAGGCAGTGGACAGGTATCGAAAAGTCAAGAGATATGTTACTCGCTTCAGAATTCTCAGCTTCTGACCTGCTGTTATAGACACCGTATTAACATGCCTATTCAAGTTCAGTTTCTGACAGATTCTGACAGTCATACAGCATTGAAGCAGACCCTTCAGCCCAACCAGTCAATGTTTGCCATAATCCCAAACCAAACTAGTCCCACCTGCCTGCTGGTCAATGGTAACTCCCAGTTTGTCTATAATGGGGGATTGAGCACAATGATGCCATTGCATATCAAGGGAAGATGGTCAGATTATCTCTTGCTGGTGATGGTCAGTGTCAGGCACTTATGTGGTTTGAATGCTACTTGATAACTTTCAGCCCAAACCTAAATGTTGTACAGGGCTCGTTTCAATTCAGATTGCTTCATTATCTGAGGAGTCACAACTGGTGTGGAACATTGTTCACTGATAATTGTACGGCAGCAGCTTGACTAGGGACACAGCTAATTTTGGAACACTGATCTTCTGGACTGATTCCCCAGAGTTTTATCATGGCACACAACATTTTCAGTATCCAGTATCTCCAACTGTTTCTTATTGTCAATTAGAGCTGAAAAGTGGCATCTGTGATCCTGGGACCTCTGAAGGAGGCAAAGATTGGCACTTCTGACTGAGGACAGTCACAAATACTTCAGCCTCCATTTTGCATTGATATGTTTTCCTATTTGTGGCAGAAGCCTCCAGATGTCATAAAGGAGAACTTTGTGGGTTGAATGGACTGTGTACATCATTGTCGTTTCTGATGCCTAAGTCAACGTCAGGTGGTCTATCTGGTTCCTTTCAGGCACCTTTGTGGGTGAGGATATTTGTTGAGTGTATTCTACCTGTTCGCTGCTTAATTGTCTATTATCACTCATGACTGGATGTGGCGAGATTGCAGAAGTTAGGTCTGAACTGCCGGTTCTGGAATCATTTAACTCTATTACATATTTCTTCAGTTGTTTGGAATTCAGGTGATCCGGTGTTTGGCTTCACCAGGATGACACCTTATTTTTAAGCATGCCCTCCTGCACTCTCATTGAACTAGAATTGATATCTTCACTTGATAGTAATGGTATACTGGGAGATAGGTTAGGCCACGAGATCATTGATTGTGGTTGATTACTACACTGCTGATGGCCTACAACACCTCATGGCTATTCTATTTTGATTTGCTAAATCTGTTGAAATCCATCCAATTAACCCTATGGTCATGCCAAACAGCACAAAGAAAGGTATCTTCAATATCAATTCTATGCGATGGTCACTTTTACCAACACTATCACAGACAGATGCAACTGTGGCAGGTAGATATGTGAGGATGAGGTTATGTAGATTTTTTGCCTCTTGCTGGCTCCCTCACCACCTGCTGCAAATGCATTCTAGCAGCTATCTTGCTTTCGAATCAGGCAATTTGATTTGCAGAGGTACAACGAGGTGATGGCCACTGACATCTTCTACTCAGAGTACATTTTGTACCCTTTTCACCCTCAATGCTTCTTCAAAGTGCTGCTCAGTATGAAGGAGGACTGATTAATGAGCCTAAGTGGGAGTGGTAGGCAGTAATCAGCAAGACATTCCTTGTCCATGTTTGCTATGATACGATACAATGTCATGAGGGCTGAAGGCAATGTTGAGGATGCCCAAGGCAGATTTACAATAATCTGGTAGGTCTGGCCCAACAGGGGAACGGGACAAATCCAAAGATGCTGGTATCTGGGACATTCTACAATATGGTTTGATGACAGCGACTTGAACAGCTTTCCTATTTGTGGCAGAAGCCTCCAGATGTCATAAAGGACAACTTTGTGGGCTGAATGGACTGTGTACATCAGTGTTGTTTCTGATGCCTAAATCAATGTCATGTGGTCTATCTGGTTCCTTTCAGGCTTCTTAAAAATTTGATCCCCTAAAAGTCATATATTTAGATGAGGCCAACTTCAACAAGGCAGCCTTTGAAATATCCAACTTTTTCCTCAACCGAGGATTTCCCAACACCTTTGTCGACAGGGCCCTCAACCAGGTCCGACCCATCTCCTGCACTTCCGCCCTCAACCCTTCTCTTCCGTCTTGGAACAGCAATAGGGTTCCCCCGGCCCTTACCTACCATCCCACCAGCATCCACATCCAGAAGATCTGATGCCATTTGTGCCTCTTCTGGCAAGATACCATCACCAGACACATATTCTTCTTCCATCCCTTATTGGCCTTCCACAGGGACTGTTCGGTCTGGAACACCCTAGTCCACTCTTCCTTCACTTCCAACATATCCCAACAGTTCCACAGTATCTGCCCCTGCAACCGCTAAGTCATATGCATATCTGCCATGTACATGGTAGGTGGTGTTCCCACATGTAATAATAGTTTCCATGTCGATGATCTGATATGTCTTGCAAAGGTTGCATGGCAAGATTGTGTCGTGTTGTGGTCAATGTTGTCCTGAAGGATGGGTTGTTTGCTGCGAATGATGGTCTGCTTAAGGTTTAAGGTTATTTAACGGCAAGAAGTGGAGGTGTAGAGAAGATCATGGTAAGATGCTCATCATCATCGATGACATGTTGAACATAGCATCGTCTTTCCGCTCCAGGGAAGTACTGGATGATGAAGGGTACTCTATCGGTCATGTCCTGTGTCTGTCTTCTGAGGAGGTCGTTGAGGTTTTTCACTGTGGCACTTCGAAACTGGTGATCAATGAGTTGAGCATTGTAGCCAGTTCTTATGAGGGTATCCTTCAAAATCTTTAGCTGTCCATGTTCCTCATCATGTGAACAGATCCTGTGTGTGCACGTGGCTAGTCTGTAGAGAGGTGGCTTTTTTAACATGTTTAGAGCAGAAGCTAGAGAAATGCAGCATCGTGAGGTTATCTATGGGCTTGCAGTAGAGTGAGGTACTGGCTTTTCTGTCCTTGATGAGAATGCATGTGTTTAAGAATGAGACTGATTCTGAAGGGTAGTCTGTGGGATGAAACTTGTCGACACCGTTTTGTAGTTGTTTCAGTAATTCCTTGCCATGTGTCCAAAGGAAGAAAATGTCAATGTATCTAGTATAGTGTTGGTTGGAGATGCTGTGCAGTGATGAAGTCTTGCATCAACTTGTGCATGAAAATGTTGGCATATTGAGGTACAAATTTGGTCCCCATGGCTGTTCCATTGGTCTGAATGAAGAACTTGTCAAAGGTGAAGACGTTGTGGTCGAGGATGAAATGGATGAATTGTCGGATGGTGTCTGGAGATTGGTAGTTGTTGGTATTGAGTACTGCGGCTGTTGCGGTGATGCCATAGTCATGGGGGATGCTGGTGTAGAGTCCCAAAAAATCCATTGTGGCAAGGAACATTCCTGGCTCAACTGGTCCTTGGGTTCTGAGTTTCTGAATGAAATCAGTAGTGTCTCAACAGAAGCTGGGGCTCCCTGTACAATGGGTTTCAAGATGCCCTTGACATAGCCGGCAAGGTTCTAACAATGGGATGCCCGGGTGTGATGGCTTTGTGCATCTTTGAAAGGCAGTAGAGATCTGTTATGCAAGAAGTACACAGGATGAGAGTGCATAGAGTACTCTGAAGATCTGGATCAAAGGTCTTGATCAGTCTATTCAGTTGACGGGTGTGTTTTTTGGTCAGATCAGCAGGTAGCTGTCTGCAATATTCCTGGTCATTCGGTTGTTGGTATACTTCTTTGCAGTAGTCTGTTCTTTTCTGTATGCTAAGAGTTCCTCCTTTGTCTGCTGGTTTAATGGTAATGTTGCATTTGGTGTTGAGAGCCCGGATAGCATTGCATTGTGCCTGGGTGACATTCTGCGCTACCTTGTGAGTGCAGTTGATGAATCTGACATTAATGCATCTCCTAATACATTTAGGACATGTATTGTCCTATACAATAGACAGCTCGAGTTTATATGTCGCGTCTAAGACGGCAACCTTCTGGAGGGATTCAATTCAACTCCTTCTTCTTTTGTCACTGCACCACAGATCTTTCTGTTAACTATTCTGGTTCATTGGTTGCCTCATTGGGCTCACTGGTGACATCTTTTGAGGATTAATTCCCAGAGTGTCATTCGCCTGAAGAATTCCTCTGTGACTGCTGCCAGACTAATGGGGTCTGTTTTGGTAGCAGGGCAGAAATTGAGCCCGCAGCTAAGAACTTCGATTTTGCCTGGTTGAAGGGTGTGGGCAGATTGGTTGATGATTGATTTTCCTGTGGTGGTTGGGAGGTTTGGTTATTGCTGGTGGTGATGCCACGTTTCTCCAGTTTCTTGTTCTTGTTGTGCATGTAGGTAGTGTAGTTCCATTTTCTCATCTACTTGGCAGTATCTCATAGCTAGTCCAATTTTCCTGAGCGCATGCTGAGAAAATGGGCTCGATCTCAATTTCAAGGTTGTGGTATCCGTTGTAGAGCTGATGTACGAGATGATTGAGGAGTGTGCGAAAGGGGCAACAGCAGAGACATTTCGCGTAGTCTATGTTGTAGGTTGACTTTAGCGGGTTTATGGTCTGTAATCATTTCGGGATCTTCTCTGCTTTCTTGCATCTCTGCAGAAACTTGATGCTTGTGTCTTGATCTTCTTGAAGATCCTCTCTGCTTTGGGCCAGTAGTTTGTGGTGTCGATGGTAGCCATGATGTGGAGGTGCCGGTGTTGCACTGGTGTGCACAACGTCAGAAGTCACACAACACCAGGTTATAGTCCAATAGATTTATTTGAAATCACAAGCTTTCGTAGCATAGACCCTTCGTCAGGTGAAATGAGATACAAGCACACAGAAATCAGAATTTATGGGCAGGGAGAGATTGAGAGCAGACAGATCAAAAGACAATGCAAATAGTGTGGGTGGAGTGCTGAATAATAAGTCTCTGCAGGTGATCTGAAATGTTAGACAGTGTGAGTAAAGTGTCAACAGCTGAATAACAAGAAGTGACTGAGAATCCGATTAAATAGGGCAGACAGATAATTCAAGAAATTAAAAATAAGATGGTATGCTTATTATGTTATTCTATTCATTTGGTTTGTCTACAGAACCACTTTATTTTTAATTTTTTGTAATTATCTGTCTGCCTCATTATCTCGGATTATAGGTCATCTCTTCTCTTGTTGACGCTTTGCTCACACTGTCTAACATTTTGGATTATTCAGCACTCCACCCACACCTTTAGATCTCTGTATTCTTGATCTTTCTGCCTAAATTCTGTGTTCTGTGTGCTTCTCTCTCACTTCACCCGAAGAAGGGACTAGACTCTTAAAGTTTCATTTCTTTCAAGAAGGACAGCACTAATCAGCATCTACCTGAACCACTATCACAGGCAAATAGGTTTCTATGAAACTTCGTTTAAAAAGCTTGTAAGTTTCATTTCTGATAATAGTTAGCCTTTCAAATCCAAATATCAATGATTCACAAGAAAAAAGAAACACATTTTCAAACTGAGATGGGACGTTCTCAGTGTTGATTAATTAGATGATTTAGAATGACCTGGAGTTTTAAGGCCATCAGCTGTAAGAGCAGTAGTAAGCCATTCAGCCCCAAGAATCTGATCACGCCTGATCAGACTGTGATCTTAACTCTAATTGAGCAGCTGCCCCTACAATTTTTGACTCCCATGTGAATCAAAAATCACCTCATTACACTTGAATACATTGTACGATCAATTCTCCACTGCCCTGTGGGGACAGATCTCCAAATGTTATCAAACTGAGAAGAAATTCTTCCTTTTCTTTGTCTTAAAGAGGGACATATCTTATTTTGAAACTGCTGCTTCTGTTTCAAGATTTCCCTATAACAAAATAGACTGGATAGGTTAGGGATAAGACGGTGTAGAGCTGGACGAACACAGCAAGCCAAGCAGCATCAGAGGAGCAGGAAGGCTGATGTTTCAGGTGAAGACCCTTCTTCAGGAAAAAAAACTTGATGCTGCTTGGCCTGCTGTGTTCATCCAACTCTACACCGTCTTATCTCAGATTGTCCAGCATCAGCAGTTTCTACTATCTCTATAGGTTAGGACTCTTTTAACTGGAGGTGCTGTGGCCTTACTGAGACAAATAAAATCATGAGGGGCATAGATAAGGCAAATGGCAAGAGTATTTTCCCTAGGGTGGGGGTGTTCAAAACTATATTCTTTAAGGTGAGAGGAGAAAGATTTAAAAAGAATATAAGGGTAACTTTTTTTTTACACAGTAAGTGGTTCATATGTGGAATGAACTTCCAGAGAAAGTAATGAATGCAGGTACAGTTACAACATTTAAAAGACATTTGAATGAGTTCATGAAGGTTTGGAGAGATATGGGTCAAACACAGGCAAATGGGACTAGTTTAGTTTGGAAACATGGTGGGCATGGGCTGGTTGGATTGAAGGGCCTGTTTCTATCCTAAGCTTCTATGACACTATCCTTTCAGCATCTAGCCTGTCAGACCCTTTTTAAATGTTTCAATAAGATCATCTCTTATTTTTCTAAACTCACACGAGTAGAGGCACAAATGATTACAGACTACCCCTTTATCACAGGAAACTGACTACTAGCCCTTTTCTGAACTTTTTTTCCAATGTAATTATATTACTCCTTCAATAAGGAGACCAAAACAATGCATTACTGCAAGTTTGGGGTAGATTGCTGTCACCATCTTCTTGATTTGACTGGGTCTAACAGGTGTACTTCATTTTCAGTGGTAGAAGAAAGTGACCATTGAGACTTAACAAAAAGAGAGATTTGTCTTAATCAAGATAATAGAAACTGCAGATGCTGGAGAATCTGGGATAACAAGGTATAGAGCTGGATGAACACAGCAGGCCAAGCAGCATCTTAGGAGCAGGAAGGCTGATGTCTTGATGAAGGCCTAGACCCTTCATTGAGCAATAGCAATCAAGTATAAGTTACATTCGTAAAATAGATTTGTTTCAGAGCTAAGGGAAGACCTTGGGTAACAGGTCCATCCTCTCAAAGATCCAAAATTGCTTGGCCTTATGACACCATCTTATTGACTGGAGATTAGGACAATCTCCAACATTAACATCTTCAGAATTGTTGCCTTGTCTAACGTTTAACTTCCTAATTACTTTTTGTGCCCGCATGTAGAATTTTTACAATGACATGTAAGGACATTCACATCACTCTATACTGTCTCATTCTTCAGGTTTCATTTCAATAATATTCTTTCCTATTATTCCCAAAGTGGACAACTTCATATTTTCCCATGTTATAGTCCATCTACCAAACCCTTTGTATCTCCTCATACTTGCTTTACTTCTTATCTTTGTATGGTCAGCAAATTTGACTATAATGTATTTTGGGCCCTTGCACCAAGTGATTAACATGGTTTGTTAGTTCTTAAGTCATCAAGTTTTACTTTTTCACAGTACTTTTGCTCTCTCATTTGAAGCAGAAAGGTTTAAATGAACCAACTGGACTTTGAAGTGACGTAAAACTCTTCTTCCCCAAAAGAAATCCTATGCAAGCTGTTACTTTTGATTTTTCTGCCAGCTCAGTGACTCAGTTGGAAGCACACTTTCCTCTGAATCACAAAATTCAGGTTTCAAGGTCCTTTCCAGAGTTTGAACATAAAAATAAAGGCTAACTCTCAAGGCAGTACCAAGGGAATGCAATACTATCAGAGGTGCTGTCTTTCAGATGAGATGTCAAGTAAAGGATCTATCTGCCCGTTCGGGTAGATGTTAAAAATTCCCATGTCATTATTTTGAAGAAGAGCGGGTTAGTTATCTCCAACATCCTGGCTGATATTTAGCCCTCTATCAACAATACAGAAACAGATCATCTGGTTGTTATCACATTGCTATCTGTGGGAGCTTGCCGTGTGAGTATTGGTTCCTGCCTTATCTATGTTAGAACAGTGGCTACGCTTCAAAATTACTTTGTTGGCTATGAGGCATCCAGTTGAGGTTTGAAACCAAGTGCATGATAAATACCTGCCCTTCTCTTTTGATGTTAGGATTTAGAAAATGCAAAATATCTGTATTGATCTGTTGAAATTGCTCAAATAAAATTACTGGATAATTCAATTTTCTTCATCAAAGTAACTTTAAATTTTCATTAGATAGTAACAGTAAGGCTGTAGGTGTTATATTACTGGACTTCAAATCTAACAGCCCAGACGATGATCCAGAATAGGGATTTCAAAAGGACATCAATAAGAGGAGCTTCAAAAGGTCTCCTAAATTGAACTTAAATATTAAGAGCAAAATACATTCAAACAGAAATGCCATTTGTTAAATGAAAAACAAATTTGAAGCAAGTGACTTGTGTACTGCAGATGCCAGCCCTTGGTTTTAACAGGCCTACCTCGCCAGGGATCAGAGGTTTGAGAAGTTACTTCCTTTATCATTGGGTAGCCTTTCATTATAAGTTGGAAAGCCACCTTCCATTTTACTGCATCCAGCCAAGCTGAAGCCACAGTGGTTTGTTATTGTCTGCCCCAGCTCCACAAACCCTTTGACCTGTTGTTGATCTGGAAGAGATGCAATGTTCCAACCCAAAGCTATAACTAAGAAGGTCAGGGCAGTGTACTTGATTCACAGGGAATCAACTATTTTTCCCTCTTCCACAGCTTGATTGAGGTCAGCGTAGTTACCTATTGGATTACCAACTAGTCACTCAGAGCAAAACTCAACTGACTGCAACCTCCCAACTCAGAAGAAATACTCAATGTGAAATTAATAATTGAGAGAACTCCAAACCTCTATCTCATTTACATGCGGGGTCAGAGCTAGGATGATAAAACATAATCCCTTCAGGTAGCTCATTCCTGCCCCAACTGAATATAGTTTAAAATTATACAAATAGGTCATTTGGTTGATTGCATTCACACTATCTCTTTGAAAGTGTTATCTGCTTATTCTCATTGCATTTATCTGTTTTTCCTTTGCTAGTACATATCCAGTTTGTTATGAGAGAAACTGCTTCTAACATCCTTTTACTCACTGTGTGAAATATCCCTCAAAATTATATGCCTTTTCATTTAAAATTCACTCACATGATTTGGGCACACTGGCTGGGGCAGCATTTATTGCCGAGATTTGAAATGACCAGTACTGCTTCTCCAACGTTCTTTAAGGAAGGGCAATTGCTATCATGACCTGGTCAGTCCTGTATGTGCCTCTTCCAGTCCCACATCAAGCATGAGAGGATTTTAAATGCCCTCTGTTATGGCCCTTACAGTGATCCTGTTGTATCAAACAACTACAAGCAGCCCTTCCCAGGACCACTAATATTGGGTAATAAATGTTGGCTTTGCCTTTACCTTTGATTCCTGTAAGTCCAGAATTTTGTTTTAAAGAAAAAGCTGCAGACATTTTAAAAAGTTATTCAAGAGATGCAGACATTACTAGTTAGGACAGCATTTACTGCCCATCCCTAATTACCCTTGAAAAGGCAGCAGTAAGTGATGTTACGAAGGGAGTACCACAACTTGACCCAGCAACAGTGAAAGAACAGTGATATAGTTCCAAGTCAGAATGGTGACTGGCTTGGAAGGGTACTTGTAGCTGGTGATGTTCCCAAGCATCCTCTACTGTTCTCCTTCTAGGCCTTAGATGTAAAGGCTTGGAAGGCACTGTCGAAACAACAATATGAAATGTTTCAGAGCATCTTATAAACGATGCACACTGCTGCCAAAGTGCACTGGTGATGGGGGAGTGAATAGTTAAGGTGGTGGATGGAATGTGAGTCGAGCAGCTGTTGTGTTCAAGATAAAGTAAAGTTTCTTGAGTGCTGTTGAAGCTGCAGCCTCTTAGGTTAATGCTGAGTATTCCATCACACTCCTGATTTGTGCCTCCTAGGTGGTAGATAGGCTTTGGGGTATTATGATGGAGTTACACACCACTGAATTCCTAGCCTCTGACCTGCCTTTTAATTTTTGCAAGTTGAAAATGCAACTTTTGAAAACTTACTCTTGACATAATGAAGATTCCCAAAGTATGGTGCCTGCTGACTTACGTGAGTGTTTATTTTCTTCAATAATGATTTTAGCTTCTTGAAGATAAAGCAGATGTTCTGTGATGTATGGACTGGTTTTGACAATTCTCAATGTCATAATCATGGAATTGCAGACCCAATACAATAGGTGCAATTAGAGCATTCTCTTTTCAGCTAACTTCAATTAAAAATACACATTTAGTATTACGCAGGCATTAAATGTCAGTTGCACGGTATAAAATCTGTTTGTCATGATTAGATCACGTGCCATGAAATTCTTGCCTTCATAACTCTCAGGCTTTTATGCTTTGTCTTCCTTCATTCACGAGCTGTGGCTAAACCAGCATTTATTGATTATCAAAAAAATACTGCAGATGCTGGAAGTCTGGAATACTGAAGAAACTCAGCTCCATTTCTGAAGGGTCACTGGGCCCAAAACATTAACACCGTTTCTCTCCACAGATGCTGCCAGACCTGCTGAGTTTCTCCAGCAGTTTGAATAGCACACATCATCTTCAGGAAGGTGGTGATGAGCTGTCTTCATGAACTGCTACTATCAATATCTAAAACTCTTCTAGCAGTCAGCTTTTTATGAACTCTGTAAACTTTTAAAGGGGTTTTTAACATTGGCATGTTTGTATTATTGTAAAGTGTAGCATTTCCAGGAACAAAGTATCTCCTCAACAGAGTGGGAATTACTGGCCTATATAACATACTTGGGTTCTATTGGAAGCTTGAAACTCAGAGGCAGGAGCTGCCAACTGCGGCCAAGCTGAAAAAGTAGGAACAAAAATCAAACTAGCACACCACACGGCACTCTTGAAAGAATCGACAAAAAGTGACTTTGCCTAAATTTGCAGTGACTAAAAGTCATTGTTAAGGCTAAAAGGCTTTATTAACATCTCTCAATCCCCTGCTATCAACATTACCATCAACAAAAAATTGAACTGGATCAGTCATATACGTATAGTATTCAACGGTCAAAGGTTCTGCCGCTCATCCTCTTTCCTTGATGGCTAATTTAGATCACATTGCTAGAAACAATCACTACAGAGTTTTGACCAGAAAAAGCTCCGTGTAACAAGGTGCAGTTTATTACATTTCAACAAGTTACACTCATTAGTAAGATTAACATTGTTCCAAAAACCATGAGGATATCTGTGGATCCTGAGAGATTCTGCTTCAGCTCCACACAAGCCAGAATGGTACCACTAAGTTAGGTGCAGTGGAACGCAGGATCCAACGTCAGCCCCTTCAGTACCATTCCCTTATTAACAATAAGTACTGTGGCTGCAACTGTAGATCAAAGACTGGGATTGGTACAAGAAGTAACTCTCCCAAAACCTGTTGATTATTCACAAGGCACAAGTCAGAAGTGTGATAGAGCATTCTATCCTTGGGTCATATAAATCAGGAATGTGATGGAATAGTCATCACTTGCCTGGACAGCTGCAACTTCCATATCACTCAAGAAGCTCAACACGATTCAGGATAAGAAAGCCTGCTCAAAATGGTACCTCATCCACCACCTCAATACCTATACCCTTCACCACTGACACACATTTAAGGTGCTCAGCAACTGATTGGAAAGTCTCCTTTGACAGCACTTTGAAACCCATGACCTCTCCCATCTAGAAGGTCAAGGATTGGAGCACCGCTACATGCAAGTTCCCCTCCCAGCCACTGATTTGGAAATATTTTGCCACTCCTCCACTGTAATCGGGTCAAAATCCTAGGACTCCCTTGCTCACAACACTATGGATGTACCCAACCCATAAGGACTGCAATAGTTCAAGTGGGCAGTTTAGCATTACCTTCAAGGGCAAATAGCAATGAGTATCAAATGTTTGCTCAGGAGATGATGTCCACATTTCATGAATGAATAAAAACAACCTGTGAATTATCTTGGGCTGTTTTACGACATTAAAAGGTGCTTCTGAAGGCAAATTGTTTTCAGATACAATTATACAATGATATTATACAATTATGCAACATTATTGTATATTTTTTCTAAGAATCCACTGCTTCCATCATATACTGCTGATCCAGGCAATTTCGCTTTCATGATTGGTATTAATTACTGAACTGATTGGTGTACTAAGAATACATTGTGTCACCTGGTAGAATTGCATGTGCCATTCAGTAACTAAATTCCAGCTGCATACTATAGTGAAAGGATTAAATGAAAATTGCAAGAACTTCAATGAGTAAGACCACACATTTTTCCTGGTACCTTTATATTTCAGTACCTACATTATCTAACTCCACCAACTATGTTGAGCGCAATCAAAAATCAAATCTATTTAGCTCAGATGAATTTGTGGCTTACTTCATCTTATAAATTTCCTCAGAAGATATTAACATGCAATCAAACACTGATTTGACCATCTGCATTATTCACATTGAACACACCTGCAACATTAATGCAAGCAACCTGCCAGTAATTAAAATGGCATGTGCCAAACAGGATTCTGGATAATTTTGTTTGATCAGATTACAGCAACTGTCAATGATGTAACACATCTCTATCTCCGGAAATCAAAACTAATTCAGATCTGTTTAAAAGGACTAGAAGTCTGTTGTTGTACTCATAATCATAATTTTATAATCTTTCCATCGGCATGTTGGTCATATCCACTTGGCACTGCCACACCTCTGGTATCTTGCCAAGTGTGCATTCATGTATATGTCAGAGCTTAGACAACAACCATTAAAAGGCAATTCAAATACTGAAGAGCACCACAGCTAAACGGAATCCTGTTTTCATCTTTTATCTACACGTGCAACTTTCTGTACAGAGGTTATTGGATAGCAATCAAAAAACAGAATGCCGTAATGGTTTTCTTTTCTTCTTCATTCCAAAGGTCTCTGAACCCCAACAGTTGTCCCAAATCAGGTCAAAAACCTGGCAAGTTTAGTAATACCGGTGCACACACCCATTATAATGTGTCTCAAAGACATTTGTCTGCCTTTTTGTGCCACTGTTGCAGAACCCTGAAAAAAGATTAACTTTTTGTGCACATATATTTAGAGTATGAGCAACAGGTCTCAAGCCTACAGAGGTTAATCCTTGAAAAAGAACAGGTAAAAGAGTCTTGCTTTTTCAGAGTGCTGGTAACAGTGAATAGACTGAAAATGTGAAAAAGATGAAAATGTAATTTTTCTCAGTCTTTCAAGGTCACCTTCTGAAAAGCCTCGAATATTTGATCCTGACCAGTTGTGTGGAAGAAAAGTTTTACATTGCAAGGGTAGATGGGAATTTAGGCCAAGTCAAAACAGACAACCATGGGAGAAACTGATGACTTAGAAAAAGAAGTTTAATTAGTTTAGCATGTGGGATTTTAATGAGCTTAGCAGAAGTCGGGAGGTAGTTATTCAGACTGTGTTGTCACTATGTGCATGCTACCTTAGCTAGAGTTGAAGAAAGATCTTTTGATATATTGTCATGATACCAAGGTTTTAGGATGAATTAGAGATCCCCATGCAGCCTAGTCACTGATAAGCTAGAGTTTCGACCAAACCGCATATCACTCCCTATACTGGCTGCATGCCAAAGGTCATTTGAAGAAGTAATTATTAACGTATCTATAAGACAGCATTCCTGTTACCTCAAGCAGGGACTGTTTTCTTTAAACTTACAACAAAATGAATCAACAAACACAAAATGTCACCAGAACATCCTGCTCTGAAGTTAATGGTATAATTGAGATTGTTACATTCTGTATTAACAGAGTCGGGTGCCAGTGGAGATCAACACTCACTCTCCTTGGTACCAAGTAAGAAAATAACCTGCTTTGAATGGGAGCTGGAGTCAAGTCTCATTATTAGATAAGTAGAAATAAAAATTTCTATGACAAGTTGCATTCCACAGATACAAGCAGATGGTGGTTTAAATTTACTAATATTTGAAGTAAAAGTGTTGTATTTTTCTCCTTTGCCACCTGCTGAAAGATCCCTGTTGGCACTGAAAAGATTGCCCAACTTTACTTCCAGATGATAGATACAGAGTATCTTTCCTGTTTCTGCTGATTATTAGAGATAGCTATTTGCTAATCAACCTGTTAAGAGATAGTATTACGCACCTCTGGAGCAGGTGGGACATGAACCTGAACCCTGAGGTAGGACACTGACACAGTATCACAAGAACTCTCACACTATTATGGATATTTTTGATCAGCCTGTTCAGAGGCAATATCAAACACCACTGTAGCAGGTAGAACTTGAAACAGGCTTCTTGTTCCAGAGACATAGACATTATCACCTCACCACAAGAGCTCTAAATCAACTATACTCAGTTGCTTCAATGACTTCCCAGTTATAAGATAATGAAGTTATTGGAGCTATTCACAGATGATTACGTGTTTAGCACCACTTGCAATTCCTCAGATAATGAAGCAGTTCATGCATACACGTAACCAGCTGGAATAGTTCAGTTGGGATAGTGTTTGACTGCAGATTTAAAGATTTAATTCTGGGTTTTAGCAATAATTTCAAGTGCACATATAGTAAAACATGGACAATATCCGGTTTGGACTAATTAAGTGACAATTAACATTTACAAAGCACAAGTGCCAGGCAATGGCCATCTGCAACAAAACCACACACAATTACCTCCCTGCAACACTCAATAACATTGCAACTGATATCATCAACCCAGCAGCAGTTTGGGTTCACCATTAAGGAGAAATTCAAATGAAATAGTATGGATGCTATTGCTTCATAGTTCAGATACATTGTAGCTGACACTCTAACTTTCTAAAGCTGCCCCAACACCTACGAAAGGGTAAGTTGGAAGATATGTTAGGAGTGTGGGTGAAATATTCCTATTCACTTGGATTAATGCAATTACAACACTCAAGCAAATTGGCATCATCAAGGATCAAGCAACTCTGCACCACTAGCATGTAGCTCAAGGTGGCAGCTTGCCACTGATTTCTCAGCTGAACCAGAGACCGGCACTAAATGCCAGTCTTGTCAGTAAAACCCATATGCCAAAGAATAACAAATAAAGTCTAGAAATCTAAAGTTCATTTCAATAAATTGTATGTTCAGAAGAGAATGTATTTCATTCAGATGGAAACGTATGCTCAAATCGCACCAAAAAGAATTTTGTATTTCAATATGAAAAACAATGCTTTGCATGGATGATTATAGATTGTTTTCATTTTCACTATCTGAAATCTAGTGAAAGTATTCAGTGGTGTACGATAAATTTTATTATCCAAAACTTCAACACAATGTATTTATCAAAGTGAGAAAGCAGAATGGAAATGTTACAAGATCCACAATAAGGAACATGTTAACCAATGTCACTTATTTTACAAGCAAGAATACATTTTCACACAATCATAGTACAGGAGGAAATCATTTTGCATGTTGAATCTAAGCTTTTTCTCTCAATTCTCCTGCTCATTCTGCAACTTCTTCAAAAAGCTCTACAGACTTTTATTTATCTCCATTTTAAAATCTACTTTGGATTCTGTTTCAATCCAGATATGAATTTTGAGTTTATTTACATTTAAAAAAACTTCCCCTTCCTTTGTTGAATGATCTTTCTAAATTTATGTCCTCTAGTTCCCGATAATCAAAATTGTTTTCAAAATGTACTTTTCATGTTTGATTTCTCCTTAACTATTTTGTTCCTGTCAGCGTTCCAATATCTCTAATCTTTTCCCTTAACTGCAGTCACAAACAGTTCAGATATCCATAAGACCATGAGACACAGGAGGAAAATGATGGCCATTTGGTCCTTCGAGTCTGCTCTATCATTTGATCATAGCAGATATGTTTCTCGACCCCATTCTCCTGCCTTCTGTCCATGACCCTTGAACCCCTTAACTCAAATCTGACAGAAACAGTGTAAAATCCAAAGAGTCTTGCCAATTGTGGTATTATGTTGGTAGGTGGCCAGACCAAATTTCCAGTGAGTTGGTAATGAAAACTGATTCGGAGCAGGCAACATTTCACCAACATAGATGGCCTGTTGGCATTTGATGACAAGCTGATTAATCCAGCTTCACTTAGATGTGACAAAATATGCCAGGGGCAACTGGGCATCACCAAGAGCAGAAGCAGAGCTGGGGCATCAGTAGGGTGGCCAGGGATCTCAAAACAGCTTGAGGAATATTAGCTGATCGTGAACTTTGTGTTATTCACAGACTTGAACATAGAGAGATACTGGTTCCTACTACTTTCCCCACTGGACCATGAGAACTAGTGGGAACCAGTCCATATAATATGAAGTGTGAGGCTGGATGAACACAGCAGGCCAAGCAGCATCTCAGGAGCACAAAAGCTGACATTTCGGGCCTAGACCCTTCATCAGAGAGGCTGGATTAATCAGCTTGTCAGCGGGCCTAGACCCTCTCTGATGAAGGGTCTAGGCCCGAAACGTCAGCTTTTGTGCTCCTGAGATGCTGCTTGGCCTGCTGTGTTCATCCAGCCTCACATTTTATTATCTCGGATTCTCCAGCATCTGCAGTTCCCATTATCTCTCATATAATATGAATGCTGGATGAGGTAGTTGCACTGTTATCCGACACTGACTTTGCCTTTTGGTGTCTGTTTTGCTTTGTGAGGGTTTGTGTTTAAATCTGCCACCTGTATCCAAACAGCATGCTTTGCATGTCATCTGAATAGCCAGAGACTAAGTGAAGACAAGTGAGCAAAGCAGCTCCAAAAGATGGACAGTAATTATTGGACAAAATACAAAACCTAAATAAGAAGCTATGTCTCTCAAACATAAAGCTGTGGCAGCACAATAATAAATTGTTGAAGAACAGCAGCAGGTCTGGCAGCATCTGGGAGAGTAAATATTTCAAGTCTAGTGACCATTCTTCAGTTCTGGAGCTTCTTTCAAAGTTAAAGTTGTTTGTTTTCATAAGAGCTGAACGCATTAACTTATTATGATACTTTTTGTGGGTGCACAGAGTAGATAGAGGCTGTTTGGCTTATTGAGTCTGCACCAACCCTCTGTAAAGCATCCCAACTAGCCTTACCCTATCCCTATGTTTCCCATGGCTGATCTACCTAGTCTGCACATCCCTGCACACTATGGACAATTTAGCACAGCCAATCCACCTAACCTGTTCATTTTAGACTGTGGGAGGAAATAACTCCATATAGCCAGTCACTAGAGGCAGGAATTGAACCCAGGTCCCTGGTACCATGAAGGCAGTAATGCTAGCCACTACACCATCCCTATTTTGGGTTTCTCTTGTTTTTAGGTTTCTTCATAATAGCTAAAAATTATTTCTATGTTCAATTATTTCAATGTACATTTAGTTCAAAGTTCAGTGTTGTCTTTTATGTATTTTTTTTAATTTAGCTTCACAACTGAAGTTGTTCCTTTGCATATGTCATTTTAAAGCCCATGTTCTATATCCCATCTCTTGGGTTAATGTTACCAGTAAAGTTTATAATCTGTATCAATATTTAAAAGGCATGTACAAAGTGAAAATTATATCGGCAAACAACTAAATTAAAATCATAAAACGTGGAAAAGTAACCTCCAGAGGGGAAGCCTGCTGCCTGTTACTAGTCTGAGGTGGCAGTTCCAACTTACCAAATAGCTTGAGAGGAGGTAATGGCCTAGGGTATTATTGCTGGACTGCTAATCCAAAGACTCAGCTAATGGTCTGGGGACCCAGGTTCAAATCCTGCTATGGCAGACAGAGGAATTTGAATCCAATAAAATATCTGACCATGAATCCATTGCCAAAGGTCAGGAAAAAACCCATCTAGCTCACTAATGTCCTTTAGGGAAGGAAATGCCATGTTTATCTGGTTTGGAATACATGTGACTCCAGACCCACAGCAATGTGGTTGACTCTTAACTGTCCTCTGGGCATGAAGTTGTTTGGCTCACCAAGCTGGTTCCTTGTTTCACAGACATTTTATTACCATGCTGGGTAACATCTTCAGTGCAGCCTCTGATGAAGTGTCATTATGTTTTCCCGCCTGGTTTTTAAACTCTGGGGTCCGTTGAGATGGATTGCCTCACTTCCAGTTTTCCTTCGTAGTGGAATGTATATGGGATCGAGTTCAATGTGTTTATTAATAGCATTTTTCGTGAAGTGCCAGGATTCAAGGAATTATCAAGCCTCTCTCTGCTGAGCTTGTCCCAGGATCTTGGAGTTGTCCCAGTCAAAATGTTGGTTCTCCTTGTCCATGTGGGTTGAGATAAGTGAGTACTGGTCGTGTCTTTTTGTAGCCAGTTGGTGTTCATGTACTCCCATTGTTAGTTTTCTTCCTGTTTGTCCGATGTAGCGTTTCTCTCCGTCTCTGCAGAGGATTTTGTAGATGACATTGGTCATGTTCATGGCGGGGAGTGGGTCTTTAGTTCAGGTGAGCAGTTGTCGTAGGGTTGATGTGGGTTTGTGTGCCGTTCTGATGCCCAGCGGTTGTAGGAGTCTTATAGCGAGTTCCAATGTGTTCCTCATGTAGGGTAGTGCGATGAGTGTGTCGGGGCGTGTAAAATCTTTCTGAACTTGTTCGTGTAGGCATCTTCTGACCCAGTTCTTTGAATATCCATTATCCTTGAAAACCTGGACGAGGTATTCCTCTTCCTCTTAGTGTAGTTCCATGTTGCTGCATGTGTTATTGCCCTTTTAAACAGTGTTCGCACGCAGCTTCATTTGTGTGTGCTGGGATAGCTGCTGTTGAAGCTCAGTACCTGGTCCATGTGTGTGGCTTATCTGTGTACTTTCATTTGCAGCTCCCCATTTGTTTTGCACTCTACCATGATATCCAGGAAAGGGAGATGTTTGTTCTTCTCCTCCTCTCTGGTGAATTTTATCCTGGTGAGGGTGTTGTTTATAAGTTTGTGTGTCTCCTCTAATTTGGTCCATTTAAATGATGACAAAGGTGTCTTCTACATAGTGTACCCACAGTTTCGGTTGGATTTGCAGAAGGGCAGTACTTTCTAGTCTTTGCATGACTGCTTCTGCTATGAGTCAGGAGATGGGTGATCCCATGGGTATCCCGTTGATTTGCTCGTATGTTTTGCCATTGAAGGTGAAATGAATCCATCTCAAGAGACCCCAGAGTTTAAAAACCAGGCAAGACAGCACAACAACACTTCATCGGAGGCTGCACTGAGGGTGTTACCCAGCATGGTAACGAAACATCTGTGAAACAAGAACCCAGCTCAGCGAGCCAACCAACCTCAACGCCCACAACCCGAGCTACAAATCTACCACAAAACCTTAGTATCCTCTGGGCAATTAGGGATGGACAATAAATACTGGCTTAGCCTCATCTCATGGATGAATAAGGAAAAGAAAACTAGCAGCAAGGTCAACCAGCAGCAATAAGATCATTAGAAATAGGGAAAGGAGTAGGCTGTTCAACTCCTCAAGCCTATTCCAACATTCAATAGGATCATGACACTTCTCACATCCACTTTCCTGCCCTTTTCCCTCAATCCTAGATTCCCTACTGATGAAGAATCCATCGCAGTCTTAACTATACACAAGGACTCTGTTCCCATTGCGCTTTGAGGCAAGGAGTTCCAAAGACTCCAAAGAGAAGAAATTCCTTCTCATCTCAGTTTTAAATTGACACCTCTTTTTTTGAGACTGTGCCCTTTGGTCCTAAACTCTCCCATAATGGGAAACATCCTCTCAGCATTTACCCTGCCAAGTTGCTTAAGAATCCTACAGATTTCAGTGAAATCACTCCTCGCTCTTCTAAATTCCAATAAGCCCAACTTGTTTAGCCTTTGCCTATAATACAATCCCTCCATACCAGGGATCATTGTTGTGCACTTTCTCTGTACTGCCTCCACTTAATTGATATATTTCCTTAAGGCATCCAAAACTGCTCACAGTACCCTAGATTTGATCTCACCAGCACCTTGTATAACTGTAGTAAGAGGTCCCTACTTCTATACTCTAACTTACTGGAAATTAGGGCCATATTCCATTAGCCTTCCTGTTTACCTGCTGCCCCTGTGTTCTAACTTTCTGTATTTTGTGCACAAGTACCCCATATCCCTTTATTTTGCAGCTTTCTGCAGTTTTTCTCAATTTAAATGATACTCTAGTCTTTTGTTCTCCATTCCAAAATGAACAAATTCATTTTCCCAAGTTATACTCCATTTGCAGGCTTTTTGGCCACTGACTTAACCTATCAATATCTTCCTGGAAACTGTTTGTATTCTTCTCACAAAACGCCTTGCCACCTACTTTTGTCATCTGCAAATTTGGCTACAGTACATTCACTTCCTTCCTCCGAACCATTAACATGTAGATAATGCTATTGGTATTTACCACCAAAGTCATGCGGGAATCTACTGGTGATCAACCAGAATTTACTGTCTCAGTAGGTCTCAAGGACACAGTGATTGAGCTAAATAAAAAAGATATACCACGCACATGGATGCAGTTGTTTTCCAGGAAATATTCACTCCACACATGATGCCTGATGTGTCTGTATCTGGCAATGGAGCGCAGTTTGCTGATAAATCTTTTAGTCAGTTTGCAGCCACATATTTTATCAGTTGTATCAGTGCACTGAGACTTCCAAGGTCAAATGGGGAAGCTGAACCTGGGTAGAGATGATCAAATCCCTGTTGAAAACATACCAACTTTTGTATACAGTCTTGTTAAATCATCTGTCAATTCTATTCTAATGTATCTTGACAGCTTCAGATTTCCTAATGGGGAGAAAACTGAATATTCAACTCGCTGTCCGACCAAAAAGAGGAAGATTCCTTACTTGATTCCCAAACTCTATGAAAATATTTGGATCAAAAAGCAGTCTTATCAACAACAGGCTACTCTCTACTACAAATGTCACTTTTCATAATGATGGCTAGACTGGAAAATGGATATGGATAAGTGACCTCAATAAACATATGTATAACCTGTAAATAGTTCCCATAATGTAATAAACTCCACCTTGTTATCTAGGGCTTCTTCTGCTGGTGCCTATTCCTAGCCCATCATCTACCACAGATTACTGACAACAGCCCCTTAAGACTAGCACAAGATGGAGAATTGTTAGCAGTACTCTATCCCACCCATGCCATCAATGGCTAGTACAGCAACTCGTACTACAACAACATGACACTTTATTGCAACTTCTCAAATGTTTTTAATGTCATGCCTAAAGCAAAGTGTCCAAAACAAAATTTTCCAGCTACCTTCTGTTTAAAGCATCATGCACTCCATCGTCACATTTACATTATGTAAGAGCTTTACTAGTTTGATTTAACAATTTCAAACATTTCCATACCTGAATCTCTTTGTACCTTCACTTTTTAAAGTATTTAGAATATATATGCATACCAAAGATGTCACTTTACAACTCCACATATAAAGCTTAATCAATGAATCAGTCTATATCTTTCTAAAAACTCATTCCTTACTTGGGTGTAATTTGCAAAATTTGAAGGAAAGAGAAATAAAAGATGTGATGGAAGGAGAAAATAATTGGCATTGGTGTTAAAGGACATAAAGAAACTTTTCATACTTTCCAATTATTAATTTAATTTGTGCAATTTAGAATTACCGTTGAAGCCTTCTCCAATTTTTCATTGTAATTTTACTAAATATCGAACTTAGAAAAACATCTTGTGTAAGATGGGGCAGAAATCCTCATCAGTTTATGAACATATCCTGGGCTTAGCCCTCTGAAGGCAGAACCTGTGGAAATTACATTGGATCAAATTCACCGAACTTTTGAGATTCCAGAAACCATGGGCTGTAATTGAACCAGGAAAAGGCTGGCTGGGACAAACTGGTTAACATACAAGCCCAGGGGCAGATGTCTACAACAGGAGTTAGTTTATAGAAACTAAAAGAAGACCCTCATTCATGGCCCATCCTAAACAATGGAAGCCAGATTGCAGGAAACAAACAACTTTACCAGCTTAGATATAACACAGTGTGGAGTTGGAGGAACACAGCAAGCCAAGCAGCATCAGAGGAGCAGGAAAGTTGAATTTTCGGGTCGGGACCCTTCATCAGAAATGGGGAGGGGGAAGGGAGCTCAGAAATAAATAGAGGAGGGGTGGGGCTGAGGAAAATAGGTGGGATAGTGATAGGTGAACGCAGGTAGGGAGTGTTGGGCATTGGTCAGTGAGATGAGTGGGGCAGATAGGTGGGAGAGAAGATGGACAGGTTGTGTCAGGTCAAGGATGAGAGGAAGGGTTAGTCATGGGATGAGGCCAGGGGTGGGGAGATTTTAAAACTGGTGAATTCCATGTTTAGGTCATCGGGCTGTGGGTTCATGAGATGGAATATGAGGTGCTGCTCCTCCAGTTTGAATATCATTGTGATACTGGAGCAGGGGATAGACATGTCACCCAAGGGAGGGGGAGGAGGGTTAAAGTGGTTGGCGAGTGGAAGGTGTTGTCGTTTGTCATGTACAGAACACAGCTGCTCTACAGAACAGTCTCCAAGTCTCCTGGTCTCACTGATGTAGAGAAGGCCATATCGGGAACAGTGGATAAAGTAGACTTCAACAACTTCTGACTTTCTGAAGCCTTAGGATGTACAAAGCCATTCAATTTTCCTGCTAGTGCTCAAGACAGAAAATACTAAACATTCCACACCATTATGCTAAAACAAATGTAAAAACATTCACACCACTTTTCAAACGTGAATGAATACCCATCCAAATGAAATACTGGACATTCCTAAACTGTTAAAACCATTCACACCTATTCCAGTGATCATGAAGCTCATTAGCGCTGAGAGAAGAAACATAGATTGACTGATTTGGTGGGAGATAAGGGAGCCTGCAGCTGGATACAACCGGAGACCTTCCTGTTAGGAAGGAAAATGGAATCAGATAATTCAGCAGATAATCTGTCTCTCTCTTTTCGCTGCTAGCATAGGTAATAGACACCCACTGTATCTATTTACCCACTGTATCAAGTCTTGGCTGCAAGGCTTCACTAGGGATCAAGTTGGCTGGGAGACAGGTCTCAGTCAGAGACAACAAAGTGTGGGGCTGGATGAACACAGCAGGCCAAGCAGCATCTAGGAGCACAAAAGCTGACGTTTCGGGCGTAGACGCTTCATCAGTGTTTTTCTTTCCAATGAAGGGTCTAGGCCTGAAACGTCAGCTTTGGTGCTACTGAGATGCTGCTTGGCCTGCTGTGTTCATCCAGCTCCACACTTTGTTATCTCAGATTCTCCAGCATCTGCAGTTCGCCTTATCTCAGTCAGAGACAGGCAGGTTTTGACATTCACTTTCTTGTTTTGTGTAAATATATTCAAATTGCTTGTTTTCAATAAAGTCAGAGCTTTTTTGCCTCTGAAGCATCGGCCTCTTATACTTTCCACCATGCCACATTCCATAAATAAGCTCAGAGTCAGATCCAGGGAGCTGGTAAACAGTAAACCAGGCAACACTCCCTACACTTGCAAATAATTTTGCAAGTCTGACCTTGAATTAAGCTTCTCTTATTATGTCAACATGATCAACCTCAAAAGCTTCTTTTAGTAATACACTTTAATTCAATGTTAGTTGATTCATTGAACTCCTACGAAAGGGAAAAGGTTTTCTTTTGTTTCCAAATATTTCAGGAATCTGGTCCAGTGCTCCAATACGCTCAGTTCAATTCTCCAAATGGTACACAAACATTGCTGCTGCCTTCCAAATAAATATGAATAAACATTCACAGGAATTACAATCAAAAGTTCATCCACCAGCTGAAATTCTACAATCATGAAGCTCCAGAACAAATTACTTCTGGATGTGTGGGAGTTGGACCTGGATCTGCTACAATACGAATCCCTGCTTTAGCCCCATTTAGCCCCTAACCCTAACTCTAACCCCAGCCCTTCAAATACATGCAGCATACTGCTTTTACTTCACTTGAATGGCATTATATTATATATCAATTGTGCCTTGACAATGCTGGGTTCAAGAGAAGCAGAACACCAACTCAATGAGATTCAAAATAAAGCAAGTTTTACAAATTTTCCCAGTGGAAAAGTTAGCTCACATGTACTTCTGAGAGTGGGTTCAACTAATCCCCACCTACAACCTAAGCAAGTACTTCAGCTCCAACATAAATAGCACAGGTGCCTCTGTGAAATATGTAGTAACTGGTCTGGGTCAGGAACAAAAATAGCTGCTGGACAGAAATGCTGCCAATGATCTGCCTCCACTGCGGCTGGGAAAAAAGAAGTGATCTCCCAAAAGTCCTGGCAGTACCAATTTATGAAGTGTTTCATTTTGAAAGATTTAACCTTCACATGTTAATCCCTCAAAATAAAGGCGACACTTACGCATGGCAAGAATCTGCATATGGACTCTTTTTGTACAGAGAAGCTGTTGCATGGCAGCCACAGCATGCTTCTGGCTGACCAGGAAACTTGTCTGGTCATGTTGTGTGCTTTAAACATATCAGGAGGATTTACAGATTAATATCTAACCGGTTCATGACAAGCTGCTGCATCTGACCTGGGGAGACAGCTAATGTACCACAAGATGTCCTACGTTTAAATCAAAAATATAATGATATCAAAAAGAACTGGCAGCTCTTTTGAAGTCAAGTTGCATATCACAGTAAAATTAACCGCACAACTAATTTTTTTAGTGCACTTATTCTCAGCAAACAGTAGCCAATACATGAACATGATATCAATATTCTTCTATAAATATATGTTATGTGTTAAATTGCTATTTTAATGGAGATGCTGATATGATTTGCTTCTTACAGATCATTGCTTCCATTAAAATACCACATAAAATCTGCCATTAATATGGTGAGAATTCAGACGACAATGTTGCACAAAAGTATCCTGAGATGTAGAACTTTGATTCTGGAGCTAGATTCTTATTTTCAGATTGAACTTGAAACCATTATTCCCATGAACATATTCACTGCAGAATTCATAATTAAGACTTAATGCCAAAAATAACACTAAGCACAGAGGAACTTACAAGTTCAAAAGGAGGAGAACAATAACAAAATCTAAAAGGTTTCTAAAAAAAAAAATTGAAGTATGGATTTAGAAATGGTGAGACTAGGTAGAAGCATTGAAGAAATCAGATGAAGTTACACTTATTGAATTAATTCTGCACGAGTGAAGAACACCAGTTGTGTCAGAGATAATGGGAACTGCAGATGTTGGAGAATCCAAGATAACAAAGTGTGAAGGTGGATGAACACAGCAGGCCAAGCAGCATCTCAGGAGCACAAAAGTCCATTTATTCAAAATTAAGGAACTAGACAATATCCAAAAAAATCCTGCACCAATAAAACAGAGAGACTAAGAAATAATGAATGGAACGTAACAGAATAAATTGTCTTGCTATGTGCTTGTTTTACACCAGCATAGACTTGATGGGCTGAAGGGGCTTTTTCTATGCTGTAGATGTATATGTCTCTAAATGGGTGGTAAAAGCCCAGAAAATGTTCGAAGGTGGGATTTTAAGGGTGCACCAGAATTTGGATTCATTTCCTCTCGGATTACAGCTCAAAGATCAATCGAGCACTGTCCCAACAAAAATAATGAATATGCCATTGATTAACTTTCTTGAAAGTTGTCATGTAAATATCTGATTAATGATTGAGGTTATAGGAACATCTTTCGTTTGCATTATAAATTGCCCAAGTATGAATTGCCTAATTGTGAATAATATTGGTACAACAAAATTAATGGGGCATTCGGGACATTGGTGAACAATTGGAACAATGTGTGAACTCTTACACATGAGGTGTCACAAATGAAGGAATTGAACAGGAAAGTAATTAGGGTAAACTGAAGGCATAACAGAGAAATGAAAATAAATTTTGAATCGAGAAGTGAGAATAAGAAAAAGAATTAAATATTTTGTTTACAGGATTTATATATTGAATAAACCAGTCTTAAGCAAGATGAGAGATATTAATGCTTCCTAAACAATCGAGCACTGTCCCAACAAAAATAATGAATATGCCAATGATTAACTTTCTTGAAAGTTGTCATGTAAATATCTGATTAATGATTGAGGTTATAGGAACATCTTTCGTTTGACTATTAATTACAATATGAGACCGAAAAGCTAGCTGGTGGATCAGGTTTTTTTTCCTCAGGGGAGAATAGACTATAAGTGTCTAATGAAGATAAATAAACATTGAAAAAGAGGATGGATTAGCCAACACGCCTGAGATCCATTAGCACCTTGATAACCAGAGATCGAGCTGCTGACAGTGGTACTGTGTGGGGGCAGCTCTAATTACTTTGGAGTCTCTATATGGACTGGAAATGCCTATTAATTACAATATGAGACCGAAAAGCTAGCTGGTGGATCAGGTTTTTTTTCCTCAGGGGACAATAGACTATAAGTGTCTAATGAAGATAAATAAACATTGAAAAAGAGGATGGATTAGCCAACACGCCTGAGATCCATTAGCACCTTGATAACCAGAGATCGAGCTGCTGACAGTGGTACTGTGTGGGGGCAGCTCTAATTACTTTGGAGTCTCTATATGGACTGGAAATGCTACCCAGAAAACTGTGAGCTAATTTGATTGACTGACAAGCTCTATAGCCACTGCCGGTACCAGAAGAGAGTAGTGGCCACTGCTGAGATAACAGGCAGTCCCCAACAAGGACAAAGCTGGCTCTCAGGCTTGAAGGTAAGTTTGGTTTGATTTTGGTAAGGCAGCGATTGGAGGGCCTGTTAACTGGAGAGAGCAGAGTGGTTGCGAAGACACAGAAAGGAGTACCATCTTGGGAAAAATGCTCCCAAATGGGTGTGGGGGACCACTAAAAAGAGTTCAGCCCCCTTCTTTCTGGGCCTAGTGCCCACTGTCAAGGTGGCCTGGCTGTCTGCCTTTATTCTGCCTCCCTCCGCCATGCGTATTGTAGTGGCAGAGGTGAAATGAATTCCTTATGTTTTCATTAATTAGTCCCAAGAGGTCTGAGGACGGGCAGAATGCCTGATGACTTGGCTTCCCTCTCTAATATGGGGGAGAGATCGGGGTGGGTTGGTCAACTGCTTTATGTTTTATGTGTGAAAATACACTACTGGAAGGACTAGATTCACCCCATTTTTGTTGGGCTTTGACAAATGACTTTTCAGTTTGGAATCAGTGATGCAGAACTTACCCTCACAAGGTTAAATGCGTGGTTGGAATCTATCTTGAGTTAGATTTTTTCTGAATATCAAAGCATTTGGACTTGACAAGTATTCTTTTCTCACTTCATACCATCTTATGCAGCAATCTAACTTTGCAACTATTTCACACTGCAAGGTATATCTCTGGCATGAGCACTGATAATTATTGCTCATCTTCTTTCAAAACTTTATTTTAGTTTTCAGAATGTTAACACAGGCTAATAATTTTTCGCACAGAACCGATTCAAAAACTAGTTGTTATCAATCATAATTTTGTTTAACCCTGGTAAGGTGGATCAATTTTCTAAGGTGTTCCAAACTGTCAACCCAGATACACACAGAAGTGCTGATCATTATCCTACAGTTTGCTGCTCTTCTCTGAAATTATGTTTAATCTGACCATATTATATTCAAACACAATTTTACAAGAAGCAATTTGTTGTGGATATTGATTAATTCCTTCCAAAGAACTGGGTCTGGAAACTTACATGTTTCAGTAGAAGATGTCACAAGTTTTATATAGTCAGCTCGAAAACATGAAGTAGAAGAGGTTTTGTTAGTCAGGGTGCAAAAATACTGTGATACAATCCAAATATCTATTCTTTGACATTCTCATTTAAATGTTTCTAGATGGATCTTGATAGTACTTGCGGTTTAATACATCCTTCCGTACTCAGAATTACATTTCTGTAAAGATTTACATTCACGACTTTATCTCCTTGAATGGAACGCTGGATGATCCATCATCACTGACTAGATTCTGTTAAATGTACAGTTAATATTTCACATTGATAACCTAATTAAGCTATTATTTTAGAGATAGTAGGAACTGCAGATGCTGGAGAATCTGAGATAACAAGGTGTAGAGCTGGATGAACACAGCAGGCCAAGCAGCATCAGAGGAGCAGGAAAGCTGATGTTTCGGGCCTTGAGCCTTCTTCAGAAAACAGAAGGGTCTGCTGTGTTCATCCAGCTCTACACCTTGTTATCTAAGTTATTATTGCGTTGATTTGGTGCTTTAGTCGACTTCTACATTCTGGGATTAATAATCTTTTAATAAAATTTGGATTTTGATGTGTTCTAATGTTTACACTATTACAAGAATCCTCTAAAGCAATGTTTCAATAATTCATATTTTCAGAAATAATTAAATTTCAAACTTTACTACATAATTGTTGGACTTGGGTGGCCTTGTTATTCCCAATCCATTGTGACTTGATGCTCATCCAAGACTTTTTTTTAAGGTCTCCAGTGATATGTGATTTCCTCTACTGCTTACAGAAATTTTGAATCATGGCAAACATTGTGCTCATAAAACTACAGTCAAAATTACTTTCACTGTACTGGCAATTTCACTGAGTGAAACGTGTTCATCAGCATTATAGTTCTTCATAGAACATCAGACGCCGAGAAGACTTCTGGAAAAATGTCTTCTTAATTATGTAATTAGTCGGGGTGAAACGTACAGCATTCCTATGTAAACAAGTGCTATAGTCAAAGCTATTCTGTATCATCACTATTGTACAACTAAAAGGATTGAAACAGATCAATTGATTATCGATCAAAGAAACTCAATTAATTGTATTAACTGGATTAACTAAAACATTCAATCATATATACTTTGTAAGATGATGTACAATGTGAAAAGCTAATGCGCATTTTTTATCACATGTTTAGCGTTTCTAAAATCCCAAGGTGTTTCACAAAGGTGGTATCAAACAAAAATAGATAGTGAACCAAAGATGGACATGTTAGGAAGGGTCTCAGAGCAGAGAGGTGAAGCTATGGCTATTAACAGTGGAGCAAATGACATACAGCAGAAGTTGACAGAGGGAGGAATTTGCAGTTTCTGGAGGGTTACATGGCTGTGAAAAATTATGGAGATGAGAAGGCCAAACTTGATTTAAGTCAGCAAAAGCAGTAGGAAATAGCCCTTTTAATATTCATTCATAGGATGTGATTTCACTGGCTCAGCCATTATTTATTGCCTTTCTCCAATCATGCACGAGAAGACATGTCGAAAATCAGCTTCTTGAACTACTTAGTGCCAACAGGTCAAGGCATTCCCACAATGCCGACAGGAAGACATTGACAGAATTTTTACCCAATTATAGTAAACGAATAGAAGTTCATTTCTCAATCAAAATGGTGCATGGTTTGGAGAGGAATTTGGAGGCAGTTGTGGTCCCATACACCTACTTCCCTTATCCTTCTTAGGAACAGAGTGCTTGGGAGGTGCTGTTGAAGAAAGCTTTGTGTGAGTTAGGATTCAGGCAGTCAAGTTTTGGGTAAGTTTATGTTTATATGGCATGAAAGATGGCAGCCTGCCAGATAAGAATTGGAATAGTCAAGAATAAAAGGTGAGAATAAAGATTTCTCCGACTAGATGAGCTGAGGAGCAAAGACAGTCTAAGTGCTAAAGCTAATGATCAGAAGCTCAGCTCAGGATCACAAATGACAGGAAAAATTGCCAATGGTCTGGTTCACTACAAGTTGTCAACAAGCAAGTGTGAAGGGTGAGCAAGGTTTTTGTACAGAGTAGGATGTGTCACGTAGAAACATGATTTCTTCTGAGCCAGTTTCAGAACTGAGCTTTGATGTGCTTTCCCTCTGATGTGATTGGTTCTGAGATGGCTGAAAATGAACATTCTCTCTTTTGGTCAATTACAAACCAGGTCTCCCCGAGCCACTGAGATTTCTCTATAACCTAATCAAGGTTGATTTGAGACTTTCTAAAGTGTTTCTGTTGTCTTCCTGGGAATCTCTTGTTGCAACCAAGTTCCAACTTGTTTAGGAGTTTGATGTCAGGCAGAGATGGTTTTGAGTGATTAGCACCTCAACACTGGACACTTTAGCTCAGGAGAAGATACTGCTGTTGGACTTCCTGTCTTGCCACTTTATTTGGAGGATCATGTGAATCCATGGTTGTTGGTATTTCTTCAGTTCTTTGAGGTGCCTGCTGTAGGTTGTCCAAGTTTCTAAAATATGTAAAAAATGTGGGATTCACTGCTAGCAGGTAAACCATAACGTTAGTCCTTGAGTTTGAGACCTGGTTCTTAATTACTCCTTTCTTCAGTCTGAACTTTGATTCAGAACAATGGAGGTGATGATGGAATTCATTACTCATGTCTACTATTATTCATAGAACATGGAATAGATCATAGAATCCCTACAGTGTGGGAACAGGCCCTTCGGCCCAACAAGCCCACACCAACTCTTGGAACATCCCACCCAGACCCATCCCCCTATAGGCCACCTGAGCTACACATCCCTGAACACTAAGGGGCAATTTATCATGTCCAATCCACCTAACCTGCACATCTTTAGACTTTGGGAGGAAACTGGAGCACCAGGAGGAAACCCTCGCCAACACAGGGAGAGTGCGCAAACTCCACACAGACAGTCCCCTGAGGGTAGAATCAAACCCTGTGAGGCAGCATTGCTAAACACTGAGCCACCATGCCATTTATTGACATTTCTTAGGATATGGACATTGTTCTTGATTGATGTATGGGTACTCACTCAGAAAATAAGCTCCAAGATAGAGGCAACATTTTCCTGAATTCAAGAAGAACCCAGCACCCCCGTCTGACCCTCCAACTTTCTTGAACACCCACCTACTCTTCTAACCCAGCTACTCACCTGAAGTCCTGACTATTCTCCAGCTCAAGCCAACTACCCGTGACTTGACCCCAAACAAACCCAAATTCCCGCTGCATCACTTATCAACCAACCAACACCCAAAAAACTTGACTTGCCACCCAAACCCTGACCACACTCCTGTCTGTAGTACTCCCCAGCAAACCTCATCTACTTGTTTCCATGAGCCACCCAACTGCTTCACTGATCCCTCCCAATCTGATCTGCCTACTCTCAGATCCTGCAACTTGAGTTGGGGACTTCATTACTAGAAGTCACGATTTCAAGGTGAGAGGGGAAAAGTTTAAGGGAGATATGCGTGGAAAGTTCTTTAGGTAGAGGGTAGTGGGTGCCTGGAACGCGTTGCCAGCAGAGGTGGTAGATTCGAGCATGATAGCATCATTTAAGATGTATCTAGACAGATACATGAATGGGCAGGGAGCAGAGGGATACAGATCCTTGGAAAATAGGTGACAGGTTTAGATAGAGGATCTGGATCAGCGCAGGCTTGGACGGCCAAAGGGACTGTTCCTGTGCTGTAATTTTCTTTGTTCTTTGTTCTTTAACCCCCCAATCTGACCTTACTATCCCCAATGACCTGATGAACCCTATGATTGCCCAAATTTGTCCCCAGCCTGATCCAACTAACCCCAGACCTGAATACCCTACTGACTAGACAACTACCCCCATCCAATTAGCCTGCTGACCTCTGGCCCCTCTAAACATAACTGATTACGCCCACACCATGGGACTAACCCCCAACACCCTCAACCACATCTCTCTGATCCAAAACCTACCTAACTAACGTCACCAATCAAATACCCCCACCCACTTACTCACCTGCTACTGAAACTACCCACCACCCGTCTTTCACCACCCCCCCCCTTCCTACCCACCTGCCTCTTAATTGACCAGCAATCCAGAGAAAGCCAAAGAAAAAGCTACAAAATCCATTTTAAGCTCCCCTTGAAGCCTGGCAGCATAGATCTTAATGACTGGGGGCAGCTTCCAACTAATCTTTCATCAATCTGCATCTTTTGAGTTCAAATGCTTTGATGATGATGCAAAGCAGTAAAAGAGAAGTAATGGCAGCAAACCCTTCACCCAGGATCCCATTGTCTTGTGGGATGCCATACCCCATTAGTCCAAAGACGTGTAGGTTGAAAATCAGCCTGTCGAGGAAGACCGATGACTCTTGCCCTGAGGACGTAACATTCCTGAATTGAGGGGCAGTTCATGGCAATGACAATGCAATTCACCTCTTATTGACCTACAGTGGTTCTGATTCCCTCCAGCTCTCAAATTCCTCAATACTAAACCTAGTTTTAAATACGTCTCCATGGCGTCACATCTCCCTCAGTAACTTTCTATCCTCTGCCTCTCCCTGGAAAAGATTTTGTTATACCAACTCTGTCGCCCTGTGGATTTTTTGACTCCCCTGTTGCAGACTGTATCTACCTGGCTCCCTCTCTTCGCTCCTTAAAATCCACCTCCGACTGAGTTTTTTTGATGCACCTTCTCATATTTTCTCTGGCTGAACATCCGATCTGTTTGTCTGCGCTTCCATAAAAAAGAAACCTGTTTGGCCTGCTTGTTCCTTTCTACCTGAAAGGGCAGATCTCGAAGACAACAGTCAAAAATTACATCTTACTCTTACTTTCCAATTTTTTATTCAAACCCGTGACTGAAACACTGAAACAAAACGAAGAACTCTGGATGCTGGAGATCTGGAATAAAAACTTAAATTGCTGGAGAAACGCAGCAGGTTTGTGGACAGAAAGTAGAGCTAACGTTTCCATTCCAGTGACTCATGTTCAGAACTAGTGAATTAAACACTCATGATTTAAACAACCCTTAGTAGATGAGTACATCAATAATAGGACCCAGACGATTGCTTTTATTACACTCCAACTAACACAGCATCTGCATTTTGCTGTAAGGGACCTTCAATTCAATTCTATTAAAACAGTTTAACCAACCACAGAGGAATGTAAAGATTACAAGTGTTCCTGCCCAGTGGATGTTTGCTGAGTGTGGAGCTGAGCTGTAAGTTAGGACAGGGAGAGTTAAGGAGGAGTTAACTGCAGGGCTCCGAGTGACGCATGAGCAGAGAGCCAGGTTCACGCTGCTCAGTGAAGTTACATCTCCAGCCATGTGCAAGCTGTCGCCTGCCGAGACAACATGTATCCTAACAGCTCGGAGAACCTGACAGCATCCGACTCCCCGTCCAGCCTTAGGGCGAGGGATGAGCTGATGCTCACCTCGGCTTTCGGCACTGTGCTCTCCTTTATGTGTGTGGCCGGGGTGGCGGGCAATATCTACACGCTGGTACTGATGTGCCAGTCCATGCGCTCGGCCGCCTCCATGTACATCTACATCATGAGCCTGGCGCTGGCGGACCTGCTCTACCTCTCCACCATCCCCTTCATCGTCTGCACCTCGCTCGCCAAGAGCTGGTACTTCGGGGACCTGGGCTGCCGGCTGCTGCTCAGCCTTGACCTGCTCACCATGCACGCCAGCATCTTCACCCTGACTGTGATGTGCACCGAGCGCTACCTGGCCGTGGTCAAGCCCCTGGCCATGGTCAAGCGCTCCAAAGGTTACAGGAAAGCGATGGCCGGGGCGGTGTGGTTGCTCAGCTTGTCCCTAACGCTGCCCGTGACCAGCATGGTCAGCCTGCAGGACACCCGGAGGGAGAACGGCAGCGTCCGCAGAATGTGCGCCCCAACCTGGACTGGCCAGACCTACACCATTTACTTGACGGTGCTCTTCAATACCAGCATCGTAGCGCCCGGGGTGATCATTGGTTTTCTGTACACCCAGTTAGCACGGACCTACCTGCAGTCCCAGAGGAACACTCTGTCCAAGAAAGGCAACAGCAGGTCATCCAAGCAGCGAGTGGTCCTCATGATATTCAGCATCGTGGTGGTTTTCTGGGCGTGCTTCCTGCCTTTCTGGGTTTGGCAGCTCGTCCGCCTCTATTGCAAATCCCTAAAGCTGAGTCAGCGGACAGTAACTTGTATCAACTACCTGATGACCTGCCTGACCTACAGCAACAGCTGTATTAACCCTTTCCTGTACACGCTGCTCACCAAGAACTACAAGGAGTACCTGAAAAGTAGGCAGAGGCACTTTCAAAGATCAGCATCCGCATCCTTTAAAAGGAACGCCAGCCTGAGACCATCGCTAAAATCCATCTCCTCCTGTAACCAGTACAGCAACTCCTCCGAATCAGTAGCCATGGTTCATTTGAAAGGATCGAAGTGACTCTGTTTAGAATGACAAAGAGAAATGTGCTGGAACCCTCAGGTAACTAAGCAGCTTGAAATCAACCTTCAGGCTCGGGTATCGCGCCTTTTAATACTGTACAGGAATGGAGGAGAGTTGCTGAATTCCAGGCAATAAATACAACGACAAAAGAAAGCCAGCACAGAACTCGAAGGGTTATTTTTCTAAGTATTTCTGTATCTCATTTCAAATGACCAAATGGAAGGTTTTTAGTAAGGGCTGAGCACGTTTTTTGTTAGAAATGCAAGTTCTCAAGATTGAAACATGATCAAATTGAAGAGATGTCTTTTCCTGTATCCAAAATTCCACATCATTGAACTGGCACTTTGAAGAGAATTTCTCTGTAACATGTTCATGAACACTTGTCTATCTTTACAGGATGGAAGCAATGCGAAATGAAGTCACTCAATCCCCAAACTTGGCATTTTGCCCTTAAAGCAAGTCCATCTTTTGATTAAAACAAATCATAAATAGTGAAAAGAAAATTCCATTCTAAATGTATCTTTCTTCGAAATTGACTTTTCCTGCACCCAATGTCTGGCCGTCTTGTTTTATATCCTTCACTAATCAATACTCATTAATGTACTTTGTTCTTGGAGCAACGCAAAATATCAAGCGTCAGTCAGATAGTTTAAGATTTGTATCAGTCAAAAAATTCAGCCAAAATGAGATTTGCAACTTAATTTCAAATTATGTTTTCATTGCTGCTAAGCTGCATGTGAGCCACCTACTTAAAACTATTTACAGGGATCATGCATGTTGAGATTCCAGTAAAATTTTGCTTAACTTCACCCGAATGTGTATACTCATTTGATCTCCATCATTATTTTCAGCCTCAAATGATTACAGTTTACTTTAGCTAAAGGCAAGTTATCTGTCCCAGTTATATGAACAGTATGTTCTCAGAACATTTATTTCCATCACAGTTGAGAAATTTCACCTTACAACAATTTTTCCATGATAATCCAATTTTAGAAACATTTTCACAAATAATCTGATTACATAAATATTAAAGTCCACACTACAAGTAATTTTCTTTTCCATATTTCATCATAAGGCAAAACCTGTAAAATAATGAGGAAGGGTTCTGAGGAAGGGTCACTTAACCTGAAACGTTAACTCTGATTTCTCTCCACAGGTGCTGCCAGACCTGCTGAGCTTTTCCAGCAATTACTGTTTTTTGTCTCTAAAATGAGTTTTCATAAATAGTATTTTGTGCATATTTTCCTAATATCCTCTTAGGATTCCCACAAGTGGGTTATCACTTCCAGAGAGTGACACGGCAGAAAGATTGTGGCCATTGAAGGAAAACTTACATGTTAAAATTCAGATGCAGGTTCTGCACTATTCAACAAAAATATCATGGATATGATGTAATCGATGTAAAATAATGAAATGTGTGTTTTGTGACTGGGCAGGCTATTGGTAAACAGCCTCATGATGTTTTTGCTTGAAGAATAATTTGAAATGCAAGTCTATGATTCGATGGAAAACTATCATCAGTTTTGAGTGGGATTGAATTCTGACGCACTATATCACTAAGATGCTTTTACTCTACTTGATGGCATACATATTTTAAAATAAACAGTATGCCAATTGATATTAGAAATAACATGAAGGAACAGTGTCAACCTGTGACCTACACTAAAGATTTTTGCACAAATTATCACTGTCATTAAAAATGTATTTCTAACATTTAAAGAAGCATCTAAAAATAGGCAATATTTGCATATTATATTCAGGTTCCAGCTGAAGAAAATGTATTAACCCCGGGAAGATTGGTCACGGTTACAAACAGCCAAACTGTCAAGTTTTGTTACTAATTGAGACCAGAACATATAAGCAGATTGCTTTAAAAAGATGAGTATTCTAAGCTCATATACCCTGGGTGACAAGAGAGATAAAAGCTTTAAGGAAAACTGGAAAAGCACAGTCAATTGATAACCAGGTTGTAATTGTTATGGAAAGTACAGGGGAAAATTGTAAAAACAGATAAAACAAAGAGAGACTACGAGAAAATAATCAAGAGTAAACATTAAATTGAACCCCAAAACATTTTATAATACATGAATGTAAGCACTGGTTAGCGGAAACATTGGCCCTAAAATGAGAAAGACGCATAAGGCATGAGTACCAAGCTGACAGTTTACATGCAATAGTGATACCTGCCATCCTATATGGCTCAGAGATGTAGAATATGTACAGCAGGTACCTCAAGATCTTGCAGAGGCGCCTTGACAAGGCACCACTACAGCTGCCCCTGGAATATCCTGTAAATCCATTGGCAGGATCGATGCACAAACAACAAGGTTCTTTCTCATACTAATGTCCCAGCATCAAAACAGTAACCATGCTCAGTCAACTCCACTGGGCTAGGTCACATCATCCACATGCTTGGCGCAAGATTCACAAAACAAGCTATACTCTTGGAATTTTCACATGACAAGCAAGATGCAGAATGAATGCTTCACAGATGCTCTCAAAGGCTCCTTGAAAAAGTACAACATGCCTAATGATGCCTAGGAAACCATACACCATGATCAACCAAAGTGGAGGAATGGAGTCTGCACTCCGAGTTTCTCTGTCAATAACAAATCTGAAATCTGGGGTTGACAAAGAAAGGATTGCATGGCAACTGGGAATTTAACCCTTCCTTTCCCTGCCCACTGTCTTCCCTGTCTATGACTGACATCATAGGTCATGCATTGGATTCTTCAGTCACCTGAGGACTCACTTTTAGCATGGAAGCAAGTAACCACAAGTTAGTATTTAGGCCTGCCGAAGAGAGGACATGATGGTGATAATTATAGATTTCAGAATGACAAGCTGAAAATGGCAGAAGAATGGCAGCTGGAGATCAAGGCAGAGAAGTGAAAAGCAATTTACTTTGTGAGAACTAACAGGAAAAGCCAGCATTCTACAAATTGGATGATTTTTTAAAAGTGTGATGAACAGAGAAACCTTAATGACCTTCTACACAAATCATTAAAATGGGCAGGGCAGATGGGTGCAAGTGGTTTAAAATAAATGAATCACGAGGGTTTATAAATAGAGACATAGATTATGAGGAAAAAAAGGAATCTAGAACAATAATGGTGATCATGAAACTCTTGTTGATTGTTGTAAACACCCATTGCTTTACTAATCATTCTTGAGGGAAAGGTATCTATTATCTTTACTAACATGTGATTGCAGATCCACAGAAATGTGATTAACTCTTAAGTGCTGTCAAGGGCACAGCCAACAAATTCTGGCCCTTTTCCAGTGATTCCCAAACCTATCAAATTTTTTTTTTAAAAAATCATGATTAGGCCTGGCTAGCTGCAGCTTCAGCATTGGTGACAACTCTGAAACCACAGTCTGGAAAGTCACAATGTCCTGAGAAAGGTCAGTGGAGGGCTTAAAAAGACTTGCATTTCTAGAAGCACCTTCTACCACTTCAGGATATTCCAAAATGCTTCACAGCAGTTGAGGTGTAGTTCGGGTTGTAATGTAAGAAATACAGCTTAGTTTATGTATAACAAGTATCCACAAACATCAGAGATTGACAGAGAAATAGGAATTAACAAAGAATGTTTATGACACAGCAAAGGGTGAGAATTCCAACGACAGTGTTGCACAAAAGTATCCAGAGATGTAGAACTTTGATTCTGGAGCTGGATTCTTGTTTTCAAATTGAACTTGAAACCATTATTCCCATTGGAACATATTCACTGCATAATTAAGACTTAATGCCAAAAATAACACTAAGCACAGAGGAACTTAAAAGGTCAAAAGGAGGAGAACAATAACAAAATCGAAGAGGTTTTTCAAAAAAAAAATTGAAGTACGGATTTAGAAATGGTGAGACTAGGTAGAAGCATTGAAGAAATCAGATGAAGTTACATTTATTGATTAATTCTGCACGAGTGAAGAACACCAGTTGTGTCAATCCATTTATTCAAAATTAAGGAACAAGATAATATACAAAAAAATCCTGCACCAATAAAACAGAGATAATAATATAAGAAATAAAAAATGGAACTTAACAGAATAAATTGAATTGTTATGTGCTTGTTAAAGACCAGCGTAGACTTGATGGGCTGAAGGGCCTTTTTCTATGTTGTAGATGTATATGTCTCTAAATGGGTGGTAAAAGCCCAGAAAATGCTAGAAGGTGGGATCTTAAGCTTGCACCAGAATTTGGATTCATTTCCTCTCGCATTACAGCTCAAAGAATTTTTGCATTATAAATTGCCCAAGTATGAATTGGCTAATTGTGAATAATAATGGTACAACAAAATTAATGGGGCATTTGGGACATTGGTGAAAAAAGGCTACCTGGCCCATCATGCCTGATGATATGAAAATATGCCACTCAGCCTAAATCAACTTTCTAGTATTTAGTCCAGAGCTCTGTCGGTTATGACAGTTTATAAAATAGAATAAGTGTGCTTCTGACACATGTCACGTGAAGAATATGTTTGAAAATCTGATTGACTACAGACGGATGGTGAAAAAAATATAAATAAGAGAAGCAACAAGCAAGTATAGAAAGAGGTTTGCAGCTAACATAATGATATCCCAAAATCTTCCATAGGCATACAATTGCAAAAGGAGGAGTGGGGCTGATTTAGTGACAAAGGAGGGGAAGCAATGGGCCTGGCTGAAGTTGTTGCATCTTACCAAAGATGAAGGTGCAATGCAGGCCATGGAAAATGCAGGGTTAATTCAATAGCTACAAGTGTGTACAATTGACAAATTAGGGTATTGGATCGTAAGTTATTAGATAGGTTGTTTGTGCTTAAAGTTTAAAGGCACCAGGACTGGAGGAGAGGCAAGCAAGGATATCGACGGGTGTAAGAGTAAAAATTACAGAAGCACAAATAGGAATTTCCTTAGATACAGAGATGGTGGTAGAGGACTTGAGAATTGAAAACTTTATGCCCTTGTTCAAAAAGGGTGCAAAGATATTCCATGGAGTGTGCAGGCCAGTCAGTTTAATTAGATGGGGTGTAAACTTCTAGAGGGAATAACAGGGCAATAATTAGGGAAAACCAATATGGAGTTCAAAGAGCATACTTGTATTTAACTAAGATAACAAGGTGTAGAGCTGGATGAACACAACAGGCCAAACAGCATCAGAGGAGCAGGAAAACTGACAGTTCGGGTCTGGACCTTTCTTCAGAAATTCACCCAGCTCTACACCTTGTTATCTCAGATTCCCCAGAATTGGCAGTTCCTACTATCTTTATATTTAACTAAATTGGCAGAATGTTTTAAAGATTTAAGAAGATCAGAGCAGTAATGTTGATGTGGTGTATGGAGACTTTCAAAAGACATTTCACACAACAGACTAATCAGTGAAGTTAAACCTCCTGGATTAAAAGGGGCAGCAGCAACATAGATTGGCTGGGTTACAGGAAACAATGAATAAATGACTAAACAAAGTGGTGTTGTGCTAAGGTTTACAGTGAAATTCCACATGGATCATTGTTGGGACCCTTGCTTCTCCTAATAACGTTGTGGAATGGGCCACAATTTCAATATTTGTGGGGAATACAAAATTTAGCAAAATTGTAAACTTAGGGTGACAGTGTAATACTTTAGCAGGACATTGACCGCTTGGCGAAACCAACAAATAGCAGATGTAGTTTGATGCAAAGAAATGTGAAGTGATTCATTTTAGTAGAGAGAACATGGAAAGACAGTACAAACTAAAGATTACATCTGTTAAAAGGGTACAAGAACAGGGACTGTAGTGTGTATGTGCATGAGAAAGCAACACTGATTCATGTTTCTGAAGAAGGGTCTAGGCCCGAAACATCAGCGTTCCTGCTCCTCTAATGCTACTTGGCCTGCTGTGTTCATCCAGCTCTACACCTTGTTATCTCTTGTTGGGGCAAGACAAGTTACTAACACAAACTGTTCCATACATTAACAGGCTCTCAGAGTACAAGAGCCAAGGAGGTTATGGTGAACTTTTGTAAAACATTAATTCTGTCTGAGTGCATCCTGGACTTTACAAAAAATGTGAAGGTATTGAAGAGTGTTTGGAAGAGATTAACGAGAATGGGTCCAGTTTCAGTTGTGAAAGTAGATTGGAAGAGTTGGGGTTATTTTCCATAATGGTAAGGCTGAGAGGAGATCTATTCAAAATCTTGACGGATCTGTCCAGAGAAGATAGGGAGAAATATTCCCATTTGTGAAAGGATTGAAGGTGAGGGCACAGATTTAAAGTAATTGATGAAAGAAGCAAAAGTGGTACAGGAAAAAGCTTGTTCACCCATTGGGTAGTTAGAATCTGAAATGCACTGCTGGAGATTGTTATACAGGTGGGTCCAGTTGGAGCTTTTGAAAGAAAGTTAGACAATTATCTGAAAAGCCACAAAGTGCAGGGTGTGGAGAGAAGGCTACAAAATGGCATTAAATTGAAGGCTCATTTGGAGAGCTAGTGCAAACATGATAGGCTGAACGGCCTCCTTCTGCACAGTTACCATGGGAAAATGAACTTGAAGTGGGATGGACTAGAGAAACATGAGGTGCTGTTATGGAGGGAGGGGATGGAGTGGGCGAGGGGACTGTGATGTTGGGGGAGGGTGTCAGGTGGACAGATACTAGTCCTGAATCTTACATGTTCTCTGAGCTGCACACTCTGTATATGGTGGTGAAGGGGATTCTCCCCTCCATCAGCCTGAGCTGCAACAATTATCATTATAAAGTAAAGTATAACTCAGAGGATAGTGAACTTTTCACATGGTGACAGCCGGATCAGGGAGGAATTTCCCTTACTGTTGAATGTGTTCTGTTAATATTCCAGTCGCTTGCACTGATTTTATTTACAGGCTGAACCCAGAAAAATCCTTTTAAATTCATTTTCATGCCTGTTGCTTGTGGCATACTATGGAATGCCTCTGGTAACCTTTGCCTTTTCAATCTGTCCTGAGTAAACCTGAAGTGGGATTTTTGTTCATTAATCTCACTGACATACAAACAAATGGTTGATGGGAGTAGACAGCACAATGACTGACAAAATATTATTTCCTCATTTATTGCTCTTAATATCAGGATGTTCTGGATTTACAGAATTTGCATTGTTCTCATTGCAACACAACAAAGCCAAAGAAAAATTGAAGCGTGTGCAGGTCATCACCACTAAACTCTTGTCTCTGCCTCCCCTAATTTTCCCCTAAAGATCCCAGAGTTGTGGAATAGTGTAAGCAATACGAAAACTACCCTCATATTGCTAACCCTAGCAGGTCATTATCTGTAGAGAGGACAATACTTGATTTGAGATAGGCTGGGACTTTTTTCAGCAGGCAAGAGCAGGACTTATATAATTAAAGGTAGGGCCTTGGGTAGTGTTGTGGAACAGAGAGTCTGGGGCTTAAGGTACATTGTTCTTTGAAGTTTGTGTCACATATAGACAGGGTGGTTAAGAAGGTGTTTAACACACTTGCCATCATTTCTCAAAACATTGGTTATAGGATCTCAGATATCATGTTAAGGTTGTACATGATGTTGGTGAAGCCTCTTCTGGAGTACTGTGTCCAATTCCAGTCATCCTGTTATCCAGAAGGATATTTTCAAACTGGAGAGGGTTCAGAAGATATTTACCAGGAGTTTGCTGGGAATGGAAGGTTCGAGTTATAGGGATAGGCTGGATAGGCTGGGACTATTTTTCACTGGAGCGTAGGAGGTTGAGGGGTGACTTTATAGGTGATTTTAAACTCATGAGGAGTATAGTAAGAGGAACGACATGTATCTTTTCTCTGTGGTGAGAGATTTCAAGACAGAGGGCCATATTTTTTAAAGGTGAGAGGAGAAAGATTTAAAAAGGACATGATGGGCAACTTTTTTTTACAGAGAGGGGCCTGTGTGCAGAATGAATTGCCAGAGGAAGTGGTGAATGCAGGTATGGTTACAACATTTAAAAGACATTTGGATAAGTACATGAATAAGAAAGGTTTGGAGGGATACAGACCAAGCATAGGAAAGTGGGACTAGTTTGGTTTGGGATTATGGCAAGCGTGGACTGGTTGGATCTGTTTCCATGCTGTATGACACTATGACAAATGAATATTGGCCACGATAATTACCTTGGTCTGCTTCAGAATAGCATCACAGTATTTTTTTTGCACAATGGGGGGCCTTTCTCCAGCGATTTCTGTTTTTGTTTCAGATTTCTAGCATCCACAGTTCTTTGTTTCATTATAAAATACAAATATTGAAGGACAAAGGTCATTCTAAAATTGTGGAAATGCAATATTCCGTCAACAATATTGTAGAGTGCCAAAGCAAAAAATGAGAGGTTGGTTCTCCGGCTTGCATTGAGCTTCGTTGGAATACTGTAGCAGGCCAAAAATGGAAATACCAGCATAGGAGCAAGATGATTGATGATTCCCGACATGAATAGGAAATTAGTTAAATGTCAGGAGTCAGAGAGTTGGAATAATGCATAATTACTCAAATCGGCAGGGCATTTCTAGTGGTCTACTGCAGGCATCTGTGTTGGGGTTTCAGTTATTCACAGTATTCATTAATGACTTGGAAAATGCTATAAAATGTCAAATATCTCCAAATTTGCTAGTGACACAAAATTGGGCAGCATTGTTGATGTTGTTGACAACAGCGGAAAATGAAAACAAAATATAGATAGATTCAGTGGATAGTCAACATCGTGGGTGATGAACTTCTATATAAGCAAGTGTAAGGGTATCCATTTTGAATTGAAAAAGGACAGGTTGTGTTTTTCAGAAGGCACAAAGCTAAATACAGTAGAAGACCAATGAAATTTAGGGGCTCAGGTGCATAGCTCTTTAAAGTACCAGGAACATGTGCAGAAAATTGTTAAGAAGGCTAATGGAATGCTGACGTTCACATCTAAAGGACTGGAGTATCGGTTGGGGGGGGGGGGCGAACATTATGCTGCAGTTATACAAAATCCTAGTCAGACACCATCTAGAGCACTTTGAGTAGATCTGAGTACTACACCTCAGGAAGGACGTTTAGCCCTGGTGAGAGTTCAATATAGGTTTGCAAGGATGATACATGGTCTTCAGGGGTTAAGATATGTGGAGAGATTTTACAAATGAGGCCTTTATTCTCCAGAGTTTAGAAATTTAAGGTGTGATCTAATCAAGGTCTTCAGGATATGAACAGGGAAAGACAAGGTAAATACCAGTAAGTTATTTTCACTGGTTGAAGATTCTAGAACCAGGGGGCATAGTCTAAGAATTAGGACCAAGCCGTTCAGGAGAGATGCTAGAAAGCACTTCTACATGCAAAGAGTAGTGGAGGTTTGGAACTCTCTTCACGAAATGGTTGTCAATGTTAATTCAGTTGTTAAATTTAAATCAGAGATTGACAACTTTTAATTAAGCAAGGGGATCAAAGGACATGGGCCCAAGACAGGCATATGGAGTTAGGCCACAGATCAGCCATGATCTTATTGAATGGCAGAGCAGGCTCAAGGGCCAGTTAGCCTACTTCTGTTTCTATGTTTATTGAAATGATTAGCAGCTGGGATTGGAGTCATTCCTACATTCAGTCAGATGTGTTCAGCAAAGCAGTCACCTGTCAGCTTCTGCTCTCACCATTGTGAGCAGTGATACAGTAGGTCAGGTTGAAAGACGCATAGGTAATATGCTACTTCACCTAGAATGTGTGTTTGGGACCTTGGACAGTGAGGGAAGAGGAAGTAAATTGGCTAAGAGGTAAATAGAGGACTGTGGGATATGTTAAGTTTGTATAGCTGAGGGAGATTAGAGATAACGATAAAATCAGAAGTCACACAACACGAGGTTACAGTCTAACCTGACAAAGGCTCCAAAAGTTTGTGATTTCAAATAAATCTGTTGGACTATAAGCTAGTGTTGTGTGACTTCTGACTTAATTGATTGAATGATTGATTTTATTGTCACATTCATGAAATACAGTGAAAAGTTTTGGTTATGAGTGGGACAGGCAGATTGCAGCAAGCAAGGATGCAGAGATCAAAAGGACTTAGAGGTAGACAAGTTACATTATTTGAGGCTAATGTCCATTCAACAGTCTGATAACGGCCAGAAAGAAGCTGTTCCTGAACCTGCTTGTGGATGTGGTCAGGCTTCAGTATCTTCAGCCAGGCAAAAGAGGTTATAGGAGGTCATTACCGGGGTGCAATGGGTCTTTGATGATGTTGGCTGCCTAGCCATGGTAAATAGAGTCCATGGAAGGAAGGTTGGTCTAGGCCCTGCACACAATCTTCTCCAGTTTCTTACGGTTTTGGGCAGAGCAGTTGCTCTACCAGGCCGTTATGCACCCATTTTAATGGTGCATCTGTAGAAGTTGGTGATGGATCTTATGGATATGTTAAATTTCCTGAGCCACCTGAGGAAGCAGAGGCATTATTGTGCCTTCTTGACTGTTGCATTTACGTGGGTTGTCCAGGACAGGTCATCAGTTATTGTCACTCCAAGGAACTTGATGCTCTTCACTCTGCCATGCTCAGTTTCGTTGATGTGTTTTACTCCTTTCTTTCTGTAGTCAATGATCAGTTTTTTAGTTTTGCCGATGCTGAGGGACAGATTGTTTTCATTGCACCACTTCACCAAGCCCTCTATCCCCCTTCTGTATTTTGACTAGTCATTGTTAGATATCCGTCCTACTACAGTGGCGTTGTCAGAGAACTTGTAGATGGTGTTCATTTGGAATTTGGCAATGCAGTTGTGGGTGTTCAGGGAGTACAGTAGGGGGTTGAGGATGCATCCTCGGGGGCTCCAGTGTTGAATGTTATTGTGGAAGAGGTGCAGTTACCTATCCTCACTGATTGCGGCCTATGGGTCAGAAAGTTGAGGATTCAGTTGCAGAGGGCGAAGCCAGGACCAACAAGTTTTGAGATCAGTCTGGAGGAGATAATGGTGTTGAAGGTGGAGCTGTAGTTGATGAAAAGGAGTCTGACGTAGGTGCCCTTGTTGTCCACATGTTCCAGGGATGAGTGCAGGGCTAGGGATATGGCATCTTCCGTTTACCTGTTCTTTTGGTAGGTAAACTGTAGGGGATTGAGGAACGTTGGGAGACTGGAGTTGATGTGGGTCACGATCAGTTTCTTGAAGCACTTCATGATTATTGAAATCAGAGCTATTTGGCGATAGTCACACTGTATGTGTTTTCTTAGGTACAGGATGATGGTAGTCTTCTTGAAGCAGGTGGGGACTTCAGCTTGTAGGAGGGGGAGTTTGAAGATATTGATGAATAACCCGACAGTTGGTCTGCACAGGATCTGAGTGCTCAGTCAGGGACACTGTCCGGGCCCATCACTTTTCTTGGACTGACTCCCAGGAAGACTGATCTGACTTCTGAAGCGAATACAGAGGGAACAGGTGTATCTGGGACTGTCAGACTGTGTGTCTAGGATTTTGCCCGTCTCAGTCCAACACCAGCACCTGCATGTTAGAGGTGGGGATGTTCAAGCTTATGGAGGGATTTGAAAACAAGAATAATACTTATACAGGTTTTCTGGTTTAGTAGGTAGTAGAGGAGGCAGCGGCATAATAGTAATGTCACTGGACTAATATTCCAAGGATCCAGCTTAATGTGTTCTGGGAGATTGGTTTGAATCATCATATCGTGGCAGATGCTGAATTTTAAATTCATTAAATTTTGGAATTAAATACTATTCCAGTAGTGACCATGTAACCATTGTCAATTGTCATAAAAACCCACCTGGTTCACTAATGTCCTTTGGAGAAGGAAATTTGCCATCCTCAGCTGGGGTCTGGACTACATGCCACTTGAGATTGACAGCAATCTGGTTGACTTTGAATTGCCCTCGGAAATGGCCTAAGGAGCCAATTGGTTCAAGAGTAACTAGGGTGATTAAGAAAATGCTGGCCTTGTCAGAGTGGTACATGTCCTTTTTAAGCATAAAAATTGATAGGTAGCAGGTTTGTCTCTGTTCCAGATGTTCTGGATTTAAGTCCCATTCCCAGGACAGGATAGGCAGGAAACGAGTGTTCATGACGACTCAAACAAATTGATGATCAATCTGCAATCTATTTCACTATCTGACAGTGGACTAATACAGGTCATGAAGCACAAGGGCAGTGGATGACTGAGAAATGGAGAGTTATGGAATGGGTCACAAAGAGTTTTGGATAAACCCAAGTTGACTGAGGAATCATGGAACTGATTCACTACAGCGCAGAAAAAGTTCATTCAGCCCATTGAGTCTGCACTGACCTTTTGAAAAGCATACCACCCAGTCCCAGGCCTCCACCCTATCCCTGAGCCCACATTTACCATGGTCAACCCACCTAAGCAGGGGCACCCGGCAGAAAGTCACACAGATAGATGGAAAACCTGCAAACTCCAACCAGTCACCCAAGGTTGGAATTGAACCCAGGTCCAGGACATGTGAGGCAGCAGTGCTAACCACTGAGCCACCATATTGCAAGACATGGTGTTGAACTTAAACAAGGACAGCATTTTGTACTCATCTGCTTTATAACACTGAATCGTTGATATGCATAAGCCAGCCCACATATATGTAGGAACATTAGTATCTGAGTGCATTAAAATGAAAAAAATGTCAAAGACAGTAATGACAAAGCCTCATGCAACATTTGTTGGTACTCTCTTGGACTTGGCAAACTTAGAAACTCAAAGTTGGGTTATAAAATACAGCCCTGATCATCAGGTTTTGAAGCAATCCTGCTAGGCTGTGTACCAGGTTAAGAAACCCTGAATACAGAACAAGTTCTCCAATGGCTGTGTGGGAGTCGGTATAAATGTTCGCATCAATGATCAGGCTTCATAAAATATTTGTATTTCTAGCATTTACCACCAAATACACAAAACAGAAAAATGTGCTGAAGCTGCAACATTTAAAACTATCTTTTGGTTTTGTTACTGATGATGGTGAATTTACCATCCTGACTTTAGTATGTTGTGATTGAGTAGCAATGTTTGTAGCTTATTTGAAAATGTCTAAAGCTGTTAAGCATTTGATGTATTTATCTCATATTACTAAATTCTTAGCCGCTCCCAACCCAACAAATAGGTTGCATTTATAAACAAACAACTACATCTGCAGTCATATTATCCTCCATGAGAAGTACAAAACTAAAGTTGGTAGCAATCTCAATTAATTTTAATATAATACACGTGGAGCCATCCATTTTGGCTTATTCAACATGTTGTGTGGCACTATCACTGTATTAAATGGGATACACCTTGAACAGATCTTGCATACCAAAATTAAGCATCCGTGAGATGCTGTGGGTCATCAGCAGCAGCAAAAAACTGTTCTCTAACACAACTTGTAATCTCAAGGCGCAGCATATCATCTGCTCAACCATTACAATGAGCCTAGGGATCAATCCTGGTTCAATGTAGAAGGAAGTAGGGCATGTTAGGTGCACCAAGCATACTGAAACATGAGGCATCAACCTGGTGAAGCTACAAAACAGCACTGCTTGCATGCCAAACAGCATAAGCAGAAAGTGATAGACTCGGGTTTCTGCAACCAATGGATTAAATCAAAGCTCTGCAATCCTGAATCATCCAGTCAGGAACATAGAACATAGAACATAGAACATAGAACATAGAACAACACAGCGCAGAACAGGCCCTTTGGCCCTCGATGTTGCGCCGACCTGTGAACTAATCTAAGCCCATCCTCCTACACTATCCCATCATCATCCATATGCTTATCCAAGGATTGTTTAAATGCCCCGAATGTGGCTGAGTTCACTACAGTGGTAATGGTGGTATATCATTAAATAACTCACTGGCGGAGGAGGCTTCACAGATATCCCCATTCTCAGTAATGGGGAAGCCCAGCATATCAGCGTAAAAGATAATACTGAAGCATTTGCAAAAATCTTCAGCCAGAAATGCCGAGTGGATGATCTATCTTGTACTCCTCCAGAGGGAGTCGGCATCACAGTTGTTGCTGTTCAGCTAATTCAGTTCATTCCATGTATTATCAAGGGACTAAGGCTACAGGTCCTAGCAACATTCCAGCAATAGTACTAAAGACTTGTTCTCTGGAGTTTGCAGTGCCCAAACCAAGATGTTCCAGTACAGCCACAATACTGACATCCAACAGACAACAAGGAAAATTGCACAGGTATGACCTGTATACAAAGCAGGACAAATCCAACTCAGCCAATTATGATTCGTCTTCTCTTGATCATCAGTGAAGTGATGAAACGTGTCATCAACAGTACAATCAGCAGCGCTGGCTTAGCCACATCATGTTGACTGATGCTCAGTTTGGGCTCCACCAGCAGCACTCAGACCCTGACCTCATTACAGCTTTGGTTCAAACAGGGATGACAGAGAAGAATTCTAGAGGTGAGGTGAGAATGACAGCCCTCGACATCAAAGCTGAATTAAAACAAGTCTGGCATCAAGGGGCTTTAGCAAAACAAGGTCAATGCAAATCAGGACAAAACATTCCATTAGTTACAGTCATACAAGGCTATGACCACCTCCAAGAGTAGGTAATCTAACAACATCACTTACATTCAATTGTATTACATTTATTGAAACTCCCACTCTCAATTTTATTGGGGTTATCATTGACCAGAAATAGAACTGGACTAGCCATATAAATACAGACAACAGAAGCTGGTCAGAGGCCAGGGAACCTGCATCAAGTAACTCACCTCCTGATTCCACAACATCTATCATCCACAAAACAGAAGTCACGAGTATGATGGAATACTCTCCACTTGCCTGCAGCTCTAACAACAGTTGAGAAGGTTGATATCATCCAGGACAAAACAACCTACTTGATTAGCTCTGCATCCACAAACAATCACAACCACTGTTAACACTCAATAGCAGCACTGTGTACCATCCACAACATGCAGTCTAGAAATTCACCAAGGCTCCTCAGACAGCATCTTCCAAACTCATGATCAATACTATCTAGAAGAACCAGGGGCAGTACATCCATGGGAACACCACCACCTGCAAGTTCCCTTTCAAGCCATACACCATCCAGAATAGGAAATATATCATCATTCCTTCAGTGTTGCTGGGTCAAAATCCTGGAACACCTTTGCTGATGGCATTGTGAGTCTACCTACAGTAGGTGAACTGCAGCAGTTCAAGAAGACAGCTCACCACAACCTTCTCAAGGGCAACTAGGGATGAGCAATAAATACTGGCCAGCCGGCGATCCTGTATCCCAAAAGTGAATTTTTTAAAAATTCATGGGTTGCAAGGATAATGCCAGCAATTGTTATACATCTGCAACTGTCCTTACAAGGTGGTGGCTCTCTGCCTTGTGAATCCCTGTGCATTATGTGGCATAAGCATGTTCAGTATGCTTACTAAGGGATTTCCATGATTTGATCCAGCAACAGTGAAGGAATGGTGATATAGATGCTAGTCAAAATGCCATGTGACTCAGAGGGCAACTTATAGATGGTTCCTTTGCATCTAATGCTCTAGTCCTTGCAGATGTTGCAGGTCTATAAAGTGCTGTCAAAAGAGATTTGGCAAATCACAGCTGTACGCCTTATAAAAGGATAGTCACTGCCCACCAGTAGCGATGGAAGTGATTATTTAAAGGTGGTGGCTGGGGTGTCACTTAAGTGGGCTGCTTTGTCCTGGATGGTGTCAAGCTTCTTGAGTGTTGTTGCATCGCACTCATCCAGGCAAGTGGGGAGTATTCCACCACATTCCTGACTGGTGACTTGAAGATGTCAGACAGGTTTTGGGTAAGCAGAAGATGGGTTATACTCTTGAATTATAAGCCCCTGATCTCATTTTGTGGACATAGTATTTATATGGCTGGATCATTTCTTTTTCTCCGTTCGATGTTATGACCCAAGTCAGTTATCGTGGAGGATTCAGTGATCATATGCCATTGAATGTCAAAAGAAGTCCTTGCAATACCTCATGGATATGGTATTTGCCTGGCATCTCTGTGACCCTATTAATGCATGAAATGTATCAGCCCAAACCTGAATGTTTGTTAAGATTTCATTACATATGGATATGAACTGCTTTAATATCTGTCCAGGAACAAAGGTACCGAAAACTGCAATAGTGAGCATCCTAGATAATAAAACGTGAGGCTGGATGAACACAGCAGGCCCAGCAGCATCTCAGGAGCACAAAAGCTGATGTTTTGGGCCTAGACCCTTCATCAGAGAGGGGGATGGGGTGAGGGTTCTGGAATAAATAGGGAGAGAGGGGGAGGCGGACCGAAGATGGAGAGAAAAGAAGATAAGTGGAGAGGAGAGTATAGGTGGGGAGGTAGGGAGGGGATAGGTTAGTCCAGGGAAGATGGACAGGTCAAGAAGGTGGGATGAGGTTAGTAGGTAGGAGATGGAGGTGCGGCTTGGGGTGGGAGGAAGGGATGGGTGAGAGGAACAACAGGCTAGGGAGGCAGAGACAGGCTGGACTGGTTTTGAGATGCATTGGGTGGAGGGGAAGAGCTGCGCTGGTTGTGTGATGCAGTGGGGGGAGGGGACGAACTGGGCTGGTTTTGGGATGCGGTGGGGGAAGGGGAGATTTTGAAGCTGGTGAAGTCCACATTGATACCATTGGGCTGCAGGGTTCCCAAGCAGAATATGAGTTGCTGTTCCTGCAACCTTCGTGTGGCATCATTGTGGCACTGCAGGAGGCCCATGATGGACATGTCATCTAAAGAATGGGAGGGGGAGTGGAAATGGTTCGCGACTGGGAGGTACAGTTATTTATTGCGAACCGCAAACAACTGTTAAACAGTCGCGGACTATTTCCACTGCCCCTCCCATTCTTTAGATGACATGTCCATCATGGACCTCCTGCAGTGCCACAATGATGCCACACGAAGGTTGCAGGAACAGCAACTCATATTCTGCTTGGGAACCCTGCAGCCCAATGGTATCAGTGTGGACTTCACCAGCTTCAAAATCTCCCCTTCCCCCACCGCATCCCAAAACCAGTCCAGTTCGTCCCCTCCTCTGACTGCACCACTATACCAGCCCAGCTCTTCCCCTCCCCCCACTGCATCCCAAAACCAGTCCAGCCTGCCTCTGCCTCCCTAACCTGTTCTTCCTCTCACCCATCCCTTCCTCCCACCCCAAGCCGCACCTCCATCTTCTACCTACTAACCTCATTCCACCTCCTTGACCTGTCTGTCTTCCCTGGACTGACCTATCCCCTCCCTACCTCCCCACCTATACTCTCCTCTCCACCTATCTTCTTTTGTCTCCATCTTTGGTCCGCCTCCCCCTCTCTCCCTATTTATTCCAGAACCCTCACCCCATCCCCCTCTCTGATGAAGGGTCTAGGCCTGAAACATCAGCTTTTGTGCTCATGAGTTGCTGCTGGGCCTGCTGTGTTCATCCAGCCTCACATTTTATTATCTTGGATTCTCCAGCATCTGCAGTTCCCATTATCACTGATACATAATGAGCATCCTACATGTGACTTCATGGTGCAGAGGAAGGTTATTGATGAAGCAGCTGAAGGTGGTTGAGCATAGGACACTACCCTGATGACCTCCTGCAGAGCTGCCTTGGAGCCATCAACTACAACCATGTTCCTGTGCCCATGCATGACTCTAACCAGTGGAAAGATTTCCTACATGCCCCTTGACTTGGATTTTGCTCATTTCTTCGTCACTGCATTCAGTTAAGTGCTGATTTGCTGTCGAGGGCAGTTATTCTCAAATTGAATGGCATTATGTTCATATGTGGACTCGTATTGCCACTTTGAAACAAAATTAAGGACAAAACACTTAATGTTATTTTGTTAAAGCTGAGTTTCTCCTGCAACTAGTATATTTCTCGTGGTCTTTAATAATAGATTAGTTTCTGTATATGGCACAGAAATCGTTTATTAGTCATTGCATGTGACACAGTGGATGGGGTGTCAGTTACTTTAGGAGCACAAGACATATTTGCTCTGCCTGATAAAGTCATTAAAAGTCAACTATTCATAGATCCTCAGATCAATTAAGCTGTATATCATAAATTTTTATTGGCGAGGACAATTAATATTTCTTTTCCAAAAATGGTGCAGAAAACTTGTATTAAAAGAGACTTGAAGTAGCAATGAGTCATTGTAAAATTGTATTAACATTTCAAAGTAAAAAGTCCATATTCAATTTTATTTCTATATTTTTGTTCCACAGTATTTGCAATTTCTTCCTCACAAGTGGAGTTCTAAAAATTATGTGCCCTGCCCACAATTTGCTTCCCCCACTAAAGTTTTGCTATAGAAGTACTTATAATTTTCTGCTATGGTTTTTTTTTTAATTTAAGCAGAAATAAATCATTGATTAAGTCAGGATTAGATCATTGGAAGTAGGACTATGTCTTGGAATATTTTCAGAATATCAGGACACTTTGGGAGCAAGGCAAAGTATGGTTTTAAGTGAATAACTGTTTAAACTGGTCAATGCAGGGTTACAAAATAAATGTTTTATCCTCAAAGCTGGTCACAATCAAGTCAAGAAAGAATAATTTCTGGAATTCTTGCATCGAAGAAATAGATCAGAGCAAAATAAACCAGTTTTGGATTTCTTTCTTCTGTCTAAGAAATCCCATTTTCTCCTGAAGATATTAACCTCTTGCTCAGGTATTATCTGATGCCTTCTCCTAGATGTCCTTGTCCCATCTCAAGGGCAGCTGGAACTGATAGACATGAAACGTCAATGTAATCACACTTTTTTTTTATGTGACAAAAATCGCAGAGACTAAATTAGAAAATAGATAAGATAATCCCATTTTCTCAACTCCTGAAGAAAAACTTTTTGGCATTTATTCAATGCACAAGTTGAATCTCCCTTTTCTTCCATGATGCACTGTATTTGTCCGTAGAATAAATTCGAATATTCTGTTTGTCATGCATACTCCAGTACAGAAGTACAGAGAGAAAAGTTTTTACAATGGCTGCCTCTAATGGCATCGTTTCAGGTACAAGTACCTTGGTACAAATCTTGGATACAAAACAGGAATAGAAGAAAAAGTAGTAATATCACTTAGAGTGTCTAAAAATAAGTTATAGTTATAACATAGTTAAAAGATTGACATTACAGGCCAGTAAAGAATTTCAAATAGCAGCAGCTCAGCATGTGATCTGACCGGCCACACCAGGCACAGTCCAACAATTGTCCCACTCTGCTCCAAGTCCCCAGTCCCATTCCATACCAGCACTCAGCTGCACAAAGGTAAGATGCACTCCTCCAGGATTCGCTACCCCTCGCACTGTTCCAGGACTCACTTTCCCTCACACTGCTCTTTGTAATTAGTCTCAGTTTTTCACCCCACAAATACATGCTTTAGTTACTGTAAACCTTATAAAATGGATATCAGGAATGAAGCAGGTGATACAGAATCTGTTGTATGGGAATTTTAAAACATCTTTTTGAAACATTTCAAACATTAACTCTTTGCATCATAACACTGATGACATTTTTTAATGGTGACAATCTAGATTCACATCATTTGGCCTCAGTTTTGGGAGTGATTGTGAACCATTAAAGGTTGACTTAAGCTAACGTGCAGAAATTAATGCTAACAAAAGCTAACTGTATTAAGACAGTAAGTAATATAATAGCCAAAAACCTAAGTCTTCTCTAAACATCATGTTCAATATTGGTTGATGATCCTTGAAAATGACTCTGAAATTGAATTTTATAGGTTTGCTTCTTCAAAACCAGGAGAAACATTATGAGTACTGGAAACAATTTAAACAAAAGGTATTTAAAAGAGGAAATAGATTTTGGGAACATTAAACTGGAGTTTCAAAACCATAGCATTACAGGCATTATTTACTGCATCAAAAAAACCCCACAAATTTCAGGACTTTTGAAATATTGATTAGCATTTCCATGAACAAAAAGCAGAAACTGCTGTTGCAGATATAATTAGCATGAGGTTTTGAACAGGAGCCCACACTCACGATGCTCTGAGCTTCTCATATAGAAGAACAAACTTTATTAGCAGCTAACTTATTCCTAATAATTACAGCAGCAAAGCAAAGTAGGCCTAAGTAATTAAGTCCTATTTAATTATACAATGCCATATACACAGTTTCTTTCTCCTCCTCCTGGATATTGAAAAAAATTTCATGAGGATACCCTGGTACCTGACTGAAGTAAACAACCCTAGAGACTGCGCGAATGCTAATCCATCATAGCTAGAACCACACCCGGGTGTGGGTTGTCCAGAGCTGATATCCACACTTGAGATGATGCTTACTGGATCATGATCAGGAGTAAGAACCTTGTTGATTTTTCTTTCCTCAGTCATGGGCTTTGAGGCTAACTCTAAAAATGTTTGAAACACCAACTGGTTGAAACTGGATATTTCAGCAGAGACTAGGATTTTGCTCCTCACTCGTATGACTTGTCACACAATAAACTCATTGCAATAACGGAAGCCTGCCACAGATTCAAGGTTAGCTGTGGTGACTCTGATTTAATCACATGAGCCAATGTTAGTAGCAAATGTCTTGCCAATAGATCAAGTACTACCTGTGTACATTTACTTAACTGCTAAGCTGTGTAACCAAGGAAGCACACTACACACTATTTTAACAATGTGCTTTTTCTCTTAACAGCTCATCAGCATATACTGGATTGTGCATCCAAAGACCATTCAAATAAGTATGGTCATCACATATCCCAATGGCTAGGCCCATCAATTTTCTTTCAAATTTACTCATGAGACCTGTAATTAACTGCACAATTGTTAGGTAGTGTTATACTGTAGAACTCTGCTGGCTGGGTTCAGCTGACCACACTTGGAGTCTGGTTCTACATTATAAATTTCTAACAAGCTTCAACACTGCTGAAGTTATTGAACATTACAATCTAATGAGCAGTTTTTACAATAATTTAAACCACAGACACTAGTTTTAGTAGAACAGGATTCATTCAAAAACTATTTTCCTTACTACATTAACAGAAGTTTGACTTGAGGTTAGCTTTATTGTTTCCCACATATGAATTAGTTTTATTTAACATGTTGATTTTGTCATTAGCTGATTTAAATAATTGTCATAAAACTCTAACTTTGCCAGCTAATGGATCCATTGAATGTCCTAATTATTTTGCCATCTGTATGTAATCGTTCACAAACGACCAAAACCAAGCTCACATTAGATTAGAACCAAAAGAACTGTGGATGCTGTAAATCAGGAACAAAAACAAAGTTCTGTGGAAGGGTCACTGGACACGAAACATTAACTCTGTTTTCTCCTCCACAGATGCTATCAGTTGCTATCCAGCAACCTTGTTTTTGTTCCTCACATTAGATAGCCCAAACTAAGAGCTATTTAGCAGCTGCTCAGCTAAACGTAAGCAGATCAATTAGGAGGTATTATTAATACATCTTTGAAGAGATGAAAATTCTATTACATTTCTGTTCAGTGGTATTGACCGGGAAAAAGAATAATTTCTCCAGATGAATAGCCTCGTCAGGTTTAAAGATGGATTATTTACCAAAGTCTGAGGATGGAGAGGAGCCAGAAAAGTGGGGAGGGGGGGGGCTACTTACCAAACCTACAAAATGCTGCTTTGTGGCGCCATGAATTTAATCACAACTAATTCAGATGCAGGTAGCCATTCAGCTCATTCTAATTTATCAACCTGGAAACAACCAGTTATTCCGGTTTCTGCAGTTTTAATTGATCAAGCCTCTGTTACCTTAACCAGAGGTTCATACCATGTATTATGAGTTTCCTGATGGTATTAAATTTCCCTGACACTAGTAGCAAAGATGTTTTGGTACGAAAGAGACAGTTCAACTCATTGTGTTTGGCTGAAGTTCTGTTCTAATCAGTTGGCTTACTCTCAAGGCCAGATTAGTGTTCAAGGTCTAACAATTTTTTTGTTTCAGATTTTCAATGAAAGTAGGCTACCAAGCGTGACAGAAGTCTCAGATTTGTAAATCTGCAGCCTTACAAGGCATTATAACTCGAGTTGTATTTCTTTGTTGGCTGCTGACTGCAAACTCCCAACATGGGGGTCTTTGCAAAAATTGTCCTATGATCGCATCTGCATAAAGTCTGTTCCGAAGTAACACTCGACTCAAAACAAAATCAAATTTGTGTATCCCACCCCCTTCCTAACCAGGTCTGTATAGAAGATTAAGTAAATTTAAAGCAGATTTGAGAATTGCTCGACCCAGTTTTGAGCAGCTTTTCTGGGCCAAGAGTTCAAGTGGTTTCTGTACTCTGCTGGGTTGAGAAACACTTAACAGGTCAGCCTCAATGAAAGCAAAGAAATAGAGCTGTAAATCGTCCTTGAAATAGAGCCCTAGGAGAGTACTTTGAAGAAATAATTATTGCACATGTTTTGCTCTTTTATGCAAGTTAAAGGCATGGTCTGGAAGGAGCACCACCCAAGTTGTTTTTGTTTTTCTTTTTCAAATTCTCACACTTGCATTTCTCCAAAGCTTTTTGTGTTGTGTTATGTTTATATTAGCACAGGAGAGAAAATTACTATAGCACCCGGCTAAAACACTCACACACAGGACAACTTTTAAATATTCAGCAAAACAAATTCAGAGCCCATTTCAAGATGGGCTTCAATAGATGCAAATTGTAACAGCTGCTGGAGAACTCATTCTTCACAATGCACATAAGGATGGGGATAATTAGCTGTTGAATGAATGTTAACTATTGACACTCATGGTTTTTACAAAGTAACTTAGTTTGAGTCGGCAAGCATTAGACCTATGTCTGAAATATAACTTGCACCTTGTGGTCTTGAGTTAGTAGATTGCAGGAGATCAGCAGGTATCTGCACACAAATCCCTATACCACTTGCTTAAATTGTTATCAGGAACTAAGCAAGTAGGAGCAAACGCTTGCCTGCATTAAGAACATGCTACCATATTAAGCTTACAAAGTCCCCAGAGCATTCAACGAGTTTTCAAGGAATTTTAAAACATGCAACTTCAGTTCAGTATGAATCAAAATGGGAAGGATTTCTCAATCAATGTCCAGACCCCAATGCTGGAACTAAAGTGGAGGTTTCGGCCTGCGCTTGTCAGCAATGGATTAGATTTAGCAATTTTCTTAAAGACAGCTTTTTAATTGGTTGCCACTTGGCATACCATCCAGTACAAATAAAGAGGGACCAATCAAATTGTCCAATTACCATCAGTCCACTCTTGATCATTAGTAAGGTGATGGAAAGTGGCATCAACAGTGCTATTTAGCAGCATTTGCTCAACAATAATCTGCTCACCCAGATTGGGTTCTGTCAGGGTCATTCAACTCCTGACCTCCATGTAAGCTTCGTTCAAACATGGTCAAAGGAACTGAATTACAAAGGAGAGAGTATCTGCATTTGATACCTAAACCAACTGGTCAGTAAGTGCTGGCCCAGCCACTGAAGCCCACATCCTGTGAACGAATAAAAATAAATGATACTCATGGACAAGAGCAAGCAGCACCAGCAACCAGCATTTATTTGCTCATTGTTCATGGTCTAGGGAGAAAATGAGTGGAAGTTGCTACAACAAATTTCACAAATTCCACTCTGGAAACTGCCATTCCTGGACTAGTTGTTCACAAAATGGGGCAAGCCAGAGAATAGGCTTGAACTTGCTTCCAGTCAGTTCATGACATTCTTATCAAATTTGGAAGAAAATGGGCTTATCAGTGATAGGCAACATGGTTTTGTTCAGGGAATGTCATGTCTTACCAACTTAATAGAATTCTTTGAGGACGTGACAATGTTGATTGATGAGGGAAAGGCTGTAGATATCATATACATGGACTTCAGTAAGGTGTTTGATAAGGTTCCCCATGGCAGGCTGATGGAGAAAGTGAAGTCACATGGGGTCCAGGGTGTGCTAGCTAGATGGATAAAAAACTGGCTGGGCAACAGGAGACAGAGTAGTAGTAGTAGAAGGGAGTTTCTCAAATTGGAGACCTGGGACCAGTGGTGTTCCACAGGAATCTGTGCTGGGACCACTGTTGTTTGTGATATATGTAAATGATCTGGAGGAAGGTGTAGGTGGTCTGATCAGCAAGGTTGCCGATGACACTAAGATTGGTGGAGTAACTGATAGTGAAGGGGACTGTCAGAAATTACAGCAGAATATAGATAGACTGGAGAGTTGGGCAGATAAATAGCAGATGGAGTTCAATCCGGGCAAATGCGAGGTGATGCATTTTGGAAGATCAAATTCAAGGGCGAACTATACAGTAAATGGAAAAGTCCTGGGGAAAATTGATGAACAGAGAGATCTGGGTGTTCAGGTCCATTGTTCCCTGAAGGTGACAACGCAGGTCAATAGGGTAGTCAAGAAGGCATATGGCATGCTTTCCTTCATTGGGCGGGGTATTGAGTACAAGAGTTGGCAGGTCATGTTGCAGTTGTATAGGACTTTGGTTTGGTCACATTTGGAGTACTGTGTACAGTTCTGGTAGCCACATTACCAAAAGGATGTGAACACTTTGGAGAGGGTGCAGAGGAGGTTCACTAGGATGTTGCCGGGTATGGAGGGTGCTAGCTATGAAGAGAGGTTGAATAGATTAGGATTATTTTCATTAGAAAGACGGAGATTGAGAGGGGACCTAATTGAGGTCTACAAAATCATGAGGGGTATAGACAGGGTGGATAGCAAAAAGCTTTTTCCCAGAGTGGGGGACTCAATTACTAGGGATCATGAGTTCAAAGTGAGAGGAGGAAAGTTCAAGGGAGATATGCGTGGAAAGTTCTTTACACAGAGGGTGGTGGGCACCTGGAACGCGTTGCCAGCGGAGGTGGTAGACGCAGACACGTTAGCGTCTTTTAAGATATATTAGGTACATGGATGGGCAGGGAGCAAATGGACACAGACCGTTAGAAAATAGATGACAGGTTAGACAGAGGATCTTGATCGGCGCAGGCTTGGAGGGCCGAAGGGCCTGTTCCTGTGCTGTAGGTTTCTTTGTTTCTTTGTTTAGGGAATTTACCAGCATCTGACATCACACTACAATCTGTAAATTGAATGGCGGCATCAATGATTCAACAGAGTGGTCAAGGAGAGAGCTAGCATATCGGAGAAATAAATATTAGACACACCATTCACATCTTACTTTCCACATACAATGCATTCCACACTATGACTGGAAGGACACTGGCCAAATTTAGGATAGGCTATGTTAGCAAATATGCCACAGCAAAGCAAGAGGGTAAGTCAAAAGCACATGTAATCAAAAAAAACTCACACAGAGAGCATGATTTAATGTTGGAGATTGGGTGTGCATCATCTGTTCCCAGACTAAAACCGATTAAGTGCTTGTAGAACACCAATGGTTGGATGACACTACAAAGCAGAATGTGAGATGCTTGATAGCAAGAGGCAAGCATTTTTTGAACACAGAGAATACATTTTCTTTTCCAATGAGCAAAATGATGTTGATTATCAGTTTCATAGATAGGATTATGAGTAACCACAAGCTCAAATTTACAGATCAAGCACCATCATCATGACCCTTTTTATCTCAAAGACTGTCCTGAGAGTTCAAAGTCCTCAAAGTTTTTCCAAGAAATCCCTCAATGTACATATGTTTATTGTTTAGGATGGTTTAACTTAAAATAAGATCCTTTAGTTTGTAAATGGGAAATGTGTTTACTTGCTTGTTGTTTGATTATGTATGTCTGTAAATAATTTACTGTGTTGCGTGCTGTTAGTCAAGAGTTATAAAGATTTGGTGCCCCAGCACCAACCCTTTTGGAATACCGTTCATGATACCCTGCCAGTCTGAGAAAAAAAAACATTTGTAATCTCTGCTTCCTGTAAGCCAGCCAGTCTTCTCTCCATGCCAATATATTATCATCTGCAACATCGACTTTTTTTTATTAGAATTGATGTGGCATATAATCAAATGCCTTCTGCAATCTAAATATAATACCTTTGCTGGATCCCCTTAATCTACAGCATGAGTCACTTCTTGAAATAACTCCCATAAATTAGTCAAATATAATTTCCTTTTGATAAAATAAACAATGTTGGCTGAGCCTGATTGCCTTGAATTTACCCAAGTGCCCTGTTATAACATCTTGATAAGAGAAAATATTAGAAGCTATGATAGACATTAAATGAGCTAGCCTGTAGAATCCTGCATCTGCCTCATTCATAGAACATAGAACATTACAGCGCAGTACAGGCCTTTCGGCCCTCGATGTTGCACCAACCTGTGAAACCAATCTGAAGCCCATCTAACCGACACTATTCCATTATCATCCATATTATCCAATCCATTTAAATGCCCTTAAATTTGGAAAGTCTACTACTGTTGCATTCCACGCCCTTACTATTCTCTGAGTAAAGAATCTATCTCTGACATCTGTCCTATATCTATCACCCCTCAATTTAAAGCTATGTCCCCTCGTGCTAGCCATCACCATCCGAGGAAAAAGGCTCTCACTGTCCATCCTATCTAATCCCCTGATCATCTTGTATGTCTCTATTAAGTCACCTCCTAACCTTCTTCTCTCTAACGAAAACAGCCTCAAGTCCCTCAGCCTGTCCTCATAAGACCTTCTCTCCATACCAGGCAACATTCTGGTAAATCTCCTCTGCAATGCTTTGACATCCTTCCTTTAATGCGGTGATCAAAACTGAACACAATACTCCAAGTGCGGCCGCACCAGAGTTTTGTACAGCTGCAACATGACCTCATGGCTCCAAAACTCAATCCCTCTACCAATAAGCCCTAGCACACCGTATGCCTTCTTAACAATTCTATCAACCTGGGTGGCAACTTTCAGGACTCCCTCAGTTAGTACAGTTATTTCCCAATCTAAATGAACCTTCCTGGAACCTAATGAGTTTTGGAAAATTAAAACCAACACATCAAATATTTCACTGGCTACTTCTTTTAAGAGCCTTGGCTGAAATCCAATATCAAACCACTGTTCCAGCTATTTACTCAGTACTACTTCACTGGTAATTATAATTTTCTTGAGTTCCTCTCTCCCATTCTGTTCCTAATTTACAACATTTTTTGAAATGCTACTTGTATCCCCTCTAATGAAGATGGATGCAGAATATCTGCTCACTTCCTTTGTCGTCTCCTTATTCTCCGTTAATAATTCCCCAGATTAATTTCAGTAGGACCAACACATATTTCAGAACATAGAGGATATTGATAACGAAACATAATAGCACAGGAAAAGGCCCTTTGACCTACCATGTCTGTTTCAATCATGATGTCATTCTAAACTAATCCCACCTGCCTGCACATGGTCCATAACCGTCTATTCCTTGCCTGTTCGTGTGTCTGTCTGTATGCCTCTTAAAATATTGTTATCGTATTTGCTTCTACCACCTCCCCTTGCAGTGCGTACCAGGCATCTATCGTCTGAGTAAAAAACTTACCTTGCACGTCTCCTTTGAACACTTTTCCCTTCTCACCTTAAGTTGATGCCCAGTAGTAGTTGACATTTTGACCCTGGTAAATAGACTCTGACTATTCACCCATCCATGCCTCAGTTTTATATACTGCTATCTGGTCACTCCCCAGCCTTCAATGCTGTAATGAAAACAATTCAAGTTTGTCCAACTTCTCCTTTATAAAGTTTAAACATTCCAATCCAGGCAACATCCTGGTAAATCTCTTTTGTACCCACTCCAAAGCCTTCACATTCTTCCTATAGAATTGTGACCAGAACTGCACAAAATACTCCAAATATGGTCTAACTAAAGTCTTATATAGCTGCAACATGACTTGCCAACTTTTATACTCAATGCCCTGAGCAATGATGGCAATCAAGCTATCTGCCTTCTTTATCATCTGATCCATTTCTGTTGCCACTTTCAGGGATCACTCCACGATCTCTCTGTATATCAATGCTGTTAAGGGTCCTGCCATTTACTATATACTTTCCTCTTGCATTTGACCTCCCGAAATGTATCACCTCACACCTGCCACGTTGAACTCCATTTGCCAGTGTTCCGCCCAACATTTCAGCAGATCTATATCCTGCTGCTCTCTTTGATAGCCTTCCTCACTATCCACGACTCCATGTTGTCCCAAATGTACAAATCAGACCACCTACATTTTCATCCAATTATTTATATTACAAATCTCGGACGGATCAGCACTGATCCTTGCGGAACACCACTGGTCACAAACCGCGCACCCTTTCAGAAAAACACTCCTCCATAACTACCCTCTTCTATGACCAAGACAAATTTGCATTTAACTTACCACTCACTATCGATCCCATGTGACTTGAATCTTCTGGACCAGCCTACCAAGAGGCATCTTGTCAAAATGCTTTAGTAAAGTCCATGGAGACAATATCCACCATCTCACCTTTAATCATCATCATTACCTCATCAAAAAAACTTGAATTTGTGAAACAAGACCTTCCTGCATAAAGCCGTATTGATTATCTCTATTAAGTCTCTTTTTTGCCAAATATGAAAATATCCTGTCACTAAGAATCTTCTACAATAATGTCTCTATTACTGACATAAGGATCATTGCCTATAATTTCCTTGTTATCCTGGTTGCCCTTCTTAAATAAAGGAGGGAACAACATTAGCTATTCTCCAGTCCTCTTGGACTGTGGCTAAAGAGGACATAAATACCTCTTTCAATCACTCAGCAATCTCTTGCTTGCTTCAGTATCCTGGGATAGATCTTCATGTTTTGAAGACACCTAACACCTCCTTCTTAATTGCAACGTGTCCCAGAATATCAGCATACCCCTTTCTTTTCATCATCTATATTCTCCTTAGTGTATACTGATGCAAAGTACACATCAAGGACCTCATCCAGTTTTTCTGACTCCATGCATAAACTTTATCTGGTTCAGTAGATACTTTGTTAATTCTTTTCTATCCAAATTTTTAAATATATATTTTTGACTAACTTTCTCTTGTAATCTATTTTTTCCTTATGACATCTTTGATTTTTTTTAATCAATTCTGCCCAATCTTCTGTTCTACCACTTAACCTTTGCACAATTATATCTTTGCTTTCAGTTAGATACGATCTTTAACTTTTTTCTAACCACAGAAGATGGGTCCATCCCCTAGACTGTTTCTTGTTAGTTGGAATGTATCTATTTTACACTTTTTGGAATAGCCCTGAAATGTTTGCCACTGCATCTGTATTGACCCATCCTTTAACCTAACTTGCCAATCCTTTAACCTACCGTGCCAGTTAATTTTCACTAGCTCTGCTTTCATGCCCTCAAAATTGCCCTTGTACAGTCAAAATAGAGGTCTTTGATCCACACTTCTCACATTTAAACTATTTTTTCTGGTTGCTGCTACTCAGGGACACTTTTACTATGATGTCAGCAATTAATTCTGCCTCATTGGCCAAAATCAGGTCAAGTATAACCTGCTAACAAAGTGTGAAGCTGGACGAACACAGCAGGCCAAGCAGCATTCAGGAGCACAAAAGCTGACGTTTCGGGCCTAGACCCTTCATCAGAGAGCTCTCTGATGAAGGGTCTAGGCCCAAAACGTCAGCTTTTGTGCTCCTGAGATGCTGCTTGGCCTGCTGTGTTCATCCAGCTCCACACTTTGTTATCTTGGATTCTCCAGCATCTGCAGTTACCATTATCTCTGATCACAAGTATAACCTGCTGTCTGGTTGGTTGCATTCCATGCTGGTATAAGAAATTGTCCTGAAATCATCAATGAATTATTCATCTACACTTTATTTTCCCCAATCTGAAATTTCCAGTTTATGTGAAGGAAAAAAAACTGCAATAATAATTGCTGTACCTTTTGACAAGCTGTCATTATTTCTTGTTTGATATACTGTTCTACCATGTGATTATTATTAGGGCCTGTACACAAGTCCCACAAGTGACCTCTTGCCTTAATCATTCCTCTACCCAAATTGCGTCTATATCCTGTTTTCCTGAAATAATGTCATCCCTGTCTATTGTGCTAATATCATCTTTAATTAACAAAGCCACTCCTCCACCCATTCTTAGCTTAGCGTCCATCCACAGCGTCACATACCCTTAAATATTCAGGGCACAGTCTGGGAGGTCCTGCAGTCACATGTCAGTTATAGCCACTAAGTCATACTTACTTATCGGTTTGTATTACTAGTTTGTTTGTTTTGTTTCGAATGTTCTGTGCATTCAAATACAGTGCCTTAAATTTTGTCCTTTTGTTTAAACTTTTAGTCATATCTGCTGACTTGCTCTTGAATCTGTATTCTCTGTCCCTTCCAGAAATTGTCGGTTTATCATATTCCACATTAACTCCTCCCTCAGTTGCATCTTTTCACTCTTTGGTTCACCGCAACATTCCAAATTTATGATATTACTTTATCTCATCTTTCCATTACATCAAAAACACTATCTACCCAATTAAGTATCCAGGTATTTGAGTCCTTGTTACAGATGCAGAATTTTATAACATGGTTATGGTTTAAACTGTCTCTTTTAAATTAAGGTGAAATACAATCTCCCAGAATTATGTTTGGTAAAATCATATTAAAACCATGTTGTTGTTGTTGAAAGTCATATTGAATCCTGCCTGATGAATGGTCCATGTGATTTGGGTTGCACTGAGACAAAGGCTAAAATCAAAACCCATAGAAGACAATTTTGCCAGGTTTCACACATTGACACACAAAAAGGGACAACTGAATGATCTGGATACATACTGTCAATCCCAGAGCAATGCCTAGAGAGGAGGACTGAAAACAGTAAGTAGAGGAAAAGACTATTTTCCGATACACCACCAAGGAGAACACTTGTTTAAGTCTCCTCAATTCTTGCGTCTTCAGAGACCAGGGAGTTGCCAGAGCCTTAATGCTGAAAGCCAATCCAATGATACGCTGATCATTGAATGGAAAAGCTTTGAAACAAAATATTGGAAAACTCACACTGGTTTGACAAGGAATAACCAGGAGGAGTTTAGAAACTCATTGATAAAAAGTGCCAAGGGTATGGCAATAATGTAGTGAAAATATTTTATGGCAGATATGGATCCAGGAAATATTCTGGATATAAAGCAGAGTCTCAACAACTCAGTAAAAATCCAGGCCTAAAATGTGTCAAGAATATTTTCTTATTTCTGAGACGTCATCACCATTTCAAATATAGAACTAATGAAAATACCCTCCAGTGAAAGTCTTAATCAGTTGTGAATTCTTCCCCTACAGGACAGCAGTTCAATGCTTTAACTGGGAATTTAGTCTATGAATCCACGAAACAGGAATTTCTTTCCGATCTCAAACCTTAGTTCAAAGACTTTCATGCCTTCTAGCTCTATAGTGATAAATATTTGCCACACTATAATGTGTTAGTGTGTTTAAAAAAAAACACTCTTTAACATAATCTACAATGAAAAGAAGTTCAGCTCTGCAAAAATTTTGACAACTGGAAGTCTATAGTTCTCTTCCCTGCAAACTTGCCATGCATGGATCCAAAGTTTCACCAAATATATTGTCTTTTTAAAGAGGGGAAGGTAATCAACAATGCGAGTCTCAACTAGCACATACATGGAACTAAAAACTCTTTCAATTAATACAGAAAATGGCAAGTGAAGACCTTGATATAACATGCAATTTTTATATAATTTGCTTTATAAAACTTTACAACCATCTGCCATTTCCAGCTGATGAACACTATTCAATATGTCTAAATTTTAACTTGACACTTTATAATCAGAATAGTGATGAATGATGAGTTAATCATTTCAAAAGGTTTATATCAGGAGGATTACTAAAATGTTGAAGTGAGTTAATGAAATACAAATAAACAGAGTTCTAACCATTAAATTTAAGAGTTGAAAACCATGCCCTATCTTAATATTAAAGAGACTATATAATTCCAATCTTCTGAAACAGCTTAGTTTGTTTTAATGAACAAAACAGTAAACACAATGTCATTAAACCACCTCTTAAGAATGCAATTTCCCACCAACGGCTGCAAGGGCACAAGATGAAACGTGTGACACATAAAACTGGGTACATAAAATGCTCCACTGAATCTATAAAATGTCAATAATTTTAAGGTATAAAATGAGGTTGTGTCTTTTTATATTATATACTGGCAAGGATGGTAGAAAGGAGGAAACTACAGGCCAGTTAGCTTAACATTGCCAAAGATCCTTAGATAGCACCTTCCAAACCCACAACCACCACCCACAAGTTCCCCTCCAAGCAACACACGATTCTAACTTGATTGAATCATTTATTTATTGTCATGTGTATCAAAATACAGTTAAAAGCTTTGTTGATGGGTGGTACAGGCAGATCATAGTAAGCAAAGAATATACAGATCAAAAGCACGGTGGCTCAGTGGTTAGCACTGCAGCCTCACAGTGCCAGGGACCCGGGTTCGATTCCACCCTCAGGCAACTGTCCATGCAGAGTTTGCACATTCTCGCCGTGTCTGCGTGTGTTTCCTCCGGGTGCTCCAGTTTACTCTCACAGTCCAAAGATGTGCAGGTTAGGTGGATTGGCTATGCTAAATTGCCCGTAGTGTGGGTGTGTGGGTTATGGGGGGATGGGTCTGGGTGGGATGCTTCAAGGGGCTGTGTGGACTTGTTTGGCTGAAGGGCCTGTTTCCACACTGTAGGGAATCTAATCTAAAAAAAAGACTTAGAGGCATACGGGTTATATTGTACATGGTGTGCGCTGGGTAAGATCAATGTTCGGGTTATATTGTACATGGTGTGCGCTGGGTAAGATCAATGTTAGTGAGATCAGGATTATTTGAGGCTGGAGAGAGTCCATTCATCAGTGTGATAACATTCGGGAAGAAGCTGTTCCTGAACCTGCTCTTGCATGTGATCAGGCTTGTGTACCTTCTGCCTGACGGAAAAGGTTGTAGAAGATCATTACCGGGAATGTGATGCGTATTTGATGAAATTGGCAGACTTTCTGCGGCAGCGAGCCATATAAATGGAATCCGTGGATGGAAGGTTGGCTTTTGTGATGGTCTGGGCTCTGAACACCACCTTCTGCAGTTTCTCACGGTCCTGAGCAGAGCAGTTGCCATACCAAGCCACTACACACCCGGACAGTATGCTTTCAGTGGTGCATCTGTAGAAGTTGGTGATGGACCTTATGCACATGCCAAATTTCCTGAGTTCCCTGAGGAATAAGAGGCACCGTTGCGCCTCCTTGACCATCACATCTATATGAGAAGTCCAGGGCAGGTAGTTAGTTACCGTCACTCCGAGGAACTTGATGCTTGGAAATTCATCACCGCTCCTTCAGTGTCACTGAATCAGAATTCTAGAATACCCTCCCTAAGGGCATCATGGGTCTACCTACAGTGTATGCACCACAGTGATTCAAGAAGTCAGCTCACCACATCCTTCTCAAGGGCAGCTAGGGACAGGTAATAAATGCTGGCACAGCCGTGACAGCCACATCCCACAAATGAATAAAAACAAATATTTTAATTTTGAATTGACGTTTACATACCATTTTTTGGATAGATTGTGTCTTGTCATTAAATTTGAGAATGCACAGCCATCGTCTTTATGTTTAAAGTTGGAAATATTAACGTAGAACCATGATGCATTTGTTTATCCAGAAAGCTTTCATATTTTATTAGGAAAGACAGTGATTATTATGCAACTACATTAATCTGAAGTACCAAAGTGCTCATACTGCATTAGAGTTGCTGCTCCCAAGGGAATCTCAGGGTCTGCAATTCACAGCTGCTTTCTGGCACTCCCACAACCAACAGACAGCTTGCTGCTGTGACGGTGACTTGAAATGGCAGGAGAAATAAATGAAATCAAATGCAAACTTTTATCTAAAGAGCAGGATATAAGTACTGAAAGTTAGAAGAGGATATATGATACACTGAAAGGATTTTTTTCCTGTACTTATCTTTTCTCTTTAATATATATACAGATTCTGAAATGAGAATTTCAATTATTGGCTTTGAGGAAATCTGCATTTTCCTCTTTCAGCTCCTAAGAGGGCATTCTATTCCTCCATTTATTTTGTCAATGGCTGTCTGATCCTATCCTTTGCAATTTGCTTTATTTCTTGCTACCGCTTTCTCCTCTTGGATCTATGACCACTACTTGCATCACACCAAGCAACCATCCACACACCAGTCCCCATGCAGATTAGAACTAAGAAAAACAGCTGGCTCTAGATGTAGATAATAAAGTGTGAAGCTGGATGAACACAGCAGGCCAAGCAGATCTCAGGAGCACAAAAGCTGACATTTCGGGCCTAGACCCTTCATCAGAGAGGGGGATAGGGAGAGGGTTCTGGAATAAAAAGGGACAGGCGGACCGAAGATGGTGAGAAAAGAAGATAGGTGGAGAGGAGAGTATAGGTGGGCAGGTAGGGAGAGAATAGGTCAGTCCAGGGAAGACAGACAGGTCAAGGAGGCGAGATGAGGTTAGTAGGTAGGAAATGGAGGTGCGGCTTGAGGTGAGAGGAAGGGATGGGTGAGAAGAACAACAGGTTAGGGAGGCGGAGACAGGCTGGGCTGGTTTTGGGATGCAGTGGGGGGAGGGGACGAACTGGGCTGGTTTGGGGATGCAGTAGGAGAAGGGGTGATTTTGAAGCTTGTGAAGTCCACATTGATACCATTAGGCTGCAGGGTTCCCAAGTGGAATATGAGTTGCTGTTCCTGCAACCTTCCGGTGACATCATTGTGGCACTGCAGGAGGCCCATGATGGACATGTCGTCTGAGGAATGGGAGGGGGAGTTTTTCCATCCCCACCCTTGTCTGCTTTCCGGAGAGACCACTCTCTCCGTGACTCCCTTGTCCGCTCCACACTCCCCTCCAACCCCACCACACCCGGCACCTTCCCCTGCAACTGCAGGAAGTGCTACACTTGCCCCCACACCTCCTCCCTCACCCCCATCCCAGGCCCCAAGATGACTTACCATATTAAGCAGATGTTCACCTGCACATCAGCCAATGTGGCGTGCTGTATCCATTGTACCTGGTGTGGCTTCCTCTACATTGTGGAAACCAAGCGGAGGTTTGGGGACCGCTTTGTAGAACACCTCCGCTCGGTTCGCAATAAACAACTGCACCTCCCAGTCGCAAACCATTTTAACTCCCCCTCCCATTCCTCAGAGGACATGTCCATCATGGGCCTCCTGCAGTGCCACAATGATGTCACCCGAAGGTCGCAGGAACAGCAACTCATATTCCGCTTGGGAACCCTGCAGCCCAATGGTATCAATGTGGACTTCACAAGCTTCAAAATCTCCCCTTCCCCCACCGCATCCCAAAACCAGCCCAGCTTGTCCCCTCCCCCCACTGCATCCCAAAACCAGCCCAGGCTGTCTCCACTTCCCTAACCTGTTCTTCCTCTCACCCATCCCTTCCTCCCACCTCAAGCCGCACCTCCATTTCCCACCTACTAACCTCATCCCACTTCCTTGACCTGTCCATCTTCCCCGGACTGACCTATCCCCTCCCGACCTCCCAACCTATACTCTCCTCTCCACCTATCTTCTTTTCTCTCCATCTTCGGTCCGCCTCCCCCCTCTCCCTATTTATTCCAGTTCCCTCTCCCCATCCCCCTCTCTGATGAAGGGTCTAGGCCCGAAACGTCAGCTTTTGTGCTCCTGAGATGCTGCTTGGCCTGCTGTGTTCATCCACCTTCACACTTTGTTATCTTGGATTCTCCAGCATCTGCAGTTCTCATTATCACTGCTCTAGAGGTAGCATTTATTTTCTTAGAGCAATTATTTATTTCCTGTCTGCTAGTGCAGATTTCATTTTCACTCCGGCACCATCAGCTTTTTAGTTCCTCACTCAACATAGCTGTTAACTGAGGGTATGCCTGAAAATGCAGACAAATGTCCAGTCAACACACACCTAATTAGCATTATGTATAGTAAAGGGAAGCATAAACTTAGAGTGATAATTTTTCCTTGTCCTCCTGCTCCCCCAACCCCTATGATGAGAATGCAGTCAAAATGTCTCTTGGTGCAGCCTGTATGGCCTTGAGTCAGACCACAGAATGCATTTAGCACAAAGTCAATGGGCCAGCTACAACCCTTTTTAAAAAAAAATCATATAATATATTTTATTCAACAAAATCTATTGTGCACTCAATACAGAGGAGCAGCAGACTATTCTCCAACATTTCAGACTTACCTTTAGACCTACTTAACAGCAATGACATGAAAATTCCCTTTCTCTGCCAACTATGAAGCTCCTAAGTAAATTAAACTTATTCTGTTGCCACAAGATAACCTATAATATGGCACAAATTATAGTATACTCAATGAGGCTATGATAGTGGGAATCAAAAAGTGCTATTTACATGGAAGGCAAAACATTGGATGGTAGTCATAGGTGGAAGCCTTTTGGACCATCAAATCATTCCCACCTATTTGGTTAACCATGGCATCAAATAATTTAAAGATATCTTCTCAGACTATTCCAAAGCCTTAGTAAATCTCTCTCTATATACATTTCTTACTTTTCCTTACTTCAGTTGTTTATACTTTGCCTGTCAGGAACAGATACTTTCTGAATTCACATCTAACTGCCTGGAATGACAATCTTAGATCCAAGGGTATTTGTTTTTGATTCCTTAACTATCTTACCTTCAAGCAATTACTCTTAGAATTCTTATCCTCAGAGGATATCATTCAAGATGGTACAATTTCATATGCGAGTCAAGTGGTCTTTCGCAGAAATCATCCAAATGAATTGACTTCCTCTGGGATCAATTGATCCTGTAACATTAGACACTCAAAACTGAACACAATTGACCAAACGAGACATGTCCTGAAATCTGTGTAATTGGAGTCATACTGAATTGTAATGTTGGCTGGACTCACACCCAGAACTGATAGCCGTCTCCTGTGTATCAATGTAAATAACAAAACTAAAAGGCAAAGCATCGCTAAAAATGGAGACGAGACAATTTACACAGCATGCTAGTAATCAATTTATAATGCAAGTTGATTTCATTTCCACAATTCCTGCCTGTTTCGGGTCTCTTTCGATTGCACTCAAATTTGTTCTTGAAAAGAATGTAAAAAAAATTAATAGCCACAGCCAGATATGTTTAGTTAAAAAAAAGTTGCTGTCTTTGCAGAACATCTAATTTCTGGAAAAATCTGTCAATTAATAAACCAATATAATTTCATTTTAATTTAAATGACTTCAGTTCCTCTAGACAAGAATGTCTGACTTAATCTGATTCCCAAATTCCATTTGCCAACTGACTCAGGCATCTTTCAGGCACTTGGCTTCAAGTTTCAAAAGGTCAATATATGAAACACAATTTGGAGTTGATTAATTTGGACCTTCAGATGGCTCGTAGCAAAGCAAATTGCAATTATCTTTCACTCATGTTATTTAAAACCCGTTTAATCCTTTGCTACTGTGTAATAATGGGGTGCAAAATGAAACTAATCTATTGTGCAATTTTTGAACCAAAATAGAAGTGAACAATGCCTGTTACGTTTCTCCTGAGTCCTTCAAGCTAAACATTTTCAGTACCTTGTGAAGTATTTTATCTTACAACAGAACATAATCCAAGATTAAATTTACCTTTACAGAATTAATCTTGGTTGATTTATTAAAATCAAATTATTATATATTGTTGGGCAATTAAAGACTTTTAAAGATCCAAGCTTTTCAAATGTAAAATAAGGGATTTAATTATTTCTTAAGTGTGCTTTCCATATTATGAAAATTAGCATCAATTCTGTAATGACAGGTTCCCCGCTATAACAGGAAGCAAATGACAAGACTACAGCCGAGGAGATGATGAATTATTAGGTATAGTGTGTGTGTTCATTTCTGCATTATTTGCTTTAATGCATAAACATGGAACAAGAATAGAAGATCTGCTGTCAGGTTGATTTTTATGAAACTTCTGATTACGTGACTGGCATCATTTGTTTTCTCCTGTGACAGGCTGTTTGTGGAATTAATCATGGAAAGCTTCCTAAGTATTTCTCAACTCAAAATCTAAACAATTTAGCTAGCAAGAAGGGAAACATTAACTAATTATGAAGTGCTGGGAGAGGTTTGATTAACTGCAAATTGCAGCAGGTTGGAAAGGTCCATTGTTAAATCCCATTTCTCCTTTATGCACATAATTTTGGAATAAATAGTGTAGACTCAGTGTAAGTCAATTTAGTGCAGTGCTGTTATTTTTAGTTAAAGGAGTACAAACATGCCAACCTCGAGAAAGCTGACAACTAAAGATAACCTTGAAGACAAGTCTCTAAAGGCAATCATTCCACTAGCTTTGTATAATAGCATTAGGAACATATCCTTTCAATTTCAGCTGAAGATAAAAACAGATGCAAATTGGAGACTGAAGGGAGAAATGCAGTGGATGAAGACTCAAAATTGGTGGTATATTTTACTTGCAGTAGTTGTCTTGCTCACCGAGCTGATAAGTTTGTTTGCAAACATTTCATCACCATGCTAATTAACATCATCAGTGCACCTCTGGTGAAGATTTTGATCCAAAGTCAATGAAGAAATAAAGATATAGTTCTGGGTCAGGGTGTTGTGTACCCTGAGGGGGTCCTTGCAGGTGGTGGTAATCCCATTTATTTGCTGCACTTGTCATACTTCATGTAGTGACCGTAGATTTGGAAGGTGCTGTCAAAGTAACCTATTGCACATACTATACTACACACTATTGCTACTGATGTGTGTCAGTGGTAGAAAGAGTAAATGTTGAAGATGTGGATGACTTTCTGGTCAAGTGAGCTGCTTTGTGTATTTGGTGTTGACCTTCTCAAGTGTTGTTGGAACTGCACTCATCCAAGTAAGATTTGGGCTTTATAGATGGTGAAGAGGCTTTGAAGAGTTCCTCACCTCTGACCTGCTCTTGTATGTATTTGTATGGCTGGTCCAATTTAATGTCTTGTCAATGATAACACCCAGGATATTGATGATGGGGGGGGGGGGTAGTGTAAATGATTAAAAATGCTATTGCACGTTACAGATCATGATTAGATTCTCTTTTGGAAATGGTCAGTGTCTGGCACTTGTGTGACTTGATTCTTGCATGTTCATTATCAGTCCAAGCCAATGTTTTACAGGCCTTGCTGCATATGCTCTCATATTGAAGGATATATTTTAAAATTTCTAATGTAACAAATGACTAAAAGCCACTATGGTCTAAAGGCAACTTATACTTCAAAGCCTAGGAATATCCTAATATTATTCCTCGATAAGAGGGCCCAGTTTTGGCTGATGTTTGAGAGTAATTGAGTCCCAATAATTCTGGGAATTGGTACACCACAGAAGTTGTTTGATGGACTTGGTCTTTAACTCGGTGGTAGCTAAATGCACAAAATTGGAGAAGAGATAGCTCAGCGAGCCCCTCAAATTTGCTCTGCCATTCAGTAAAATCATGATTTAACTTCTCATTTGGTTTATTTTCTGTTTAAACCCAGATCCCCATGATATTTTCAGTAGAACTTCCTCACTTTATAAGTTAGTGCCCCACCAGTAGGATCTGTTGTACCACTTGCAGAAAATGTAGTTTGATTATTGGGTGTTTGGTAGCTCCAGCAGCAAATCTTTGAGTCTCAAAATATGTCTTCGTTTCAAGACAGATATCGTTACCTTTTCCAATTCATACTTGTATCCTTGCTGAGCTGTTTATCAAATTCTAGAGATGATCTTTGTCATCATTTGCATTTTGGGAATCTGTAGATCTTTAGCCAGCCCCAATTTAGGGACAGTGAGTATGTCATACTGAGAATAGCTCAGTAGTTTTGTTTTAAAACACTTGCATGTTGGGCTTATTTTCAACTCAAATAATTGTGCATCACTAAGTGGATGCATTGGCATGTTGCTGAATATTTCAGTGTTTCTACTAAGCAGGTACATTTTTGACAAGGTAGCAACTTTCTATGCTGTCACGGGGAAGAAATGAAGTTTAGACTATCACATATATTGCAAAAACATTTGGTTTCCATCACATCTCATTTTTATAAATAATTACTTAACTTCTAAATTAAAACATTTGTTTTCAGTTTTAAATGGTAATCCACTGTGATGCTGGTATCAATTCTGGATATATTTCTGTTTGACTGGGCAAGATACCTACTCAAAATTCTTATTTTACTTTTATCAGTAATAACTGAGAGGGCAAACACTTTGAGGAGCTTTATTTTCTTGCTAACAAGTGCTTTCTAACTGAAGACATTGAAAGACTACACAAAGTAATAATTACAAAATTAAAGCAGTAAGCAAATAAATTAAATACTTTAAACCTGATGTTTGAGTTGACCTCAAGTCAAAATAGTGGCATTGATTCTCAATGTCCAGAATTAACAAACATAATAACTTATCAAATTGTATTTTCTCAGGGAAAATTTAATCTAGAAAATTGAGATTTTCTTACTTTCTTAATATTTGCTTGAATTCAACGCAAATGTCTTTAGACTAGGACATGTCTAATACTTCGCATTAAGTGTGAAAGAACCTCTGAATGAACTGTTCAATGAGTATTGCTGAAAGAAGGACTTATTGTCAAAGCAGTTCATCCTGTGGTCATCATGAGACACAAGAAATACTGAATTTCAAAGACAGCGCCAATTTATACCACATGCAAGAGGGTTGGATGGCAAATTCATAGAATCCCTAAAGAGCGAAAACAGGCCATTTGGTCTAACAGGGCCACACTAACTCTCCGAAAACCACCCCACCCAGACCCATATACCTATCCTATCCCATCTCAGTAACACTGCATTTCCCATCGCTAGTTCACCCAGCCTGCACGTCCCTGAACAATATGGGCAATTTAGCATGGCCAATCCACCCAACTTGCACTTCTTTGGACTGTGGGAGGAAACCAGTGCACCCAGAGGAATTGCATGCAGACAGGGGGGAAAATGTGCAAACTCCACACAGTTGCTTGAAGCTGGAATTGAACCTGGGCCCCTGGCGCTGTAAGACAGCAATGTTAGCCACTGAACCACCATGCCACCCCAATTAATCCAATTGGTTAAAGAATTTAATGCATGTGGATTTTTGGTAACAGGAATATTTAGCAACAGGTGAAACCAGTATATTAGGAGTAAAAACCTCTTCAAATGCCCGTGGAGTTGTTGCTGATCAAGATGTTAATATCTTTAATGGATTTAAAGGAGATAATTTCTTATTTTACCAAAGTGAAAGGTGAAAGTCTTCTCGGGTGCCTTAAAAGGTCTGATATGAAATTAATAAGTCAGCTTCTGCCTAGTTCTTAGTAGACTTGAGCCCTGTCCCTTACTTTCATATTACACACCATGGGTTGAACTGGTCGTTGAAGTGTAGATTAGTAACTAATGCAACAGGCGTGTCTGGGATGTCACATTGAAGAAATTCTGATCCAGAATTACCGGAGCTAGAAATGCTTGGTCACCAAAGTGGAGTTTCTCCTTGGAATTACTATCACCTCTGCCTGCCCTCCACCTACAAGGCCCAAGTCAGGATTCAGATGCAATGTTTCCCCACTTGCCTGGATGGGAGCAGCTCCAACAACACTCAAGAAGCTGGACAACATCAGGACAAAACAGTTCGTTTGACTGGCACTACATTCATTTCTTCCACCACCAACATTCAGTCACAGCAGAAATTCACCAACGCTCCTTAAACAGCGCCTTCCAAAGCAACAACTGCTTCCATCTAGAACAAGGATATCGGATCCATAGGAATAGCACCATCTGCAAGTTCCCCTCCAAGCCACTCACCGTCCTGACTCGATTTTGTCCCTTGCAGCATTGTGGTCCTACCTCCAGCGTACAGACTGCAGCAGTTCAAGCAGGCAGCTTACCACCAGCTTTTCACAGGCAACTAGGGAAGGGCAAAAAATGTCGGTCCAGCCATGTCCACATCCCATGAATGAATATTTAAAAAAAGCCATCACTTAAATTAAAACTCTTAGTGCCAAACTCAGAGTCAACAACAACACTGCTGCTGTGATTCTGAAATCTGGACACTAACTGCTGTGATAGATTATTCTGACATTAATTTTATATAGCAGAATGTGGGGAACAAAATAAACGGTGACAATTGTGCCACTACTTATTTATTGTTATGTGGTAAATGAAGTGTTAAATTCTTTTCAATAAATACAATTTGTTCAGGCTGTTCACAAAATTATTTGAAAAGATTTATTTTACACAGGTTTGTTTTGTACAGGAAATCTTGAATCAGTTAAGTAATCAAGCATTAAACACTCACTAATTATTCTGTCAGATTCATTCAGTACCTCCACTCTGGCACAAGCACTGATAAGGGTCAGTTACGGCACCGTTGCAGGAGTTGATGCTGACCTGAAGGCTGCACAATAAATTTGGAGAGACAACCTGATGTCATTTTTAATGAATGAACATTTGAAAGGTGATCCCACTTAATATGAAAAACCTGGTACTCTGATTAAAGACTAAAAAGTAGTCTAACAGAACTCTAAACTATGAGTCCAACAGCAGTAGACAACTAGTTAACAGTTGTTTCAATACTCAGCTAGTTAACACTTCCAATAAACTCAAGAATACCAATTGAACAGCTGTGTTAAAATGCCATGTTTCGCAGTCAAATCATAATTACATAATTTGACAGTGTGACTCAGAATCATAACACAAAAATAATACCTTTAAATAGAAACTATTTTAGGAATACAGTTAAAGGTCAGAGAGTGGACCCAAGCCAATTTTCAATACTGTGGTATGCCCTCCACATTTGACTTTCAATTTTACTTAAAAATCAATGTTTTTTTTTAGTATACAACTGATTTGCTTTTTTTTACCCCCCATTTTTAGCAGTTTATTTCTAGCAGCTGTTCTTCAAGACCCCAACCAGTCTATGATAAAGAAGGATCTTCAATGGCATGGGCAGGGTCACAGCTGAATGAGACTGTGATGGCATATCTTGTGCCCCACTCTACCTTTTCCACGTAATGAAGATTTTCTGAGCCAGATGTGAAGAAAGAAACACGACCTGCAGCATGAAAAGATGCAACAGTTAACTCAGATAAAGCTGTAAGACATGTGTCTACATTTAAACCCAGACCGAAAGGACTGCTGCTATTGTCAGTCAAGCATTAATATCTCCAGAAATTGTCAGTATTTTTTTGCAAACTACTACTGGAGAACACACATTACCTTGAACTATTTTAACTACAGGTGAAAGTGTGTTTAACTGTTTGATTGTTTCATATGACATATGTCCAAAGGCTGGAAGTTGAAAATCTCTCAGAAAAATTATGTTCTTTTGGCTGTGGTTAAATTCATGTTAACTAATCTCCAATTGTGTCTGCTAGGGTAAAACCACCACCACATATCAATAACAATGCAGAAAAGTTATATAAAATTAAAATTACTAAAATCATTACAACATATATAGAAGACTACATTTGTACTGATACTAAACAGTTATGAAGAATATGGACAATACACAAGTAACTTGCCCCTCCATCATCTTTAGAGGAAGGCAAGTAACTATATTGGTAAAATCATGCAAAAAATATTGTTCTTTCAATGCAAAGGGCTGTTGTGCCACCTGTAGATATTGCAGAATATCAAATCAGCAACAGTCGAGTTCAGAAAGTTCAATCCTAACCGAAAAACAGTGTTAGCCTTGGTTCACTGGCAGTACTTAGGCAGAAGATCATGGTTAAAATCAAACTCCAGAGCTTGAGACATAATCCAGCATAATACTTCAGTGAAGTACTAAAGAAACACTGCCCCACTAATAAGATGCAGAACCAACCTATCCCCACAGCCAGCACAATCTCACTTCCACCTTCCCAGCTAAATCATAAAAGATCCTATACCACGAGTTAAAAAGATGGAGGCTTCTCCTGTTGCCCTTGCCAATATTTATTTTCAACAAACAATGCTGAAAAAGAACAGAGTATCTAGTCAGGTACTCTATTGCTAGATGTGGAGCCATATTGCACGCAAATTGGATTCTACGTATCCCCTACATTAAAGCAGCAGCTACACTCCTCAACATTTGTCATTAGCTCCAAAACATCATGATATTCCTTTCCAAAGCACACTTCAGTCTAGTAACTGTAGAGATATTATCAATGTAAAGACATTGTGGCTTGATGAACATGACCTCAGCATTTTTAGTCAGTGTAAAGAATTATCAATAGATGAATATAAGAAATTGAATACAACTTTGTGCTGGTATTTTGTAATTAAATGTTTGGAAGCTTAAGACTTGCATTCTGCTCCTCAGACACACTAAGGTTTGTGCCTATTTTGCAAACAGCAACTTTCTCTTTTTCAGTCATGTTAAGAGCTTACAGATCATGTTTTCGGACAAATAATTTTATAGATAACAGACGAGTAGACCAACAAAAAAAAAAGTAGGTAGTGTTGGAATTTATAAACAATAATCTCACATGGGACATGAACAATTAACAGAAAACTGGCAGTACAGGTGCTGTTTACTTTAAATAAACTTTTGAACAAGGAAACTCTTAAAATTTCCATGAATTTATATTTAACATTCTCAAATTTTTCAAATCATATCTAGTCTACAATACTGAGATGAAGTAGAAAATGTATCCAGAAGGCATTTTAAATTTTAAAAGTCACTTTAACAGATATAATGTGAATTAACATTAGCAGTACCAGAGTTCAAATCTCCAAAACTCTTATACATACTTTTAGTCAGTAAAAAAGGTACTGACTTTATCAAGTTATGTGAATGTAGATCAAATGCAGGGTTTTTTCAAAGCACAACATGAAGTGTGAAACAAAGTTAACAAAATCGGTATCCTTTGATTCTACAAGTAAATGTAATCCATAATATTATTGAGTGTTGTGATTGAAACAGGTGACTCAGCAAGATATCTATCCTTGACAAAAAAAATTAAAAAGTTAATTTGATTTTATTTTGAACAGTTGAACTGCTAAACACAGAGGTAGCTGCTCAAACAGATCCTTTCCCAATTCTTCAGTTTTTTATTTAGTTTTGTTTTGATATTGGAAATTCATAAAAATGTTAACAACAAGGTTTTCAACTGTGAAGTTGATAAAAAGTAGATTTGCAAAGTAAAACAGTTAAAGTCTAAACATCTGTCTTGACCCATGTCCTGGATGTAACTTTGATATTGAAAGTTAGGAAATGATCAGATTATTCATTCCCTGTATTAATTCCATCATAATGTAAAGTCTACACATTATCATCTTCTGCTGAGCCTCCATCAACCAGCTTCAATTCAGATTTATGCACTTTATTCTGCAGACCTAGAGATACACGACATGTGTTTTCAGAATAAAATACATTCCACAGTACAGACTATGTGCAGTTTGTTTACTATGTTGAATATGCAAAAGGTTTTATTGTTAGTCCGCCATGTTTCTTACTTATTCTTCCAAGCTCTGATAGGACGAGGAATGGCTTGGTTTTTATATTTCACTTAATGTTAAAATAGAAATGGCACAACATATTCAACAAATTGAACAGATTTTTCGAAAGTAATTTTAGTAAAACAAGGTGTAAACATTTCTGATGAATAAACTTAACTGCTTTGTGTTACTTCTGTGCTTATATTGATTATAGAGCCTGAGTGGAATTTACAAGTGTTGTGAAAAAAATTCCTTGATCAATGCATGAACTATTCACACTGCGTCACATTTTGGTACTTATGAAATGTTGACCTGATACTGGAAAATCATCACAAATGCATACAGCAAACCAGTCAGTTGCCCAATATTAGATGTCTGATTGAAGGCTATCTCCATTTCTCTTGCATTCCTCCAGGCAGAGACTGTTCCTTTCAGAAAAGGTTATTTTATACCAGATTTCTCCTGGTCAAGACCAAATCATTCAGATTCGTCTGTAAAATGTTGCCTTCTTTTAATTACTGTTTCACATGTTTATGTGAGGAAGATCAGAAGTGAATTAATTAAATGTCCCCCATACTATCAATTCTTCCACCTAGAGGAAATGCATACCAATTGTCCCCTTTTAACAACTAAGAGACGCACAACAATGGCATTTTTTCACTTCAACAAAGTGTCAAAATTAAAGTACTCATTGGATCATAAGTTATGGACCGAAGGCTACATTCCACCACCGTTAATGCAAATTTCATAACAGCTTTAAATAATACTGGATCATTGTTTAGTTGCCACCTCTTTTTAAAATCAAATTTTCTTGTATTTGAAAAACATTTATGATTTTTGGGAAATGATTAGAATAACAAGTCACAGCTTAGATCAGGTCATTCTGTAATCAAGAAGCCTTGACAGGAAATAAACTAAAAACTTGCAAAACATTGCACTAGAACTCACATTTCATTTTTAAAAGATTGATTCCTGAGTTCGTAACCCTGTCTCCCAGAAAGTTCTGAGCTCATTTGTGGAAGAAATTGGAACACAATTAAATATAGTTCTTGCCAACAACAATGAAAAGGAATTGAAGGCAAAGATCCATGTATACATCAAAAATCTGTTAAAGATATAGGCATCCCAAACAATTAATTTCTCATTTTGGTACAGTATCTGAAGCAAAAGAACGCTTGACAAATTAAACGCCAAATGCTTGCAGAAAACTCAGTTCCTTTGAGAGACTTTTTTCAAAGAAATGGAAAACCTTTCTTATGAGTTTCTTTCACCATTTTAAACATTCAGTGATCAAGTAGTCAAGTATAATCCCCAACATTGTAATGTAGTAACATGTAGTTAAAACCTTGAAGCTGTGCCCATTTACCTTCACCTACCATCATTACAGACGTAGGACGATATAGGAGTTCTTCATTGTGGTTCATCAGATATCCTCTCACTGCCACCTAGTGTTACCACTCTATTGAGTTTACTGATCAATACTGTATTTTTTTTCCTGAGCTGAGGATCATAAAGTACAATTTAAAATAGAAAAGCTATTATATGAAACAGTTCAAATATTCATGAGTGACATTGTGTATCATATTGTGGGATACAAATATTATTTATGTTAACAGAACATCAGGAGTTTAAAGAAGCTATGAGGTTATGTTGTGTTTTGTACAGAGAATCATAAAACTGTTCAGTTCAAAAGGAAGTCATTTTTGTGCTGAGTTCCACACCTTTGCTCTTTCCCTGGATATGTGCAATCTTTTCTCGAAGTATTGATTCAGTTCCCTAATGAAGGGCAATTTTTTTTCAAGTGATAAAAGGTAAGAAAATAAAACCATTGTTGTCAACATCCCACCAAACGCATCAAATTATTTTATACCATTACACCTTGGCCAAAGGAAATTGTGCTTATTTTCTTTAACTGCCCAAAAGAAAATAACTTACATGCAGCTTCTGAACAATTAAAATTTGAAATTAACTGAGATTTGCACTTGTCAATGATAAACTGTTTAGGAGTATAATTTAGATTTGAAGCAGTGCTCAGAATTGCAAACATTTTCTCTGCTTCCTTGGGTGACCAGGTATAGAAGGAAAAAATGAAATTCGATGGCTTCTGTGTTTCCTCGGCTGCAACTCTGCAGAACCTGTCAGCCTTTTGAAGAAAATAAAGAAACAGGAATCTAAACACATTTAATAATATTTCTAAAAGTGAAACGCTGCAGACTTGAGGAATAAATGTTGAGGTTTTGTTATAGAAGATGATTTAACACAGCTATTCCAATTTTGAATCTCGCCTGCAATATTAACAGTTGTTTGTACCATTTCTCAGCCAGCAATAGGTGCTGCAAGATCATTTATCAGCGTCTGTCAGTGTTTACCTGCTGGAGCATCCATATTGGTCCTTAAGGTGCATTTTCATTAAAACAGGGTTAAACAGGCAGAGAACGAAGTGGAATTACTATCTGAAATAGCATATCAGTGTCCCAACAACTTCATTTCAAAAGAAAACCCTGAAGCAGTGGATTTCCAAATCAGTTTTAAAAACAGTAAACACAACTTTGTCAGATCAAGAGTGAAGGGATTTTGTACAGTTCATCCAATATCTTAGTACTGCATCCTTGCAGAGTTAAAATAAAAAAGGGAGATATTTTGCAGCCAAATTCCACTAACAAAGAGGCAGATGCAGTTCTGTCTCATAATACCGAGTTAGACAAATGCATTTTGTTATACAAAAAATTACCCCGGACTTCAAGAATGAAAGAAAAGAATGCAGTTTCCCATACAGCGCAATATAAGTGTTTAGTCCAGAATTCAAGTTTTCCTATTTATTAAAGAATGTACGCATCCACCAACTACAACAGCAGTTTAAGAAATGAACCTTCAGGAACCTGTCCCTTTACGGTATTTTCAGCAATGGTCTGAATGAGTTAATTTCATTTCCATCCCCTTTTATTGTGTGAAGGTAAAGTTGTCACCTCACATTGCAATGTTACAGAGAGATAAATAGAAACCCCAAAAACCAGAAAGGTTAGTTCTCTGTTAGTACAGAAGAAACTGTGGAGCAAGAATGCTTCCGTCCAGTAAATGTACTGGAGAAAATTTATCAGCTCCAACGAGCAGATAATCCAGAAATTATTCCGTTTCAACGAGATTCAGAGAAATAGGACTCCTAAACTCCTGATATCTATCTCAGAAATAAATCACTCAATTCTATGCTTAGATCAAACTTTTTCTCACCTCTCATAGTATATTTGAAAAGCTAGAATAAGAAAGGAGACAACTTAGGTTTCAATGAAATCATTTCATTGTACTAGTGTGAGTAATTACTTAACAGTAGACATGAATGATAACGTTATATGCTTCATAAATCTGCCTGATACAGGTTTCTGCTCCTCTCTGTAAATTGACAAAGTGCCTTATAGCTCCAAGGAAGGAATGCACATGTGGCATTTATTTCATAGGTCCTCCAGTTGGCTTTATCACAAAGCTGTTATAGCACATAAGGAGGCCATTTGGTTCATCATGACTGCACCAATTTTCTGATTGAGCAATTCATCCAGTGTCACTCCCTTCTTTTCCTTAATTACCCTGACATGCTTCCTTTACAGAAAGCAATCCAACGGCCTCCTGGCTCAATTGCATTTGCCTTCATCACTTTCTCAGGCTGGATCAAAAATTACATGACACCAGGTTATAGTCCAACAGGTTTATTTGAAAACACAAGCTCACAGAGATCAGGCCCATCCTCAGAAACACAGTAAAACTAACCTGTCTCTCCTTATCAGAGATAATGGGAACTGCAGATGCTGGAGAATCCAAGATAACAAAGTGTGGAGCTGGATGAACACAGCAGGCCAAGCAGCATCTTAGGAGCAGAAAAGCTGATGTTTCGGGCCTAGACCCTTCATCAGAAAAGGGGGATGGGGAGAGGATTCTGAAATAAATAGGGAGATAGGAGGAGGCAGACAGAAGATGGGCAGAGGAGAAAATAGATGGAGAGGAGAGTATTGTTGGGGAGGTAGGGAGGGGTAAGTCAATCCAGGGAGGACAGACAGGTCAAGGGGGTGGGATGAGGTTAGAAGGTAGGGAATAGGGGTGTGGCTTGAGGTGGGAGGAGGGGTAGGCAAGAGGAAGAACAGGTTAGGGAGGCGGGGACAAGCTGGGCTGGTTTTGGGATGCAGTGGTGGGGGGGGCAGATTTTGAAGCTGGTGAAATCCACATTGATACTGTTGGGCTGCAGGGTTCCCAAGCGGGATATATGAGTTACTGATCCTGCTGGTGTCTCCTTATAAATTCTGCGTCTTATACTCTCTTTCCCATACCATACCTAAGGAAGGGGCTGAGCGATGAAAGCTTGAATTTTCAACTAAAACCCGTTGGGCTGTAATCTGGTGTTGTGAGATTTTTGTCCTTGTCCACCCCAGTCCGAGACCGGCACTGCCACATCATTCCCAGGCAGCAAATCCCATTTCAAGTAGTGAGTGCCAGACCTCCAGCATTTGTCAGCATTCACAGTGAAAACACGCAAGGTGCTACAACACAGCAGATCATGCACCATCAGGGCGCTGACCTTTCAGCACATCTGGGGGAACACTTCTGTGAACAAAGAACAGGAAAAGCCCACTCAGCATTTCAAGCCTATGCTACCATTCAGTAAAAGTAGGAACTGATTTACATCAAGTCTCCAATCCAGCATATCTCCAATAATCTTTCATCACTTTGATAATCAAGAATCTTTCTACCTCTGCATTATAAATAATGAAGTATTCTGCATCCACCACCTTTTGAGGAAGGGAATTCCAAACACTCAATCCTCTAAGAGAACGTTTCCTCATCTCTATTTTGAATAGACATCGCTTTAATTTTAAATTATGACCACACCCACTACCCCCACCCCGCCAGCTCTCAGTTCTTCCACAAAACGGAAATATTCTTTCAATATTCACTAAGTCAAGATCTTAGACATTTCAATTAAGTCACCTCTGACTCTTCTAAACTCCAGTGGATTCAGGCCTAACTAATTAGCTCTTCCTTATGATGCAATCTGCTCATTCAAGATCTTACAAGTATTTGTTGTACCTGCATACCAATCTTCTATGATTCATGCACTAAATACATCTCCTCATTTAGGTAATATGCTCCTTTTTATCCTTTCTGCCGAAATGGACAATTTCACATTTTCCCACATTGTACTCCATTTTCCAGATCTTTGCCTACCCATTCAATCAATCCATATCATTTTGTGGGCTCTTTACGTAGTCTTCACAACTCACTTTCTACCTATCTTTGTGTCCTCAGCAATTTTAGCAACAAACCTTCAATCCATTCATCCAATGTGAGGTCTTAGCACCAATCCCTATGACATACCACTCATGATGTCCTGCCATCTGATGGAATCTTAACCGAGGACCGCATGGGACCAAGAGAGAACCACAAAAGGTTGCTTTGGTCAGGACAGCTTGGAGATACCTCCGTTATATACATGTTTAATATATTGTTGTTCACCTCCTTCAACACTAACAAAACAAAAACAGCACACATTCAGAGCCTTTAACTTCAAGTATACCACACAACATTCTCCTTACTGGTAACGCAAGAAGCAGATATTTAAAGAGTCAGAGGATTGAGATCTTAATCTGTACCTTTTAAATCAGGCATAGTGCTCAGGTACCTGTGTGGGTTTCTGTTAATACTTCTGTGTCTGCAGAAGAGCTTGCACAATAAGCAAAATTGTGTCTATCATTGGCGGGGGGGAGGGGAGGGGAGGGGGGTGTGTGGGAAAATGGGAATGGTAGGGAGAGATCCCTGACATTAACTGGTTATTTATGTTTCTACCATTTTCTGAGGCATCAAGTCCCAGGAAATTTCCTCTTTGTCTTTCTTAGTTGTTCATAAATATGGTGAATTGTAAGGCCCAAAATTACCATGTTATATCACCAATAAACACACCTCACCAGAATACCTGCCTATCATCTCAACTTACTATCTCCCTCCATTAGAACAAATTTCCCTCTCGGGTCAATAAGTAGCTTCAACTCCATGAGCTACAAACTTCAGCTAACAGTCTGTAAACAGCCTCCTCCCACAACTACAATTTCCAATCATAATTGCTACACCATGGCTAGCACGAGGGGACATAGCTTTAAATTGAGGGGGACAGATGTCAAGGTAGGGTCTTTACTCAGAGTAGTAAGGGCGTGGAATGCCCTGCCTGCAACAGTAGTAGACTTGCCAACCTTAAGGGTATTTAAATGGTCACTGGATAAACGTATGGATGATAATGGAATAGAGTAAGTTAGATGGGCTTCAGACTGGTTTCACAGGTCGGTGCAACATCGAGGGCTGAAGGGCCTGTACTGCGCTGTAGTGTTCTATGTTCTATGTTCTTTGGGGATCCGGAACCCTCTGAAGAGCATGCTGCCACAGTAAGAGAATACGGGGACCACTCCTGTGCTGAAAGTGAGACCCAGCTTGTGAGAAACCCTCCACTGTTAGCCACAACTACACATGAAGCAGCAAGGACTTAAAATCTTGGGTAGGAGTGGCAGTTCATGAGACTAACAAATTGTTATGTTTATCTCCTGTTTACTCGCAGCCTGCGAATCCCACTCCCGCTCTGGGAAACAAAATACAGCCCTACATCCCAAGATCATTTGCAGCACCACATCGTAGTACCACCGAGGATGAGAGTCAAGATCCTACAGAAGTGTTTTTTTTCTATACTCATTCCTCAAACATGAGCATTGCTGGCCAGGCCAGCATTTATTACCTATCCCATAATTGCCCTTGAGATGGAGAATACACTGTCAAGGTGTTCCTCCCAACCTCCCACCTGCGCAGATACATTCAGCTGAAATCTACCGAAAGTAGACTTGGGGTCATACTCTGGAAGCACAGTACTGACACAGACAAATTGCAATAGAGTCATAGAGAAATGCAGCATGGAAACAGGCCCTTCGGTCCAACTTACCCATGTTGACCAGATGTTCTATATAAATCTAGTCCCATTTTCCAGCATTTGACCCATGTCCGTCTAAATCCTTCCTATTCATATAACTATCCAGAAGCCTTTTAAATGTTCTAATCATACCAGCCTCCACCACTTCCTCTGGCAGCTCCTTCCATACTCGCACCGCCTTCTGTGATTTCCACTTAGGTCCCTTCTAAGTCTTTCTCCTCTCACCTTAAATCTATGCCCTCTAGTTTTGAACTCCCCCACTGTGGGGAAAAGACCTTGCCTACTTACCCTATCCATGCCCCTCATGATTTTATAAACTTCTATAAGGTCACGCCTCAGCCTCCGATGCTCCAAGGAAAATAGCCCCAGCCTATTCAGCCTCTCCCTATAGCTCAAACCTCCAAGCCTGACAATATCCTTGTAAATCTTTTTTCAACTCTTTCTAGTTTCACAACATCCTTCCAATAAGAGGGAGACCAGAATTGCACACAATACTCCAAAAGTGACAAAATCAATGTTCTGTACAGGTGCAACATGATCTCCAATCTCTATAGTCAATGCACTGACCAATGAAGGTGAGCATACCAAATGCCTCCTTCACCATCCTATCTGCCTGTGACTCCACTTTCAAGAAACTATGAACCTGCACTCCAAGGTCTCTTTATTCAGCAACACTCCCCAGGATCTTACCTTTAAGTGCCATGAGTCCTACCCTGACATACAGCAAGTTAATTTTCAATGGCTTGGTGGGCCAGTCTGCCTCTCTCACACTGTAACAGTTTAAGCAAAAAGACACCTTGGTTGTGAAGGACTAACATTAATAAAAGAAGTGTGCACTCATCAGATATTCCAGGAGGAACACCACCCCAGTGGGCACATACCTTGTAAATACGGTCAGGCCTGCACACAAACATTCTACCCAACAGGAATGGGAACTACAAATATAACTCCAGCAGCACGGGACGTAAAGTGAATCTGACTGAATGCCTCTGATAGTTGAGCTCTGAAAACTTTAACCTGATGTTTGGAATCGGATTTCTGGCCTCCAACCACATTTCCAAATGTTCCACTTGGCACTGAAGATTCTGCCCCCTTCTCCAGAGCAATAGTCTGGATTACCAATCCAATGACTGAATTTTAAAAATCATTCAGGAGATGTGGACTCTGTCGACAGAGTGATCTTTAATGAGCATCCCTAATTGCCTGTGAGAAAGAGAGCTGCAACCGTCACAACCCAGCCACAGTTAGGGTGGTACAGGTTATCGGACAGGCCACGATGAATACATGGCATAGAGGCAGCACAGGCTGAGGCGGTAGGGGGTTGGCACAATGAAGGTGACAGGTGAGGTTGGTGGGCCTTTAAGCACAGTTGGAAGCTGGGATTCTAGACTGAAGAACAGAGATGGTACTAGTAACTCAGCCCATCCCTGTGCCCACACTCCTCGCACTGGTTCACAGCTCACAAACTGCTCTATGAATCGAATGCCAGTGTGAAAAGAGAAAAATGGCACTTGAGGTTACACATGGGGCAGGTGTGAGGTTGGCAAGCCATGAAACTACACGATCTGGGTTTTCCCCTGGCCAGAGCAAGATTCGGTCCCAAATACTGAATGCAATTAAATATCAGTTTAATTTCTGACAAATCAGAATTTTAATTTTGACAAAGTTTTGAAAGTTTGTCATTTGAAACAAAGTGAAATCCTCTGCCTTCTACATCTAACCTTTTGATTGATGCATCTTACTGTAATTTCAACCTGCTGCTCTTGATCTCTCAATCAGTCTCTCTTATACTTTATGTATAGTGAAGGGAAGACCAACCACAAAATAAAACAGATTGAACAGATACACCCATGACAGAAAGCCACATATAATGTCTGTACTCAGTTAATACACAGTGACGGCACTGACACAGTCACCCTGGGCCGTGACGAATCAAGGATGGACGCTTTTCATCGAAAGATCATTTTTGGTTCTTGCTCCATCACATTGCCATTTGCAGCGGCAATGTAGTTAATACAGAAAAAAGTCTAATGTTGCAGAATAGATACATTTCATAACTTTTATGGACAAGTTTCAAACAACTGCAAAATATCTAAGTGTCAGAATAAGTAAAACTGCCGCTCTGATGACTTTTACTTATGCCTGTAGGTTTTGAGGATATTCACCTATTGTTTATCATTTTATTTTTATTCTGGCCAGTCTCCTATCTGTAGTCTCAGTAATTCAAATGTAGCTTCCATTGAGAATCAGTTGTGCTATTTGCATTTGTCCCTTCCTGAAAGATAAAAGCACACAAAAGGGCGGGCTCTTTCCCTACTGGAACAAAATGCCTTAATATGCTACTTCACAGTGGCAGTTCAATCTCTTTAAAGAAATGCTTTCTTTTTCCTCATTAAAACTGATTAAACTAGTGCCTTAAAGATAAAACACATGGGGCTGAGCATACACTTACAGATAAGAGGATATAAGCCTCGCTGAAATACCAGTGCCTTATAGATGGAATACAACATTGTTGCTGTCTTTTGGCGGAATGTTAAAACAGAAAGTTTGTCTTTTTGTTACAGTGACTCAGATGAGTGTTAAAAGTCCCAGGAATCTCTCCTACAAAAAGGAGCAGAGAATTCAGTTGCCATTTCCCTCAACCATCATTGCCAAATGCAAATTAACTTGCTCTTCATCTGATTGATGTTTTGTGGATTGTTTGCATTTCAAAATAAATTAACTGCATGTGAAACACTTTGACCCATTCAGGGAACATGATAAATCACTTATATAAATGCCAGTCCCTACTTCTTAAAATGAACGAGTGCAACACAGATAATGTGGGATGACAAACTGAGCTGAGTGTGTGAGACATAAGTTGGAAAGAGTTGGTAGATACTAAAATATGGATTAGGAGGCTGGGGGAGAGAAAATGAGAATTGAGCAGAGAAAGTCACAGAGTCAAACAGCACAGAAACAGAGCCTTTGGTCCAACCAGTCCATGCCAAACATCCCAAACTAAGTTAGTCCCTCCTGCCTGATCCTGGCCCATATCCTTCAAACCCTTTGCTCAATTCTCTTTCTGCTGAAAAAGGTCCCAGCCTTTCTTTATAATTCAAACTTTCCATACTCGGCAACATCCCAGCAAAGAACTCTTCAAATTCACAAAACAAAGATCAAATAATATTAGAAACACTGTTGCTGAATGAATCGGTAGTGTAACTGACTTCCCTTTACCCCTTAAAATTATAAGCCAATCTGTTTCACAAAATAGGATTATTCAAGTATCACTGCAGTAGGAATTTGGAATTCATGGCCTGTAAGGATGGTAGAGACAGAAACTCTTATAACATTTAATAAATATTTAGATGTGCACTGTGATGCTAAGGCATTCAACGCCATGGGGCAAATGCTGGAAAATGGGATTTAGAATAGCTAAGTGATTGTTTTTGGCTAGCATGGATGTGATGGGCTAAAGGGTCTTTTTCTGTACTGTAGATCTCTGACTATTACTGTTATTGGTTCCAAAGTTGATCACTGCTGCAGCTTTAATTGACTTGACAGTAAAGGATACAGTAGCATTTGGTAATGCTGCTAGACTAGTATTGTAGGAAAACTGGACTAATAGTCCAGAAACACAAAATCATCAAACCACATAATGGGGAAACTTCAATTATTTAAATGACATATGGAATAAAAAGCCACTATGTGTAACGGTGTCCGTGAAACTGTTAACATGTCAAAGAATCCATCTGGTTTGTTAATGCCACTTGGGAAGGAAACTCTGCCATCCTTACCCAGTCTAGCATATCTGTAAAATCACTTTTCCCTGTCCAGACACTATATCATGCATTGATCATGGGGGATTTCCCACTGAACAATAAGATAAGTTTCAAATCTGTCTGGATGAGGGAGGCAAACTTGCTGTCTAAAAATGTGAATTAAACTGGAACCATTTTATAATCTCAATTACTTAAATAATAAACAAGATTAAAAATGCATTGAAACTCACTTCCATAGGTAATTTGCAGCTGAAATCTTGTTATTTTTCAACAGAGAAAGATCCAATTTTTCCATCTGTTAAATGGCAAAAGTTGAAACATTTCCAAAGGAACATAGCTGCATTTACAAGGGTATGCAAATATTGAAAACATAAGCGACATAGATTAATGTTTTCTGTTAACTTTTATGTCACATACATGAAAACCTGGCACTACACCACAGCAAGTAGACTGAAAATATCTTTTAAAATTCTCAAATTACATCATCCAGATTTATTCATGCTGCATAAAACGTCTGATCACTTCGCCCATTCAAAAACAAAAGTAGTGACAGGAGACAGATATAATTCACAACTTACCCCAGTTCTCTACTGTCTGCCACAGAATAATTTCAATTCCTGGCATATAATACCAAGACATCAAGATAAATGTATTTACTTCATTGCATATGGATAACATTGAAATAACTTCTTTACCCTCAAATAAACCAAGTTTCACGCATACTTGAAACTGTCATTGTCCACTATAATGCTCACTGAAGTTGAAGCAGTGGCTTAGATTTTCAACGAGAGTTTGGATCACCCAGGAGGACCTTTAAAAATGGCCAGTAGGACCCGATTCCAAAATTGTCACCATTATTCCCATTTCTGGCAAGTGTGGCTAGCGTGGCATGGGGTTACGGATGTGGGTAGCCGGCCCATCTTTGCCAACTCAATTTGGCAGGTGGGCTTTTAAATTCCTCTGCAATTTTTGTAAAGTTGAACTAATTCTATAAAGTAGTCATGGTTCACAGCCCCAAAGGAGTTGTGAACAACAAGGAAACACCAGTCCCAAATGGACAGCCCCCCCCAAAAAAAGCCATCTGCTTTTGGAACTGTTTGTCTGGTAAGCTATTTGAAGCACTCAATGTTCAAATACAACAAGATCGGGACAATATCCAGGCTTGGGCTGACAAGTGACGACATTCATGCCAAGCACTGACCATCTCCAATTTGAGAGAATCTCACCATCACTGCTTGATGTTCAAAGCATTAGCATTGATGAATCCTCTGCTATCAACATCCTGAGGGTTACCACGGATCAGAATCTGTACTGGAACAGCCTTATAAACACAGTGGCTACAAGAGTAGACAGAGGCTCAGAATTCTGCAGTGAGTAATTCACCTCCTGTCTTCACAATACCTGCTCACCATCTGAAAAGCACAAGTCAGGAATGAAATGGAATATTCCCCACTTGCCTGGGTGCAGCTCCAACAGCACTCAAGAAGCTTGACACCATCCAGGACAAAGCAGTCCGCTTGATCAGTGCCACATCAACAAGCATACACTCCCTCCACCTCCAATGCTCAGTACCAGCAGTGTTTGCTATCTACAAGCACTGCAGAAGCTCAAAGTTCCTTACATAGCACCTTCTAAACCCACAACTACTTCCATCCTACAGGACAAGGGTTGCAGATAAATGTGAACACCACCACACGCAAGTTGCCCTCCAAGTCATTCAACATCCTGACTTAGAAAATGTATAGTTCCTTCACTGTCACTGGGTCAAAATCCTGGAATTTCCTTCTCAATGACATTGTGGGTCAACCTACAGCACGTGGACAGCAGCGATTCAAGAAGGCAGCTCAACATCACCTTCTCATGGGCAACTAAGGATAGGCAATAAATGCTGGTCATAAATGCCTGCGTTTCACAAGTGAATTAAAAAGGGCTATTTTCTTTGAAAACACCTGTCCTTTCAGTTTCAATAAGTAGATGCTTGAATTTTAGATTAGATTAGATTACCTAATTGGATATGCTTTTATTGCAATTATTGATGATTGGCCAAGCCTTGCAAGTGATAGTTGATCATTCCATCAGCATTCTGAACATGCTGAGATCTATTAGAATACATTTCCCATTGGGTAAAAGTGCTACTATGCATTTAGAACAGAATCACATAGTGCTTGGGAACTCTAATATAATGATTTAAATTGACTTAGCAGAAGGACATCGTGCTGTGGGCAAATAAGACAGTTATGACAATATATTAATATGAAAATATTTTCAATCGTCATTTTCCATGAGTTTACGGTGTGGATAGCAAGGCTAGCATTTGTTACCTATCCTTAATTGCTCTTGAACTGAGTGGATTGCAAGACCATTTTAGAAGTAGCTGAGAATCAACCACCTTACTGTAGATAACAAAGCGTACAGCTGGATGAACACAGCAGGCCAAGCAGCAGAGGAGCAGGAAGGTTTTCTGAAGAAGGGTCTAGGCCCGAAATGTCAGCCTTCTTGCTCCTGTGATGCTGTTTGGCCTGCTGTGTTCATCCAGCTCTACACCTTGTTATCTCAGATTGTCCAACATCTGCAGTTCCTACTATCTCTGAAACCACCTTACTGTAGATATGGAGTCACATGTAGGCCAGACAGGCAATGTACTTCCCAAAGGGATATTAGCGAACCAGGTTTTTCAGGGCATTCAATGATACACGGTACTCAATAAAAATGTTTAGCATTACTGAGACCAGCTTTATATTCCAGATGTATTAAACAAACTTAAGTTCCACTACCTGTCATGTTGGGATTTGGAAATATGATCCCAGATCATGAGGTTTCATCTCTGGGTTACTGTCCAGTGATGATACCACTATGTCACATTTTCCCCCAATTACAGCAATACTAACACGTTTTGGAGTTTAATTTTGGCTTCACGGGTTTCCAGGACTTCCTCGCCTCCTCACCTTGGCAAATTCAATGTCAATTGAGGGGTTAGAATCCATGATAGGGAAATATGCCAATGCAGTGCTGTTTTCTGACCTGCATGTGTAAAGGGCTTTCTTCACGGGATTTGTGCTGAGTGGTTATTTCACACACTCCTCAGCTGGCAGTTCATTTGGTATTCTCATCCATCACATCAGCACATGGGACATTTACTCTCTACCCAGGACCTCGGATGAGAGAGCACATTCCCAGCACAAACAGAAGCAGCTTTCGAACCTTCACTATTTCCAGCCTGGTGTTCACAGACCTGGGGCTCTCCAAAAGAGTTTGAATCAACTAAGGTACATCTCATAGGATGACCTATCTATCATAGAGGATTTACAGGCAGAGAATAAAAGGTCCTCACTGTTGTGAAATGTCAGTTTTTCAGCACAGTCAGGGTTTTGGTCAGCTGGTGGCAAGCATTCTTTTTCCAGAAGCAAAAAGACCTGGACATTAGAAGGATTGGTGTGATATCGTAAAACAACAAGGTGAGTGTCAGTGGTGGATTGATATGGTGTGGGCTGGGTGTGCCCGCAAGGTTAGTTGGTGTAAAGAGCGATGTGCTGAAGTAGGCTTGAGAAGGTGGTATGAGGAGATTTGAGTGGTGGTTACATCCGGATGCAAATGACTGTACCCTTACATCCAGCATTCCCTCTAATTTTCTTACTGGCTATGCTGGCCTCTGAAGCCTGTGTGTGGCAGCAATTTCCAGAACTGGAAGTCAATGCCACAATTGGCAAAGTGATGCTGATGACCAAGCGTGGAATGTTGGAAGGGCTGCACATTCAGAGGCATGTACCTTTGAGGGGACATTGGTTGCTATTACTTTGCCTGTCTTGCTTGGGTCATTGAAATATTTCCTCCATTATATCCATGAGGGTGGCCCCAGACTCTTGCACCAGTTCAAAGTCAGCTTCCATCTCCCATCACTATCATAGATATCACAGATGTGCGATGGCACAGGAGAAGGCCATTCAGCCTACTGGGAATGAACCAGCCTTTACCACTTAGCCCTGCTGATGGTTTCTAGTTATATAGTCATTCAGCGTCCTCTTGAGCGTGTCAACTGAACCTGCCTCCGCCACACTGCATGCAATGCATTCCACAACCCTATTACACACTGTGAAATGACTTCTCTTAACTTATGTTTGCTTCTTTTGCAGAACACTGTAAAACTATGCCTTCTGGTTTTCAACATGTTTCCAAGTGGAGTCAGTTTCTCTGTATCCATTCCATCCAGACTCACATGATTTTGCAAATTTCTCTCTGACCTACTCTTAACCTTCTCCTGCCCAAGGAAAGCAATCCCAACGTCTCCAATCTTTATTCATAACTGAACAGTCTCATCCCTCAAGCTACTCTCATAAACCTCTTCTGCAATCACTCCAATACATTCATATCCTTCCTATAATGTGGTGCTCAGAGCTGTAGCCGAGGTCTAACTAGTGCCTTATATAAGCTCAGCATAACGTCCCCGCTCTTGTACTCTATGGCCCCATTTATGAATCCTAGAATGGTGTATGTTTTGTTAACAGCTCTCTTTACCAGCACTGCCAGCTTTTAGCAACTTATGCATGTACACATCTTTGCAAATTACATGTTTGGCATGTGACCTTTAAATACTGTCACGCCACTGCATTCTCATGAGTCAAGAGGCCCAGAGGTCATAATGATGGCACAGTGGCTGGGTTTAACAATTCGCTAGTAGATAGGCTGTAAAGATTTCTGGGATTCTTGCAACTAATGGACAACCCTGTCCCCACCCACCCTCACTCCAAGTATGTCGCTAAGTTAAAATCCAGCTCACGGGCACAGCAAGGGAGAACAAATGCAAATCAGAAAACCTTATGACTGAAAAAAACCTCAAAGTGGAAATAAATACAAAATACCAATAGGGATAAGAATGATGAAGTAGGACTGAGATGAAATGAGAGAGAAAATAAGAAAAGTAAAAGAAAATGGAATTGTTAAAAAAGTGAATCACAAACTAAGCTGAGCAGAGAAACGCAGTGAAAATGTACTAAACTAACAGAAACTGCAGGCTACAAAGCGACTGATGGTCACTGTTCCATTTCTAGCTTAGAATTCAGGTTTGCTAACAGATTGGATGTAGGACAACAGAAAATCTGTATTGCATTAAAAGACAATAACACATTCCAGGTTGGAATAGTGATATAAATCCTGATTTAAAAGGAACCTTGAAAGAAAGCGGTCGTCTCAACTCAAAAGATATGCCCTTGTCCTCAGAATACATCACATAGATTTCAGATCTGTATAAAAACCAAGGCATTTAGCGATCTGATTTTATAATCTATTTATATTTCTTCATTGTTTGGGAAGAGATTACTTCAGACTCTCACAATGCAGCTTTGATTTTATGAGCAGTCAGGTCACACTATGTAATCAAACATCGAAAGACTGACTGTTAACCATAATACCACGAATGTCAAAACTTTTAAATATTAGAAGGCATCAGTGGATCACCCATAACATTGCATGGATACACTACTGAGTGGCCGACTGTTTCTCTCTACTTTCTTCCCTGTACCAGCCTCCACCACTCCTTGCAGACTGGTACAGGGAAGAAAGAGCAACAAATTACAACAACTTTTAAAAGGCATCAGAATGGGTATGTGAATAGGAAGGGTTTAAGAGGGACATGGGCCAAATGCTGGCAAATGGGATTGGATCAATTTAGGATATCTTGTCTGCATGGACGAGTTGGACCAAAGGGTCTGATTCTGTGCTGTAGAGCTCTATGACTCTTTCTTGATTTTGCCTTCTGTTCTACCTAACTCCCTCCCTTCAAACTCTGTTTTAATTAGGTTTCAATATCATTGGTACTGTTTACAGCAGTACAGTCACTTTGGGCAAAACTGAATGACAGAGTAAGAACATATTGCAAGGGAAGAAAATTTTTCAGAAGCATTTAACAAAAACACACACTACAAACAAAAACAGACCCCTACAGGAACAGCATCAGAAAGATTCTACATGCCCCAACACACTCATCACACTACCCTATATCAGGAACATGTCAGAACTCACCACAAGACTTCTACAACTGCTGGGTATCAGAGTGGCACACAAACCCACATCAACCCTAGACAACTGCTCACCAGAACTAAAGACCCACTCCCCGCCATGAACAGGACAAATGTCATCTACAAGATCCCCTGCAGAGACGGAGAAAAACACTACATCGGACAAACAGGAAGAAAACTAACAACAAGAGTACATGGACCCCAACTGGCTAGAAAAAGTTACGACCAGTACTCACTCATCTCAATCCACATGGACAAGGAGAACCACGACTTCGATTGGGACAACACCAAGATCCTGGGACAGGCTAGGCAGAGATAAGCACGAGAATTCCTGGAAGCATGGCACTACACGAAGCAGGCTATTATCAACACATTGAACTTGACCCCATATGCATTCAACTACAGAGGAAGCCTGGAAGTGAGACAATCCAATGCAATGCACCCCAGAGCTTAAAAGCCAGGCAGAAAAAGACACGGACACTTCAGAGGCTGCACTGAGGATGTTACCAAGCACGGTAACAAAACATCTATGGAACAACAAACCAGCTCAGCAAACCAACCAGCCTCAACACCCACAAATCAAGCTACAAATCTACTCCAAAACTGTAAAAACAGACTGTTTTGAAGAAGGCTGACTGGACCTGAAATGTTAATTCCACTTCCACTCCACAGATGCTGCAGATGTGCTGAGTTTCACCAGAAATTTGTTTCGATTTGAGATTTTCAGCATCTGCAGCTTTTTTGTTTTATAATAAAAATGGATTTTGTTGTGACAACAATACTAAATTGCAGACTTTATGCTATGACAAAGTATAAGCAGCCCCAATGTTAGAAAATAACAAAACATTTGCCTCATTGAAGTAGTAATTCCCCTGGAGGTTGATCAATTTATTAAATACGCAGAGAAGATAAATTCATGGTCATTCGAACAACCATGTTAAAATGATTTAGATTCAGACATGTCATCTCAAAAAAAAGTTCTTCCTCTACACTCAAAACAATTCAATTCTCAGTAAATTTCGAAGCATGATATTTATGTTAAGGAGACAAATTGTTCATTTTCAATAAGTTAAATTAACAGGTCTTACGTTTTACTAATAGTGAATGGTGTTGTTCTTACAAGAGCAACATAATTTCTTACTTGCAGGTGAACCAAAAAAATGCATTTGACAGATTCCAAAAGTTGAGCCAAAATAACCATAGTTTAAAATAGACGTGAAATTATCAGAATACTGATCACACAAAAATCTTCCACAATACAACTTAATGTAACAAAGTCACACTTAATGTTAGGAATCTAGTTTCTCTCTTCTTTTACTGAATGTCACATGGCATAAGAATTTTACGGTAGTGCCTCACACAAAAAGTGCAGCATTCGCTGACTTCCCTCAACACTATATCCCGTTAGTGTTTGCTTACTGATGATTGCCTTAAAGATTAAGGAAACTAACTGCCTCACAGCTACCTGTGAAATCACCAACCTGATTCTGGCCCAAGGAATACGCATCCTTACTAAATCCTAACTAAAGAATTTATTTACAGGCTTGGAGTGAAAAAAGGAGAGAAGAGGCAATTGCATGTAAACAGTGAAATAGACAGCTTATTATATCGCAGGTTAAAAGCTAGATACATGCTCATACATTTGGAGCTTACAGATTTTGAAGTAATAAATATTTCTGTCAAAACCTTTACTGTGAAAGAACCAATTTAAAAACTAATTTTAAAAGCAAGCCAGCTTGTGAGGGACAAATATTATTCAGACTATTGGAAGTTGGGAAATGGATGTACAACAGAGATTAGTAGTGAGACTATTGCTGTACAGGATTTATGATAATTATTTGGACGAGGAAATCAGAAATAAAACATTACAAGTTTTGAATCACATCAAAGTGCGCATACCAATAATACTGAGGAGAACTGCAACAAAAGAGGAAAAATGTATGTAGAATGGATGTTTCAATGTCAAATGAATTTCCATATAAATAAGTTTGCAATGTTTCAAGAAAAATAAAGCATTAACAAACTTACAGAATAAAGTATGTAAATGACTTGGTAGGAAGAATAGAGTGATTATTTATTCTTGGCAAAGAACAGTGTGGTTATACACATTGCACGTGGAAAAGTACTTGGAAGTACAAATATTTAATCATTAAAGAAGTAGGTGAAACACAGGTTAACAAAGCCTTAAAATGTACAAATGAAGCATTTGAGTTTATTTAGAGGAGCTGAATTCAAAAGCAGAGAAGTTCCCCGAAACACATATAATACATTCATCAGATGACAAATAATGCTCTGTCTGCAGTTTTGGTCTCAATATTACAAGAATGATATCAAAGCACTGGAAAATATAAAAAGATTGACAAAGGTGACATTGGAAATGAGAGGGTATAATTATCAATAAAGATTGAATAGGTGAGACAGTCTTTTCTAGAAATCAGGAGACTAACATGTGGATTATGCAGAACTTGAGTTTTGCTAAAAAGGAGACATTAAGCAAAGCTTTTCATGCTGCAATCATCAGGACCAGGTCACAAGTAACCAGACTTAATTAAGGAATAACAAATTATACAGCATGGGGAAAAAAAGGTGTTGATTAAAACCTTTTTGAAGAAAGATCACTGGTGCTGAAACATTAGCACTGATTTCTCTCCACAGATGCTCCCAGAACTACCGAGTGTTTCCAACAATTTCTGTTTCTGTTTTTGTTTCATATTTAACAATTGTTGTTTAATGGCAGAATCAAACCTACTCGTGGGCATAGTATTCTCTGTCTTGTAGGCATGGCCTGCTGGAGTACAGCCAATATGCTGTACATTCGTACAATCAATGAGATGATCAGCGAGTAACCAAGATGCACTGTCTGCCAGGCATCACAATTGCACTCAAATTCATTTCATAATTCTTACTTCTCTGGTTAGCAAAACGTCTTTTTCACTTGATGTCAGCACCTTAGTGGAGAAAACACTTGTGGGTTTACTGCAAAGTTACATCACGAGGCAGGCAGTTTCACCTGTTGACTTCATTTTTGAGACACTTTCCCTTTCCAGAATAAATGGAGATAGACCAAGCACAACTCAGGGTCAAAAGGGCTGGACATGGACCCTGTCATGAATTTTCACAAAATATAGTGAATAGTCATTTGATTGGGGTTGCTATTATCGTGCAGGAGAGTTTTGATATGCTGTATCTCAGTACAGCTAGACAGGGTAGGTTAAGAAAGCATTTAGTACGCTTGCCATCATTGCTCAAACTTTTGAGTATAAGATTTGGGACGTCATGTTCAGGTTGTGCAGGTCGTTGGCAAGACCTCTTTTGGACTACTTTGTGTAGTTCTGGTTGTCCTGCTATAGGAAATATATTATTAATTGGAGAGGGTTCAGAAAAGATTTGTCAGGTAGTTGACAGGAATAGAAATAAAACATTACAAAAATATGCTGGATAGGTTGGGACATTTTTCACTGGAATGCAGGAGATTGAGGGGTGACCTAAATGTAGTTTACAAAATCATGGCAGGCTGAGAGAAGGTGAATGTCAAGAGTCCTTTCCCCAAGATGGGTAGCTACAAACTAAGGGGCATTTTGTTTTCAATTGAGAGGAGAAAGTTCTGAAAAAAAAAATGAGGGGCAACCTTTTTTTACACAGAATGGTTTGTGTATGCAATAAAGTGGTGGATGTAGGTGAAGTTACATTTAAAAGACATTTGGATAAGTACATGAATGCAAAAAGTTTGGAGGGATATGGGCCAAGCACAGACAGTGAGACTACTTTAGTTTGGGACATGGTCCATATGAAATAGATGTACCAAAGGGTCTTTTTCCATGCTACATGACTCAATTTTACAGTGAGCACATGGTTAAAGCCTTATTCAGTAAGGAAATAAGGAGAAAATTTAAGGTTTTTGAAAAGATTTGTAGCTCAGACTCTGGGTGAGGCTGTTGACTGTTGCTCACCGAGCTGGCTCGTTTTTGTTCAGATGTTTCGTCACTATGCTAGGAGACAGCATCAGCCAGGCCCCCAATGGAGCAATGTTGTTCTACTCTGCTTGGAATTTATACTGCCTGGTCTGTTATAGTGAATACTCCCCATAACAGACTGGACAGTATACATTCCAAGTGCAGTAGAGCAACAGCACTTCATCGGAGGCCTGACTGCTGATGATGTTACCTAGCAGGGTGACAAAACATCTGAACGAAAACAAGCCAGCTTGGTAGGCAAGTCAACAACCTCAAGGAGAGAATTCTTCAAATAGAAGGAGGAACTCAAAACACCATAACATGGTGAGGCAAATAGCATTGATGGGTCTAATTTTACATATCTAATACCCAAATTAATATCTCTGACCACAATAGAATGTTCAACAGCATAACTGTACTGTTCTTTGCCAAGAATAAATAATCGCTATATTCTATTCTTCCTACCAAGTCATTTACATACTTATTCTGTAAGTTTGTTAATGCTTTATTTTTCTTGAAACATTGCAAACTTATTTATATGGAAATTCATTTGACATTGAAACATCCATTCTACATACATCTTCCCCTATTTTGTTGCAGTTCTCCTCAGTATTATTGGTATTGCGCACTGTGATTCAAAACTTTTAACGTTTTATTTCTGATTTCCACGTCCAAATAATTTTCATAAATCCTGTACAGCAATAGTCCCACTACCAATCTCTATTGTACACCCATTTCCCAACTTCCAACAGTCGGAGTAATATTTGTCCCTGTATTGTAGCCACTTTGCTATTCATTTTTTAAAAATACAGTCCAAATCCACGTACTTCAACTTCAACACTGTATTTACAACGTGGCTCCTTGTTGAGGCCTTTTGAGAAGCCTGTGTGTACTATACCTCCTGCATTACTTGGTCTACTCTTTCTGTTACTACATCAAATAATTCAATAATGTTGGTTTTGCACAACCTTCCCTTTTGAGATCCATGTTGGCTGTTCTTTATTATGTTTTTGTATCTTTCCTGTTCCTTGCTCACTTATTCTGCTATGGTTCCCTGAATGGAACATGATATTTGTTCAAGCAAATTAATCTGCATCGTTTTATTTTCTGGAGGTTTCAAACAAAAAAACTACCACGTTGTACAGCTTGACATTTAACTGTGAGGCCAAACACTTCTGAGGATTTAGAAGTTACTAACTTATCAAGAGCCATGGGATAAAGAAAAACTAATGAATAACGTCTGCCCACGGAAATTGGAGAAAAGTTAATTTTCTAGTACATGTTTTGATTGAAGAATGAAATAAATGAAGTTGCTATTGAAATGTTGTCACAGGACAAATAAAATTTTAGCCTATTCATAAAGTGTATTTTGGAAATAAATATGGAAATATTTATCAAAATAAATTTGGAAATAAATAGTTACTTACTTCATTGGTGCCTGCACGGTACGAGTGTGGCAATCCAAGAATGCCCTAATGATAATCTAACTCAGTCCATCACATATGAAGCTCTGAAAGTTAACCACAATCGCACTAAAACTTGAAAGCTACAGAGGTCATCAGAAATTAGCTCACAAGAAGAAATGCTCACTCAAAGGCAAAACACTCATCAAGTAAGTAAACATTGTACATTTGAGCTGCTTACAATGCTTCATTCGGAGCAATCCGGGCTGAAATGAAGATGAACCACAGAAAACTGACACATCAAAGCTAATGCAAAACAGTGACTATCGTGAATAAGAATAGCAAGTGGAAACAGCAACAAGAACAGTAAATGAGATAAGGTATAGAGAAATAGGAGAAAAGCAATCTTTTCAAAGTATGCTGACTCTAACAAGTAGGTTAGACCAGGGAAACCCAGTGGGTGTTATTTATCTAGATTTCCAAAAGGCCTTTGATAAGGTGCCTCACGGGAGGCTGCTGAGTAAGGTGAGGGCCCATGGTGCTCAAGGTGAACGACTGCAATGGATTGAGGATTGGCTGTCTGACAGAAGACAGAGTTGGGATAAAAGGCTTTTTTTTGGAATGGCAACCAGTAACAGGTGGTGCCCTGCAGGGTTCAGTGTTGGGGCAGCAGCTGTTCACTTTATATAGTAATGATCTGGATGAAGGGACTGGGGGCATTCTGGCGAAGTTTGCCAATGACACGAAGTTAGGTGGACAGGCAGGTAGTACTGAGGATGTGAGGAGGCTGCAGAAAGATTTAGACAGTTCAGGAGAGTGGTCCAGGAAATGGCTGATGAAATTCAACGTGAGCTAATGCGAGGTCTTGCACTTTGGAAAATAAAATACAGGCATGGACTATTTTCTAAATGGTGAGAAAATTCATAAAGCCAAAGTACAAAGGGATCTGGGAGTCCTAGTCCAGGATTCTCTAAAGGTTAACTTGCAGGTTGAGTCCGTGATTAAGAAAACGAATGTAATGTTGTTGTTTATCTCAAGAGGGTTGGAATATAAAAGCAGTGATGTGCTTCTGAGACTTTATAAAGCTCTAGTTAGGTTTCATTTAGAATACTGTGTCCAATTTTGGGCACCACACCACAGGAAGGACATGCAGACACTGGAGCAGTCCAGCAGAGATTCACATGGATAATCCCTGGAATGGTAGGCCTAACATACGATGAACGGCTGAGGATCCTGGGATTGTATTCATTAGAGTTTAGAAGGTTGAGGAGAGGTCTAATAGAAAGTTACAAGATAATGCATGGCTTAGAAAGAGCGGACTCTGAGAAGTTGTTTTTGTTAGGCGGGGAGGCTAGGACCCAAGGGCACAGCCTTAGAATTAGAGGGGTTCAATTTAGAATGGAAATAAGGAGACATTTCTTCAGCCAGAGAGTGGTGGGCCTGTGGAATTCATTGCCACGGAGCGCAGTGGAGGCCGGAACGTTAAATGTCTTCAAGGCAGAGATTGGTAAATTCCTGATCTCGCAAGAAATTACAGGCTACGGGGAGAGTGCGGGTAAGTGGAGTTGAAATGCCCAGCCATGATTAAATGGTGGAGTGGACTCGATGGGCCGAATGGCCTTACTTTCACTCCTATGTCTCATGGTCTTACATTTTTGTATTTACTGTATGCATAGTTATCAATGGTCCCTAAAAGCAGTGTGCATGAACAGCCAACAAGAATGTGGCAGGAATGTGAATGGGACAAACATGCCATGCATAAGCATCACAGCCTTTAGGGTGAACGCATAAGCAACTGTACAGAAATCTAAAAGGAAATGCAACCAATGGGTTATGCACAGCGGAAGAAAATTAAAGAAGCAGTTACGAAAATTGGATGAAACAGATCTCCCACTTGTCATTGGATCTGCCAGAATTTCATTCCATGATTTCCAATGGATTATGATGGAGCAGATTTGAGCAGCACAGTGGCTCAAGTCAGGACTGCTGCCTCGCAGCGCCAGGGACCTGGGTTCGATTCCAACCTCACGCAACTGTTGACATGGGTTTCCTCCAGGTACTGTGATTTCCTCCCACAGTCCAAAGGTGCGCAGGTTAGATGGATTGGCCATGCTAAATCCCCCCATATAGTGTCCAGGGATGCACAGCCTAGGGGGATTAGTCATGGGAAACGCAAGGTTACAGGGATAGGGAGTGCTCTTTGGAGGTTGGTGTGGGCCAAATGTCCTATTTCCTCACTAAGTTCTTTAATGGCAGATAAAACAATTCACCAACATGGTGATATCAAATATTCCCCAGTTACTGCTTGTCAACAGTCATCGCCAAACACATATCACATGACGACAAACTTACATGGGAGCCATTGTTGCTAAACTGCAATACTATTCGGCTAATAATGCAAAGAAAAATAAATGGCTAAGGATAAGAGCCAGCACAATACAAATGGTGTACTGCGACTTAGTCTTTCAGTGCCAAGAAAGCACTGCAAATGAGCATCAACTATCACACACGCATTAGAAAGCAATTTTCATCACTAAAATATATATAAATTGTTTCACTCTTAACCAGCAAAGATGCTCTGCATGTAAGAAAGCATTACGTATTATAATAAGCCACCTTCTATCTAGTTTGAGATGCCCTTTTTATTTATTATATATTGTAGAATCCCTTACTTCTCTCAGTAATAAATGAATCAGAGTGCTGGGCATTTCTTTCAGGTTAGAAATGGAAATTAATATCAAGAAGTAAACAAAAATCTTAAACCTTCTTTCTATCATTCCTTTTGAATATGGATTTAAAATGGATACATTAAAGGAAGAATTGATGGCTCCAGAGAGAAATGGAGGTAAAGAAGAAAATTACTCAGGAATTGCCACAGTAATTCATTATCAAAAGAAAAAGACGTACACATACCATAGGACTGAAATATGCTACTTGTGATTCTGGTCTGCAGTACCTTAGTCTGTGGGTTTCTGCTCATACACTGTCTTTAAGGCTACTTGCTCATTCTCTAAGTAAGGCTCTTCAAACCTCTTTATGCTTTTTATACAGCATCACAACATAGTAGGTTCTTAAATGCAGCTCACTACTGTTGTATCTAAGATCAATTTTCCACACAGGTTTATTCTAGTCTGGTATCTTCTGTCTTCCTGATATTCCTCCTACCTCATAAATTACACCATGATGATTTTCATCAATCTCACTATACCTAGGATATTCCATTCCAATTTTCTGAATTAAAATTTTCATCTGGTTGTTAGAGCCTTCTGGGAGACATTTTGGATATCATCCCTTGGATTAGAAATTGGTTTTATAAACCACTTTAAAGCAGATTTTCCTGATTCTTGAAGCAAACATATTCCAAGGCAGGAAAATAATAAACAGAATAGAAATTTCCCAATATCTTAATAGCTCAGACAGTTTAAACAAAGAGGAATATAAGGTATTTATATTTTCAATGGGACTTGTATATAAAAAAACTATTTTAAAAATTGTTAAATTTTAGAACTATGTACCTGTCATGTAGATGCAAATTAAAGACCATGACAAAATCAAAGATCCACAGATGCTGGAAATCTGAAACGACTCAGTGAGACGGAAGCTCAGAATAAAATGAGTTATTTTTTCATTTTGTCTTACAAAGCATCAAGCAGACTTAAGGAAGGGCTTCGTGCGTAATCGTAATAATGCTGTTTTGACACAGTGTGGCGGTCTATTGATTGGCCCTTTCACTTATCTCCAATTTATACCATGAAGCATAATGAAACTCCTGCAATATCTTTTATTTGTTAAAACATCAAACTGACTCAGACGATGGAACCAGAACCCAACTTTCATATGAAATTACAATTTGTTCTTTCAGTAGATGGGAATCAGTGTGCTACACACAAAAATTACATGATGTTAAATACACCTGAAGGATTTTAACTAACATACAGTGTAATGGGAAAATCTTGAAGCTACAAAGTTTAACTAGAACAGTAACAGTCAAGCTTTTGTCTTTGAACATACTTTGATTTGATTTATTATTATCACAAACACCTAAATACAGTGAAGAGTTTTGTTTTGCGTGCAGTTCTGGCAGATCATATAACACAAAGGGCATAAAGGGTATTAAAACAGAGCAAAGAATACAATGATACAGCTGCAGAGAAGGTGCATAAAGAACAAGATCAATATTAAATTTAAAATTTGACAGCTCCATTCAGATGTCTAATAATAGCGGGGTAGAAGCTGTTCTTGAATTTGTTGCTATGTGTATTTAAGCTTTTGCACCTTCTGCCTGACAGAAGGGAGTCGAAGAGATTATACCTGGGGTGACAGGGGTCTTTAATTATGTTGGCTGCCTTCCCAAAGCAGTGAGAAGTATAGACAGTCAGTAGATGGAAGGTTGGCTTGCGCGATGGAATGGGCTGTGTTCCCGATTCTCTCTTCTTATGGCCCTAGGCACAACAGTCGCCATACCAAGCCAAATCGCATTTGGCTAGAATGCTTTCTACGGTGCATCCATAAAAACTGGTAAAAGTCTTTACTGACATGCTGAATTTTGTTAGCCTCCTGAGGAAGTAAAGTTATCATTGTGGTTTCTTGACCATTGCATCAATGTGGGTGGAGTGCCAGATATTAAAAGCATTCATCTGCATGTATTCAAAGCTGCTAAAAATAGTAGATATTGCTGTTCTTATTTGAAACGCATTGATCCAATTAGCATTAATAGCAGAATTGCCATTTCAAACCAACAAAACACAAACAGGAAGTAATTAAGAAATATTAATATAAACAAGATTGAATGACCTAATTCTGAGAGGGGGTCACTGGACCTGAAACATTAACTCTGCTTTTTCCTTCACAGATGCTGCCAGACCTGCTGAGCTTTTCCAACTACTTTGTTTTTGTTCATGTTACTGAATCAAATTATAAGGGCTGTGACTGAATCACTGGTGACTGGCTTATTTAGAATGCTGTTTCTGTCCATGAGTGGCTCAAGTTACTAAAGATGGTGTTGCTAATTGTCATTATAGTATACAGTTCAAGTTGTAACCAGTGTTGAGCTAATTTATTGAAGGCAAGGTGAAAAATTCTACAATTTTCCTGTTCTCTAGCTTTGAGGATAAAGAATATATAGACTTCCGGCTCTAAAGAACTTGCTACAATCCTTCCTGAAACCCTACAGGCTAGAAATCGAACAGCCTTTGATTCTCAGCAAGGAACAGGGTGACAATTTGTGACCTACTAGCCATGAAGCTGGAGAACAGTAATGTAAAATCTTGGTGTGTGCTCCCCCTCTCCATCCCCTGTCACTACTGGCTATGGCTCTGAAAGAGTTAATACTTGATAGCGTGTCAAAAGCATCATCCATTACAATGACGGCATGAGGACTTGATGGGGAAACTGACAGAAGACGAGGTCCTGTCAATATGCTTTGTATCATCAATGACATAGATTCAATTAATTACATTTTGTTTACTCTGCATGTTCTTTGTTAGAAGATGTCTACCCTCACACATTCTAATCCACATAAACCCGTAGACAACCCACACATAACAAACATAGATAGAAGTGCTCGTAACATCTTTCCACCATTTATGTAATCACAGCAAAGGGTCATCAGCGTCCCAGGCCATGGACTGCGCCTGTAGAGTCTAAACTCAGCAGGAGGGTCCAGTAGCATTGTTTTGTACAGAATACAGTACGAATTGCCTACTCAGCTTCAAGGCTGGCCGTGCCTTAATGGGAACTCACAAAAATATTGTTGCAATTTAAATTAACACAAAACGAACACCAGGAAGAAAGAGGATTCCATAATGGTAGCAATTTTTGTGTCGGAGATTAGCAGGAGGAGAAATGACCTGGTTCTGTGAAGAGGCGAAAAGATCAGTTCACAGACTCACTTCAGAGACACCAGTGCATGAAGACACCTTTAGACATGATAACCCGATAGCTGCACAAAAGAAGTTTAATTGCCTTCACGTGGGTTGCTAACATCAGTGAAAGTATCTTCACAAGACGTCTGCTCACTTTTATATCACTAATTCTCATTCTGTTCAATGCATTAAGCCCCAGTCATTCTCAAAAGCATTCCCTGGAACTGAGGAGTCTTTCTTTAACCTAGTCATATAGACGATCAAAGCAGCAAGCCTGACACCCACCTCTCATTCAGTTGCAGAAGGCACAAAACCCAATTATTGTGCAGTACACTCGCTGACCTCCTTCCCTTTCTCTTGCAGGAAAATAGGGGAAAACAGAGCTGAACTGCTGAAAGGCAAGGCATCTGCATTTCTAAAGCTCTATGAAGGAGCTGTTGTCCACATCATGGGGAAACATATTTTACAAGGCTAATGTTTAGGACCTGGAGTACAGTACTTGAGATTAGATAATTTCTGAAGCAAAAAGAAGACAAATCCAAGAGAAAAGGCCAGGATATTTGACCACTTGAGCAGCTCTTAACAGAAGCTAGTATAGACAGGCTGTAATCATTGCATGATTCTGTCATGATGCTGACTGACAGAATCTGTAGCATCAGACATTGCCACGAACATTAACAACGATGGCAGGATCCTCTTGTGTCCTATGTGAACTTGTGGCCAACTTTATCCCGCTATCTGACATGATCAGCAAGTTGCTGATGGCAAATTCATGGACCTCTTGCTTCACAACCAACCTCCCTCCAATAAGTGGTGACCTTCTCCTTCTGAGTGCCAGATTTCAGACACCCAAGAACTGCCAACAACCCAACACAGCAGCCCAAGGAAAGAGAGTATGAGCAAGGAAGCACGAGAGACAGCAAGCAAGACAGACAGACAATAATGAAGAAGCTCTGTACTTGATTTGACACACAGACATTGGCACTGAACGTACATTGGAGGCTAATGTAGAGTTGGAGTCAGCATGTGATTAACAATCCAAGCACAAGTGGGCTTGGACCAGGCCAGGGGAGAGAACGGTTGATGCGCCTGGTCACTGCATGGCAAGGTCCCATTTGAGTTGAGCTACACAAGATTCAGATGAAGGACTGATGGGCATACAACCGAGATGCTACAGGCATTGGTTTCCCAGCTAGATTCATTTTGTCACAGTTAAGGGGCATGGAGGTTCTGACTCCAACTTGCCAGAAAGCATGGCTCAAAGCTAGTCTTCTTCATAACTTCTGCTCCATCTCCCAAAGAAGCAAAGTCACTGTCTGTGTTACCTGCCTCCATCATTTCCATCGCATACTTTTGTGTGGATAGGTCAACTATTCCCCTGCCCCCTCCCACCACACTACCCAATCCCACAGAGATCCAACAATACTCTGATGGTTTGAGGAGGCCAGAGTCAAGAGAGGAGAAAACTATCCAAAAATGGTTCTTTTACTTTCAGAACCTGGATTTGAATCCACCTGACAGAATGAAATGATCCTGATCAATTTTAATTCTTTCAACTGAACAGGAGCCAACAGCGTAAAATAACAAATTCTCATTAAGATATGGAAAATGTACAAAAAAAAATTAATCAAACAGGAATGATGCTTTGGAGTTAACATTATTTCAGTTAGCTGAGTGAGGTAAAGTACAGCAAGATTCCCACAGTAGGTTTGGCAAGACTTGAACTGAAAACCCTGATGTTGACTTTGACAGACAATAGCAAAACTATTCAACTCTCCGGTAATGAGAGTTGAAGAGCAAATTCCAAAATGTGAATTTTAAAGCATCTTACATGGGTTCTAAGAATTGAGGAACTATTTAAAAATTATACCTATCCGAGGCTCCACAGTTCTGTTTGCAAGTTCATCAACGAACACAAATCGCCCACCACCAAAGTCAGTCCTGTAGTCCGAAAGGTACAGCAGTGAAGTGTAGTCAAATGATCCATATGTCACCTGGGAAAAACACCAGAACATCTAGTCAAATCTCAGTCCTGTTTGAATTCCTGACAAGAACGCATCATTTAACATAATCTGTGTAATGAGTTGAACATGTTTTCAGCTCATTTGTCAAACTGTCAACAAACTGTGTACAACAGCATAATTTGTCATCCCCTGCAATACGATAGTCATAAAAAGAGCGTATAATTTTTAAAAAAACTGTTTGCAGTAAAATAACTTTTTGAAGAATTGCCCAGGTACAGATTGAACAGTCATTCACCTTTTCATTGCTTTTTGTAGGATTTTACTGACTGAAATGTGCCCTTCTGTATTCGTCCACTTTACAAGAGTTACTGTGGAGCATTTGAGCACTTAAGTGTTCCAAGTTTCTTGGACAGGCAATTTAATGCGATATAAATGCATGTTGTTCTTCATATGTTATCGGCATTAGCTGAGCCTAAAAAAGGTGTGGCAGTTGTTGAACCAGCATGGTCAGGTAACCAGAGTTTCAGCTTCTGAGTGTAAAAAAATTGTGCAATATAGTGAAACAATACTTCAATATTCCTCTATCGTTTATATATTAACTATTGCACAATAAAAATAAAAATCAGCCTGGAAAGGATGATTGGAAGATTATGGACTGAATGATTGTTGCAGTATTATGGATCAGACCAAACACATTAAGAAGATAGCCTAGTCCTTAACTTTTTCTTATTTTACAGGCAAGTGCCAGGTATTATGTTCCAGGTGCAATTTGATTAGTCAAACTACCAGTCTAGAAGCAAAACATACACCTTTTTTTGTACATTATAGGCAAGATACAGCAAAAGAAAGAATAAATTGGAATAACTGAACTCTATTGGAAAACTTAACAGAATAATAGATTATTTAACTACTAAACAGTAACTGTTCCAAAAGAGTAACATCCCATAGACGCACCCTTGTCAAAGGCAAATTCAGTAAAACAGTTTGTCTCACATGTAATTCTCCAGTCCAGGAGGAAAAGCATTAAGAGAAAACTCAGAGATAGAGTAGCGGGGAGAGATATATTGCAGCTTCCAAACTCAGCCTTAAGACTGTAGCAACTGCTGCTGAAAAACTAAAAATCCTATTTTTCTGTGGGAGTTTGACCTCACCCCATTCAGGCTGCTTCTATTCTTCTGAATTTAAAAAAACCCAAAGCCTCACAAGCTGTTTACTTTATAGGTTTTGAAGCAGACTGCTCAACGCCTCAGTCTCAACCTTTCTTCATTAAAAAAACAGGCAAAATATACCTCTTAAAGCGATAGTATTCATAGAACTCTTTTTCACAGAATCCCTGCAGTGTAGAAACAGGCCATACAGTCCGATAAGTCCACACCACCCCTCCGAACAGCATTCCACCCAGACGCAGACACCCACCCCTGCATTTCCCATGTCTAACCTACCTAACCTAAACATCCCTGAACACTACAGGCAATTTAACATGGCCAATCCACCTAGCCTGCACACCTTTGGACTGTGGGAGAAAACCAGAGCACCTGGAAGAAACCCACACAGCCACAGGGAGAATGTGCAAACTCCACACAGTCGCCTGAGGGTGGAATCAAACCCAGGTCCCTGGCACTGAGGCAGCAGTGCTAACCACTGAGCCACCATGCCACATTTGTCACATTGCAGTCACATACAGTCTTGTCAAATTTCTCTGTTTTTCTGGCAGGGACATTAAATCATTAATTTAGAGCTTTCTTTCCTTTTACTTTATGAAGTTAACAGATGATTTCTTAAACTGAGGTGATGGCAGCACATAGATAACACAAAAGAGATAAACACACCACTAAAATCAGTGATTTTTTACATAATACAGCAGCTGTGGAACTGCAGAAACTAGCAGTACCGAAAGGAACCTAAATGATCTTCCATAAACGTGAAGAAGAGCACCATCAGCAGTGCTAACAGCTACCACCCCTCAATAATAACTTGCTCAATTAGGATATCTTTGGGGCCTGCTAGGACCATCCAGCTCCCGACCTCATTACATTTGTTCAAACATGGACAAAAGACCTCATTTCCGGAGGTGAGGCGAAGTGAGAGTCATAGCTCCTGACATCAAGGAAGTGTTCACTTGGATGTGTATGAAGGATCCCAACAAAACTGAAGTCATTGGGAAACAGGGAAGGTTTTCCACCTACTAGATTCATATCTGGGACAAGACACTGCTGCAGGATTTACTCATGGTAGTGTCCAAGGCTTAGCCATCTTCAGTTGCTTCATCAATGATCTTTCCCTCATCATAAAGTCAGAAACAGGGATGTTTGCTGATGATTACAATATGCTCAACATCATTTGCAATTCTCTCAATACTGGAGCAGTCCTTGTCCAAATGCAATGATACCCGAATGATATTTGGACATGTTTTGATGAGTGGCAAGTAGCATTTGAACTACACAACTGGCAGGCAATGACTATCTCCAGCAAGGGAGAGGCCCTGTCGAGACCGCACCTGGAGTATTGTGTGCAGTTTGATCTCCAAATTTGAGGAAGGACATTGTTGCTAACGAGGGAGTGCAGCATAGATTCATGAGGTTAATTCCCAGAATGGTGGGACTATCATATGTTGAAAGATTAGAGCGACTGGGCTTGTATACCCTGGAGTTTAGAAGGATGAGAGGGGATCTGATTGCGGCGTATAAGATTATTAAGGGATTGGACACTCTGGAGGCAGGAAGCATGTTTCCGCTGATCGGTGAGTCCAGAACCAGAGGACACATTTTAAAAATAAGGGGTAGGCCATTTAGAACAGAGTTGAGGAAAAACTTCTTCCCCCAGAGAGTGATCGATATATGGAATGTTCTGCCCAGAAGGCAGTGGAGGCCAACTCTCTGGATAGTTTCAAGAAAGAGATAGATAAAGCTCTTAAAGGTAGTGGAATCAAGGGTTATGGGGATAAGGCAGGAGAAGGATACTGATTGTGGATGATTAGCCATGATCATAATGAATGGTGGTGCTGCCTTGAAGGGCCGAATGGTCTACTCCTGCACCTATTGTCTATTGTCAATTGTCTAACCACCTGTCCTTGATATACAACAGAATTACCTTCACTAAGTCCCCTATCAACATCCGGGAATTACCATTGACCAGAAACTGAACTGGACCAACCAAATAAATACTGTGGCTACAAGAACAGGCCTGAAGCTGAGAATTCTACAACACAGACTGAAACACAAAAAAACCTATTCCCCATCCATAACACACAAGTTAGGAGAGTGATGGGACACTTTTCTGAATCAGTGTAAGCCCCAACAACATCAAAGGAAAAACAGACTGCTTGATCATCAAACTGTTCACGATGTGAAACTTGCACATCTGCCACACTGGTACCACGAGCTCCAGTTTCTACAAGACCCAAACAGCAACTTGCTGAGTCTTCTTCGAGAACACCTTACAAGCCCATGAACTTCACACTTAGAAGAACAAGGGCAGCTGTTGTATGTGAACAGCTGCAATTTCTCCTACAGGTCATATACCATCCTGATTTATAACTATATTGCTGTTATTCTTTCATAACCTTGGAGTCAAATATTTGAACTCGAATAGTTCTGTGGGTGTACCCATACCACACGGACTGCGGTGGTTCAAGGGCAATCAGACATGGACAATAAATGCAGGCCTAAACCATGACACTGTCATCCCATAAACAAGTCTTTAAGAAAACAACAAGATAAAGTTTGTACAATAAACCCTTGATCATTTAGTTTTGAACCCAAATTTGACTTGTCTTGAAGGTTCACGTTCAGAGCCAATACATCACTCGCACCTTCACCTAGGAAGAAGGTACATTTCTTTGACTTCAAAGCATCTCTGATTCAGATGCTTCTGAAATTGGACCACAAATAGTCCTCTCTTAAATGTGGGAATTGTATCAAGAATTCACTTCCATTTGTCTTTAGAATCACTCGAGCAGGGGGTTTAATCTGCTTTGAGGAACGGAGGAAGATAAGCATGATAACTGTTAGAAACAAGAATGGTCCCATGGCAGAAGCAAATGGATTTCATGCTGGGAAGTCTGCTGTGTGCAAAAAGCAGAAATATTTACCCAGAGATAACAATCTGTCAGAGTTTTTGGCAAATGTGCAATAATGTCAAATCTTCAATCATGAAGAAGCATACTAGGATGCAATGGAGTAAACTAAACAAATAAACCATGCTTGAAAAGTGTTTTATTGAAGTAGCAATACGGTTCTACTCACTGCTTCCTGAATCAGAGAGATTGGAAGAAGACAGCAGAGAGGAAGAGGCATTTAATACAAACAGCTGGTGCCCAAGGAGATGTGTCATTAGTGACCCATTTCAATACATTCAACGCAGCAGTGCAATCCCAAAAGCTAAAATTCCTGTGTTGGTGAGGGAATCAAAGACTAAACACTCAGCATAAAAATACATATCCTTCAACGGAAACGAAACCCTATGCTTTCATCATGTCTCATCACACCTCTCGAAAACATCGAAAACACTTCAAAATAATTAATTTGTAATGTAGTGACTTCACGTAAGGAAACAGAGGGTGCCACAAACAGCAAATTAATCTGTTTTGAGAAAGTGATACTCCAAGGCATGTTCAACTTCTCCTTATAATCAAAAAATAATTAAATTTTTAGTTCATTTCAAGTATGATTTGAAAGAACTCCAACAAGTTGCAAGATTTGAAAAACAAACTTGGTACCAGTGCCAATTTTCTGATTTACCTTGAATTTTCTCCTATTATTGTCAACCTGGGTGTGGTTCTGCAGGATTGATCATAACTGTAAAGTAGCTTCTCAATTTAAAGTAACTCTCCACGTTTTGGAGGTTCACCATTCTCATTCCTCTGCAACCACCTTAGGCTAAATTTAGGAATAACATTTCACGCAGCTTTGTGAAAAAGGACTAAACGAACCCTGCAGTTTTGCTTTTAAACAAATAAAAGCCTTATCTAGCATAAGATAACATAGTTTAGCATCCAATACCAGCATTTTTACCAATTCTAGCACCTTTTTCCTGTAATCTTTTGATTTACAACATTACACGATATTTACAAATATCAAAGTATGAGCTTCGAGAGTGGATGGCATCCGAATGTTCTGTCACAGTGACTTCTTTGTCAGTGTCCACCTATTCTCTCTCACACTGTCACAAGTGTATGGTTCTAATATTACAGACTTAGGAAAAAAACAAATGGGATAGCATTTTTGCTTTAAAATACATAACGTACTTTCAAGGTAGGAGTCACAGCAGACAGCCATTCGTTTCATTGGACTGGTCTAAAGCTGACAAAATTGTGTTATCTTGAATCAACCACAAAGAGACATTTAGAACTTGATTAATCATGAAAAATACAGTAGGGCCTTCTCAAGGCGTAATAATTCAAAGCTCCTGTGAGAATACAGCAGAGAAAAATAATTAACTCTTTTGACCAGTCGAACAATGGCTCATTGAGATTAACACAGCAGCTATTTTCCTTTGCTTGTAATAAGGACAGGGTTTGAAAGCCATTTTGTGCAAAGCCCCTCAAAATTTTTTTAAATATCATCAGAGAGGATATTCAGTGGAAGGGAGGACAAGGATGAAGGCTTTCAGAAATCAACAGCTATTCTACTGAAACAAGCCTCAGCAATCTACAAGTGTTGTGTCTGCAGTAACTAGCGAGGAACAAGAAACCTCTCTCCCAAACTCTCCAAATTCCTGTTGACCCGATGGGTCTACCACATAAACAAAAACTAACCATTCAACTATAGAAGCCAACACAGCTCTGTAATCTTACTTCAGGTTTCAATCCCTTCACGTCAGAAAGGGAAATGTCAAGAAATGTCAAGGCACACAATCATAGTCACACAACATGGAACTGAGCCTTCAGTCCAACTCATCCACACCAGTCAGACATCCCAATCTGACCAATTTGTTGGCATTTGGCCCATATCCTTCTAAACCCTTTCTATTCAAATACTCATCCTTTTAAATCTTACAATTTAATGCCTTTTAAATGTTATATTGTGCCCACCTCTACCACTTCCACAAGCTGCTCATTCCATACAATCACCAGCCTCTGCGTGAAGAAGTAACCCCTCAAGGTCCTTTTTAAATCTTTCCCCTCTCACCTTAAACTAGCTGTGAACTCCCCACCCGGGGGAAAAGACTTTGGCTATTCACCCTATCCGAGCCCCTCGTGTTTTATAAACCTCTATAGGGTCACCCCTCAGTCTCCGATGCTCTGGTGAAACAAAAAACCCAGACTATTCAGCCTCTCCCTAAAGCTCAAACCCTCCATTCCCAGCAACATTCTCGCAAATCTTTTCCGCACCCTGTCAAGTTTAACAAAATCTGTCCTACAGAATTCTAAAAGAGGCCTCACCAATGTCCTGTACAGCCACATCATGACATCCCAGCTGCTAAACTCAATGTTCTGACCAATATAGGCAAGCATGCCAAATGTCTTCTTTGTCACCCAATCTATCTGCGACTCCACGTTCAAGGAAGTATGCACCTGCGCCCCAAGGTATCTGTGTGGCAACACCTCAAGGCCCTTCCACTAACTATACAAGTCCTGCCCTGGTTTGTTTGACCAAAATGCAGCACCTCACATTTATCTAAATTACATTCCATCTGCCACTCCTTGGACCATTGGCCCATCTGATCAAGTCCCCACTGTACTCTAAGATAATCTTCAATATCCACTACATCACCAATTTTGGTATAATCTGAAAACTTACGCACCCTTCTTCCTATATTCACATCCTAATCATTTATATAAATGGTGAAAAGCAGTGAGCTCAGCACAAAACCTCATGGCACATTGCTGGTCACAGGCCTCCAGTCCAAAAAGCAACCCTCTACCATCACCCTCTGTCTCAAACCATCAAGCAAATTTTGTATCCAGTTGACTAGCTCCCCCTTCATCCCATGTGATCCATCCTTACTAACCAGTCTACTATGCAGAACCTTGTCAAACACCTTGCTAAAATCCATGCAGACAATATCAATCATTCTGCCTTCATCAATCTTCTTTTTCACCTCTTCAGAAAACTCAATCAAGATAGTGACACATGATTTCCCATGTACAAAGTCATACTGACTATTCCTAATCAGTCCTTGCCTTTCCAAATTCATGCAAATCCTGTCCCTCAGAATCCTCTGCATCAATTATCTACCGCTAACGTAAGGCTCACCGGTCTATAGCTAAATAACTGCACCAATTAGCCAACCTCTTATCATAGTGACTGCTCTTACTTTCAACATTAAGTACTTTTTCCTTAGCTACTTTAATCTATCTTTTAACCAACAACTCTTTCATGTCTATTACATATATGTCAGTGAATAACTACAAAGAGAGAAGAGGGGCTTCACAGGGTGAAGTATGGCTCCAAAATTGACAGGAAACATTGTAAAGGGTACAAAGAATATGCAAATTGCAGAGAGGTGCTGCGATAGGGTGGAAAGTGTCCACAAAGGGAAGAAATTATCTGAAAAGGAGAGAGTGTGGTCACCAATGGGAGAAAGCAGTTCTAAACCTTTCAACAATGGACTAATGATCTAACTGGGAATAAGAAAATCAAGGTCATGGATGTGTCACAAATTAATGTGGAGTCTCTAAATTGATGCTGAAGGAGATCCACAGCTACTAAATTGGGGAAGTGTAGTGGATAACTATTGCCAAGAATAGCATGCCAATTGAATAATTAATATTGAACAGTTTTATTTCATGAAAAATTGCTACTAAAGCATTTAAGAAAAATGCCTTCTTTGTATGTTTCATTTTAAGTTTAAAAGGTTGTTAGAATTTTGATGAATTCTTCTAATTCTGCTTCTGTGAGAGACCCCCCACCCAATCCTCCATCTACCAATGCCATTACAGAAGATGGTATGAAATGCGTCTGCATCACCACATAAAGGAATTAGTGAGAATGAAAAAAGGGAGTTCCTGAAGACCGAGAAGTAGTCCCCAAGAAATCTCAAGAGGAGTCCTCAAAAATAAAAAGCTGTTTTAATCCCTGGCACAGATCTAACAGCAATCTCAACAGTCTGTCGACAGCGAATTTATTACAGCTCATGGACAAATCAGAAGACAGAATTCAAAACCTTAATAAAGAATCTGATTACAAATTCTTGAGATTTACATATATATTGAACCACAGCTATCAAATGAATTATTTGAGTAATCAAGAAAGAATAATTGCAAATAGCATAGAATTATAATTTCCTAAATGTTGCCCTTCCAGGATATTACTTAGCAGTTAGAATAACATTGGGCTGTCCAGTCCAAAAAATACTTATTAACTCAAAACACAGAATCATAATTATACCTTTGACACCGACAGACAGATAAAATTGTTGGGAAATACAATCACCTTGTAGGTTTATTTTAAAAGGAACCCTCAAATGGCTGTAACATTTAGAATTTACATCTGCAACAAAGAAGAGATTAAGTCATAAAGCTGCATATTTAACCTTTGCAGTTAATTTGATCAGATATTGAAAAGCCAATGGTACTCATTAACAAAACCAAGCAGAACTTCCAGATTCTGTTTTGCTTGAAAATCAAATAAGAAACTCATTTGAGAAACAGCAATCACAGAGAGGATTGCCTCTTGTGATCCCAATTACCCTTGGCAACTATATTTCCACATGTTTCTTAAGGGTCAATGCCTCTGTTGTTACCAATAAAAAGTGCATATAATCCATAGATACAGAATGCCACATTTATCTTACAATTTCTCTTACTATCACACTAACTTCCAGCACTGACATGTACAAAATATGAAGCAACTTGCATTATCAAATTTTCAAACAGCAGGGGCTGGAATTTACCAAAACTAAAACCAATTTTCCATTCCTCACCTATTATGAATGCACCACATCTCTAAGGTATTGCTCTCAGTATCTTTTACTCAACAATAAAGAAAGTTCTTGTTACTGTTGGGATCTTCCCAGTTTACACCATGAGTGCCATATTTTTAACTCTGCTGTGTACCACGTCAAACACCGAAAACCATGAGCCACCTTTCACATTGTATTTCTGCACAATTCTGAAACACATGGCTAAGAAAGGGAAGTTGGTACTTTGCTTCACCATTAAAGCCTGGAGGTCCCGGTGGATGGCAGAGACAGTGGACAGAAAGGCCACTACAGACCAAGGTACCAGATCCTGCCAGCCTGGTCCGAGGTTGACACCAGACCAGTTTGGTCTGTTGAGATGTGTCCACATTTGCCTGTCTCCAGTTACCCTCGAGAAGGTGGTGATGAGTTGACATTTGGAACCACTGAAGTCCTTGTGCTGCAGGTTGACCCACAATGCCCTGAGCAAAGGAATTCCAGGACTTTGAACCAGCAACAGTGAAGGAACGGCAAAATATTTTCATATCAGGATGAGGAGTGGCTGGGAGGAGAATTTCTGCAGTGCATCTTATAGATAGTACACACTGCTGCTAGTGAGCGTTGGTGATGGAAGGAGCGGGTGTAGTACCAATCCAGAGGGGTCCTTTATCCTGGATGGTGTCAAGTTGCTTGAGTGCTGCTGAAGCTGCCCTCATCCAGGCAAGTGATGAATATTCCATCACCCTCCTGACTTGTGCCCCATTGATGGTGGACAGGCTTTGGGGAGTCAGGAGGTGCATTACTCACTACAGTATTCCTAAATTTCTGACCTGCTGTATTAACATGGTGAGTCCAGTTGAGTTTGTGGTCAATGGTAACCCCAAGATAATGGCATTCTCAGTGATAGTAACACCATTCAATGTTAAGGGCAGTGATTAGATTGCCTCTCATTGGAAGTGGTCATTGCCTGACATTTGGGTGGCATGAATGTTAGCTGGATATTGTCCAGATCTTGTAGTATCTGAAAACGGACTGCTACAGTATCTAAGGAATCATGAATGGTACTGAACATTCTGCATTCATCAGCAAATATCTCAGCTTCTGATCTTAAGATAGAGGCAAAGTCATTGACGAAGCAGCTGAAGATGGTTGAGCCTAGGACACTACCCCGAGGAACTCCTGCAGAGATTTCCTGGAGCTGAAATTAGAATCCCTACAGTGTGAAAACAGGCCCTTCGGCCCAAAAAGTCCACACTGAACCTTAGACCATCCCACACAGACCCATCCCCCTGTAACCCACCTAATCCACACCTCCCTGAACACTATGGGGCAACTTTGCACGGCCAATCCACCTACCCTGCACGTCTCTGGACTGTGGGAGGAAACCTGAGCACCCAGAGAAAACCCACGCAGACACGGGGAGAATGTGCCAACTCCACACTGACAGCTGTCCGAGACTGGAGTCAAACCTGGGTCCCTGGTGCTGTGAGGCAGCAGTGCTAGCCACTGAGCCACCATGCCACCCGATGATGGCTGACACATCTTCCCAAGTGCCAGGTATGTCTCAAAGCAGCTTGTGCTTGCCCCCTGTTACCCACTGATTTCAATTTTACTCTGTTCTATTCCTGCCTCCATCTCCCACCAAGACTCATGGTCTACTATCACTATTGCATATTTCCTCATTTGGTCTCAGCACAAAGCTCCAGCCCCCACCCACCTTCACCACAACAAACATCAACACCTCTGCTTCTTATTCACATACTCAGGACACCTTATCAATATTGCTCCAACTGAATCAAAACTAAGAACTGAGCCAGCCACTTTCATCTCCATCAATCACTCCCTTTGTCTCATTCCAGATGAAATCAGCCCACAGCAGGCCAGAGAGAGCCAAAACAGGTGGTGGAGCACCCGATATTGTTCTCCTTACCCCTCCATGAGGATAGAATCCTAACCTTAATGAGAGAGGATAGAGACCATTCATGTGCTGATGCTGAGACATCCATGTTCCAGCAATGAAACTAGATTCGCTATCTAGTGCTGTGCTGCTCTCCCATTCCCAGCACGGTGAATGTATTCTCACCAAGCTCAAGCTTCTGTCCCAATTTCACAAATTATTCTCTCATTTCCTGCAGGCATTAGCGGCATCCACATGGTTACCACCCTAAAGAGACCAGCTCTTCAGGGCATTATTTGCTTATTCACCTCTGAGGAAGAAGCCACAGATCCCTGATAGCCTTCACTGGAAGGCTAGCTCCTGCACCTCCACCAACTCAGATACTGATACTTTGGCAGGCACTCTAGATAGAGGAGAATCAGGAGTACAACCCAACACCTAGCTAAAGGAAAAATGCCAACTGCCAGCAGTCGGAGGACTGTGGGAGGAAACCAGAGCAAAGCCACGCAGGCATGAGGAGAATGCACAAACTCTACACAGAGCGTCACCCAAGGGTGGAATCGAACCAGAATCCCTGGCGCTGTGAGGCAGCAGTGCTAACCACTGAGCCACCATGCTGAATGGTCCATTCAAGCAGACAGAGGAGCAGCAGGTTGGGTTTGACCAAGACACTGGACTGAAGTTTGATAGAAACCAACAGTGCCATCTGTACCACGCCTGTCTGCATCAACAGTCAGGTGCAAACACTCTGTCTGCAGGATATATGATAGAGGCCTGCACTCCATTGTTCTACCCACTGGTGGAAGTGCAAGGTGACAAAGGGGTTAGGACAGTGACCTCACAAACATGATTGTCAATGACTGCGCTCTCCAACTTGGTCTATGTGTCCCACCTCTATCTGGCGAGGTGCCCCCATTAATGATTATTGTCTTCTCTGCATTGCAACATGCTGTCTTTCATCCCCACAACTGACTGTTCCCAAACCCACCACAGCAGTGGCCCCTAATAAACCCCTTGACTTTCAGTGAATGAACAGGCCCAACCTGCTGACCAAATTGGAAAGATAGTTCCAAGTGATGAGTGACCAAACCACTGATTAATTTCCCTTGAGCTCCCGAATGGCCTACAATTAATCTTTGGACTGGCTATACGGGCCTACAGGACTGATAGTGGCACACTCCCAAATCTGTGATGATATACAGTCCCTGACTCTGACCAATCAAACACCTAACTGACAATGTACAATTCTCTGGACTATTTTGGATGTGCTAGTACCCTGTGACCGACAACAGACCCCTTTGACTAGACTGAGAATTACTGCCTTAAACTTTCAGACATGGCTTTTTGGTTGAAGTACAGGCAGGATATTTGCCACACAAGCTGTAGGTGCAATACTGAGGTACCACAGTGCCATTAAGAAACATCTCTTTCCCCTTCACTGATCAATACTAACAAACATGACACCTGCCTAGATTCATGTCTGTGCTAAAAGGCAAGGCAAGATGGTGAGGATGTACATTCTGAATGAGCGAACAGCATGTAAAAAAGCAAAGTACAACAAGGCAGCAATGCCATAAGTAGCAAAGGAGGCAGAAATTGAGTGAGTGTTAAGAGCAAATGAAGAGCTCTGAGACACGCCTTGGTCAGGATCTTGAGGTAGATAAAGTGGCCTAGCAGAAGCAGTGCAATGTTATGCTTTGGTGTCGTTAAACTGCACTAGTGAAGCAGAGAATAGCATTCGAAGTGATTCGGAGATGAGCCATGACAATGTGAGTGGCTGATACTTATCCAATTCTAATCTCCATGGATGAAGGATGCAGGCAGTCAGTGAACCTGGAGAATGCCCAGAGATGGTGGAAACTGCTGGTCAAGATGGAGATCTGGAGAGGCAAGCAATGACTTCAAGCCTCTAGGTATCTAGTCGGACCTTATATCAGAAATTGTTATGGCAATGTCTCTCCTCCATTGTGTGGGGAATAGGAGATTGCATATAAACAAGGTGGGAACAGGTTATGATGAGATCTTAATACATGAAAATTGACCCCTCACATTCTCATCTCACTGGTAAAACCTTGGTTGGAAAACAGCACTTTTGTTTTCTCAACATCAAAAACCACCATTTTCTCATCTCAATATATTCTCATCTCATTCAAGGGCTGGGAAAATTCCATCCTAGATATCTTAATTCACTACAATCTTTCCAAAATCTTTCAAATACTCATTCCTGTATTTATTATTTTACATTTTAAATCTAGATTGACTGTTGGTGGGCTGTTATAGAGTCAAAAAAATCATACCCCACAGAAACAGGCCCTTCAGCCCAACTCGTCCATGTCAACCAGGTTTTCTAAACTGAACTATCCCATTTGCTTGCATTTGGCATTTCCTACTCATGTACCTGTCCCAATGTCTTTTAAACATTGTGACTATACCCATGCCAGCTTTTGTGGATTAGTTGCCTTAGTTCAAGTATATGATTATTCCAAGGGTTTAAAAAATATTCAAACATGGAGTTTTGGTGCATATAATTTGGTCTCATCATTTTGTGGTATGTTATCTTCATACTCTCACGAGCAAATTTTACATTACCTTCTCTGGGTAAACAATGATGCTGACAGCCTTGAAATGAAGTCATGACAACAAGATTGCCACACTTGCTGCAGTGCATTTGACATTCTGACTTCAAGAAATCTAAGGAGTAAACTACAGATAGGATTTGAGAAAGGAAAGGAGAATTACAGAACATGGACATCAAATAGTGTCAGTGGTCAAGGTCTTTGTTTCTTTGACATGCTTCGACAAATTGGGCAACTGGCTCTAGCCTGCTCTACAAGTACTGATTGCAAACATGGAGTGACAAAATTTGGAATTTGCTAAGTGCACACATATCAGGAACAATCTAAGTGAAAATAATAGAATGGACTGTGCTAGCCTGTCACTGTTTTAGCTCAAAGTAAAACCAAAAATTATTTTAGATCAGGAGGGTATAGATGGAACTGGCACGTACCTTACTTCTGACAAGAATCATAAGCATGAGTTTGACATCAATGATATTCCTAATTGATAAAGATTCTGATTGTATTTTCCTAATCCGTAATATCCTTAGACAGGCTTGGTTCAATGGTCAACAATATTAGCTCGGACCTTATGTTGGACTGAGATTATAGCAGCATGTTGCAAGATTAAAGAAGGAGCTGTTATCACAATTTATACGAAACAACTTTTCAACTACAAAAGAACTGTTTTCCTTGATTACTCTTTCAGAATTGCAGTTTGAAGTTCAAAAACATAGGCTTATTTATCAGAACTAATTTTAACATACCATTTCTCTTGTAATAAGAGCAGGAGTCCTCAATTTAAGTTTTCTTCCAATAAAATTTTTCAAGGAAAGCTCATCATCCCAGTCAAAAATGAATAAAGATAAAAAGAAATTTAGTACTTAAGATCATTCGTATAGATCTACAATGCCACCACAACATCCAAATAAGACTATAAAATGAACGTTAGGTATCATGAATTGTTTGTTAAAATGTGTGTGGAAGTACTACTTACTGAGTTAAGTATTTATCTTAAGGACAGTGGGAAAGGATTATGATAGGTCCTTGACGTTATATCTGGGTCTTAGACGATCGAATATATTCGAAGACCAGAGAATTTAGGAACAGTATGACATCATTCGCCCCAGTGAATTTGCTCAGCCGTTCGATCCTGGCTGACATGCTTCCTAACTACATTGTCCTGCCTGTAACCCATGATCCTCTTATTAATCAAGACACATCTATCTCTGTCTTACGTATACTCAATGGTCCCAACACTGACCTTGTGGAACTCCACCAGTCACCAGGTGCCATTCTGATAAGACCCCTTTATCCCTACTCTCTGCTTTCTGCCAGTCAGCCAATCTTCTTATCCAGGGGAGTACCTTGCCCCTGACATCATTGCCTCTTATCTTATCTTACAGCCTTCTGTATGACATCTTGTCAGAGGCCTTCTGGAAATGCAAACAGGTCACGTCCACTGACTCTCCTTGCTTGTTATCTCTTCAAAGAATACTAACTGATTTGTCAGGCGAGGCCTTCCCTTGATGAAGCTGTGTTGACTCATGCACTTTCAAGTGCTCTGCAATCTCATCCTCAATAATGGACTCGAAAATCTTACCAGCAGTCGAGGTCAGGCTAATCAGCAATAATTTCCTATCTTCTGCCTCCCTCCCTTCTGTGTAACATAAAGCATTTTCCAGGCTTCTGGGACCACTCTGGTGCCAGTTATGTCCTGAAAGATGCCTCCTCAATAACCTCCTCAGTTATCTCCTTTAGAGCAGTGGGGTGTAGCCCCTCTGGTCCGGGTGATTTATCCACATTCAGACCTTTCAGTATCCCAGCACCTCCTTGTTAACGGCCACCACACTCACCTCTGCTCCCTGACTCTCTTGAAATGCTGGATATGTTGCTGGTATCTTCCACCATGAAAACTGATGCAAAGTACCTATTGGTTTATCCACTGTTTCTTTGATTCCCTCTCTACTTCTCCAGCCTCATTTTCCAGCAGTCCAATGTCTTGCCTTTCCCTTGCCTACTAGAAATCTACTTAAAAAAATCTCTTGCAATCTTCTTTCGGATTACATGTTAGCATACCTGCATATTTCATCTTACCCCCCCACCTCGCACTCCTCTTCCTGCCATTTTAGTTGTCCACTGCTAGTTTTTAAAGGTTTCCCAATACTCTGGCTTCCTACTAACCATCAGCTAATGAGGTGCTTTTCTTTTGATTTTATGGTGTCCCTGACTTTCCTCATTAGCCATGGTTGCCTCACCCGGCTTAGTATGTTGCTTCTTTCTTGGGATGAGTTTTTGCTGCACCTCCTGAATTACCTCCAGAAACTCTTGTCATTGCTGCTCCACCGTCTTTCCTGTTAGGTTCCTCTGTCAACCAACTCTGCATCAGCTCCTCCCTCATGTCTTGTTATTACCTCTACTGAATTGTGATACCACTGCATCTGATTCCAGCTTCTCTCTCTCTCAAACTGCAGGGTGAATTCTATCAGGTTGTGGCCCTTGGGCTTCCTTCATCTTAAAGATCCCAATCAAATCTCATTACATGTAACCAAATCCAGAATTGCCTGATCCCTTGTGGGCTCTACCACGAGCACTCACCAAAATGTTCCTAGAGCAACATGCACCCAACAGGCACAAATTTTAGCAGCAAAGTTCTACTGTTCAACATCGACCAGACAAAATATTTCGCTCTAGCTTACCAATATGAATATGCCTAACTTCAAGTACACATTGCCACATTATTTCAAGAGGTAAACACAGCCAATTCTGTGCCTAGAAGATGCTTTACAATTACCATGTCCCAGCCACCATCATAATAGCTGATGCAACAGAACTAAGAGACAAGCCAACTCCATAAATGGCCCAGGCCTGGAGATGAAGCCCTGCCCTTTATTCTTTACCAAGGCAGGTTTCACACATTGCTGGCTCCCAGCCTGACGTGGCTGCTTCCAGTTCTTAAACCCCACCTTTTTCCAATCTTAATTTGTTTCAAGTTCAAAATTAAGCATTGTTCTTCTTCAGCCTTATCACTGGGAGTTGAAACTATTCACATAGACAAAAGTCCTCTGCCAAAAGCAAAGTCTGGAATTTCTTCCATACGACATATTTTGTGATACAGGCTGTTTTGTGGCTTGTAAACTGCATTCCCAGCAGACATGTAGCTTTGGCCAGTTCAAGCTTTTCCTGCAGGATGTAGCTTCACTGCAGTTTGAGAGCCACAAACCAGTTTGGGAGGACTGCTGGGGCAGATGACAGCAGAACAGCTCTTAAGACTGCTTTAAAAAGGTCCTTTCACCTTACCCTCACCCCTTTAACACTGCCTTGCATCCAACCCCACTGCCATCGCACCTTCCCCTCCATGCACCCCGATAGCCAGACAACTACTATGCAGCCACTGTACCCGGTGTGGCTTCCTCTACATTGGGGAAACCAAGCAGAGTCTTGGAGACCGCTTTGCAGAACACCTCCGCTCAGTTCGCAACAAACAACTGCACCTCCCAGTCGCAAACCATTTCCACTCCCCCTCCCATTCTCTAGATGACATGTCCATCATGGGCCTCCTGCACTGCCACAATGATGCCACCCGAAGGTTGCAGGAACAGCAACTCATATTCCGCCTGGGAACCCTGCAGCCATATGGTATCAATGTGGACTTCACCAGTTTCAAAATCTCCCCTTCCCCTACTGCATCCCTAAACCAGCCCAGTTCGTCGCCTCCCACCACTGCACCACACAACCAGCCCAGCTCTTCCCCCCCCACCCACTGCATCCCAAAACCAGTCCAACCTGTCTCTGCCTCCCTAACCGGTTCTTCCTCTCACCCATCCCTTCCTCCCACCCCAAGCCGCACCCCCAGCTACCTACTAACCTCATCCCACCTCCTTGACCTGTCCGTCTTCCCTGGACTGACCTATCCCCTCCCTACCTCCCCACCTACACTCTCTCCACCTATCTTCTTTACTCTCCATCTTCGGTCCGCCTCCCCCTCTCTCCCTATTTATTCCAGTTCCCTCTCCCCATCCCCCTCTCTGATGAAGGGTCCAGGCCCGAAACGTCAGCTTTTGTGCTCCCAAGGTGAGGTTTTGTCTGGTTTGGTTCCAGCAGTAAGAAATGGTCAGAAACTGGAACCTCTGTGGTGATTAGCTCACCTCCTGACTTCCCAGAGGCTGCCCACCAGCTACACTGTACTAATTAAAAGTGTGACAGCACATTCTCCACTTGCCTGGATGTGTACAGCTCCCAACAACTCTTAAAGAAGGTGAACACTATCCATAGCAAAGAAGTCCACTTTCCTGGCACTCCTCCCATCAACTTTCATTCACCCCTTGCACCATTGACACATGGTGATCATGTACATAGAAGATGCACTGCAGAAACTCACCAAGACTCCTACAACAGTACCTTCCAAACCAGTGACCTCTGGAAAAGGACAAGAGCAACAGATGCAAGGACCACCACTGCCTGCAGTTTCCCCTTCAAGCCTCATATCATTTTGACTTGGAACTATACTGGTGTTTCTTCACTGTCACTGCATAAAAAACTGGAACTTCCCTTCTAACAGCATTATGGGTGCACTTACATCAGACGGAGGGTGGAAGCTGAAGATCCACCTTACCTAATGCCATTTGGGCTTGCCAACAAATGTTGGCCTCGCCAGCAACACCCAAGTCTTGTGACAATTTTTTTTTAAGAAGTCTCCCCAAACTAGATCAACAGCTTATTCATCCCTTCGGTGGGTTGCCACATTCTGCAGCGTGCCTACTAGCTGCTACAGTTGTTTATAAAATAACAACCAATGTCACTTCTAAAGTGAATGTTAATTGTAATAATGCATTGGCAGCACTGAGGGCATGAATAGCAGCTAGTAATTGCAAGTTCCTTCTTCAAAAATCTCCTGCCCACGTGTGCCAATTTGATTTAACCAAATGGGGTGTGTCTTTTCAATGAAACAGTGTCGTCCATGCCGAACAAATGAAAACTCTTTGGATTTTTGACTCTTGGGCACACTGACAGATGTGCAGTTAGCCACAAAAGCCCTCAAAATGAAAGGATAATACCTACATGTATTGCAATAACAATCATGCAAAAAATGAGTTTTCCAGAAATATGACCAATATGGCAAGTGTCTAATAGACTGCCTTTCATTGGGAATATCCTTTATCCAACTGTATGATATTCACACGTTTTCATTTTAAAAATCAGGATTGTCTATGGTGGAACATATCAAATTAATTAATCTTTCCTCAGTAAAACTTTTAAAATCTGGATCCCTTTGATCATTAGCACAAATGAAAATTACACTGTAGTTTCACTGTGATATTCATTGTTGAGGCAAGAATTAGGTTTAATTAATGTAGATCATGTGCTCAAAGTTTTCAACAGCAGTAATGACATTAAACACCATGTATTTATTTGTTCATTTCCCCTTTCAATTCCATTGACTCTGCTTATCTTAATAAATATTGCATTTAGCCACTGTGCTTGTAACACTGAAAAAAAAAATCGAAGTCACACTGTAAGCACAGCTTGTCCCAGACTTTTGAACAGGCCTCTCAATTGTTAATGTCAATCTCTCGCTCTCTGCACCTTTTTTGTGGCCATAATGCTATATTATTTACTCTATTTTACTACCTGACATTTTGTATGGTACATTCTGCCTGTAGAGCATACAAAACAAAACATCTAGTTATATGTTGTAACAATAAATCAAATCAAAAGTACATCCACTATTTACTGAAGTAAACTGAGTACTGTGCTCGTCATACTGTAAAAATACTGAACATGGGTGACACAGTGGCTCGTAAGCTGTATAGAGGCTCAGTGGTTACCACTGCTGCCTCACAGTGCTAGGGACCTGGATTTGATTCCACCCTTGGGCGATTGCTCGTGTGGAGTTTACATATTCTCCCTGTGTCTTCATGGGCTTCCTCCCAGTCTAAAGATGTGCAGATTAGGTGGATTGGCCATGCTAAATTATCCATAGTGTTCAAGGATGTGCAGGCAAGGTGGATTAGCCATGGGAAATGCACAGTTACAGGGACAGAATAAGGGGTGGGTCTGTATGGGATGCTCTTTGGAGGGTTAGTGTTGGCTCATACTGTTGGAATTCTATGATAATAAGCAACTCACTATTAGAAACATCAGTTAGATAGCCCAGCATTTTTCATTACAGAAAAACTGCAATGTGGCACTAAAGAGGGCTCCTGTCATTAACCGAAGATCTGTAAAATCATATTTGTTGGCGGTTCTACAACCACCATATATCAACCACAATATTTTGGCTTCGACAAAGCTCCTGTTCAATTGTAAAGGTGGCCATACAGCAGGCAGAAAGATACAGCACAGGTCTTGCTCAATAATAAGTAATGGCTGATCCTGTTCTGGTATCAAGTGGAGTTAAGTGTCGGAGCAGGTTTGGAGAGCTGAACTGCCTACTCCAGCTCCTAACTCCTATGTTCTTATGTAATATGCATGCACCTTCCTGCAAAGTGCTTCCAAGGACACTGCGCTGAAGGATCAAGTCGGTCACAACAACTAAATTTTCAAGGAAACAACGAGGATCAATAAACTTTCCTGTGCTTAGAGCGCATCTAAAAACAAAAATTTCTCACTAACAGCTCAACTCTGAGATAGCAAGAACTGCTGATGCTATAGTCAGAGACAACACAGCGTGGAGCTGAGGGAACATAACAGGCCAGGAAGCATCAGAGGAGCAGGAATGTTGATGCTTCGGGTCGGGGCCCTTCTTCAGAAAAAAAATTGTTGTATGAGTTTCTAATAGTTCTCTTATAAAAGATGTTGTAATGAAACAGACTACAACATTGCATACACAACACTGCAGCCTAAAGAACAGGATGGACTGCACAATACATTTCACACAGGCTGCAGTATGGAAGCTTAATTCAACACATGAATTAGTTATAAATTGGTAAGCTTTTCAAATCAAAAATAAAGACATCATCCATTACCTTGTCAATGTGAGGATGCCAATACTCATCATGCATTGTCTTGGCTTCAGTATTGTTCATCCTTGAGAAAAAGGTGGGTTTTGTGAGATGCAGACGAGTCGGGTCAATCCCGAATGATTGAGCTATTACTTGCTGAATACGCCCTCGCACATCACTGCAAAATAAAAATCAATTTATAATTACTTAAAATAATTAAGCTTTTGAATCTTTGAAGCTATGATCTAATTTTCATCAAAAGCTAAGGTGTTGACCACTGCAGCCATTTTAGTCCATGGTTCTTCCTTTTTACAAATCATTTTAGTCCATGAAAGGTATTCTGTCTCACAATCAGATGACACAAGTTAAAATTTACCAGTATCAAAAGAGACTAAATATTTCAATTATTTTCACATAGTACACAGCATAGGGAACTTCTCTCTCTAAGAACTGAAAATGTTGGCTGAAATAACTCCAATAAACCTGGTATCCCGTCATCAATTCACCCTTTTCTACACATGGAGAGTCCCTGAAACTGATCTAGCTCTCTCAGAGCCAGCTCTCAGAGTGAACAGGATGCCTGACATTCTGTTCTTATCTGTCAGCCAGGGCTCCCTGATTGGATCAGCTTAAACAACCCTAATCAGGGAAGTCATTCTATGACGTCCACCTGGCTGACCTTGTTACAAACTGCCCGTGTCTGAGGTGAGCAAAATTTTGAGATATGTCGTCTGAACAAAAGGTGAGTCATTGGTAACTAGTTGTTTAAAGAGACCATAATTTAACAGAATGGTGAAACACACTGAATGTGTCACTTCTATTAAGATGAGCTTATGAAACACATGCATATGAAAAAGCATTGTTTTAGCTGCAGAGTTTACATCATACTAGTTTGAATTGCACAGTTTACAGGACAATTTTAATTTCATAAATTTACACAAGCTTGACTGTGTCAAATATTGGAACCAATTTCCTTATACACTGCTAACAATGGAAAACTTTGCTCTGAAACTTCTGAAAAGAAAGAATTGCAAATAAGTACAAAATTTATGTTTTAAATTGATTTTAGAAACGTATGGGGCAACTTTCTGGCATGTTTTTACATGGATCAAGTTCATTTGGAATGTAAATAAAGCCACTGAGCAAACGTTTTTGGAGCTGTGTTTGATGCTAACCAGATTCATAAAATATTACAAAATGCTGTTACAAATTTCTGGCATTGCCGACAAATGTAACTTAAATTTTCCAATACAAAGTTGAATCCCAAAGAATGGCAATATTTTCTGCCCTACATGCCATTAATCAATGATCGAGCACTATTACTTTCGATTTAACGTGCACAATCCAGAGATATTACCAAATTCATGAAAAATGTATTTTCTTATTTCGATAGTATTTGACTTAAACATTTGCAAATATGATGTCTCACAAATTACATACTAGAAACAGAGATGACTCCCAGAAGGTTAACAATAGTGAGGAACTTAAAGGACTTAAATTTGCTAAATGGAGACAAGAAATTGGAGCCTTTCATCCTGTATTCATCAGAACTGGGATGCAAGAAAAAGGCATGAAACATGAGATAGTAGGAACTGCCGATGCTGGAGAATCTGAGATAACACGGTGTGAAGCTGGATGAACACAGCGGGCCAAGCAGCATCAGAGGAGCACGAAAGCTTGATGTTTCAGGTCGGGAGTCTCAAAAATGAATCCACTATTAGATTTAAATCTGACTTTAGAAATTATATATTAAAAATCCATGCTGTGCTAAGTGTTACATCAGAAACCAATTTAAAGGTCATCAGCCAGGCCTGTAATGTGTTGATTTTTTGTGTTACTTATAAAAGTCCACAGGAACCTGTTTTACATAGGCAAAGAAACTGTACATACATTTCAGTAATGGGGTCATAGAGACGGTCAAACTCTGCTGTGTTCCGGCAGCAATATCCTAACCATTCAGAATCTACCTGCCTGCTGTGAGAATTAAGATTGACAGTTAACTGTTCTGCTGCATTTTCATGCCAACATTGGCCCAACCTATCAGCACCGTGTTCTCATTCTGTATAATTAATGTCTCTTGTTTGAAGTGACTTCTTTACATGCTAGTTCTGATCAGTACAAGATGAAAAATTTCAATTTTATTCTCCTTTTAGCAAGGTCTAAGTTTGTACTACCAAGAACATAAACTAATTAATATCAACAGAGAAAATATATTTGAGAAACTTAAGAGTCTAAAATCTGCCAAATCTATTGAATTAAATGGCCTACATCTTAGTGTTCAGGAGTATAAGCTGTGAACAAGTGCTTGTATTAGACACTCTCTTTTCCCAGCAGGGTGGAAGCTTACAAGTGTGACACCACTATCCAGGAATGGAAGGAGACAGAAACAGGAGCCTTAGGGCCAGTTGGCTTGGTATCACTCATTAGCAAAGTGTTAGTATCCATTATCAAATAAGTCTTAATAATGAGTCAGGAATACAAACTAGGATCAGACAACATCAATGTGGTTTTAAGGAAAAGGAACCACGTTTGACAAATTTATTCAAGTTCCTTGGGGATATAACTTTTAGGGTAGATAAAGGGAATCAGTCAAGCAGTATAGTTAGATAACCAAAAGGTATTCAAGAAGATGTCCTTCCAAAACATTGTCACAAAAGATGAGAGCGCATGGAGTTAGGGGTAATATGTTCATATGAATGAAGGATTGGTTAGTAGGCTGGCAGAAAAATGTAGCAATAAAGGGGATATTTTTACGTTGAAAGGCCCCCACTGGTGGAGTGCCACAAGAATTAAATAGAGGCCTCCACTACTTACGATCTATATTAGATGAAGGGAGGAAGATTAATGTACCCATGTCTGCAGATAATACAAAGCTCAGTGGAATATAAACTGTGAGGAAGACACAAGGAGTCTGCAAAGGCATCCAGACAGGTTAAGTAGGCAACAATTTTATGATTGCAGCAAAATGTGGGTAAGTGCCAAGTCAAGTTGGTCAGTTTGATATCATGAATGGAAAAGCAGAAGTTTTTTTTTGAAAGAGTTACAAAACTCTTAGATGTTGATATTCAGAAAGAATTGGAAATGCTTTTGCAAGGAATGCAGAGAATTATCAATTAAAGGGGAAATTGACATGCTGACCTTTATTGCAAGTACATTTTAATACAAAAGCAAGGAGGTGTTGCTACATTTGTTATACGTTCAGTGAGACCACATCAGAAGAGCCGTGCATAGTCTCCATAGCTCCGAAAGGATAAGACTTAGGGGCAGTACAACAAAGACATACTGAATTTGTTCGTGGGATGAAAGGATTATCCTGTGATGACAGGTTAAGTAAACTGGAACTAAACTCTCTGCTGTTTAGAAGAATGAAGGAGATCTCACTGAAACATACCAAATTCAGCCTGACAGAATAAGGATTGACAGGCTGTTTTCCCTGGATGGGGAATCTAAAACACAGTGGCACAGTCTCCGGGTCAATCATTTAGGACTAGGACTAGGACAAGGACAAGGACAAGGAAATATTTTTTCATCCACAGGGCTTTGAATCTTTGGAATTCCCTCCACCAGAGGGTGGTCTATGCTGCATTGTTAACAACATTCAAGGATGGAATAGATAGACTTTTAAACTGCCGGGGCTTAAGGGACACATGGAGTAGGCATTCAGGCAGTTTATGAAGTTGAAAATCATGCACAATCATATACTGAATGTGTAGTACACTTATGGGAACATGTGGTCTATGTCTGTCCCTGTTTCCCATACTAATTCAATCACCTGATTGCCACCGATATACAAAATTAGCATTGTTAAGCTATGTTTTGGGTTTAATTAAACAGTATACTTTTTAAGCACTAAATTTCCTGTTCTACTTCAGTTTCTATTGTCCTCCCCATCTGAGTTCATCAACACTTCTGCAAAATGAAGATTATTTCTGTACTTCATAAACAATAGAGAAAATTCAGTGCTTGTGAAAAATTAGTGCAAGAAACAAAGAAAGAATCTGCCCTTAAAAAAGATGAACTAGACCAAAAAGGAGCAAGGACCTTCCATCGCTCTGAATTTGAGAAGCATGGATCAGAATGGGTCCTTGAAAATTGTCAGGGTAGTTACATTGTGTGCAGAAATGCAATGCGCATGTACTTACTAATGGTAAAAATACACCCTGAGTTCAGAAACAATTTCAGAGCAATAGTTGGCTTGTGTCACTGCCTTATGGAACAAAAATGTTGTGCTTTGCAACAGACAGACAAGATGGCTCAGAGGCTATCCAAACACCTTGATAGCAATGTGACCAGTTCCTAGAGATTCATCACCAGTCATCAGAAAAACACATGAGCATCCACTGTCACATTGGTGATATACATAAAACGTTATTCAATTCTGATATCTCCAGTAGACAAACTGAAGAATGGATAGGTTCAAAACAATTCTGGTGAAAACAATAGGAAATAAAAAGACAAGATTCACAGTGGTAAGGCGTGTGGGTAAAAGGAATGAATTTAAAGTCGATGGTAATTTTTATAAAGTAAAACAATCCCAGACATCAAGTTTGCTGCAAGGGTTTCTGTGCATGTTTGACAATGGTTGGATGAATGAGGCTGCAGTGAAGATATGGGTCAATAAAGTGTGTAATAGTCTGTTTGCCTAATCTAAGTAAGCAACTCTTCAGTGTGGAACATGTTCAGATCCCATAAAATACAATAAGCTGAAGAGACACCTGTGAAGAATTAACACTCATATTGTAGTAACAGCAGAAGCTTTAACATTCTCTAAATGTGTGCCTCAACAAACCAGTGGAAAATGGAGTTAAGAATTATGAGGTCGGCAATGATTTATGGAAGGGACTCACCTGATGAATGGTCTACTTCTGCTCCTATGTCTTGTGGTCTTATTCAAGGATCATGTTTGCACCAAATGGAATGGACTGACAAAGAAAAGGTCTTTCGCAAAGAGTGGAAATACACACACTAGATGTTTTGTGTGGTTTCATCTTCAAATCATGGGATGGTCTGAAAGCACCAAGTGTCATCAAATTGTTTACAAACCGCAGAATATCTAATTTAATAGATGAAGAGGAAAGTGACTCGATATGGAGAAATGATTTTGAAAACAAATACTCCCAATGTGATCTGGAGTAGAGTTCTTACAAATGCCACTATAGCCAAAATTACTAGGAATTAATTTAATGAACATTTTTTTGGGCACTGAAGACAATGAATCTGACAGTTTTAAAGTACTTTGACTGCAACTAGAGGTATCATGTGGAATATGTTAATTCAATAAAGTGCATTACACTACTCCAAAACCAGGTGGTTCACATTTTATACTCGGACTGTGTTTATGGAAGGTCTTTTCAAGGCTTCAAAGGTCGACTTAAATACCACGACTGACACCATTTTCACCTCCTGCTATTACAAGATAAGAATTTTCATTTATTTATTGTTATAAAATTGGTCTGGCAACTCGATATCAAGTTGAATTTTTTTAGATTACTTAGATGAATGGCTAAAAGAGCAGGACACAAGTGTTAAAGTGATTTGGATCAAAGATGATACATCAAGTAGTGATTAGGTTGTATCAGGTTTGAGTTTTCAAAGAATTCCACAGTTATCATTTCTTGACAGACAATCAGCTAGAGTAACAGCTTGCATAATGGTATTGATTTCAACACAACAGTGAAGCAGAAACAAGCAGCTAAATATCAATGGGAGCTTAGAAAGAACAAAAAGCAAAATGTAAAACACTGGCTGCTAGTATTAATAAAAAGTCAGAAATTAAATATTTCAATGAAAACAAAGGAAGGATGGAACTCAGAGAAATTTGTTCATCAACTACAGTACTTCAATCTATTGCATGCCATCTGAAAGCAGTGATATATATCACTTAAAGCCATTCATTTTTTTCTATTTTAAGATGTGTGAGTGGGGAAAAATCAATAATGTTTAGGGAATGGATCAGGATCAGGATTACACTAACAGCTACTGAAAATCTGAAGTTACTGCTACCCACTGCAATTGCTTCAAATTCCACGGGCTTTATAACCTTGCTCCAATCCTAGAGAGACAAACTAATTTAAAAATAAGCAAGAGGTGCACAGATATACAACAATGATCAATATACACAGTCTCAAGAGAGGTCCAGAGATGACTGAGAGGAGGGCGCAAAAAAGAGACAGAGGAGAGAAATATTAATTAAGGAATATCATCACTCTTGCTACTCAATTAAGTAATCAGAATACTTGAACAGTGTTACCTGTATAGTGCGAAGTCTTCTTTATCAAATATATCCTTTATTTGCTCTCCAAAGTACCTGCAAATATCATTTTAAATTAACAGCATGCAAATATTCCAAACCTACATGCTCTCTTTCATAACACAAATGTAATAGCTTTAAAGGGCCTCATAGTACCTGATTTCTCCCCTCCAGCTTCCAAATTATTGATTAAAGTTACCTCTAATCACCCTCCTGAATTGCCTTTGGCTTCATTTTTCTAACGCAATAAAAACTTCAGTTAGGGAGGCTGTCTGTTTGTTGCTTAACAATCTTGCTTGTCAGGATCTTTCATTAACATGAAAATGGACACTTCACATATAGCATGTCCCCCTGGGTTCACATTGGGAAATAAACAGCTCTACGTTCCAGTCCTATTCACTATCAAATGATACCCTGCTGCAAATGTATCTCAGCTAGGTGTTTGTTGACACCTTAATCATTCTTAGCTCAGTCTCTTAGCTTGCTGACACTATCTAGGAGAATGCATGGAGAACTGGGTGAAGTGTAAACAGCAGAACTTACCTATAAATATTAACAAACTGTTTCCCCATTGATAGTGCTCCAGAGTGCAAATCTAGAATGGAGGCCTGAAAGTAGAGAGATGATTACAACAGCTGAGGATTTCAAAAGCCAGTCCAAAATTTATCCCTCCCATTAAACATGGAGGCATTTACTGACAAATCCACATAAAAATACACTGCTCTCACAGAAATTCAAATAATTTTTGTTTATTCATGACCAGAACATTTCATACAACCTTGCCAGACATCTAACACTGATTTGCATGTTCAAGTTAAATTTGTGAACATGCATGAAAGAAGAAATAATCAGTTTGTTCATTCTTCTGGATTACAGAATAGGAATAAAGCTAATTAACATAAAATTAATGTTGAAGGTAAAGGTTCAGGTTTGAAACAAATGTTTAAATTAACGTCCATGAAAAAGTAAAGAGTAGGCTGCTTTTGATGCTAGATGTCAGAAACGTAAGCCAGAAATGTATGTTACTCTCAACCAAAGAGTGGAATGATGCCATGCCCTACATCCCTGCTGGCATTTTACCAGTGAAAGGGAGGTGGTAGGCAAGCCATGTACCACTGGGCAAAATAAAGTAGTGAAAAGAGCTGCCCGTGTTGCATAATAAGGTAAAACCTGATAGCCTGGCTGCAGGTTCAGGACAGGTGGTTTCCACATGTCCAGCGTCCTGTGCCCAATGGTGGAAAGGGTCAGCCACCTGAAATTCCTGTCTTTCTTTTTCTTCCTCGCACCCTCCTCTGACTTTCTAATCATCAACCCCTCCCCTGACACCAGGGCCTGCCTGCTTGGTTCTGGCATTGGCTGTACTACTTACCTTCCAGACCAGCCTTCTTCATGGCTCCTCATCAGGGACAGACACCATCCCACCAATGGCCACAGCTCCCAGTGGCGCTGTGGGGGCCTGAAGATCTGCCAGTCCTCTGATCATCTGGTAACTCTTAGAGGTGGAACATCCTCCCACAGGATTACGGCAGCCATGACCGTAGACAGCTGACTGCCTGATGAGCATACAGTCTAGTGTTGGCTTTCAAAGGCCGAAGAGGGGAGTTGTCCCTGGATCTGCAGCTGGAGCCAGGGCTGTCCCCAACATCACCGCCACATACAATCCAGCCCTTGTCTAAAACCTTCTGGAGATGTTTGACGGGTCAGGAGAGAATACAGAAACAAGTATTCCAGGTGGATGAAGTGTTTCTACCAGTTTGCTCCATAGATCAGTTGACTGAAAGTTTTCACTACTTCATGCTTTTGTCTCTAAGTCAGCTAAAGCTCCACAAGTTATTGTCAATTGACAGTGTTCACTGACACTGAAACATTGGAAATATGCCAATCAAAACCACTCTAAGGAACTGTGAGACCAGCATGCATCTGAAGGTAAATCAGAATGTGTATAACTCTTCTAGACAAAGAGATCAGGGTGGCTATCTATGTGTTAAATGCCAAATAATGCCTTGGTATCCAACATGATTCTTAATTCCATGTATAAATATTACAAAAGGGTTACAGTACTTGCATGTTCAGTTGAAAACCCAATAACAACTCATATTATCAGGCTCTTGCCAGCAGAACTCTGCAGCAGAACCTTCTGGAACTCTACTGTTAAATTTGAAAACTAGAGGTTAAATAATGCAAGGATTCCACAAGTAGAACAGGGCACTAGAGATGCAACATAAAACACACTTCTTTTCAACATCCTGATAATATGTCTAAGCTGTATTCAGTTTGAAATCTAATTTTAACATTGCGTAATTTTGTCATCGACAAAATATTTTGCTGTTAAAAGCAATATGCTTTTCTTTTACCTGGAATTGTACTGTTAGTCATAACTAAAAAGAAGACTAATAAAAAGTATAAAACATATTGCAGCTCAGGCAGTATCTGTGGTGAGAGTAAAAGAATGTGTGTTTGATTCAATGATCTTTCTTCAAAAGCCTTCATGTGGATAACCTGGCACGGTGGCTCAGTGGTTAGCACTGCAGCCTCACAGCACCAGGGACCCAGGTTCGATTCCAGCCTCGGGTGACTGTCTGTGCGGAGTTTGCACATTCTCCCCATGTCTGTGTGGGTGTCCTCCGGGTGTTCTGGTTTCCTCCCACAGTCCAAAGATATGCAGGCTAGGTGGATCGACCATGCTAAATTGCCCGTAGTGTTCAGAGGTGTGTGGGTTATAGGGGAATGGGTCTGGGTGGGATGCTTCAAGGGCCGGTGTGGACTTGCTGGACCAAAGAGCCTGTTTCCACACTGTAGGGAATCTAATCTAATTCTGTGTTATTTCAGTCAGTTATGTTAAAATAAGTTCATCAACTGGTTATTTTTGACGTTTTAAAATTATTATATTCTCATTCACTTTCTTTCATTTCTTCCAAAGACACATAGCTTCTTCTAAAGCCCTTAGAGTAATCTTAAGTATTCACCTCTCCTCAGTTTTATTTATCAACATGAAAGCATTTGGTTGCAGTTATTAGCATTCACTCGGTTTTCAGTTTTCTGTCTTATCAAAACTTATGTCTCAGTCATTAGCCGCAAGCATCAGTAGCTCTCCACATTCTGTTCTCTCAGACATTCTTCTGGTGTCAGGCTGGAGACAAGAAGGGTTCATTTAAAACTTCACTAGCTGGCTAGTTGGAAAAATCAATGTCCATCCGCTGAAGAATATAGCCCAATTCCTTTTCACCAGAGGAAAGAACATGCAACATTCTGAAAAGAGTAAGCAGTTCACCCCAACCAGTTGTTGCCCAAGAATGGAGTGTGAAAATTAGCCATAAAAGGTGTCAGAGCGAGACCAGTGTCATCCTGATATGGGCATTTTCAGCAAGTGTTAAGATAAAAAAAAATCCAAGTTTCTCTCTCCTTCCTGATCCACAGAAAGAAATTTCAATGGAATAGAACGTGGAAGAGTTCTTCAACAGGTACGCAATGCATTGCATCAAGTTATTGAAAATTAGCTCATTGTTTTCCAAGATGGGAAATGAAGCAATGTTCTTCTTACAACAAATACAAATTAATAATCAATGGTTAGTCACTCACTTCATAATGCTTGGACCCATTGCTGCTTCAGCTGCCGCACTGCTACACTTACCATTGACATTTCTGTCTGACTACACTCCTGTAAAAATCCTTGGCGCATGTAACTACATAAACCTGCGCGTTCATACTGTTGAATGACCCTGAGTTGACACGTGGTGTAATCCAATTGTCCATTCATTGCAGAACCTTCCAGTTAACATGCTTCCCTATCAAGTGTTGACCAACCTGCTTTGTAACAACCAAAATTTATTTCCTATTTACTGCTTTATTGCTGGGAGATTTCAGCTTATTCAGGAGGGTAGCAATTAAGCAATAGGTTGACTGCAATCACTTTGAAAACTCTTGTATGAAAAGTAATTAAATGAAGGCTCATTAATGATTTTAAAGTTGCACAGTGAAATTGGTTGGTCACAGGATTATGCATCTCGTTTAATTTGTTTGAACTGCTAGTACATCATTTGGGACATGAAGTTTGATATTTTAACTGAGGCATCTCTCATCAGTGTGTAAACATTTTAAAACTTCGTCAGCTTAATTACTATCCAAAGGTCAGAGCACAACACTGGGCAATTGGGAGACAAGAAAGACTGGCAGTTATTTCTCCTTGTTTGATTGTTTGTTCTTCACTAAAATATAGAAGAATGAGACTAGATCCAATGGAGACTTGAAAATTCTAAGAGAGTTATACAGATTAGATGCAGGGAAGTTGCTTCCCTTGGTTGGGGAATCTAGAACCAGAGGACAGAGTCTCAGGAGTTTTTTTTTCATTCACAGAATTAGTGGGTCACTGGCCATCCTAATTAAAGAGGGCAGTCAAGAATCAACCACATTTCAATGGTTCTGGAGTCACATGTAGGCCAGATTAGACAAGGACGACAGTTTCCTTCCCTGAAGGACATTTGTGAACCAGATGGGTTTTTCTGACAATCAATATTCCAGCATTTGCCATGGCAGGATTCAAACTTGGGTCCCCAGAACATTACTTGACTCTCTGGATTAACAGTCCAGTAATAATACTATTAGGCCGCTACCGTCCTGTCAACATTATACATCCTCACTTCTGACCTTTAACAGAGGGAAAGTTATTGATGATGCAGTTGAAGATGATTGGACCTAGGAGATTATCCTGAAGTCCTGGAGTGGAGATGACTATCCTCCAATAACCACAACAATCATCCTTTGTGCCAGGTATGACTCCAATCAGTGGTGAGTTCGCCTCCTGATACCCACTGATTCCAGTTTTGCTCAGGCTCCTTTTTGTCACACTCAACCATCTGCTGCCTTCATGTCAAAGCCGGACACTTTCATCTCACTTCTCTGGTGTATAGCTCTTTGCTCTTTATTTGGACTAAGGACAGGAGCCCTCCCATTAGTCTGCTGTAAAATTGTTGTTGTATTGGTTCCAATATAGGTCAGGGAGCTAACACAAACTACAGTTGGATTACTGCATGCAACTTACTAGTAAAGGCACAATTTCAAACATTAACAGGTATTTCGCTAAGCAAATGTTGAGATGTATCAGCCCATTATGTACAAGGCACTTACTGGATTATAATTCAGCATCAAAAAGCCAAATTGCTCATCTAAAACACAGCAGGGATTATCTTGCACAATCAGGCACATCCCTGCTGTAAGATAATTCTCCATCTTTTGGGCTAGGAACACCTGGTTATATGTGCTACTGAGATCTAGCAACAAGACTCACACCTGTGGGACATGTATCAGATGAGAAATGAATGCCAGTTAGTTAATATTCACATTCTGATGGTCTTCTATGTGGCACTATCAATCACTTCCTATAAGCCAGGATAGCAGACCTGCAGGAATGAAAGCAATGGTCGATTTATTTTAACAATCGAAACAGGGCTGCTGTAGTTCCACTGGAGACAATATAAACATGGGCCTCATGGAACTTTGTGGCTTAAATTGTTTCATGAAGCTGGAAATATATCCCTTCTTATGTAGAGTGTTTGAAATTAGTTATGTGTTTTAATTTGTGTTTAAAGCCTCTAAGGTAATGAAAATAGTACATCGATGCATCCATTAAATTGGAACAGTTTTGCTATTGCTTAAATATTTAATTTTGTTCAATGCGTTCAGAAAAATTATTTCCTGTTTGTAACATTGCTGTAGAACATTGGAAAACTCAATTAAAAGGCAATGTTTTAAATGTCAATTTCAATTACACAATAAAATTGCCCAATGGTTTGCCCAGTCTCTGCTATACTGCATACACAAATAAAAATTCCACAAACAGGCATTTCTGCAATACTGATGTCTATGCAGAAGAAGGATGTATAACTATTTTAATTGTGGAATCTGCAAAAACACCTTGGCACTGTATCTACCCTCTCCAAGAATAACATTAAGGATTCAGAGAGGGAAGGGAAAGATGAGATCCTGCAGTAATTGTTTCTAATTTAAGATGATTGTAGACATTTTTAAAAACACACAACCGATCTGAGGGATTTGAAACAAACATATCTGTCAGCAATGACATGTTTAATTATACTATTAATCTTTGACAATTTCAATCGCATCCATTTTCCAATCACATTAAGGAGAATATATGCTGTAAACATATTAAACCCAATTTAATGAAACTGATGCATGCAATGTAATAAAACAGAAATGATTTTAAAAAAAGACAAAGAATTATTTGACTTTCTCATTGGGAAATAAGGGAGAGTAAATGAATTGTGAAAAATGTTATGTCAGTGTTAGGAAAAAGTATTTTCTCATTTCCCAACATTACCAAAACAACAGGGCAGATTGAAGTGATGTCATAACAATAAATTGTATGGACTACAATTTTATTTGTTTGCTGATCATGACTGGAACTGTATTGAAAAGTTTCGATCTCTACTAAAATTCAGAACAAAAACTGGGTAATTTTGAAAAGTTTAACAATGCAGCAGCTTTTTTTTTGACAGCCAAATGCAGGCTACCTGAGTGGAATTTTATGAGCGAGGTCTTCAAGGATATGAACTTGGCAACAATTTCCAAGGTTGTAACAATGGCCTATTTATTCCCAAAACGTCAGCTTTCCTGCTCCTGTAATGCTGCCTGGCCTGCTGTGTTCATCCAACTTCACACCTTGTTATCTCAGACTCCAGCATCGGCAGTTCCTACTACCTCTGGCCTATTTATTTGTTGTACTCAAATTTACAATTGTGTGTAACCCCTAGTCGCATGACGAAAAGCACTCAATAAGAATAATAAAATTGTTATGTTCAGAGTGAAACAAAATAAAATCTGCAGAACAATTACAAATTAATTCAATCCCATGATAGGCTCACATGCTTTTAAATACTAAAGTAAAACACAAAGCTGGAGAGACTCAGCAGGTCTGGCAGCATCCGGGAAGATTAAATCATAAAACCTCTTTCATATAAATTGAATTTCCACTCTCATTGACTCAACTCTGCATTCTATGTCCTCCCCACACCCAGTGATTCAGTCACTGACAAAATGCTATCAGAGTATTTCCTTTTCTCTACACTGAGACCTCCACTCTTATCCAATCCAATTCTTTTTGCTCCCACCATGGAAACAAAATCTCCCCTGAATCACGTACAACTGCATTTTCAAACTCTTAAACTTTGCCACTCAATTTTCCATCATCCTTCTACACTGATACATATATCCTTCTCCTCTCTACTTGATGTACATTACATCATTTACTCTCCCCCCGCCCATGCTAATCATTTCCCTGGCATAGCTCCCGATTTTATTACCTGAAAAAGGGCTGACACAGGACCGTTCGACTTGGCATGATTAAGGCTACATGGAGTTAGTTTGGATAGTGAATGAAAACTACATATCAGAGGAGGTCACAGGAGAGAGGCGATGGGAAACTTAGATCACAATCAACGGAAATACTGTTGTGAGTAGCGGTTCAGCAAAGAAGGAGGGGATGTGATCCCAATGAAGAAGTTACTGTGGGCAGAGAAACAAAGACTTTCAGTGAGAAGCAGAAGAAATAGAAGAAGTTGAGATTTTGAAACTGGCAAAAAAGTGCTTGAGGATTGGTAAATAAATTGAGAATGAGAACCAATGTGAAGAAATAGTGTCAATCATAAGTTTGGCGTACTGACCTCTACATCGCCGAGGCCAGACGCCAACTCTCCGACACCACCTCCTACCGCCCCCTCGATCATGACTCCACACCCGAGCACCAAACCATCATCTCCAACACCATTCATGACCTCATCACCTCAGGGGACCTCCCACCCACAGCCTCCAACCTCATTGTTCCCCAACCCCGCACGGCCCGTTTCTATCTCCTTCCCAAAATCCACAAACCTGCCTGCCCTGGTCGACCCATCGTCTCAGCCTGCTCCTGCCCCACCGAACTCATCTCCACCTATCTGGACTCCATTTTCTCCCCTTTGGTCCAGGAACTCCCCACCTATGTCCGTGACACCACCCACGCCCTCCACCTCCTCCAGGACTTCCAATTCCCTGGCCCCCAACACCTCATATTCACCATGGACGTCCAGTCCCTGTACACCTGCATTCCGCATGCAGATGGCCTCAAGGCCCTCCGCTTCTTCCTGTCCCGCAGGCCCGACCAGGCCCCCTCCACCGACACTCTCATCCGCCTAGCGGAACTCGTCCTCACACTCAACAACTTCTCTTTTGACTCCTCCCACTTCCTACAGACTAAGGGGGTGGCCATGGGCACCCGCATGGGCCCCAGCTATGCCTGCCTCTTTGTAGGTTACGTGGAACAGTCCATCTTCCGCACCTACACAGGCCCCAAACCCCACCTCTTCCTCCGGTACATTGATGACTGTATCGGCGCCGCCTCTTGCTCCCCAGAGGAGCTCGAACAGTTCATCCACTTCACCAACACCTTCCACCCCAACCTTCAGTTCACCTGGGCCATCTCCAGCACATCCCTCACCTTCCTGGACCTCTCAGTCTCCATCTCAGGCAACCAGCTTGTAACTGATGTCCATTTCAAGCCCACCGACTCCCACAGCTACCTGGAATACACCTCCTCCCACCCACCCTCCTGCAAAAATTCCATCCCCTATTCCCAATTCCTCCGCCTCTGCCGCATCTGCTCCCACGATAAGACATTCCACTCCCGCACATCCCAGATGTCCAAGTTCTTTAAGGACCGCAACTTCCCCCCCACGGTGATTGAGAACGCCCTTGACCGCGTCTCCCGCATTTCCCGCGACACATCCCTCACACCCCGCCCCCGCCACAACCGCCCCAAGAGGATCCCCCTCGTTCTCACACACCACCCTACCAACCTCCGGATACAACGCATTATCCTCCGACACTTCCGCCATTTACAATCCGACCCCACCACCCAAGACATTTTTCCATCCCCACCCCTGTCTGCTTTCCGGAGAGACCACTCTCTCCGTGACTCCCTTGTTCGCTCCACACTGCCCTCCAACCCCACCACACCCGGCACCTTCCCCTGCAACCGCAGGAAATGCTACACTTGTCCCCACACCTCCTCCCTCACCCCCATCCCAGGCCCCAAGATGACATTCCACATTAAGCAGAGGTTCACCTGCACATCTGCCAATGTGGTATACTGCATCCACTGTACCCGGTGCGGCTTTCTCTACATTGGGGAAACCAAGCGGAGGCTTGGGGACCGCTTTGCAGAACACCTCCGCTCAGTTCGCAACAAACAACTGCACCTCCCAGTCGCAAACCATTTCCACTCCCCCTCCCATTCTCTTGATGACATGTCCATCATGGGCCTCCTGCACTGCCACAATGATGCCACCCGAAGGTTGCAGGAACAGCAACTCATATTCCGCCTGGGAACCCTGCAGCCATATGGTATCAATGTGGACTTCACCAGTTTCAAAATCTCCCCTTCCCCCACTGCATCCCTAAACCAGCCCAGTTCATCCCCTCCCCCCACTGCACCACACAACCAGCCCAGCTCTTCCCCCCCACCCACTGCATCCCAAAACCAGTCCAACCTGTCTCTGCCTCCCTAACCGGTTCTTCCTCTCACCCATCCCTTCCTCCCACCCCAAGCCGCACCCCCAGCTACCTACTAACCTCATCCCACCTCCTTGACCTGTCCGTCTTCCCTGGACTGACCTATCCCCTCCCTACCTCCCCACCTACACCCTCTCCACCTATCTTCTTTACTCTCCATCTTCGGTCCGCCTCCCCCTCTCTCCCTATTTATTCCAGTTCCCTCCCCCCATCCCCCTCTCTGATGAAGGGTCTAGGCCCGAAACGTCAGCTTTTGTGCTCCTGAGATGCTGCTTCGCCTGCTGTGTTCATCCAGCCTCACATTTTATTATCTTGGAATCTCCAGCATCTGCAGTTCCCATTATCTCTCTCAATCATAAGTTTGGCTTCTTTCAGAGCCTGCATGCTTATAGGTTCACCCAAAGATGAAAGTCACAAATATCACAATGAATGCTAAGGAAAGAGAAGAAGGATGCAGCAAGCACAGGCTGGAATGACTTGAGCATGGGAGAGAAGAAATAAGTTGGCTATCTGTTCATGTTGAGTGAAGTGCAAACAGAGAAGAATGAGCTACTCTCAAATTGACAGGAAGGTAAAAATTAGCACCAGAATGAAAGACTTAAAGACAAGAAGGGAAAGGGAAAGTCCAATGATCCTTGGTCATCAGTTGTAGCCAAGACAGCCACAGCACCACTCTGAGACCACTGCTGGATGGCACATGGTTAGGACTCATTCTAGGAGTCTGCTGTGAAGTAATGCTACCTTGGGTCTAACCACAGTGAATACTCATTTGGATCTCATACCCAGATTCTTTAGTCGCTCCTTGGGACCAAAGAATATCGACATGCTGTTAACGTTAATACAAACTCCCTAAGGTAACTTTTGTTGATTAGGTTATTTTACCAAAATGTTCTGCATTATTTCCTCTTGCAGGAGGTTTTCTTGAAGGGCTCTTTGTTTGTATCTTATTTTGTTTCACAGGCATATAAATGGAATACTCTGTCTTCACTGATACATATGAAGGAGACAGGAGGCACACAATAATAAAAACAGAAAATGCTAGGCAGGCCCTCTTAGCTGCACAGTGTGTTTAACTACTCCGAGGGTCCACAACGGCAGCACTGACTTCAGTTCTGAAGGGCTCTGCCATGGAGGTAACTCAGAGGTCCATGCAGAAGAAGAAAAATGAGCAGGAAAACTGCTCAATAGATTAAACAGCAACTATAAGAAGAGAAACAGAGCAAAAATTGTTGTGAGATGTACTACAGACCTGAATCATTGGGCCAGACCTTCACCATCAAAACAGGTTGGCTCAAATCAGGAAATTTCCCGAATCAGCACAACCATCTCAGGAAATGGCCTGAAATGGGATAGTTTTTGTTCATGAATGGCAGGCTTTGGAGACAGACAGTCAGATTTACCACACCCAGATGTCAAGTAAGCTGCCTGAAAGTCTCAGTTCTCTAGGAATTCATTCCAGATGCTTTTAAAAGTATTAAGTCCTCAACCATGCACTCCTTGCCCTTATTACTCCCTATGCCTGATCCACGCCAATCTTTACCTTCCCCTCCCCAGTGGATCCTCAAACCTCGCATGTCAACCTACGTATGCCCAATCATGCTCAATAGCAACTCATCCATTCCATTACAACCCATGTTCCTCATTCATCTCCACCGTTTGCTCTGGGCTGAAGACAATTTTAAGCCAACTCACGGCACACACCCGCCTGCCCCACATATTCCAGTGGCTACCTACAAGCCCTGTGGCATCTTCTTATCAACTCATGAACTCCCAATTATCCCCTCAGCTCCTCACAGCCATTGTGCCAACATGGTACTGAACGCACATGTGTATACCACATACCAGGATCGTGAACCAGTATACCAGATTCCTGTGTTTGTATGTAAAATCTGGAATTAAAAACAACCTTGAATTTGGTATCCACATAAAAATGCCCCTCAACAGATTACTGAATACCATAGTATAAAGCAAAGGCCCTGTTTTTATTGTTACTTAAGCATGAAAAGTAAAGGAAAATCACTTACCCCACCATCTGATCCTCCTAAGGACAGCCCTTTCTTTGCTATACTGAAAATTAAAAATAAAGTTTGAGTCTGTAAAGTTACTCTCAAAAATCATGGGAATGCTGGCTCGGTATATATATCTATTCACAGATTTACATTAGATAACTCTGTGTGGTCAATACTACATTCAATTGAGTCAAGGTCAAGATTAACAGTTTCTTTAACAGTTCTTCAACAAATGTACGAAAGGATGTATAATCCACCACTTCTTTGTAAATCCATTTTTAATGAACCTGTGCGAGACAATATGAATACTGAAAATTTTCTTCATAAAATAGCCTTACGAAGTAATGAAGAAAAACACAGATCTGAGTCAATAAGACTGAAATTTCTAGGGTGAGTGTGTGCAAACAACGGGTTTGGCAAGGGAGCTGGGAATTTGCTGTGGAAATTGGTCCACTGGAATTATATCCTTTAAAAGTGACTTGAGCTAGACGCGATATGCCTGTCCTAGCCAACAAGTGACTACATTCCCACAATCTAGAATGCAGATTAATGGCAGTCCCAAACTGATTGTCAGCATAATTCTTCATACATTGAAGGGAATGTTGTTCAATTGCAAAATCACATCTAATGAAGGACATTGTGTTGTGAGTTCAGCAAACACGGACTAATTTGATCGGTACCTTGCTAATAAACAGGTGGAAGGACATGCTGTTTAATAAGATCCATCAATCTTTTGAATAAATTGCCCACATTCATCATACCAGCACTGAAACTCATATACCACATTGTTCATTGTGCAATGGAGCATGTCTTTTTGGCTTGATGGCAGCATTCTATTTGGACTGAACATCACTCATGTTGCTGCTACACGGTAGCTGTGTTATACAACTAGCTTCATTTATTGCTCAAACCCTTGAAAAGCAGGGTTATTCGAGGTGGTCAAGACAGTTTTTAGGAGCATAAGGGATGGCTTTAAGCCATAAAATGCATTTTAGTGATATACAGCAAGAAGTGATTTTATCAGCGTAGCCATTATCCAAGAAGATGGCTTTGATGTGCCTTATCAAGCTTCCACAGTGAACAAATGAAGCTGTCAGTATGGTCAATCGCATAGTGTGTGGAACTGTAGGCATCCCAATGCTATATTGATCACTGGAGGTAGGTTTGCAATGGACAGTCAAGAACTTCCTCTGCCAATTTCTCAATTGGCTCATCAAGGAAACACAGGTCATTCAAGTGTCTCATTTCAAAGGTGAATTTGAGGACAGGATCGAGCCTGGTCAAATGTAAAGAAATTCTTACAAGCAGCTGTAGATTCACATATACTAAAATGTATAAAACTCCATATCAGAAATACACAAGGGGCAGGAGGTTAGGTTTGGTAAATAATTTTGATTAAATGAAGAATTTCAGTGACAACTACTTCAGGATTGTCAGTGGGGCTTGCTGTGTTGCACACTTGCATGTGCTGGAAGCTAGATAAACCACAGCAGTGTTTGCAGTCAGAAAGAAAATATACACAGATTGCGCCTATTAAAATTCAACAAAATAGGTGACACCCATTGCCATGAAGGAATCATATACAGGCAACAGGTTTCTCTCCCTCAAAGGCATGATTAAATTACAGATAGAAACACTCTATTTTGCAGATTTTTTTTTGAAACAGCTTTGCTGAGATTTCAACCCAAATTCTCAAGATTACTAGTCTAGGATTAACAACTCTGCAACATAACTATTGTGATACAGCACCACAGAAGGCTAAAAGCAAAAAAAAGAAGACAGGAAATACCACTTTATACAGTGGACACAATGGGAACTGCAGATGCTGGAGAATCCGAGATAACAAAGTGTGGAGCTGGCTGAACATAGCCAGTCAAGCAGCATCTTAGGAGCACAAAAGCTGACGTTTCGGGCCTAGACTTTATGTAGTGACTGTTCAGTACTAACCTAAATAAATTACTCCTCTCCTAATTCCTATCGACCCATGCTGTACAGAATTATACGGAAATTAGGGGTGGCACAGTGGCTCAGTGGCTAGCACTGCTGCCTCACAGTACCAGGGGCTCTCTCCCACTGTCCAGGCTAGGTAAATTGGCCATGCTAAATTTCCCATGGTGTTCCGGGATGTGTAGGTTTGGTGGGTTATAGGAGGACGAGTCTGGGTGGGATGCTCTGAGGGTCAGTGAGGAATTGTTGGGCCGAAGGGCCTGTATCCACACTGTAGGGATTCTATGATTATTTAGTGAATGTTGTTCATTTGCAGAATCATCTCTAATGATGGGCATCATGTCCAAGCACCACTGATGGTTTGCTAATATTGTATATTTATTAAGACCAGTTAACTGAATGGAGGAACCGAAATACGATAACTCTCAGGTAATCCAGAAGGTGAGGCTATTTTAGAACATAGAACATAGAACATTACAGCATAGTACAGGCCCTTCGGCCCTCGATGTTGTGCCGACCTGTCATACCGATCTCAAGCCCATCTAACCTACACTATTCCAAGTACATCCATATGCTTGTCCAATGACGACTTCGATGTACCTAAAGTTGGCAAATCTACTACCGTTGCAGGCAAAGCGTTCCATTCCCTTACTACTCTGAGTAAAGAAACTACCTCTGACATCTGTCCTATATCTTTCACCCCTCAATTTAAAGCTGTGCCCCCTCGTGCTCGCCGTCACCATCCTAGGAAAAAGGCTCTCCCTATCCACCCTATCTAACCCTCTGATTATTTTATATGTTTCAATTAAGTCAGCTCTCAACCTTCTTCTCTCTAATGAAAACAGCCTCGAGTCCCTCAGCCTTTCCTCGTTAGACCTTCCCTCCATACCAGGCAACTTCCTAGTAAATCTCCTCTGCACCCTTTCCAAAGCTTCCACATCCTTCTTATAATGTGGCGACCAGAACTGTACGCAATACTCCAAGTGTGGCCGCACCAGAGTTTTGTACAGCTGCAGCATAATAATGAAGCCAACAGGGAAATCAGGGCAAACATCTTTACCTACAGAATAGCATGAACATGGAACTCTTTACATAAGGAGTTAAGTGAATAACGTATAATAGTCTATGAATTACGATCAGGCTGTTCAGCTTCTCTAGCCTGCTCCGCCTGTCAAAATGATCACAGTTGATATGATTATGCTCTCAATTCCTCAACCGTCTACGGCCGATAAGCATTGATTCCGCTTGTAATCAGGATATCTTTAAGGGATAGTTAGAAACA